>NC_081408.1:333297792-333937792 GCF_030272615.1 Cryptomeria japonica
AAGCTTACTAAGAAGGTGATGTGCTTAAATTCAAGGATCCTTCTATGAACTAGTGTTTGGAAAAAATGAAGAACTCTTTGGTTGGTAAATTCCTAGGTAGATGCCCTAATATTATTGTTGTGCACAAATGGGTGACCTCTCAAAGGCCAATTAAAGACAACGTCTCCATTTCTGTATTCCCTAAAGGAGTGTTATATTTTTCCTTCTCTCCATAAGAGGACTATATTCATATTCTTTCCCTGAGTCCCTAGTTCTTTGGAAAATAACATCTCCTCATTTGCAAATGGCATGGAGGATTAACCCTAAGATCCATTTGGTGAGTGCTATTTTGAGTTGGGTCTAGCTTCTAAAGCTACCTTTAGAATTTTGGGATGAAGAGATCATCACTGGCGTTGCTAACTCCTTTGGCCAATTCCTCTCTCTATATTTAGTCACTAAATAGAGAACTCATATAGTCTTTACATGTTTGTGTGTGCATAACACTTTGCATCCTTACCCTAGTCAATTCAGTTGAAATCCCGATAGGGCTCATGGACTCAACTATTGGAATATGAGAAATTGACTCTATTTTTCCTACATTGTTCCTTTATGGGTCACCTTAAAAATTATTTTTTGAAAGGTGGTCATCAAAACCAAGGTTCATTTACCTGGCCTAAAGGTAAGGGTCCAACGGTATCTTCCTTGGTTCATATAGATGGTGTTTTTGGTTCACATACTATGGAGTTGACTACTCCTTCCTTTGTGGTTAATTTAGATGAAAAGATGAATCTCTCTTGGTTATTTAGAATAGTACAAGATATTTTCCTTCTCCTCCATAAGGCTTAGAGTTTCTAGATTCCCCTCCTAAGGTTTTTTTGGAGGTTTTGCTTCATCTTCTTCACTCTATGCAATTTTCCTCAGAGGAGACTATGAATTGTATTCCAACTCCTATGGTTGACCTGGTTTCGATAATGGAACTAGTCTCTCACCCTATTCTTGACTTTATTCCCTTTGTGGGAAAAAGTTTCTTTTAGACAATTTATCCCTCTATTTTTGGCATTAAGGTTGATTCCTACATCGAATATTCCAGTCCCCCTTACTTTATAGTTTGGGACAAAGTGTGTCATGAGAACAGTGATGCAGTCTCCTTCATGTCATGGGTCTTATATAGTTTATTTATTGTAGTTCCCTTCCTCCCCTCCTCCTAGTTCCTATTCAATTAGTAGCCCCTCTGTCAAGAGTGCTCTAAAAACAATGGATGTGGGGAAAGATTCTAAGAGGTGCAGGAAATCTGCTAAGGAAAAGAGGTAGACTTATGCAACTAGAGATGTGGTTAATGGTAGCCAAAGTACTTTGGAGCATCTTTGCTCCTGTAAATTTAAGATTTAGATCATCCTTACTTGTAACATCAAGGGACTAAATGGTTCCCACAAACAAATTTTAGTTAAAAATCTAGTGAAAGAATTAAAACTTGACATTTTGCTTCTTTAAGAAATGAAGATGAGTTCTAATTCCTTCCAAAAGGTGAGAAAGTTCATATGACCCTTTTCTAATTCTTTAGCAATTAGTGCTGATGGGGCTTCTTGAATTTTTTCCACTTTGTGGTTCCAATTATGCTCAAAGGATAACAATTTCCAATATGTTTCTTTTGTTGATGAAGTCTCTAATTTTGAATGGATTTTATTTAATATCTATTACTGAATAATATGGTATTAAGAAGGGGTTTGCGAACTTCTCTTCTTGTTTTGTGGGATTTTTTTCATAATTCTTATTGGATGCTCATGGGTGACTTCAACACCCCTCTTTATCCCTTTGAGAAAATGGGAGGGTTCCCTAATTTTTCAGATAGCATGTAGGGTCTCCACAGGCTTTTATCTAATGGTAAGTTGGTTGACATGGAGTTAGAGAGAAATAATTTTACTTGGTCTAATTTGTGAACTAGAGATGACCTCATCTAGGTTCATCTTGATTGGTGTCTTCTCTCTTCTTCTTGGAATATTTTTGACCAAAGCCACCTTTCCTCCCTTATTAGTTTCGGCTCATACCTTTACCCTATTTTGTTATGTTAGTCAAAGGGAAAATTATTTCCCTTTAAATTTGAGCTCATGTGGACTTGTTAGCCCTCCCTACTTTCATTTAAAATTTCAAATTTGAAGGTCTCCTTTTTGGTGTTATTTTCCTTTCGGTCATGTATTTTTTCTCTTTGAACCCGAGTCTTTGAACCTTTTCTAAGTTCAAAGTTCAAAGTTCAAAGCACGCTTTAAAGAATTTACTCTGCAGCTTTGTTTTATGGTAAAATCGAGTGCTTTGTTGAAATTGGTATTGAACTTGAACGTTGAACCTCTTTGGTTCAAGGTTCAAGGTTCAAAGTCGGTCATGTGTTGGTTCTGTCTTTGCTCGCTCATTGTTCTTTGTTTTGTCACGTAGTCGGTGTTATGTGTTGCTCTGTATTATTTCTCAAAATTTAACTTGAACCTTTGAACCTCTTGGTTCCTAGTTCAAGGTTCAAAGTTCGAATTCTTAAAGTCCAAAGTTCATGTAGAATTGACACATGCATCATGAAGTGAATGTGGCGGCAGGAAAAGAGAATATTCTGGGGAATTCAAAATGTTTGTTTCTAAATTATGATAAGCAATCATGATAATTTGTGAGTCATGTGATGGAATGACTTGAAATTAAATGCATGCTGGTTATTCATCAAATCGGGCATCAACTCACACGAACTTACTTAATTAGTACAACTAGCTATTTTTTGAGTGTGATTTTGTTCATTTTTGTTATAAAAGCTAGCAATTGTTTCTAGAATCTTCTCAGTAGCTATGCAAGTGAGGAAAATTAGAGGTATTGTATCTGCATTCTGAAGGTTTCTGAGAATTTGCTATCGAGATCAGGATAGTGTCAATCATTCTCTCTTATGCTATATTTACTTGTTCTGGAAGCTAGCTGCTATTCGTTCCCCTTTGCTGTGTATAAGAATTCATTTCATTCTTGAAATTGTTTGATTAAAATGAGAGGGGCCATTATGAGGCCAACTTTTCCAAAATTGGGCTGCACTTCTTGCTTAGTTAGTTCACTTCCAAAAATGGGGAATACTTCATTAGTGTAGGTGGACCTCTCCGATTTTCTTGAGAGAGCTAAAAATCCAGCTCAAAATCCTATGATGGAGAAAATTGTGAAGAGTGGTTTGGTTGAGGCCGCTACATTTCCCATCACTGCACCATGCTCAGAGTTAGTATTGGAATGTATGAACCGGTATGATGTAGAGCACAAGTGTATCAGGAACATTAATGGTGAAGTGCTATTAAAAATAGATAGAGAAACTGTAATGGCAGCTATGGGCATACCTCATAAAGAGCCATATGAAGACTAGACTATTGGCACTTCATACTCCTTTTCTGAGAAGAAGAGTGCTTATAAAAGTGTGATTGCCAGGAATTGGTTATTGAAGATTCAAAAGTGAGGTTCAAGGTTACCAAGACCACTTACTAGAGAGCACTTCATAACAGAGGTGCGAGACATTGTCATTCTATTGAATAGGTTAAAAAGAAATGCCCATACCTTTTATTGGGAAGATTGGATGTATTTCTACATCCAAGTCATGCTGAATGGAAGTGCCTACCTTGATTGGTGGCATGTTATTGTAGAAAGATTGCATGAGAGTCTAAACAAGTTTTTGGGAATGAGTGGTTTCTATATGTCTTCAAATTTGTTTTATATGCTTGCTTGTACCCAAGATTGGAATGGCTTGCATCATGAACCTTAGATTGATGGAATAAGGGTATATGAATATCACCCTCACCTATAGGAACAAAGATATGCAGAAAATTTCATGAGATGGAAGGACATTTTCGCAGGAAGATTGGTTTATGAATTGCAGGGAAACACAAATAAGAGGTTGTCAACAGAAGCCATGGAAATTATTGGTATTTATGGTAGTTTCTTTATTCAATTCCCTCAATTCGAATATATTAGAATTGGCGATTTTCAGGGTGAACCTTTCAGGTTGCGTAGGTATGTTTTGGATAGCTATGTTTTAATAGAAGTGAGTCGACAACTAGCTTATATTGACAAGAAAAGTGGAGGGAATTTTGGGGTGGTCTTTCTAGTAGAACTTGGACACTATAGCTATGCATCGATTTCAAATGCCTTGAACCTTGAACTTGAACTCAAGAAGTTCAATTTCTAGTTGTATGTTGTTAGATATAAATTTGATAGTCGAGGATTTTCTATAGAGAGTTTATTTGTTGATAATGGTTTTCGGCATGAACCTCAGTTGGAGGATTATTGGGAGAACTGTGTTGATGAGTTTGAAGTTAGAAGAAGGCTGTGGTCAAGATTCACGGTTCAACAAATTGTAACAATGGGCTTATCTATGAATGTTTTTGAGGTGCAAGAAGATGAAGATGAGGAAGTTGTTGATCCTGAGTTTGATGAAAGGATATAGGGACAACCTATCCCAAAAATTCATTGGAATAGGAAAGGGGACGATAGCATTCAGACCAGAACCTTTAATGTGATTAGAAGAACAAAAAAATGGTTGAAAGATCATCGTCTTAGACAAAGGCCTATACCTGCACCTAAAGATAAGAGAGTTGGTCAAACTCAAGCCACTTCCCAAACATCTCTTCCTTCTTCTAATGTTGTTATTGATATTGCAGGTGATGAGAACAAAGGATGGAGAAGGCCAAAATTGCAAATTTAGGAGAGTCTTCTGTGGGTTCTGCCTTTGCCCGTGTTACCAGGTCACATAGTAGGAAAAGCAATCAGAAAACCCTTGCAAGTTCACTTGTAGTAGACTTGGATTTTGAGGAAGAAACTCAAGGAGAAATGGATACTCAGATGCAGGACCAACCCATCATAGATGCTGCAAATAAAGGAAAGGAAATCCAACAACCTAAGGATTCTGGGAATATCATGGCCATTATCACCATTAAACAACAATCGCAATTACCAAGGGAAACATCCACCGCTCCTAAGTGGCTGAGTGCTTCACTTACTAAGAAGAGGAATGAAATTCCTATTTCAATCCTAATGGAGGATATGGTCAGCAAGTGTCTGGGAAGAACATCAAATTCCAAGAGACTTAAAACAAAAACCATGATCGATATGAATGAGAAAACAAGACACTGGATTGTAGAAGTAGCTAGACCCTCAGTAGATAGGGAGGTTGAGAATATCACTAAGAAATATTTCATCATTGAAAAGATTGATTTAGGGGCAACTTTTCGGGCTGTTGATGCTAAACATTTGGAGACTTCAACTAAAAGGATCCTCACTAGGACTTTGAAGGATGAAAAAGACAAAAATGAGATGAAGCAAATTATAATGCAAATGACTCAATATATCAATGCTATTCAAAATCCAAATCCCCAACCGCTTTCCCAAGTTTCTTTATCATTTGATCTAAAATTTCCCATGAACCAAAGGTTACTTGATCAGGTTCAAAGGAGCCGAATGTTTACAAACATCTTTAGTGAATGGCCAGAATCAATTGCACAACAAGAAACTAGTTATATTTCTGATCTGGTCAAGGTGTTTGAGAATGCATAGTCTATGGGTAAAGATTTAGAAACAAAAATAGTTGTTTGGGAGAAAGAGAAGAGTAAATGGCTGGCTGTATTGAAGTAGATGAGAGATACTCAGAGATATGGAGTGATGAACTTGTTAGCTAAAAAGCCAGTGCACGGCCTTGATGATAATGTACTCTTCATTTGCAAAGAGAATATTGAGTGGAGAAACTCAATTATTGAGAAAGGACATGAGGAATCCATCAAGCTTCTAAAATAATTGAAAGAATTGACTAACACTATGCAAAAAGACATGAAATGCATAGATCTTCAACTTCTAAAAGAGGATAAGCTAACGCTCGAGGATTCATGAGATATGATCTAAATTTTCAAAGATCAAGTACAAAAAATTCAAGAAGGAAAGTCCTTGACAATTGAAGATTTCTCAAAGATTGCGATAATTGAATCTATGATGGTGGTCTGCTTCGATCATCTTGAAATGCATAAGAGTAAGGTCTTACAGGTAAGCAAAAAGAAAGAAGTATGGAAGCAGCGAATCCTACATATTGGCCTCCCACATTACTAGCTCATTGTGAACTTTTCTTTAACTCACTTGGAATGGAAGAACATTCAAAGCACCCCCAAATCGCAAGACAAATAGGTTGAAGCCATGTCATCTGCAGGAGTCTGATCATGCCTCTATTTCTCGCGACTTATGCTACTTTTCTAGTTTAGTTATTGTCTTTTTAGTTTTTAAAAAACTAAACTTCTTTAACTCTCAAGTAGAGTTAATCATTTGACTCTAGTTTTATTTGTAATAGACTATCATAGCCTACCGGATCAACCATGACTTCTCTTTCTCAGCAGAGTTCTGGCATCCCATTACTCTACCCGACAAATAAGCAACCAACTTATCAACCAACCCCTACTATTCTATGGGGCAGGAGGAATAAGATTGATAGGAGGATACTAGAGTAGTTGGTGGGAGGAATGCTGGGATGGATTCCATTTTGGCGAGCCGAACATAACCCCCCACCTAGATTCTATACGTAACATGCCCTACCCGGCCACCCACACGAGCATGTTACGTATAGAATCAAGTGCAATCGAATTGAGAAAGGTCACTTTCATAATCAATCAACCAGATGAATGATCGACCCCCCCTTCAGATTATTATAGGGTTTATTAAGGGCCCCGCCCTATTCTATGTAGTTTGGTCACTTTCATAGTAAGGAGACCAAACAAATGATCAACCCCCCCCCTTCAGATTATTGTAGGGTTTATTAAGGGACTTTAGAAAGGTCACTTTCATAGTCAGTCAACCAGACAAATGATCTGAAAAGGTAGGGCAATGGTAGGGGAATTTAGAAAGGTCACTTTCATAGTAAGGAGACCAGACAAATGATCAACGTTAGGTAGGGTTTATTAGGGGCCCCTACTATTCTATGCAGTTTGGTCCCCATAGAATTGATAGGGGCCAGTCATATGACCTAGTAGAAGCAAGACGAATGATCGATGTGCCGGGGTTCTAGCATTCCCGGCTTGAGTGGAGGGGGGTGGGCGTTTATTAATGAACTGATATAGTTATTTATTGCTCACCCTACAATTCTATGGGACTGATTAATAAAGAGGTAGATTAGTTGTAGGGGCCCCCATGCACACCCAAAACTGCCACTGTAAAGCTTGCCAGATTATCTACGTAACATGCCAACAGGCCCATAGAATTGTAGGGGAAGCTCTAGGGACTTGACATTCTATTATAGGTTAAAAATGCCCTCTCTTTTCACTGAGAAAGATTCTGTCAAACTAGGATTTGATCGGGTTCCATCGGAGGTGGTGATCCGAATCCAGTGGTTTGGATGGGGAGGAACACAAGCAAGATTAACTGGGCACCTTTCCTAGTTTAGAATTGATCTCTAATCTTTAGAATCGATCGGGGCGGGTAGGAGGATGAAGGTTGGTTGAGAATCCATTATAGGGTTGGGGGTGAGGCATGTGATGTATAGATGCGATGATGGGATAGCCATCGATCAACTAATATTCTGACGCTGAGGAGAGAGCCCTACCTTTAGTTTCTTATTCAGTTTATTATTCGAGTTGAGAACAGGTTTTTACCCGCTTTTTGGAACATTGGCCATAATGTGATAAGTAGTGTTGGATCAAGGATTAGCATCAACACTAGTAGTTGTTTGGTAGTGTTTGTTGAGCCACCCACTCCAGTCACTCTTTTCTTTGGCTTCATAATTCGTAATTAGCACTCCACTCTTAGCTTCGTAATTGGCTTCGCCTACTCAATCTCTCAAATTCAATCCAATCCCCATTAATCCAACCCTTCGAATAGAATCCAATCCTTGAATTATCGATCGTTAATCCAATCCAACCCTTCGAATAGTGAGATCTGGGTATTGGTCGAATAGAAAGATCTGGGTATTAGAGGATCTGATTCAACTCCAACTACTGAATCAACGGGTGAATCTGCTCGAACCAGAGCATGAATAAGGGAAGGAATTCTCCCACGGGGTTTGGAACTGGATGAAGGGAAGCTAGGACTGGTTTGAAGTAAAGGGGTATGGATCTTGATCTCGATATGTTGAGTCAATGGGCTCCGTGCACCTACCATCTCGAGATCGAGTCCGAGCAGTAGCATTTGACTGAGTGATTGAACCATAGTGTAGATGCCCCCCTACTATAATTGTTGCAAGCCATCTGAAGCACATTTACAGCTCAAAGAACCCACTCAAGAAAGCACATCCACACCATCGACATCCTTCGAAAATCCGAATAGCCTTACATCTGTTGCTTAGCCTATACCCCAATCATCAAGGTAAACAAAGCCCGTGTTGGAGCCTATTCCAAGCGCATCCACACATAGTCAACATGATCGACCCACCCTACCCTACTCTACTTAACGCTGCCTACCGCCTATTGGATAGTCAAAAGCACGACACTTACCGACAAGCCAAAAGTGTGTCCCCCCAAAAAAACAACTGGGCACTTCCATCTTACCCATAACAATGTACGCATTTCAATATCATAGGCATCATAGACATCATAGCTAGCAAAGGTATGGGTGGTAGAGGAGAGAGCATAGCTAACTAGAGTAGAGGCATAGCCAGTTTCATCATCTCCAACAAGGGCATAGGTGGCATCCCACCCAGTTAAAGTTTATCTTGAAGCAGTTCCAGTTTAAGCCAATGAAGCTGCTTCGAGAAGTCAATCCGAGGCCGGCCCTACCTATTTCATTTCGAAAGCCATACCCCGGGTAATTATAGGCACTAAGGGAAAGGGAATAGAGAGAAAAGCTAGGTGCATAGGTAATAATACCAGAGTGAGCAGCCCACGTGCAAGCAGATTTAGATCGATATGTTGTGCCTGCGGGAGAGCCCATATGGTTCTAGAAGTATTTTTAAAGGTCCAAAAAACTTTGATTTAGAGGAACAAACGTAATTTTCTTTGAATTTCAATGTATATATTTTTGGTGCATGAATGGAATGATACTTTGATACGATCTTCAAATCTGTGTGTTTGAAAGATATAGCAATCTCTGTTGGGATGTATGCTTATGTGCAAAATACTTTATTTCATTACCAAGGCTTTCTTAATATGTGAATTCATTGATTTTCTTTTTGTTAAAAAAAAGGTGCGGCATTGTTGTTTGAATGACTCTGATCCCCCTTGTCCTACGAGGCATGAGCGAGAATTGATCAACATTTATGCTACATTTAGAATTTTGGATGGAATAAGTTTTTATATTGAATGGATATGTGCAAGAGTAAAGTCAGTGAGCTTTACATTAATTGATAATCATCTTGTAGCATTCTTTTGTGTTGAAAAATGAATTTGAAAGCCTTTCTCTCTTTCTCGTGAAAAGTGTGTTTGTTTCTGAGTTATTTGCATAAACATTTATTGAACATCTTACAAGGAGCTGAAATCTTATGTAGAAGATAAATCTAAACTCGGTTCACCCAACTGTTATTTTATTTTCTTTCTCATGAAGGGTATGCATGAGTCATCATTTTAAAAATATATAAAAATAAAAGAAAAGACAGATCTGTTAACCAATAGGACTCAACACCCTAATTTTAAAGATATGGTGGCTCATTGGTGGAGCTCCAATATCTAGAGGATGAATCTATTCAAGGTTATCCATGAACTAAAAATGTTCAAAAATAATCTTTATCTGTGAAGTCCTCCTTTGGTAACATTTTATCTCAGAAGGACTTAAGGGACCAGATTCAAACTCTTCAAATGGAGATGGAATGATTTAGTGCTACTCCTGATATGGTCAATCTTGAGAGAATCTTCCTAGCTAGACTTCACAATGTTGCTCTTAAGAAATAACTCTATTGGAAACAAAGATCTAGAATCCAATGGTTAAAAAGAGGGACGAGCACAATTTTTTTCCACCAGTCTACTCTTAAAAACAATGAAAATAACAAAGTTAGTGAGTTGATCGGGGCAAATGGCTCCACATTGCCTCAAACAAAGGACATTCATAGGGAGGCTATCAAACATTTATTTTCTTTGCTCAATCCTCCTCCTATCACTAAACCCTCTGTAGCTGATATTTCAAAAGGGCTCCTCTGTGTTATCCCCAACTATTTTTCCTCTCAAGGTCTAGAGGCTATGGAATGAAGATTCTCAAGTAAGGAAGTTAAGGAGGTAGTTTTCTCCCTAGGTCCCTTCAAATCCCCAGGCCTTAATGGGTATTTCCACTCTTTTACTTTCAAGAATACTAGGACATTTTAGGACAAGACACCATTCTTGTTGTTGATCAATAAAAATGCTTCTATGAGAATAGCCATATGGGAAGCTCGGTGATGGGGGACCTGTGCGTGTTCACTGAGTGAACTTCGGGATTTTAGAAGCCGACTCTTCAAACATGGAGGAGAAAAGGGGAAGAAGGAAAACTTAAAACAAAGCTACTCTATAGCGATGCACTGAAATGATTTTAGTATGCTATAAGCATAAATAAACTTTACAGACATGCAGCTCTAAGGCCCATTCGACAATTTACATGCCCAAAAAATTAAGATTGAAATATAAACAACAACCCATTTAACATAAAGCAACAAATATCATTCATCTATCAGACAACAAGTTCAAAAGACATTTTAATTTGTAGAGTCTTACATCATATATTCCAGAAGCTATACAGAATTACAAAATGCACAAAAAAAATTCATGCAAACTAAAAATAGTGATCATATAGGCCACATGCACAATTTGATTATCATAGTTTCATGAGTACAATCACAAGTTAAAGGCATAATTCACATAGAAATTGTCTATATATCTCCTCTCAAAATTTTGAGCCCTTAAAAAGGCAAAAAGAATCACTTATATAATTAGGACCCAACGACTTGACAGAGAAAACATAGAGAAAAAATAACCATATGCACCATTCGCAACACCGTTAGTAACTTTGAAACAACCTGATGAGAAGTTGGATAAAACAACCTCGACCTCTAGCAGAACCTCCACCAAATCTTCTAACATCTAGATCAAAATGGAAGAACCTGTGACCATTACTGAAACTGTATATTGTTAGAGAAAAGCGCCCCATTATCTCAAAATGCATGCCAAGATCGCTTGATGGTTGCTACAAGAAAAAACATGGCATTAGGAGGGAGCAGCCTAGGAACTTAACAAAACTGCATAAGGTGCCTCACGAGGAACTACCACAAGGGAAAAACTAAAAAAGACTTTTAAATCATGGGCCACCAAAAGAGATCGAAAAAGGCAACCCACCACACATCAGCCTCTTGCAGCTTCTTGACAAAGGGAAAAGAGAAGATTGAACAACATGAGTCGTTCCGCCACATGGAATGTGTGAGGATGCAAAATTTAAAACTTCAATAGAGGGAAAATAAAAGCTAACTCCCTGAAAGGGGTATGATTGATGAAAGTCTACATTTCTTGGAGACTTATGGGAAAATCTCACTCGTAGGATGCTAATACCCAAAATCATGGTTTACAGACTAGGCCTATAACTCTGGCTTGAAAATCTTGTCGAAAAACTGCTGCAAGGGAGACCAATCATCTTTGGAAGGGATAGCCTGAGCCTTGAGAGCATGAAAATTTTGATCTAGTTCACTGACATCCTTGAAAGGAATTTCTTTTGACTCTTTGAGGGTTAACTCGAGCATGGTGAGGATTTTGGCCAAAGGATGAAATAAAGCCTCAAACTTGTCCACCCTAGGGAGGCTTCTCAGAGCTTGTAGGGATGACTGATATTTCCGTTTCTACACTATCAAGCTTGGGAGCTGCTCATCTTTCACAACTAAACCATCTGAAAGAAAGGGGGAGGGTAGGCTTAGCTTTATGAAACCTTCAAGGCATTCTGCAACAAAAGCCATTGAGTACTTTAAAGTTGACAAACTAGAAGCACCTTGCTTGGCCATCTTGCTGCAATTGATGAAATGATTAGTCTTTTGAATTACCTCCTTAGAATCTGTGATTTCCACTATAGTTAACTCTTGGGAGGGAGAGACGTAAAGACAATTGACTAACTTCCGAGCCTCGAAGACTTTAGAGGCCACTGCCTACATGGTGTGCTCAATGAAAGGATCAACCTTAGCACGCAAACCATGGGAAATTCTTAAGATACTCAGAGCTGGTTCCAAGAAGGAAACATATTGCTTTATCTTTTCCCAATACACATTATGAAACTCCTGCACTAGATAGGTGAATTTTTCAAGGGGAGTAGGCTGGGGATCTGATGGTTTTGAAAGTAGTTCCACCTCAACCTCTTTGGATTCCAAATTCTCACACATTTATTTCAAATCCTTTTCTTGTTCTACTACTTGATGCTGCAACATTACTATTCTAGTTTGTTTATCCTATGCTTCTTCCTCCAGTCACTTTTCTGCCTGTTGATCCTCAACAACCACTATAGACTCATGAAGCTCATGAGCGGATTGAGCCTACAAACTCTAGAAGTCCTGCAAAGCTTTATCTTTTATTGCTCTTTCTTCTGCAAGAAGAGTCTGAATGTTGACCAATTCTCGATGCTCTTTTTCTTTCTCTGTAGTAGCTTCCTACAATTGAGCTTGAAACTGAGCCATATCTGAAGAAGTGACTTATACATGCAGTAATTCCTACATTTTATCTTATAATTCTTTGGTTAATTTATTTTTAATAGATTGCTCCGCTTGTAATTGGCCCTCAGAGAGCTTTAATGCATTATGTAGGTTGTCTTTCTCACCCTTTTCTCGAAGTATCATAGATTGCAGACGAGTCATCTCTGTTTCTCTAGTCTTTCCTTCCTTCAACAACTACTCATTTGTAGCTTTTACTCTTTCTTGCTCAACTATGAGCTTCTCTAGGCAATGAGTATGCTTTAGATAGTTGAAGATACCACATTTTATGATTCCTCCATGATTTCCAACCTGTCTTGCGCTCGAGCTCTGCTTAGATTGATGCCAATTGCATGCATAGAATAATGTTTGGGTTGCATTTGATTGGCTAACTTGAAAACATTTGGAATCATGGCCGCAAATAATAAATTCTGCTGATCCTCCTTGAAAATGGTCTGGATACAAGAGTTCATGGGCTTCTAGGAATATTTAACCTTTCTTTTCTGCACCCTCTAAGCTCAGGCGAGCTTGGATGAATTCGTATACTACAAGAATTATGATGGGGAAGGGATAATTTGCCTTGTGAAAGAAGCTCTTGGGGTGGGATGAAAGGAACAGGAGCCATGCTAGCTTGCAACTAGGCTGGAGTTGTCAAAGAGAGTGTGTTTGGGGAAAAAGGAGGGATCCCAAGGAAAACATCAACAAACAAGGAGAACAACAACCCAATAATGAATAAGGTGGTGGGTGTATGACTTGCAAAGCTGAGAACACACGATATGGAAGATATCTCATTTGATTGGCTCAGGATTTGAGTAGAGTGGGTCATGCTAACTGTGGTGCCAAAAGTGGCAATGCTAGGTGAGGAAGACACAATAGGACTAGCGAAGATTAAAACTGATTGGGTTTGCGAAGGTGGTGTGGATAACATGAATGTCTCAAGATTAGTTAATGCAATAGTAGGCTTGATTGAAGACGATGTCGACACATAAACTAGAGAATGAGAAGAAAGAAGAGGGGCAGAAAATAATACTTGCACTGGAAAGGTTTTCTATGCAAGCATGGCTTGTGTTGATATAGGGACCCGAGCCTTTGAACTCTCAGGAAAACTAGAAGTGTTCTTTTACTTCTTCTGAGAGGCCGCAACTTCTCTAGAGAACCTTGCTGCTTTGGGGGTTGACTTGGTTGCTTCCTCGAAGTGTGAGATCGAGGCCTTTTGACAGGCTTCTTTATACAGTGATATGTGGTCTCGGGCATGGGGCAATGATCTTAATTTTTTTTCCCTTCCCTCCAGGTGCCTCAACTTCTTCTACAAAATCTCCTTCATCAGTGCTGCTCGAAGGAGGATCATAATCTTCCTCAGTGTCACTATTATATTTCCATCATTCTTCTTCAAAAATCTCATCACTAGGGAGATTTCCTAATGCTAGTTTGGTTTCTTTGATCTCTTGCCTATATACCCAAAATTCACACCTCTTATCCTCAGACCAACTATCTTCCTCCATTTTTTTGTATAAAGGGAGTGGCAATTTTATGACTGGGTAGTACTTTTCTTTCACCTTGTAGAAAGATAACCAAGGCAATCTTTCTTCCTTGGGGATGATATGCAAACTTTGAAGTGAGCACACTCTCTGCATGGAGTCTTTTAGAGATGATAATGGGTCCAATTATCTTGTTGTCCTTGAAAATGGGAACCCCATGTCTCCCTGAACCTATGCGTCGCTCAATAATGACTAGCTACCTGAAAATATCTAGGGCCAAAGTGTGATCTGGAATGGATTGTAGGAGGCTAAAAGGCTCCTCAGTGAACCTATGCATTTTGATGAAAGAAAAGTCTTTTCTTAGATACCAATCACATGGGAGAAAATTAGATTCCATCCAGGAAATTTGCATTGTTGAAAAATGAGTGATTGAATCTGTATTCATTTTACTAAAATCCTGCATTGCAGGGGATAAGAAGGCATCTAAAAAATGCATAGGCATCATGTGTGGTAGACTACAAATGGGTCCATATTGTTATAAAATTCTTCTAATCTAACCATCATAGATTGAAAGCTCCATGAATTCTTTAAAGAAGTCAAGATTTTGGTGCAAAAACATGTGGATGAGGAAAGAAGTGTACCTAAACCTGCATTGCTTTTTGAAATTCATCAGTTGTCCCACTATCTCATGCACCAAGACGTCTGCGAAGTCAAACAAGGCTTCTTTCTTCTTGTGGAGCTTAAACAAGAAACTCATTTGAAATGGGCAAATATTTTGATCATTATCTAGACCAACAATATATGCTAGCATAGATGCAATGTCTTTCACATCTTGTGGTTTGAGGTCATCATAAGCCAATGGGAATCGAGGGAGATCAACTGTCTCTAGGTCTCTTTGCATCAAGTCATTACAGAAACCAACAACAATGTCTCTATTCTTCTAATAATCCTCTAGGGTCTTTTTCTTGAAAATCACTGTATTGATGTCAATATAGGGATACACAATATATCCCTAATGACTTCTACACTTATAATTACTCTTAGTGATTCTCCTTCAATTATTGGCAAGTTTGGGGTAAAATTTTCAATGCATTCATTGATGAAATCTGGGCAATGAGGCACCATAGGAACCATATATTGTGAGCGGTCAGAGTACCAAAGTTGAAAGGTAGACCTACTTGAACCACTCTTCTTCCATATCTGATAGGCAGCCTCTAGGAGGGTCTTCAGCTAAATGCAGAGATCTAGATCAAAAACATCTTCAAACCTATCCGCAACCACAACAGTGTCTTTTTCTTTTTCTTTAGTGAATGGACGCTTAGGCTTTAGAGGTATGACATGGGCAGCAAACGACGCATCTCAAAAAATTTCTATATACTGGCCATCTAGAGGCACTAGAAGCTCCTGCAGATGATGCCATTCTACTGTGGTTTCTCAAAATTTACACTTAGATGCTGAGAAAACTTTTCTCATCTTTTATTTTGCTGTTGCATGCACATTTTATCCTCAATAAAACCTATTCATGAGGATGGGATCCTTGAAAATCACATTGAATGGTGCATTAACCGAGAGTTAACTTGATGAAGGGGTCATCTTGCACATACATGCAAAATTAATTTACATGCTGCGTGCATTACTGCCAGCTCACTAGATAGTGAGGCAATCATGCCCTTTATGGCCACCATTTGAAAACTTTTCATACTGGCCAATACGACATTCTTGGTAGAAGGGCTCCCTGATCAATGCATATTTATGAAGGCCTTCTAAACATGTATACGTGAGAGATTACTTAAGATCTACTACAAAAGGAAATATCACAAATGGGCGTGTGGTGTCAACTCATGATTTTCACATCCTCTAAAAAGAATGGATAGGAGGGATGATTAAAGGCTAATTTGTGCAAAAATAAACACCATTAATGCCAACTTGCATTAATGAATGAGCCCTTGATATTGCTCTAGTCATAAGATTTCCATAAATACCACTTGAGAAAGTTGTTGTGATCATACTAAAAATCAAGCCTTAGTGATTTATGATAGGAGTAAGTAGTTGCTTAGGATAGGAGTAATGGATACTCCCATTAGACTAGTGAGCATGGGCAATCAAGTTTCTTTCTTAGGAAACATCTCAGACCATCGTCTGCAAAGGATGATGACCCATAGCAACCCCATAGTTCTAGCTGCTATCAAATGGGTCTTGGGAGAAGATTTCATAGGCTTTGAAGACCAATACCATGTAAACATAGATATAACCTCCCACTTTGTCGCCTCCCTGCTAGATATTGCTCTACCAGCCAAAAAACCTTATCATGCACCTTATTGACTTGCTTTTTCATGAGAAGTATTTGGGTGGGTTGGACAAGGTGACTGCCTATGTAGACCTCATTTGGGGCATCCTTGTGACCTCAAACCTGAGGCATTACATTGATGATGGCAAGGTAGTCTCATGGCTGCCTTTGGTCTCTAGTTTCAAAACCATTTCAATAATGACACACCGCTATCGAGCGTTGCGAGTGAATGATGTTTTGCTGAAGATACACCTCCTGGTTGACACAAATGGGGTAACATGGTACTCAGACTTCTAGGAATACATTTTCCTGAGAATCCTGACTCCTGAGGATCCTCCTATCCTCCAAGTGGTTATGTGCTTCTTGGATTCAGACTCAAATTTTGGGGACATAGATGATGATGAAGACAAAGATGATGACTTCGATGAAGAAGAGCTCGAAGAAGAAGATGATGACTAATAATCAAGCCTTTCCTCTGCAACAACTTTTTCCTTCTCTTTTTGGATTTTGCTCAAATGATATAATGGCCTAAGAGCCTCTTTTGAATGTAAATCTATAAAGAAACTGTATATAATATAAAACACAGTTTGTTTTCGGCTTATCATGGCTTCTTTGACTCAAAATGCTTGTCAATTCTTGCTTTTGCATTTCTTGGGTCCAAAAATGACTTAGAACTTAAGAGCTTAAAGAATAAGGACTAGGACAAAAAGGGCCTCTGAAAAAGTAGGAAGAAACACTATTTACAATATTTACACGTAAAAACAAGGAAGAGCCTAATGAAAAGATTTGAGATGGATCCCATTGACCAGAATCTCCAATAGATCACCTTCTAAGTTCTCCAACATGAAAGCATTAAAACCTTTGCATTCAAAAATATGGAATGGACCTTCCCACAAGCTATCAAATTTGGCTTGGTTTCCTAGCTTAGCACTGCGTTCGTTATACTTTAGGACAAGATCCCCTTGTTTAAAACTAGGGTCCGAGCTTTTTCTATCGAACCATTTTTTCACAATTTCCTGGTGATTTTGGAGGGATTCAAAAGCCACCTCTCTTTCTTCTTGTAACTCCAGGAGCTCCACCAACCTTACTTCCATAGGCTCATTTTCTTTAATCTCAAGGGATTTTAGGGGCTACAAGGACAAAATCTTTGACGAGATTGGAAAATGCACTTCCTTCCCATATATGAGCCTATATGGGGAGTTCTTCAACACTTGTTTGGAAGTCTCTCTATCCGCCCAGAGTGCACTTTTCAAATGGGAGTGCCATTCTCTTTTATATTTTACCCCAATTATTTTAATAAGACAGATTAAATTTTTATTGGACTCGACCAAACCATTGGCTTGTAGGTAGTAGTTTGAGGAAGTCTTTAGATAAATGCCATGGCTTAGGGTGAACTGGCTAACCCTGGACCCTGTGAATCCTCTAGCATTATCTGATATTATGGTCCTTGGTGGACCAAACCTTGTAACTAGCTCCTCTAAGAAGCTCAAAATCTCAGTTTTGGTTGTGTTCTTCAGCGACACTGCTTCTATTGAGTGTGTGAAGTAGTTTGTAGCCATGAGGACCCATTTGTGGCCAGTGGAAGACAACAGATTGATCATCCCAATGAATTCTGATCCCCATTGAGCCAAAGGCTCATTAACTACTATAGGCCTAAGCAACATAACTGCATTTTTGCATTTTCTGACATAGAACTGACATTCTTTGCAAATTCGGACAAGGGCGTGCACATTCTTAAACAACGAGTGCTTATATAGCCTACACGAGTGATTTTCATTATAGTTGTTTGGGTCGAGAAATGACCTCCCACGGGGCTGCTATGAAATTTGTGCAGAATCCTTTCAGCCTACTGTTTGTTTAGACAATGGAGTAGAACTCCATTGAAGTTTCACTTAAATAAGACACCTTCCAGCAACCGATAACCACTATTTTGTAGCCTGTAGAATCTTTTCTTTTCTGCAAGGATTTTTTGAGGAAACATTCTGGTTTGCATGAAGAGTTTTGGGTCAATGATCCAACTCCTTTCCTCTGGTTTTGTATGCATCAACACAATCTCGTCTTGAGCTTCTCATAGATCCTTAGGTTCCTGAGCTAAGTATTCATAGAGACCTTTGCCTCAGATTACATTGGTGGGTCTAACATCAAGGTCGTACTCATGATTCTTGCTAATCTAATTGGCTCTCTTCTTCATGATTTCTCCTTCCATTATGTACTCATAGACCGTAGGATGAGCCACGTAGATAGTTGTCTTATTACAAGCAATGAAATGCCTGAACCTCTTTAAGCCTTTTACAATGATGAATGCTTGTTTTTCAACAAAGTTATACTTGATTTCATACACTTTTAGAATTTTTGAATAGAATGCAATTGGATGCTCCCATGTAGCTTCTGCACCCTTCTGTGTTAATGCAACATCAATATTGAAGCTACTGGCATAAATACACATGAGGAAATCCTTGGACATACCCATATTAGCTAAGAGAGGGGCAAACGAGATGACCTCTTTAATATTTTCAAAAGATTCTTTGGCCTCTAGGGTCCATTTGAAAAGCAGATCCTTTTAAAGTATAAGAGTGATCGATCTTACCATTCCAAATTTTTTTAAAATGAATTGGCTGTCTTTCCCAAAAAAAATTGGACACCCTTCTTGTTCACATGCAAGGGAATCTCTTTGATATCTTTCACACGGTCTAGGTCAATAGACACTCCTTCTTTAGATACTACATGTGCTAGCAACTTCCCTTGAGGCACCCCAAAGATGCATTTCTTAGGGTTCAGAGAGACGCCAAACTCCAAGCACTTCTGGAAAACTAGCTCCAAATGGTCGAATTGATCTTCTTTGTACTTTGAAAACACTATCAATTCATCTAGGTAAATAAGAATTATCTTATTAATTATCTCTCAGAAGGCTATATCCATGACCCTTTGGAAAGTAGCACGAGCATTAGATAACTCAAAAGGCATCTTCTGATAGGTGAACGTTCCCCATTTGGTGGTGAACGTGGTTTTATGCTGGTCCTCTAGTTTGACAAGGATGGTTGTATCCAGAGAAGTTGTCAAGCATAGAGAACATCTCAGACCCGACTACTGTATGTAGAATTCGCCCCATCAGAGGCAAAGGATAATGTTCCTTCAAGGACACCTTATTCAGATCCTGAAAATCCACACAAAGGTGGATGTCTCCATTCTTCTTCCAGAATGGCACCAAGTTAGAAACACAGGTGCTATGATTAATCTGATAGATAAACTGAGAGTATTAATCTTTGCAACTCTTATGACATCAAGGATTCTATCTTTGGATTGACCAAACATTTCTTTTGCTGGACAACCTTTTCTCCTTCAGTCAGCTCAATGGTATCCTATATTACCTCTAGATTATACCCACAAAGCTCATCATACGACCACAAGATTACCCCCATATATTCACCGCAGAAGTGAATTAGGTTGTCTCTATCATGTTGGGAAATATATTTCCCTACCTTGAGCTTTTGACCATCCCCAACATGGAGTTTGGTGTAATCCTCTTTATCTATTGTGAATTTTCTTTTATCATTTCTAGAATCTACACAATCAAATAGATTTTCTAATCTAATCAAGCCATTCGGGAGTTTATTTGTCTTTAACTGGATCATCTGGTTGTCGTAATCCTTAGCCACCTTGAGCTGCAATTGGTCCGCAAGCTCCCTGAATTGCTGGATGAACATGGATATATGTTTATCACTTTCAAAAACTTGCCAATGGATGTCATTGTCTGGTATAGCAAGTCTGACAATCACCCGGACTGAATGTTTGTTTTCCAATAAATTTGATGCAGGATCAAACTAGGATCCTATTATGGTCATGTAGTCAACACCTTCATTTTTCTTGTGGGGAATCCTTTAAATATTAAAAGCCTCAAAGCTCTCAATCAGGTTCCAAACTCTATGGCAGTATGAACACATGCTGACATGCTTCACAACTGATATTCCTTGGACTTGATAGATGACTAACTCTGAATCTCCCAAAACTCTTAGATGCTTGAATCTAAGGCATTTTGCAAGGCTCAAACATGAACTAATCCCTCATACTCTTCTTCATTGTTAGAACAGGTGAACTAGAGACAAAAAGACCTCAAGGTCTACTCTTCAGAAGGGGAAGTAAGGCAAATGCCAACTCCAGATCTGGTTTTGCATCTTGCACCTGTAATACCCTAAAAATGGTCATCTAAACCATGGGCCCCTAATCTCAACAACATCACCAAGGTCCTAATCAAAGGCAATTATATCAACTTTGAACACATTATTAATTTTTTAATCATCAAATATCACATGGCAAATCAATTACTCAATATTAATTAAATATTTATTTAATTAATTGAATCATTCCAAGAATATCATTTTGATCAATTATCCTATTTTAATTTATGAAATATCTTTGCATATTTAATTAATTAATAAATTTGCCATTTAATCATGCAAAAAATGAATTAATTTATTACAAAAGAGGAATTAATTACAAAGCAAGAGTTGAATTGAAAATAAAATAAAAGAATTGAATAGTTGAATTGAAAATAAAATAAAAGAATTGAATTGAGAGAGAAATCGAACTTGAGATATTATTTCTTTTTCTAAATTTAGAACTTGAAATCAGAAAAGAAATTAATTGAATTATTGATTATTCTCTAAAATTGGAACTCAAAGCTTTTCAAAAAAAAAGAAGTTCAGTTGCATTGAAAAGACTCTTTTCTTGAATAAATAAAAGAATTATCTATTTTTATCACAAATGCATAGAATTAATTTAATATTATTTTCCAATGAAACTTGAACTTCTTATTTAAATGCATTTCAATTAAACTATAATTGGAATCTATCTCGAGGTTAACTGAACATGATTTCTCAATTATTTCAATTAATCCTAAATCGAGCTTTTTCATTATCTCTCTTGTAATTCTCTATAAATTCAGCCTTCATCTCTCATCCAATTTACCCTAGAGAATTTTGAGAACACGCTTGGATATTTTTATTATGCTGATTTTTGCTCTGGAGTCATTGAATATATTGTGTTTTTTTTAGATTATTTGCATCCATATTTAGTTTATCATTATCGCTTGAATCCATATTGCTTGAATCTGTTATTGCTTGAATTATTCATCCATTTTAGCTCAATATCATACTCATATAGATTAAATCTTTCATCTTGGTGTAGTCTAGTCACTGGTATTGCTTATAAAAATCTAAGAGCAATCTTATACTCACATCTTTTAGAAGGCAATTAGTTGCTTTGTTATGGTTTTATTATTCATGCTTATATCTGTCTAACCATACATGTAATGACTTAATTGAAGTGTTGTGTCTTGCAGCTACAGATCCTTATTCCACTTTTCACACACACATTTCTGGCGCCCACCGTGGGGTAGAAGACTACATTTTTTGGCCTCCAAGACTGACTTTTTTATTTTTGTTATTTTTTAGATTTTTGACTTTTCAGGTTTTCATCCATACAGTCTTTGCGTCATCTCATACGACATTTCCCACAGGATGAAACAATAAACTGCAGGTATCGTACGAAATGGAATTATGTATCGTACGAGAAGAAATCTTGTATTGTACAATCTGGTAAACTCTGTCGTACGACTCTGTATTTTTTTGGTTAAAAAGGCAAAAAAAACAAATTTCATGATTTTGGTTTTCTGTTCAAATTGATTATTCTGATGACTGACCCTGGTTGTTTATCTATCGATCTTAGAATTTTTCATAGCCTAATCTATTTTTTGCAGAATGCTTGTCGAAGAATATGCTTGTTGCACAAAGAAAATATATCTACTGATTCATTGTCTTTGCAGGTTGCCTGAGGAGAATCAACCAAAAATTGTGTATTCTTTCAATTAATTTTTAGGAACCTAACTTGCTATCTGGTTAATGAACAAATCTATCTTTTGTGTTTTTAGAATATTCAGAGAGGTAGGAGAGTATGCTCTTGTCTTTTTCTAGACAATCAGAAATCCAGACCCTTGAGGCTTTTTCTTTATTTGAGATTTATACATCTTTAGCAGGCCTGCCCTCCTGAGGAGCTTAAAAAATCTTAAATCCTTTACGACTGGTGTGAGGGGAATGACCTAAGTGGGAATGGCTAAATGCCAAGTACTCCAACCCACTATAAAATAAACATAATTTGATGAAAATCAAGTCAACGATAGTGCTCGAGAATAGCTCTCATTCGTACCTTCGGGTATATTAAAGCTTGGTTTTCAAGGCTGGGAGACCTCTTAATTGAGTTTATACCTCGACATGCTGAATAGACCCCTTACTAGATCCAATTAAAATTAGAAGCTACCCAGTTTACCTCTGAAAGGGGGATAATATTTGTGCAAGAGAGATAGTAACTCTCCCATGATACTTGTCATTTCGTGCCCCCATTAGCATTTGGAGTCGGATAATATGGCGTTGAGAATCCATTGTGTGAGACTCAGTGGCCGTATTTTGATTAGCTATTGGGTGTGTACCTGAGTCTACAAGAAAAGGTTTTCTTCTCTCACCAAATTCCTTAGGACTTGCATGCTGTGATTGGAGTTACTATTTATACTACATGTTTTCTATGTTTTCATCCCTGAAACAAAAACTAAAATACCAAAAACTAGAGAAAACAAGAAACAACTCAGTGATTAAAAACTCTGTCCGTGTTAGAACTAGTCCATTCTAAGTTGAAATTCTGTCCAAAACTACTCTATCTTGGTAAAAAATCAGTCCATCTCAGAATTGGTCATATTTAGTTGTCATACTCAGCTATCAAAGAACTCAGAATTTTAGTCTTTGCCCTATTAACAGTCGTACGAATTTGATCATTTATTGTCTTGCACCATATCCTGTATCGTACGGGCCTGATAATTTGTCATCTGAGCTCAATCCTCTCTCGTACGAAACCTAGCAGTCTATCATCTGAAGCTAAATCCTGTGTTGTACAAAACATAACTACACTAAATCTTTTATCATTTTGGACATACCCATTTGTCGTATAGTACTAGGCAGCAACTCTACGAAACAAAACTGTTGTCATCCTATAACTATTAAATTGTCTTCCGGCTCAGTAAATCCTATCGTACAAATCTCTTGTTTTGTTAGTACAGAGTAGTCAAACTTGCCTCAAACAATCTACAATGAACATAATACTGGTTATCATTATCCTAAGCATAAACATATCAAGACAGTTTACCTCTGCCATTTGCGTTGCATAATTTGGTCGATCATCTTTCAGCTAGTTCAATCAACTACCTATCAAACCTAAGTCACTTAGATAACATCTTATACAGGATAGATCGTTCTTGAAACCAGACCAAATCTTAGTCACTACTCTCAAATCAACTTAGATAAACATCTTATATAGGATAGACCTTTCCTAAAACTAGACTAAATCTCAGTTGCTTCTCTTAAACAATATGTTAACTGAACAACTAGCTCTGAAATTGATCTTGACCTCTGCATCACAAACAACTTTAGGTGACACTAATCCATAAAAATGCCTATTCAAACCAAGAGTTCTCATAAGAAAGAAGGCAAAGGAAAAGGACAACCCTTCACATACCAAGATAACCCATATTACAGGGAGGACCCACTCACTGACAAACCTTAGTCATCAGGAGTACTGATTTTTGATGAATTTGAATCTCCCACTATACATGAGACATAATACAATGACAAAGACAACCATAATTTTCACAAAACTGATAATGATTCCTCATCAAGTGAAGCTGAAGAAGACATTGAACCTCCAAGAAAAGAAATTCATGACTGTCAAAAGGATAAACACTTCCGAAAAATGATGAAAGCTATCTTGGCTCGAGAAAAGGAAGACTATTTCTTAGAATTAACAAAACAAGGTGCCAAACTCCCTATTGGATATGATGTTTAGACACTCATTACTAAAAAGGAAGAATCACCTATACTCTTGGTACACAAACAATTACTAGCCTTACGGACTGAAATCACAGAATTGAAGAACAAGGATAAGTCCCCAAAACAATATTCTCTGGAGACAATATGCCCTTTTCCATTTGACAAGAATCTATACATGCCTCCATTCCCTTCATGAGTTGAGATCCAAAAATTTGACAAATATGATGGTACCTCAGATCCTCAAGATCATTTTAGAGAGTTTTGTGTTGCCTATATGGAGTTCATGCATGATCAAACATATCTCATGCACCTTTTCTTGAGGAGTTTAGGAGGACAAGCCATGGAATGGTTCTCACGTCTACCTAAAGGAATAAAAACATTTGAAGAACTAATCCAACTACTCTTACAACAATACTAATACAACATTCAACATTCTGTGACTATGATCGAGCTTTGCAATACTAAATAGAAAATAGGGGAGCATTTTCTTAATTTCCTCCAACGTTGGAGAAAGATGTTCTCCAGGTATTCACGACCTATCCCAGATTCTGAGAAAATGGACATATTCATCAACAACTTGGTCCCAAAATTGAAATATAGCATCCAAATGCAAGTACACCCATCATTTAACCAAATGGTAGATAATGCCATTCGAATGGAAGATGTACTCATAAAGAAGGGGGATATCTCACCTTGGAAAGAAACGCAACCAGGATCTAGCTCTAAAGAGAAGAACAAGTATTGGAAATTTGGCAAAGACAACAATAAGAATGTTGTTAATGCCAGAGTAGTAGACACTGTTAAAACCAAGTCAAAGCTCATGATATTCAACTTGGCTAGTGGCACACAAGCACTTAAAGCAGCTGAAGCTATAGCAGAAAATCCTCCAAAGAAAACAAAAGAATGGTTCAAAGAGAAGCCTTGGATTTCCAAACCTAAGCGTGATTTCACTCCTCTCAAAGAATCATATGAATCCACTTTCAAAACTCTGTTGGCAAACAACCTGATAACGCTATCAGATAACTCCAGACTATATGATCCAGAAATCAAACCAAAATGGTGGAGAGAAAATGAATACTGTGACTTCCATCAGAATAAAGGTCATAACAAAAACAATTGCATGAAGCTCAAACATGAGATTCAAGATCTCATAGAGGTTGGTAAAATTGTTGTCGGGAATCACCCGACCAATGCTGATCATAAAGCATTTAAGGACCCTTTACCTATTTACGAACAAGGTGATTCATTAAAGACCAAAGGAGGTGCCAAAGTAAATTATACTTATACCAGAAACAACAACGTTATTGACATGATTGAGCCTTCCCAATCAGAATATTGCAATGTGATTATAGTCCAAGACAAACCAAATGAATCACGATATGCAAGAGCTCTGACCCATTCTTAGAAGAAAGTCACTCTCCAAGGAGCTAGTTCTTCCAACTCGGCCCAAGCAACATCGAAACCACTAGCCTCGTCAAACAAACAAAAAGAATGAACCTTGGATAAATTTAAAAGGCTAACTTCAACATCATCCTCTGGATATAACATTATTGAGCAATTGAAAAGGACAAATGCTCAAATCTCAATCTTTGAATTGCTAAAACTCTTGTCTGCTCACAAAGAGATCCTAGACAAAGCATTGCTCACCACTAATGTTCTCAAAGATTTAGATATTGATCAGTTTTAGTCTACGGTGGGTCATCTAACTTCACCTCACTATCTGACCTTCTCTAAAGAAGATGACAACTCGCTAAATCATCCACATAATCAGCCATTGCATATTGAAGCCATGATCCATAAACACAAAGTCAAACGTGTTTTGATAGATGGAGGCGCAGGGTTGAATATCTGTACTTACAGTCTGCTTACACAACTAGGATTCTCTGAAAATGTCATTGATCCCACCAAGAAAATAACAATTAAAGCCTATGATGAAGAAGAAAGGACCTCTAAAGGTCTAGTATCATTACCAATCAGGGTGGGACCTGTAGAAAGAGATGTCCTTTTTCAGGTACTTGATCTTCCTTTGTCATACAATATCTTACTGGGCAGGCCGTGGATTCATGAGATGAAGGCAATTCCATCAACATACCATCAATGCTTAAAATTTCCTTATAATGGAACAAAAGTCAGTATTCCTGCTGATACAAATGTCACCTGTAATGTATTAATAAAAGGTGCTGATACTTTTGTGCGTCATAATAGGGCAGCCTCTACAAGTGAAAATCCAGAAGCTCTGTTGAAAGACTTAGAAAAGAAATTGAAGATCACAAATACCGACATGGATGGCTACAAGATAGAACCAGTACTTTCATTAGTCTCTCTCCCTCCATCACCAAAACAGTTGGGCAAACCATCAGAGGCTATTTGAACATAAACTTTAGCTCCGAATATCATATATGATGGTCTTTTTGTATAGTCTTCTACTTCCTTGGCAGATGAAATAGTAGAGGATACTGTTCTTAACTGGCTCTTTAAGGAAGATAGTCAAAATGAGGAAGTACAACACTATGAGATTTCCTCAACCCAATATGGTCCTGGCTACAAGATGATTCAACACATGGGATATTTAGGTACTAGTCCCTTGGGAAAACATCAAGAGGGTATCATTGAACCAATTCAGCTGCAAACACAATCAACAAATGATAAGGTTGGACTGGTGTACAATCCGAAAAAGACATCAGACCAAAACCATGCTTCTAAGTCTAAGTGGCAGAAAAGGATATCGCGTTCAACATTACAGGAAACAAACACTCAACAAACTCAAGCAGAGTGTGTAAAAGAGAAAGAGGAATCAACAATCAAGAAAGAAGAAATAGTCAACACTCAAGCTCCGATAGTGTCAGCTACAATAATGCAAGGAGTTGAGGTCCCAGAGGATATAAGAGATGAAGTAGTAAGAATCAAAGAATTGTTTGCACCACCGAAAGTTCTAGTCACATACACTGGTAGGCAGCAAGTAGATGATTCAAAGATTGACTCAAATGAGTATGAATGGGGTCCTGACCACCTCTTAGATATATTCAGTACAAAAACTCCACAAGAGTCTACTAGTATCACAGATGATACTCAAGAGTTGATGTGCATAAAACTAGAAAAAGAAATACAGGAAATTAGATAAAAGAGACAAGCAGAGTATGAAAAAGGGTTGTAAGAAGGAAGAATACCAGAAAGCTTTTCAATTTATGTACCCCTATACTAAGACATAACAAATCAGGTATACCACTACACAGGAAGAGTTGGAAGCTATAGAACAAGAACTAGTTATCAGTCAAGAAGAAGCTGAATGGAGTAGACGACAACAAATAATAGAAACAGTAAGATCATGTCAATAGGTATGTCAAATACAAATGATAAATGAGACAAATCTTGAAGGAACTTGCAACATTAAAGATGTTGATGTTGATACCATACATATGCTCACTAAATCACTTGAAGAAGACTAGGAAACTTCATCCGATGACTCTAACAATAGTCCTATTCAAGACAATATCTACTCAACATCAAATTCTGAATCATCTGATGTAAATGATGAAAATCTGTCTACTGATCTTATTGTTGTCGAACCATGATATGACGTCTAGTCTGGCATAGGAAACAACACTACAAGTATGTCTATTGGATTAGGTCAACTAAATATTAACGTAATCATGATTTGATTCTTCCTAGTCTTGAGACACTTTTGCAAGGTATCCTTCTAGAACTCGACTTTTCAATCCGCAGTTGTGATGACAATACCATGAATGCTCTCGAACTTGTCCAACATTTATCCTTACTACATCCAGAACTAATAGACTGTACTTTAGAAAACCAACCCATGAATATACCTACTTTTACCAATGACTATACATTAGCCTATTATCTCAATGTAGTTGAACCTATGGACTCTTCCACCAGTGAACAGAGTGAAAACATGACTCAAGCGGATATCAAGTATCTTAGTCGCAAAAAGAAGAAAAATAAAAATAAGAGATCTGATAGAGAAAACCACATAGTGGTGGTGTCAGAATCTAAAAAAGAGAAAATAAATGACGTACCTAAGGGTGAAAACCTCTCTGAGGTGCCTAAAGGTGAGATACTTGATATACTACCAAGTCATTTCTAGGAAAGGTCTTCCATATTGATCGAGCCAACTCAGCCAGTGAACATTGGGAGTCAAGAGACACCACACATCATTCATGTAGCTCAATCACTATCTGTGTATGGTGAAAATGGATAACAATAATAACAATATTGAAAGGCTAAATGAATCCAACCACAAAACCCTAGCCTAACAATCAACAAAGATCCACCATAACATATGAAGATAACCTAAGACAATGCAAAATAACTCAAAATCACAAAGATTATACCATCACATGTCCAATAGGGTTTTGATCTCCATTCTTCCTATCTCCATTGATCTTGCTTGATATATTTGCTCTCAGATTTTAATATGCACAAGAGCTCAACAAAGAACGGAATGTGGTTGCAAGTAGGATCGTAGTGTAGTCAATTGCATAAAAGATCATTAGCATGTGTCATTAGGGTTTGACAGTGAAGAAAGCATCTCCTTAAATAGAAGACACAATAGGAAATGGAGGGTTAAGATTGAGGGGTGTAGAAAGAGAGGTCGGCTAGGATTAGAGGGTAGGTAAAGGAAATAATAAAATAATGAAAGGGGTAGGTAGTGTATGAATTAAGAGATGAATGACATGTGTCATAGGTAGAAAAAGCTAATGAATTAATTAAATAAATAAAGATTTATTTAATTAATAGAAGAAATAGGACAATTAAATAAATAAAATATTTATTTAATTTAGGAAAGGGATAATTTAAATAAATAAATGTATTTATTTAAATGAGAAATAAGGCTAGAAGAGGATAAATGAATTAATTAAATAAATAAAAATTTATTTAATTAATAGAAGAATTAGGCTTAGATAATTAAATAAATAATATTTATTTAATTAGACATGACAATTTTAGGTGTCTACATTTTGCCCCTCTTTGAGACAATGCGGCTTGTCGCGTTGTTTCAAAGAAGATAAGATGAACTGATACAGAGTTGCCCCAGTATGGGAATGATATGCCCCCTCGAGAGATTGGATGAAAATGTCTGAAAAGATTGCAGACAATCTCTCGATAAGAAAGACGGGATAGAATGGGTTGACCAAATAAAGTGACAAAGTCACAGGAAGAAGAATACTGACTCGGGAAATGAGGGCGAGGGCTAGGGTAGGCTATAAGATAGACCACGGGCAAAAGACATCCTCATTGTCATCCACACCCTTACAAGATCACAGTGCAGAGCGAGAAAAGAGCAGCAGCAGTCAGCAGCGATGACTTTCATTCATAGATTTGACCGTGTTCGCCGATTCCAGCGACCAGCAGATGCAGGAGAGCTGGTAAGTACCCGAAAACCTCCTCGTACTTTCACACATTTCAAGTTTTGTCATTAATGCATGCTAAGTAGCAATAAATGCGCTAGGAATAGGGTAGCTGAAATATGCAAAAATGCGGAACCGCGCCTGTGTCAGTGCCAGGCGCGTCTGTGTCGGACAGGCGCGTCTGTGTCGGGTCCAGGCGCGTCTGTGCCTGAAACCGCGTTTGTGCTGATACGGACGCGTTTGTGAAATGTAGAGGCGTTTGTGCCCTGTAGGGGCGTTTATGTCATGTAGGGACGTCTGTGTTCCCTGGTCGCATTTGTGCATGGTATAGGCACGTTTGTGTTCAGAAAGCACGTCTGTGTTGCAGAAGCGCATTTGTGCAGTCTATAAGCGCGTTTGTGTGTCAAAATGCATAGGTTGTGTCTTTTTAGGTCATATCGGCAGTTCTATAATGAACATATGCTGTCGATTGGATAAGCTGCCGAGAGGATACACTCAAGCAGGTCCTCTAGGAAGACTAGGATAGATCAAGGCACTTTGTGACGAATAAGGAGCACCAAGATAGGCAGCACTTTGTGATGAACAGGGAGTGCGAATGTGAGTAACACTTTGTGATGAACAGGGAATGTCACACACGTAGTACTTTGTGATGAACAAGGAGCACTACTAGGATAGATAGCAACACTTTGTGATGAACAGTGAGTGTCACTAGGATAGGTAAGTGTATGCATTTAGATAGCAAGTAGCATTTTGTGATAAGCAGTGAATGCCACGATAACTGACATGATTGATTGGTTGACTGCAGGAGTATCTGCCTATGTTGGAGTCACGGGAGAGATTCCCGTCTACTCAGAGGTTGCGACCAGAGTTGTCGATTCAGGATATGATTTCTATTGAGGAGATGGGTCTCACACATGTGCTATATGTGCTCGAGTTTTGGGAAAACATGGGTTTGCTGACTGCACTGGCGGAGAGATGGCACTCCGAGACTTGCACGTTTCACTTGCCTATGGGTGAGATGACAGTGACGCTTGAGGACGTCTACAGGATTCTGCATATTCCGATCGATGGAGAGTTGATTCCATATGATCAAGATGGTGACAGGGAGGCACTGAGACGGGTATTCCAGGATCCCGGGTTGGAGATGCGAGCAGGTCACGTGGCATGGGATACCATGGCCGCTACAGGTTTAGCTTTACCAGGTGTTATCGGAGGAGTCATCAGTGGGTACTTATGTCCGGACAGAGCTACACGAGGATTGGCAGTTGGCTGGGGAGGGGCATTGGAGACACTGGTGACTGAGCACACCAGATATGCATGGGGGCTATGTGTCCTGACCCATTTGTACTATGAGCTGCATCAGTTTGTGTACCACGGATCAGTGGGCTTGGGCTGCGGAGTGACTCTTCTACAGGTGTGGGCATATGAGCACCTGCCGATCACATGACCTATCCACTTCAGAGGCAGAGGGCATGGACGGAGTTTTGTGCATTTGTACAATATTATTACATCACAGCCTTGGATTGGTCGACTGGAGCATTGGAGACGCGTCATAGATAATATTGATATGGTTATCTGGAGGCCGTACTTGGGGTGCGAGGAGTGGGATGATGACGCAGTGGAGCTACCCTATGCATTCAAGAGTAGGTATCTGATTGGGCGGATGCCCTATATTCTGGAGAGGCAGTTTGTTGACAGGGTATGCAGACAGTTCGACAGGATTCAGTGGATGCCACGAGGCTTGGGCATGTATGCCCGTACAGTCAGAGATCAGGTACAGTTCGGGCCGCTATTATCATATGATCAGGCCGTGACACAGCTGGCAGAGATGATGCCATTACCATGGGACATGTGGCCGGAGGTAGAGGATGCAGGGATGGACGCAGAGTACTCTGCGTATTGGGCAGAGCATCCCTTTCCGAGATTGACAGATCCGGGAGAGCTGTTGGAGGGAGAGGCTGGAGGGGATGATGATGATTATGGTGGAGGAGATGGAGGCAGGGGTCGACGGAGGCGGAGGGGAGTGGTGGGAGAGAGGCGAGTAGCACCTCAGAGGGAGGGAGGACAGGAGAGAGAAGCTCAGGTGGTGAGGGGTCGAGGTGGATTGCCCCTACAGGTACCAGCAGCACAGGGTCCTAGAGCACAGGGACTTAGACAGGTGCAGGGACAGGGACAGGCACAGAGACAGGTACCTATTCAGGCACCTAGACAGGTACAAGGAGAGGCACAGGTACAGGCACCTACAGAGGAGGAGCCACAGGCAGAGGTTGAGGGTGGTGATCCTGAGGAGGATGAGCTGCTAGAGCTGAGAGAGATCTGCCAGGGCCAGGTAGATGAGATCCAGGAGTTGGAGTGGGAGAGGGATCGCCTCAGGATCAGGCTCAGGGACACAGAGCGGGAGAGAGACCAGGCCATCCAGAGATATACTGAGGCTAAGACAGCTCTGAAGGCAGGGAGGCAGGCAGCAGAGGATGCAGGGGCAGACTACGCATATGTGCTGCGAGCCGGAGAGGAGATCGCCTACTGGAGGGATCTGTACTATGGTGCCGTGCTAGCGGATCAGCGGGCAAGGAGCTTCCATAGATCGTCGCGCACAGCAACGGCTACGGGAGGGAGTCGTAGGAGGCAGGCATCCAGCAGTGGGGTCATGGGTTCTCCACCACCACCACCAGACAGGCAGGGGGATTCTGGAGCGGGACCATCTAGAGCTCAGACTCCGTCGAGGCCAGGCGGCTCCGAGGGAGGGAGTTCATCATAGCCATAGAGGGCTCCCTTGTATCAGTATTTGTACCATTTTTTTTTGTATTGTAGACACCTGCGGGTGATTTTGTAGCCATATGATTCTTTTGACATCATTGTATCATGACACTTTTGATTATATATGAGAGATGATCCATTTTTGCGGCAGCTATATGCATGTGTACCTTATGTGATGAGATGTTCTTATGTGATGCATGTTTTATGATATGGATGCTTATATGATGCAATGCAATATATTTTTGTTCTTTTATGTTGTATATGTGATGCATGATGCAAATGTGAATGTATGTAATGCAAATGAATATGATAATGCAAATGATTATTTACATAATGAAAATGTGAGATGTACTAACATGTGTTGTATGCAGGATGTGATGCAATTGTGATATCTATATGTATGTATGAAATGCTTATATGTGGTGATGTAGGTGTAACTATATGAAATGCAAATATTTTTGGTGTGTCATTATACTCAGTCATGTGATAGCAGGCTACGCAGACTCGAGAAGGACGATGGAAGTCAATTAAGAAAGGGGGATGGAAGATAGAAGATATGAACGTGAAAGAGCTTCTTGTGCGTTATCATCATTGAGCTTATTATGGCAAGATAGGTTATGACAATCGAGGCATATGTTCGACCCAGAAAGTCATTGTACCCGTTTGCATGGAGATAAGACAGTCACAAACAAGGAATGCCCCAGTTCATACTAGACTCACAATGTCCTCATATCCTTGGACAAGTCATAGCATTACTAAGAGACAATTCACATACAGCAAATGCAAATAGGTGACGATACCCCATCCTCGCCTTTCTGGTCAAAGACATCCTGGAGATAAAATCTCTAGTCAAAGACATCCTGGAAAAGCTAAAAGACATGTCACCAAAAAGATAAAATCAAAAGAAAACCAAGACTCAACACCAACATCCACTGTAGTCCTCAAGTTTAGTGTCTCTTGTCACTTGTATAAGTCTTATTTGATTATGGTCACAATGTTTACTTTCACAAAAAGGATAGATAGCACTGAACCATATGTTGTCTAAGTCTGTTGAAAGATTTGATTTTGTTGAAGCCCATTGTTGCTGCTGTGTCTCATCTGAAACTGACTGAATCCATGAAACTGATACTTTATTGCGGAGAAGATGAAACTTTATTGCAGATCTATGATGCAGATGTTGCTTTATTGCGGATTGTGCGCGGATAGACTGAAGGAAGCTGGAAGAAACTGTACTCCTTGAAACATGTGATGTTCTCAGTTCCACACCCATCACTAGATGTAGGATTTTGCCTTAGTCACAGAGAGGATTCGATTTATTATGGATGGAAAGGGAGTAAAAAGGGAGGGTTATGGATGGCTAACCAATCTTAGGTAGATCAATAACAAGCCATGATGGGAATGGGTAAGTTTATTATGGATGAATAGGATGTGAGTGTGTGCGAAGTGAAAGGATGAAAGTGAATCCTGAAGGAGAGAGGAGCAAAGTCTCTACGCATGGCGCTGGTGACCCAGTTTTCACCATGGTACTTGCCCAGGGCGCCACCGAAGTGGTTTTCACCGTTGGACGAAATTATTTCTCTTTACTTTTTTGATTTTTCAATTTTTTTGTGTCACAAGGCGCCTGTTTGCCAGGTTTTCACCAAGTAACGATTTTTTTGTTTTATAATTTTTTTTTGTATTTTTGATTTTTTTTGATTTTTTTTTTGTATTTTTTTGAAATTTTTGATTTTTTTTGTATTTTTTGAATTAGGATACTCTGATGAGCTATGTGTAGAACCGGCGAAGGTGCATGCTGTTGATAGGATCCTCCAAAGATTCCCCTTCTGTAGTTGAAAGCTGATATGCCCCAGATCCATATACCGCTGTGATGATGTAAGGACCAAGCCAGTTTGGTTCGAACTTGCCCTTTTTATCTCTGTCTTGCTGATTCTTGGGGTTCTCTCTGAGTACTAAGTCACCTACTTCAAATGTGCGAGGCTTAACTTTGTGATTGTAACTGTGACTCATTCGTTGTTGGTAAGCCTTGAGATGGTTAAAAGCAGTGTGCCTTCGTTCCTCCAGCAGTTCTAGTTCTTGTAAGCGAGAGACCCTGTAGTCTTCATTGTTGATTATGTTTCTCAAGGAGACCCGTAGAGAAGGTAACTCGACCTCAATAGGCAAGATGGCTTCAGCGCCATAGACAAGCGAGTAGGGTGTAGCTCCTGTAGGTGTGCGGACACTTGTGCGATAGGCCCAGAGTGCAGGATTGAGTTGGATATGCCAGTTACGGCCAGCGTCGTCGACTGTCTTTTTAAGGATTTTGAGAATTGTTTTATTAGATGCCTCAGCTTGGCCATTACCTTGGGGGTAATATGGTGTGGAGAAACGATGAGAGATATGGAAGCGGCCACAAAGTTCACGAACATCCTGATTTTTGAAGGGACGCCCGTTATCAGTAACAATGGAAGTAGGAATCCCGTATCAGCAAATGATGTAGTTCAGGATGAAGGTAGCGATTTGTTTCCCAGTAACTTGTGTGAGAGGCACGGATTCAATCCACTTTGTAAAATACTCTGTGGCTGTAATAATGAATTTATGTCCATTGGAAGAAGGAGGGTGAATCTTGCCTATGAGATCGAGTCCCCACTGACAAAAGGGCCAAGGAGCTGCAAGTGGTTGTAGTTCCTTTGCTGGTGCATGTATGAGGTCTCCATGAATTTGACACTACTTACACTTCTTGACAAATTGATATGCATCTTTTTCCATAGTAGGCCAGTAGTATCCAGTCCTGATGAGTTTCTTGGCCAAGGTAGGACCACTAGTATGCGGGCCACATATCCCTTCAGGCACTTCTCGTAACGCAATCTGAGCTTCGTCACTCTCTAAACATCTAAGAAGGGTGCCATCTAGACCTCGTCGGTATAGGATATCTACTAAAATGACGTATCGAGAGGATTGGCGAATGAAAGTGCGGCATTGATTGTTCGATAGATCGGGAGGTAAGATATTGTCGCGAAGGTATGTGAATATGGAACCATATAACTGGGATTCAGGACCAACAACACATATCATTTCCGTAGGAGTGATTTCATATGAGGGAATCAACAGGTTGTCTACCAGGAATTCATAGCAGGTCTCATTTTGCGGTAGATTAATGAGCGAAGCAATTGTAGCCATGGCATTAGCAGTGCGATTCTGTTCTTTTGGTATCTGCTCAAACTCTATCTTTGCAAAGTGCTGTTTCAGATCATCTACCAGTTGTTTGTAAGGCATTAGCTTTTCATCTTTTGTTTGATAATCATCAATTGCTTGACGGATGACAAGTTGAGAATCCCCAAAAACATGGAGTTCTTGGATCTTCCATTGAACTGCAATTCTTAACCCAGTTGTTAATGCCTCGTATTCCGCTATATTGTTGGTGCAAGGAAATGACAAGCGGTATGATTTTGGTATAGAATTGCCTTGAGAAGTTATAAAGAGTATACCCGCTCCTTCCCTGTGCTGTGTGTATGAGCCGTCAAAATATAATTGCCATGGCTTTGCAGGTGATATTGTTAGAATGGACTCATCTAGAAATTCTAACTGTAGAGGAGCATCATCTATCATGGGAGCATCTGCCAGTTGATCTGCAATTGCTTGTCCTTTTATAGCTTTTTTGTCCACGTATTCAATGTCGAATTCACTCAAAATCATTACCCACTTGGCCAGCCGCCCAGTAAGTGTAGCTTTGTTGAGAAGATATTTTAGTGGATCAATTCTGGCAATCAACTTAGTCTTGTGAGTGAGCATATAATGTCGTAACTTCTGTGAAGCAAAGACCACAGCGAGACATGCACGCTCGATCGGTGTGTAGTTTAGCTCATATCCCACCAATGTGCGACTGCTATAGTAGACTGCTTTTTCCTTGCCGTCAGGTATTTGCTGTGCTAGGAGTGCCCCCAATGCTGTCAGAGTAGCCGATATGTAAAGTAGCAATGGTTGATCTGGAATTGGTGACATCAAAACTAGCAGGTTCAAAAGATAGTCTTTGAGCGCCTGAAAAGCCTGTTGACAGTTCTCATCCCATTTGAACTTGATGTTTTTGTGTAGCAGGTGCTGGAAAGGATTACACTTATCTGCAAGTTGTGCTATGAATCTTCGTATGGACTGGAGTCTCCCTTGTAAAGATCAAAGTTGACTAATATTCTTGGGTGGCGGCATGTCCAAGATAGCCTTGACTTTTGCTGGATCCGCTTCAATTCCTCTTTTAGACACAATGAATCCTAGGAGCTTCCGGGAGGTTACTCCAAAGACACATTTCTTTGGGTTTAATCTTACCTTATATTTTTCTAGCCGATCAAAGACAACTGAAAGTATGTCCAAGTGTGTGTCTCTGTCTATTGATTTTCCCAAAAGATCATCAACATAATCTTCCACGGTTATGTGCATTAGATCATGAAAGATAGTAGTCATAGCTCTTTGATAAGTGGCGCCTGCATTTTTCAGCCCAAAGGGCATGACATTCCAATAGAAGGTTCCCCATGGACAAGTGAATGATGTTTTATGTTGATCTTCAGGTGCGATCCTGATCTGATTATATCCAGAAAATCCGTCCATTAAAGATAACATTTCATGGCTTGCTGTGAGATCAACGATCAAGTCAATATTTGGTAATGGGAAGTCATCCTTTGGACAAGCTTTGTTGATGTCTCTGAAATCTGTGCATATTCGGATGCTGCGATCCGGTTTGCTGACAGGTACTAAATTGGAAATCCATTCAGGATAATCAATTGGGTGTATGAATCCGACATCCAATAATTTCTCTAGCTCTGCCTTGACTAGCAATGCCACTTGTGGATGCATTTTCCTTAATTTCTGCTTTACTGGTTTTGCCCCCGGTTTGACTGTTAAATGATGCATCACCAAATCCGGGTCTAGCCCAGGCATATCCGCGTAAGACCCTGCGAAGTTGATTTGTCGTCCCTTAAAGAAGCTTATGAATTTTGCTCTCTCGGCCTCTGTCAATGATTGAGCCAAAAATATGTTGTGTGGAACTTCTGCTGTACCAATGTTTGTCTTTATAGTCTCCTCTACCAACATGGATGATTTTTCCTCGTATGATGCTGGGAGAATGTCGAGCCTTCCATCTTCGGGCGCCTCAGAGAGGTTTTCACCCTCAGATACGTCCTTTCTTTTTATTTTTTTGGAGTCAGATAGCGCCACAGTGTGGTTTTCGCCATAAGACCCTTGTTTTGTTTTTATTTTCACATTTTTGCGACTAGAAGGCCCGACACCCTCACCAAAGTATGCTATGTTGTTGAGCTCTATGGCGTATCCTGCTTTGTGGTCTCCAGGGGGAAGATCATCTCGAATGCCAAGATAGTTGACAATAGCTTCATCATTTTGAAATGTATCAAATTGTGCTGGTCCTTCATGATCCCAGTCAATGAGTTGGGGGTGAACAAGGGGAAGATCTTTAGTGCTTTTAGGGTTTGCAGGACTAATAGTGAAGATGTGGTTATATTCAGGTATGTCAAGGTAATCGTCGAGGTCATCGATGGCACTCTCCTCATCAGTTTCGATCGTGAGCGAATCCAAATTGTCATCACTAGTAGAGCCTTCTGGGACAGGTGTCCTCATCCTATGTGATTTTGACCTAGGACTTTGAAATGAAGCTTGTGCGGGATCCTTATGGGTTGGTTCTTGACCAACTCTGAACTTTTTGTAAAATTCCTCCTCCTTTGTGGGTTCATCTGGCTCTCTGAATGTTTCAGTGAGCTCATAGTCACTGGAGGATTTGTCTGAACCCCATTCCCACTCATTGGAGTTTGTGGAATAGTAATCCTCTTGTTGAACTTCAGCAACTTTGATTCGCCATACCTCTTTTGTTCTTTTATTATGTAGTCTGGGATTCAGAAAACCAAGCCCCTTGGAGCATTCCCTTCTTGTAGTTAGCTCAGGTTGTAAGGGCTCCATGACACCTTCTTTGCGTAGTCCGAGAGGGATTTTTCCGTCATACCCAAATCTTTGCAAAATTTTGAAGCCTTTGCCATAGTTCTCACAGGGTATAATAATCTGATCATGTGTGTCCTCTTCAACGTCCTTATAGAGCATTTTATATAAATTTTCTTCTTCTAATTCACCCCATTTTTGAAAGATGGTAGGATCCCATTTGAGCATCATGATGGAGATTTGCTTGTTAGGATGTGGCCTCCCATATTCCTTGGGAGAGGTCATGACTTGTCGTAAAAACATTGTTTGATTCAAAGTGTATTCTCCCATGCCTTTGTCTTGAAACTTGGCTCTAAGTTCACCTTGTTTGGATGTCGAGGGCTTTAATGACTCAGGATCAATATATGCTGAAGAAGGAGTAGCCTCACGATTGCTGGGGATGATAGTCTCAGTATGTGATCTCAAGTTATTACAATATATGAATGGATTTGGATCACCATTGACGGTCACTTCAACTCCATTGTGAGGAAACTTAATGCACTGATGGTATGTTGATGGGACTGCCCTCATTTCATGAATCCTAGGACATCCTAGCAATATGTTGTATGTGAGATCAAGATCTAAAACTTGACAAACCACATCCTTTGTGACTGGCCCTATTCTTAGCGGTAAGGTGACTGTGCCCTTGGACGAGCGCTCTTCATCATCATAAGCCTTGATGGTGATTTGGTTTGTAGCATTCACAGCCTTGTCAGAATATCCCAATTGTCTTATGGTACTCAAGGTACAAATATTAAGACCTTCTCCTCCATCTATCAGGACTCGCTTTATTCTATGTTTATGTATGAAGGCTTCAACATGTAGAGGTGCATTATGTGGCTGACTTATGGAGGCGTCATCGGCTTCTGTAAATGTGAGGGAGTGTGGAACAGATAGGTATCCCACCATGGCTTGAAACTGGTCCACGTTCAGATCAGTAGGGACGGTAGTATCTCTCAAGATTTTGTCAAGGATAGCTTTATGTGCAGGAGATATACGTAAGAGCTCAAGAATAGAGATAAGTGCAGGTGTCTTCCCTAGTTGTTCTACAAGGTCGTACTCAGGCTTGATTGATGAAAGATTGGTATTCTTAGTGGAGGCACTTGGCAACGTGATCTTACCTCGACGGGTTGTAACATGACATTCAGAGGTAGATTCGGACGAAGATCCCACACCTTTTAGGACAATTTTGGGTCTCTGAGAAGGATTCTCAGGATTTTTGTTTTTGATAGTAACGGTAGAGATATGATTGTCCATTGAGATGTGATTGATAGTAGAATCATAATTGTAAGGTGCTCTAGTATAATTGGCTTGATCATCTGTGACTTTGCCTTTTCCTTTGTCATGTTTTGGGAATGGTTCCTTAAACATCTCATGCTCTTGATTAGATGAATGTCCCTCAATCTCTATATCTCCTCTGTCAATGAGATCTTGCACAATGTTTTTCAATCGATGGCAATTACCTGTCTTGTGACCCTTGCTCTTATGAAACTCACAAAATTCATCATCATTCCACCAATTTGGTTTTACCTTTGGTTCATAAGGAGGAAAATCTGGAACTGTAATTACGTTGTTTGCTACAAGCTTTTTGAATACTGATTCAAGTGGTTCCCCCAATGGAGTGTACTTCCTTCGAGGTTTTGAAGTTGTTTGGTTGTTCACCTGATTGTTGGTAGAACTTGATCCAGAAAAGATGAACTTTGGTCTCACTATATTTGCATCGACAACACCATCATTAACTGTGTTCTTGTTCTTATTCCAAAATTTTGGTTTGTCCTTTCCTTTAAAGTCCTCTTTGTTTTCTTTGAATAGTTTGATAACTCCTTGTTCAATTAAGACCTTTTCTGTTGCTAGGCCCTTTTCAATGACATCTTTGAATGTAGACAAACAAGCTTTTCTGAGATCATAGCCAATAGCCTTATTAACGTTTTGTGTGAACATCTCCACCATTTGTTTCTGCGGGATTTCATAAGAGCATCTGCTAGCTAAGTTTCTCCATCTCTGTAAAAATGTCGCGAAAGATTCTCCTTCCTTTTGTTTCGTATTGCACAAGGTAGTAACTGATAACAATAATAACAATATTGAAAGACTAAATGAATTCAACCACAAAACCCTAGCCTAACAATGAACAAAGATCCACCATAACATATGAAGATAACCTAAGACAATGCAAAATAACTCAAAATCACAAAGATTATACCATCACATGTCCAATAGGGTTTTGATCTCCATTCTTCCTATCTCCATTGATCTTGCTTGATATATTTGCTCTCAGATTTTAATATGCACAAGAGCTCAACAAAGAACGGAATGTGGTTGCAAGTAGGATCGTAGTGTAGTCAATTGCATAAAAGATCATTAGCATGTGTCATTAGGGTTTGACAATGAAGAAAGCATCTCCTTAAATAGAAGACACAATAGGAAATGGAGGGTTAAGATTGAGAGGTGTAGAAAGAGAGGTCGGCTAGGATTAGAGGGTAGGTAAAGGAAATAATAAAATAATGAAAGGGGTAGGTAGTGTATGAATTAAGAGATGAATGACATGTGTCATAGGTAGAAAAAGCTAATGAATTAATTAAATAAATAAAGATTTATTTAATTAATAGAAGAAATAGGACAATTAAATAAATAAAATATTTATTTAATTTAGGAAAGGGATAATTTAAATAAATAAATGTATTTATTTAAATGAGAAATAAGGCTAGAAGAGGATAAATGAATTAATTAAATAAATAAAAATTTATTTAATTAATAGAAGAATTAGGCTTAGATAATTAAATAAATAATATTTATTTAATTAGACATGACAATTTTAGGTGTCTACACTATCAACAGAAGAATTGGAAGATTTCACTCATCTATTCTCAGAAAAGAAAATAAACTTTGCATGGATGTACTCTGATATGCTAGGCATGGATCCTTATCTCATGAGGCAGCATCTTTATATCACACTAGGAGTTAAACCAGTCAAGCAAAAAATCCATAAGATGCACCCGCATGTGGCACTACTAGTCAAGGCTCAACTAGAAAAACTGCTGAAAGCTGGATTCATTAGAGCTATAGATTATGCCGAATGGATTTCAAACATAGTACCTGTGTCAAAGGCAAACAAATCTATCAGAGTTTGCACAAACTTTAGAGATCTGAACAAAGCTTATCCGAAGGATGACTTTCCATTACCAAATATTGATATGATAATCGACATGACTACGGGGTATGAGATGTACTCACTAATGGATGGATTCTCTGGATATAATAAAATCAAAATAGCTCCTAGAGATCAAGAAAAGACAACTTTCACCTATGCATGGGGAACCTTTTGTTGGAACGTCATGCCATTTGGGCTAAAGAACACAGAAGCAACCTATCAAAGAGCAGTCACTACTATTTTTCATGACATGATGCACAAGAATATGGAAGATTATGTTCATGACACTTTAGTGAAGACTATGAAGAGATCAACACATATTCAAGAGCTAGGTCCTATACTAGACAGAATGGAAAAGATCAAACTCCGGTTAAATCCAAAAAAGTGTGCATTTGGAGCGACATCTAGGAAACTACTTGGCTACATCATTTCAAAGAAGGGAATCAAGGTTTATCCTGAGAAGGTCCAATCTATAATGGAAATGCCACCTCCAAAGAACATCAGTCAAATGAGAAGTCTACAGGGATGTCTCCAATCAATCAGACGCTTCATTTCTCAACTAGCAGACAAAGCTTAACCTTTCACAAAAGTATTGAGGAAATGAGTAATATACAATTAGGATCAGGAATGTGAACAACATCTTTGGCAAATCAAAGAGTACCTGTCGAATCCACCAATATTGATGCCACCTATTCAAGGTAAACCTTTGATCTTATACATATCAGCAATCGATTCATCATTGGGGGCACTTCTGGCACAACAAGATGACAATAAAAAGGAATGAGCTATCTATTACATCAGCAGAACATTGATGTCTTATGAAATGAACTACACTATAATAGAAAAAAGCATGCTTGGCATTAGTCTTTGCATCGCAAAAACTGAGACACTACATGTTAGCACATTCAGTTAAGCTGGTGGCTAACATTGATCCACTCAAATATCTTCTCAGCAAAGCAACACTTACAGGAAGATTGGCAAAATGGGTCATGATCCCTACAGAGTTTGACATTGAATATGTGGAACGCAAAGCCATAAAAGGATAGGTAATTGCTGATCAACTTGTGGAAGCTCCGCTTGAAGACACTCAACTGCTGCATATAGAGTTTCTAGATGAATCAATAATGCATCTTACTCAACAACCTTGGAAGATGTTCTTCGATGGGTATTTTACTCAAAATGGTTTTGGTGCTAGAATACTATTTATTACTCCTCAAAAGTATTCAATCCCAAAGTCTTATAAGATTCTATTCCCTTTTACAAATAACATTGCAGAATATGAAGCTTTGGTGAATGGGATAAAACTAGCTATTGAATGGAAGGTTGTAGAATTACACATCTATGGAGATTCTCAGCTGATCATAAATCAAATCAATGATAAATATCAGACTTGAGATGAGAAAATGATGCCTTATAAGATGATGGTGGATGATCTCAAGAAATATTTTGCTTTTGTATCATTCCAATAGATTCCTAGATCCGCAAACAGAGCAACAGATGCTATGGCCACCTTGGCATCTATACCTGAGTTGCAAGAATCCAATTTTCGCTTTGAATTCCTAGTGGAAGAGTTACATTACCTGGCCTATGATTCCCCCGAGAACCAAATAGTATGTTCTATTATTGGACATGACTCATCCTGATACAACCACATTTACTCTTATCTACGAGACCAAATTATACCTAAAAATCTTACCCATAATGAGAAAAGAAACCTGACCCAAAATGCTTCACGGTATGTTATCATTGCTAATGATTTATTTAGATGAGGTTTGGATGGTACATTGCTCAGGTGTCTAGAAACTAAAGAGTCTAAACACGCGTTATCGGAAGTTCATGAAGGTATTTGTGGATCTCATTCGAATGGTCTTACTTTAGCTCGGAAACTACTATGGGCTGGATACTACTAGACAGACATGGAGAAATATTCTATTAAATTTTCTAAGACTTGTGAGAAGTGTCAGCTACATGGAAATCTCATACATGCTCCAACAAGGGATCTCATACCTTTCATTACACATTGGCCTTTTCAACAATGGGCCTTTGATCTCATTGGTCAGATATATCCTGCATCATCTAATGAACATAAATTTATCATAACTACCACTGAGTATCTCACCAAGTGGGTAGAAGTGGTTCCACTCATCAAAGCAACCGGTAAACAAGTAGCTCTCTTCATCTTAAATTATATCATCTGCAGGTATGGGATACCTTCATTCGTCGTAACTGATAATGGAGGATAGTTCAAGAATAAAGACCTAGACGAGCTCTGTGAGAAATTCAAAATTAAACAACACTGGTCATCAATATATTATCCTCAAGGTAATGGACAAGCTGAGGCATCCAACAAAAACCTATTGACTATCTTGCACAGAACAATGAACAAATTTGGGAAGGATTGGCATCTGCAGGTCAATCCTGCATTATGGGCTTACAAAACAAGTATCAGAACACCTATTGGGGCTACACCTTTTTCTTTTGTGTATGGGTCCAAAGCAGTATTACCTATTGAATTAGAAATACCATCTCTTAGAGTTTCTTTGCAAGGTCTTGTTACTAATGAAGATCATAGAATATCTAGATTGCAAGAACTCGAATTGCTGGATGAGCGTCGACAAGTGGCATTTGATCATCTCAAAGTATATCAGAAGAGAATGTCCAGAGGGTATAACAAGAAAGTTAGACAAAGAGAATTTCAGGTTAGTGACCTAGTTCTGAGAGAAAATCTTAAAAATCAGTAGTTTCGAGACAACAAAGGGAAGTTTGAACCCAATTGGTTGGGTCCCTACATTGTTACTCCAGTCTTCAGCTCTAGTGCCTATCAACTCACAAACTCAGAAGGAGAACAAATCCATGAACTGATTAACACCATCCACTTGAAAAAATTCTTCACTTAGCATTCTCTGCTCCAACAACATGTACAATTGAAAAAGTCCTGAAAAAACAAAAAAAACAAAAAAAATAAAAAAAACAAAAAATCATAAAAAGTCCTGAAAAAAAGAAAAAAAATATAAAGAGAGAAAATGCCCTAGTGAAAACCTGGTAAACATGCACCTTGGTAAAACAAAAAATGAATCTCTGCCAAGCAGGTGAAAATCTGGCAAACAGGTGCCTCTTCTACTCAAGTGCTCCATCTATCAACACAACGTTCACATTCCTGCTTTCATGCGTCTTTGATTTCGCTTGTACATATCTTTAAGTCACTTTCATGACATCCTGGTTCTTTTGGGACCCTCGTGGCTTGAAACCGATCACTGTCCTAGTCTTAGGGTAATCAGCTTAGAAATTTATAGGTCCTAAGAAGCACCAACCAAGTCATCTTTCTGTCAGTGAAACCTGGTCGTCCACTTCGAGTCAGTCACCTGTCTCCTGACTATTGAAGAGTTTTATCACTGAGTAAACAAGCAAAACAACATAATGGAAAACAATCACTAAACAGTTTGAGCTATGCATGAAAATTTTCTTTGTGTGCTGTCTTTTATATTGGTTTTCGATTATGATCCCTCTGAGTAACTCAAGGAAGTCTATCATGATTAAGAGGAGCAAGGATTGGGGGCATAATATTTTCTTTGTTTTCTGCTTGTAGGAATGATCCCAATGATCTAGAAATATCTAATCAACTAGGTGTCTGTGATAAGAGCCTTCACATCAAGGTGAAAGTGCCTCACATACCTCGACTTCGCTTATTTGTTTGATACAGGGAGGTCCACATCATTTCTTTGTTTGTTTTGAGGGAATTTGTTTATGATACAATTTGGGTCCCTGCAAAATCTGTCCAAGGATATGAACGAAAAAGGGGTCATTGCAGACAAGATAATTAAAATTGCACATTAAAAAGAAAGGAACTCTAATATGCCTGTTATGTTCATTATGCTCAGTGATGAATCTTAAGCATTTTAAATCCAGTGACTAGTCTTAGGTTGCATTTTGCATTTCATTCTGTATTTTGTGAATTTAAAGTGATTTTGGTGTGATAATAATGATCTCTTAATTTTATGAGAGCTGAAAGCATCATCATTTCTTAGCTAAGTGGTCTATTCTTCATCATTTCTCTGATCGAGTACTTGTGTTTTGAGATGTTAGCTACATACATAAACACCTTATATAGATTCATACATTTCATTATTTACTCATTTGCATTCATCTTATTGCATAGAAATATAAAAAATTTGCATTACTCATTACTCATTCTCATTCATTTATTTGCATATGAAAAGAAACAAAAATAGACATCCATAATCAATTTGCATTACATACATCCATACTGAAAGAAATGCATACATGTAGAATAAAGCATATAAAAAGCATCTCATAAATGAATCAACACAAGTATAATGAAGTCAAATCGATCTCGTATATATATCATATAAAGTCTTAGAGTACAAAGTGATGTCAAATGACATATACAAACTCCCATCGGAGCAAGAATCGTATAGGTTACAAAAAATGGGTGTGTCTACAAAAAAAAACTCAGAGCTACAAAAATAATATCTAGCTCTCAGCCTCTTCCTCATCGTCAGGTGGAGGAGGAACCTGCTGACCAGGATCCTAACGAGGTGCCCGAGCTCCCTCCGACCGTACCATGTACTGCGAGTAGGGGACAACCTGCTGTGCAACTGGAACTGCTACGCTGTAAGCTGCAACATAGTACACCGCCCTACTCATCTGGTGAAGAACCTCCTACTGTAAGGAGTCTCGCTCTATCCTCATAGCTGCAACCTGACGGTCTCTCTCAGCTCTCACCTCTGCTAGCTGTTGGTCTCGCTCCACTAGCTAAGTCAGAGCCACTATCAACTGTGATTGCAGCTCCGCTAGACGTGCTCTCATCGACTGTCCCGCATCAGTCCCCTACTCTCTCGTAGGCTCTCCACCCCCATCTTCACCTCCAACTCCACCCTGCTCCTCTTGCCACTGCCAGACCTATCTTGACGCTACTCACTCCTCCTCAGTTCCACCCAATCTCACGCCTATACTCCCTAGGGATCCGCCCTCACCCCTCTGCTGTCCAACCCTAGCTGGAAATCTACTGCTACTAGCACTAGGATCACCACCTTCCCGCCTCGGAGCCTCAACTCTCTATCCTTGATCCTATCTTTGGCCTTGTCCCCTTCCCTGTGCGGGGGCATCATCCTCAATCTCCTCAATCAGAGGAGCCTGCTCAGCTAGATATGTGAATCTAGGAAATGGGTGCTGCTAGAACCAATCCCTGTACTGGGGCAATACCCTCGCATCCGCAACATCATCCATGTAATCCCATCTAAGATGCTATAAACTAGTCAGCTCCTGCATACTCAAGGCATAGGATAACCTCGGTGACCATCCCCACCTCTCCTCATCAGCATATCTCGCGTATGCTGTGTACTCCTGCGAGATCCCCCAAGGCCTACCATACTGCCTTATCACTCGAGATACTAGAAATCACTCCACCACAGTCTATGATCTGGTAATAAGTGGACACATAACAAAAAGATATCTGCATACTATCCACCAGTCATCCCATGGCTTTAAGCCCCTATAAGGTCTCCATACCATGGCTATCAAGTCATCCAGCTGCCGTCACCAAAAATCGGTCTTGCCCAGATGGGGCTGCATAACATAACCTGCATACCTATATAGAATCGGCTTCCCAGGCTAACTGCTATCATCTACAATCAACCAACAAATTGGGAGGTGCTCCCAAGCCCAAACCTGTAAAATCAAAACATCCGTAGCCATGCTCTTGCCCTCCCTATACACAATCTCATGCATCTCGTGATACATGTGGGCTAATATGCAATAACCCTAGCCAAGCCTTTGAGGGGTCTCCATCAATCTCTCTAGCATCCTGCCCCCTCCACATTGGAATCCCTGCTGTCCCCTATCCAACATCAGAAAATAATTGATAAACCCTGCTAGAACACAAGTGAGAGGAAACTCCTCACTGTACCTTCTCATCATGATGTCCCAACTGATGGAATGTGTCAATATATCAGGATCCCTGAAGACATGCTTGACCGCCTGTAATCCAGGTAGTAGTGCTACATCGTAATCTAACTTATCCCCAACAAAAGGGATATGGACCTGATCCTATATACATCCTTAGGAGTGATGGTCATCTCCCCAACTAGCAAATGGAAGGTATTATACTCTGAATGAAATCACTCAACCAATGCTGTGAGCATACCGTGACTCACACGGATATCTGGTAAACCAAAAAGGTGGGTCAAACCACATAAATCAATATGAGCCTGCTCAACCTCTGATAACTGCCGAACTAATTTCATGGTGGGTGGATATACGCATCTGAAAAGAACACGAGGCAAACAAACCTGCAAAAATCAAACAAAGGAGCATCAGAAAACATTCCAAATAAGCCTACAAGAGAAGTAAAACATCACGCAAATCCAACTACATCAATTGCAAAATCAAAATTTCAAGTTTAGACCTTCAAAAATGCTCACTGTTTCCCAAATGACAAAACATAGAAGGGAAGCAACTCGTACGAGTTAGGATTGGGCCCCATATGACAAAAGATCCCCATATGACAAAATATTAGACTTCAGACGACAAAATGGTCTTTTATGAATGTTGTCGTACAATATAAGGGTGGTGTTAGAATGACAAAACTAATAGCCTCAAACAACAAAATAAACTTCAACAATTTTTCATACGAGACATGATCTTGTCTCGCATGACAAAATGAGAAAGCCGACTTCCAATGTGCCAAAAAATTGAAAAATCAACAAAAAAATTCAAAATTGAGAACATAAAGAGGCTTAAGATTGATCACTTACCGCTGGATCATAGTGTCGAGGTCAATTATGTCATCTTTGGTGCTCGAATCAATGCTCACGACTAGGGACCACCATTTTCTTCGCAGAAGGATTTTTGAATATTCAAACTTGGAGGGTTAAAATGAATTGAAAATTACACTTTTACCCCTTATATAGCCAAAACCCTAATTTTTCAACTTGCTCCGATGGACATGAAAAAGGTACCCTTACCCAATTCGCCTGTTCTGATTCCATTTTCAGGAATCCAAATTCAAGATCATTTTGCTAGTCAATTTCACAAAATTTGGACCACTTAGCACTTTTTCATCAAATGCTCATTCTTTCTTCTAATTGCGCTCAATTTCTCAAGAATCAACACTGACTTTCAATTTTTATTCTACAAATCAACTTTGCACTCAATTTCTTATCAATCAACGCAAAATTTTCAAATATTCTTCTGAATCATTTGTTCTCAAATAACTTATCATTGTTCAAAAATTTCCTATAATCATGTACCCTCGCTATCTTTTGATTTCGCTCCCGAGGGGGCATACTCGTGACCTTATGACCTCACATCTTCAAAGTCGATAAATTTTTCAAATCTTTATCAAAAGTCGAGAAAAAAGCTTTTCAACTAAAGAAAATCAATCAAATCTTATTGGTATGGGGCATCTCACCTTCATCGCTTCACATCAAGTTGAGATCTCTCGATCATCTGAATCGAATCAATCGCTAGGAGCATATCAGTTTCATCGCTTCATATCAAGCTGATATTTGTCTTCATCTGAACCAGTCTCTTAACGTTAATCAATTTCATTACTTTTCATCAAGCTGATTATTCGTTTAAACTCAATCAAGGGTTTAAAAAGTATCTTCGATCACACGCTCAATCTAAGCAGGTGTTCAGTTTCATCGCATTGAATCAAGCTGGACAGTTTATTTTTCGCTCATCGTATCTTGATCAATCAAGTTCAAGATCGATTTTTATCTTCGCTCGCTGTGTCTAATTCAATCAAGTTCTAGATCAGTAAGATCTACTTCTTGATCAATCAAGTTCAAGTTCAGTATCTTTGTTCTCTATTGTTCCTAAGTTCAATCAAGTTCAGGATTGATGTCGCTTTAATCAGACTTCATTCAGCTTCATCGCTTCAAATCAAGCTAAACACTTTTCTCTTTATTTGGTTCATGATCAATCAAGTTCAGAACTAGTATCTCCTAGACATCACATATTCTCTGAACCAACGCGTTGCTCGCACATTAATTCAAAGAGGGTAAAATGTAATACCCTAAAAATGGTCATCTAAACCATGGGCCTCTAATCTCGACAACATCACCAAGGTCCTAATCAAAACAATTAAATCAACTTTGAGCACATTATTAATTCTTTAATCATCAAATGTCACATGGCAATCAATTACTCAATATTAATTAAATATTTATTTAATTAATTGAATCATTCCAAGAATATCATTTTGATCAATTATCCTATTTTAATTTATTAAATATCTTTGCATATTTAATTAATTAATAAATTTGTCATTTAATCATGCAAAAAAGGAATTAATTTATTACAAAAGAGGAATTAATTACAAAGCAAGAGTTGAATTGAAAATAAAATAAAAGAACTGAATTGAGAGAGAAATCAAACTTGAGATATTATTTCTTTTTCTAAATTTAGAACTTGAAATCAGAAAAGCATTTAATTGAATTATTGATCATTCTCTAAAATTGGAACTCAAAGCTTTTTAGAAAAAGAAGTTCAGTTGCATTGAAAAGACTCTTTTCTTGAATAAATAAAAGAATTATCTATTTTTGTCACAAATGCATGGAATTAATTTAATATATTTTCCAATGCAACTTGAACTTATAATTTAAATGCATTTCAATTAAACTATAATTGGAATCTATCTCGAGGTTAATTGAACATGATTTCTCAATTATTTCAATTAATCCTAAATTGAACTTTTTCATCATCTCTCTTGTAATTCTCTATGAATTCAGCCTTCAACTCTCATCCAATTTACCCCAGAGATTTTTGAGAGCACGTTTGGAGATTATTATTATGCTGATTTTTGCTCTGGAGTCATTGAATATATTGTGCTTTTTTATAGATTATTTGGATCCATATTTAGTTTATCATTATTGCTTGAATCCATATTGCTTGAATCTATTATTTCTCAAATTATTCATCCATTTTAGCTCAATATCATGCTCATATAGATTAAATCATTCATCTTGGTGTAGTTTAGTCACTGGTATTGTTTATAAAAATCTGAGAGCAATCTTATACTTGCATCTTTTAGAAGGCAATTAGTCACTTTGTTATGGTTTTATTATTCATGCTTATATCTATCTAACCATACATGTAATGACTTAATTGAAGTGTCGTGTCTTGCAGCTATAGATCCTTATTCCACATTTCACACACACAACACCATCAAAATGAAGGGTCTAGAGTTTGGAGATTAGGTCTTCTTTTGTTGGGAAAATGGTGTCTCAACCTTGCATTTATATGAGGTTGCTCTTTATAGTAAGTTTTCATTTGAGGATGAAATGGTGTGAAATTCTCCTTGAAGCTTTTGGCTGGCTAGATAAGCATTCCAGTAAAGTTATGTCGCAAGATCACAACTACTTTTAAAGATATTAAATTTTCCATTTTGGAGGGTCCAATGAAAGGTTTAAATTTGATTTTGAGGACTTTATAGGCCCCAAAATTCCTTGAAAAGAGGGTATACATGGCATAGTGGCTTATGAGGCATTATTTTACTTCATGATCTTCCCAACGCTTCAAACGATTTGTCAATAGGACACACGGTTCTCAAGTTATGGCCTCCAGAAGTTTGTACTCTTGAAATAGGAAATATAAAATACATTGGACACATAAATGAACTATAAAAAGGGAGGGACGTGTCATAGGGCATCTAGAAGGGAGCTAAGGTTGGCTACACCTTATTAGGTAGTTTTAACCTATAGTGTTGTAATACCATTTGATGGTTTCTTGTATTGTATCTCCTATATATGAGGTGCATGAGATAGAGGTTGTGTGTAAGAGTCTTATGGCTATTGATTTACCTTTGAATCTCTGATTAGTGGTACTCATATGAAGAGATTTCTCTGCAAGTATATTGTAATCTATTTTTGATTGCTGAATAATATATTGGGTGGCTTTTGGAGTGTGGTGTTTTTCTCCCAAAAGGGTTTTCCCCATGTAAATCACTATGTATGGTTTGAATGTTATTATGTCTATTTCTATTTTCTGTAACTATTGTCATGATTTGTAAAAGTTTTTGCATTACCCTCCTCTCAAGGTTAGTGTAGGAAGTTGTTCCACTACTTAACTTCCTTATAAGTGGTATCGGAGCTTGATCATCATTGGTTTCAGTTGTGGCTTGTTGGGTTTTTTGAACTAATCTAGATTTGATTGGGAGCGTGTGCAAAAGATACTTTGTGATCTTGTTGTTGGAATTTTTAAATGGAAAGTTCATCAAGGAAAATAGAAGTGGAGAAATTTAATGGAATAGATTTTGAGACGTGGAAGCTAAAGATGGAAGATCTGTAACAGATCGAGATCTATATGATGCTGTTGATGCGAATGTCCAAAGGCCCTCAGATCCTACTGTGACAACTCAATATAATGTTATGGACTGAAAAGCCAAGGTTCTAATCAGACTGTGCCTGACAGACTCTGTTTTGATTAGTGTCCATGAATAAAATATTGCAAAGAAGCTATGGACTAAGCTTGGTGAAATGTATCAAGCAAAATTTTTATTAAATCAAATTTTCTTGAGGAAGAAATTGTATTCCTTGAAGATAGAAGAGGGTGGATGAATTGCAGACCACTCAGATGAATTTGATATGTTGGTGGCTCAATTAGTATCTATTAGTGTTAAGATGAACGAAGAGGAGAAATGTCAGATCTTTCTTTGTTCTTTGCCTAATTCATGGGATTGTCTTGTTATTACTATTGGTAGTACTTCTGTTGTTTTGAAGTCTGAAGATGTGGTGGGTGCCCTACTTGGTGAAGAGATGTGGAGGAAGGTATTCCTTAGTTCAAAGGATTTCCCTAACTATTTGTGGAAGACCTAAGGAGAAAGGCAAGAAGAATGAGAAGCACGATAAGTCCAAATTGAGAGGGAGATCAAAATCTCCTAGAAAGTCTAAAGTCATTTGCTGGAATTGCGGTAAACCAGGTCACATCCGTAAGGACTGCAAAGAAGAAAAGAAGAAGAAAAAGAAGAAGATTGATTTCGATTCTGAGTCTAAGAAGGAAGATGGTGATGCATTTATTGCACCTTTGGTGACTCATGCAGGTAATGATGCTTGGTTAATTGACTCAAGTGCATCATTTCATATGACTTCCAATAGAGATTGGTTTTCTGAATATGAAGATTTTAATGGAGGTAAGGTGTAATTGGGTGATGATTCACATTTAGACATTGTTGGTTGAGGTAAAGTTAGAATCAGGTTTTCTGATGGTAGAATAAAAAAGATTAATGGTGTGCTGCATATCCCTGGATTAAAATGAAATCTGTTATTTGTGAGCAAATTGATAGATGTGGGTGTGCATGTAGTCTTTTCTGAAGAAGGATGTAAGATGATAAAGGGTGCTATGGTAATTTCTATAGGTGTCAAGTTCAACACTTTGTATAAGCTAGACACATATACTGTTGAGTGTAATAGCACTTCTATAAAAAGTAAATATGTGGAAGATTTGAGGGTTCCACCTTAAGCAGATGGAAATGGATTCTGGGTACCTAAGGGTACTCTTTCTTTTGAAGCAAATTTACCTGCAGATAAGACTATGTTGTGCCACCAGTGGCTTGGCCACATTGGAGAAAAGAGGCTAAGGACCTTGAAAGATAAAAAACCTTGTTAAAGGTTTGAACAATTGTAATCTTGATTTTGATTTCTATGAGCATTGCATTTATGGAAAATGAAACTGCGTTCAGTTTTACTCGAGTTCTCATAGAACTTGTGGTGTTTTAGATCTTATGCATTTGGATGTGTTTGGTCCTGTAGATGTTCCTTCGATTGGAAAATCCACATATTATGTTTTATTTATTGATGATTTTTTGTAGAAGGACATGGGTATATTTTCTAAAGAGTAAATCTATTGTTTTCAGTCAATTTAAAGAATTTAAAGCAATGGTTTGAGTTGCCGACTGGAAAGAAAATTAAATGTTTGAGGACTAATAATAGAAGTGAATTTTGCTCTAATGATTTTGATAGATTCTCTAAAGACTGTGGAATTAGCAGATACAATACAACTCTGTATTCTCCATAATAGAATGGAGTTGTAGAAAGAATGAACAAGACACTGATAGAGAAGGCTAGGAGTATGTTGAGTGGTGCTGGTCTAGAATAAAATTTTTGGGTTGAAGTTGTTGCCACTACTTGTTACCTAATTAACAGATCTCCTACATCAACTTTTGTTGATAAAACACCTATAGAAGCATGATCGGGTTACAAGTCTTCATTCAAACATCTTAGAGTTTTTGGTTACGAGGCATATGCACATGTGCCAAAGGAGAAGCAATCAAAGTTGGAGAATAAGGCTATAAAATGTATCTTCATCGGGTAAAGTTATGGTGTGAAAGGATACAAGCTTTGGGACCCTATTGCACAAAAGGTAATTCATAGTAGAAGTGTTATTTTTAGAGAAATTAAGTCTCCTTCTATTACATTACAGCCAGAATAGATGAAAAAGGAAGACGTGATTCAATTTTCTTCTACACTTGAAAGAGTTGAATCGAGACCCCTAGATAGGCAAGAAGTTGAGAAGAGCTCATCTAGCTCTGAATCTGTAGAAGAGAAGGAAGAACCTCCAACTCAGCTTGTTCAAAGGTCTACAAGACATAGAAACCACCTGAAAGGTATTCATTTGATGATTGGAGATGCATTTTTTCTTTGAATGCTAATGTGGATGAACCAGAATCTGTAGAAGAGGCATTAGATATGAATGATGCAGAATCCTGGAAGATTGCTATGGAAGAAGAAATGACAGCTTTGAAAAATAATGATACATGGGATCTTGTACCATTGCCTGAAGGACGAAAGGTTATTGGTTGCAAATGGGTGTTCAAGAAAAAGATTGGTTGAGATAGAAGAATTGAGAAGTATAAAGCAAGGTTGGTTGCAAAAGGCTACTCTCAGGTTGAGGGTGTTGATTATGGTGAGATATTTTCTCCTATTGCCAAAATGACAACTATTAGATTTTTGCTTTTTATTGCTGCTATTTATGATTTAGAGGTTGAGAAAATGGATGTGAAAACTGTTTTCCTTCATGGTGATTTGGAGGAGGATATTTATATGATATAACCAGAGCACTATGTGGTGAAAGGTAAAAGTAATATGGTCTATAAATTAAAGAAATCCCTGTATGGCCTCAAACAGAGTCCTAGGATTTGGTACCATAAATTTGATACGCATGTGTTGAGTTTGGGATTTGAGTGTTCTAAATCAGATCATTTTGTTTATTATAAATATGATGGTGATCATTTTATTACATTGCATTGTATGTTGATGATATGTTATTCATTGGTAAAGGGAAATGTATGATTTTAGAAATTAAGTCTTAGCTCACTGCTAAATTTGAAATGAAAGATCTTGGTCCAACAAAACACATTCTTGGGATGGAAATTAAAAGAGATAGAGTGAATAGAAAGCTATGGCTAGCCTAGAGTAACTATGTGAATTCAGTGTTACAAAGGTTCAACATGCAAGATTGTAGACCATTGTGTGTTCCTTTTACAGTTGGAACAAAATTATCTGCTGTAGATTGTCCTACATCCCCATTGGAGATGGAAGACATGAGAAGAGTGCCTTACCAAATTGCAATTGGAAGTTTGATGTATGCTATGGTCTGTACTAGACCAGACATTTTCAAAGCAATGGGAGTTCTGTCCATATATATGTTTAATCTTGGTAGAGCTCATTAGGATGCAGTCAAAAGAGTCTTCAAATATTTGAAAGGTACCTCAGAGTATTCTTTATGTTATCATGGTAATTCAGTTAGAGACATGATTTACCTTGATATTCATGGTTATGTGGATTTAGACTAGGCAGGTGATATTGATAGCAGAAGATCCACCAATTCTTATGTGTTTAATTTATTTGTTGGTGCAATTAGTTGAATGAGTGAGCGACATGCTATTGTTTCTTTGTCCACTACTGAAGCAGAGTATATGGTAGCTACTCATGCCAGTAAAGAGGCCATTTGGCTTAAGAGACTGTGTTCAGACATTGGAATAAAACATGGAGTCATGATAGTGTATTGTGACAGTCAAAGTGCGATCTGCCTAGCTAAGAACCCGACATTTCATGCTCGAACCAAGCACATTGATATTCGATATCATTTTAGAGATATGGTTGAAGATGGAAGGGTGAAGCTAGTTAAGGTGGAAACTTTGATGAATGTTTCAGGTTCTTTAACTAAGGCCATGAGCACAAAGAAGTTCAGATGGTGCTCGAAGTCTATGAGCCTCATGGCCCCTATCAATTGATTCATTTTGTTGATACTCCCTTTGCTCTTGTAAGGTGTTAGACAAGTAAGAGATTCATTTGGAAAATGGTGTCTCAACCTTGCATTTACATGAGGTTGTTATTTATAGTAAGTTTTCATTCGAGCATGAAATGGTGCGAAATTCTCCCTAAAGCTTCTAGTTGGCTAGATAAGCATTTTAGTAAAGTTATGTTGCAAGATCACAACTAGTTTTGAAGATATTAAATTTTCCATTTTGGAGGGATCCAATGAAAGGTTTAAATTTTATTTTTAGGACTTTAGAGGCCCCAAAATTTCTTGAACAGTGGGCGTAAGTGGCATAGCAACTTATGAGGCATTAGAGCACTTTGCGAGCTTTCCAATGCTTCAAACAGTTCATCAATAGGACACACGGTTCTCAAGTGATGGCCTCCAAAAGTTTGTACTCCTAAAATAGGAAATATAAAATACATCGAACACATAAATGAGCTCTAAAAAGGGAGGGACATGTTATAGGGCATCTAGAAGGGAGATAAGGTCAACTACACCTTATTGGGTGGTTTTAACCCATGATTTTGTAATACCGTTTGATGGTTTCTTGTATTGTATCTCTTATATATGAGGTGACTGAGATAGAGGTTGTGTGTAATAGTCTTATGGCTATTGAGTTACCTCTGAATCTCTGATTAGTGGTACTACGATGAAGATATTGCTCTGCAAGTATATTGTAATCTATTTTTGATTGCTAAATAATATATTGGGCGGATTTTGGAGTGTGGGGTTTTTATCCCAAAAGGGATTTCCCCATGTAAATCACTATGTTATGGTTTGAATGTTGTTATGTCTATTTTGGTTTTCTGTAACTGTTGAGATGAGATGTAAAAGTTTTTGCATTACCTTCCTCTCAAGGTTAGTGTAGGAAGTTGTTCCACTACTTAACTTCCTTGCATATTTTTCTTTTTCTCTATCCTACGGGTCCTTTGACACTTTAGGAATGGGTTGGTCTTCATCAAAGATCACATACATCGCAATTCCAATGGTGTGATATATCCTATAGAGATCTGCATCTATGAATTCATTTAGGAAAACCTCATGATATGTGGACCGGTCTCCAGTTATTTCTTCATCTTCTATTAACTCTACACATCTCATTTATTCTCCAGAAATGGATGTGTGGGTGGATTCAAAGTTTATCATAGCTTCATCAATTATGTGTTCTAAATGAAGAGGTTCAAAAAATATCTTCAACTTGGCCCTGTGCTTAGTTCTGAGGATAAGGTGAAACCAATCTAATGAGAGGTATCCCATGACCTTAGTGGTGAAGTCTCAAGAGAGACAAAGGTCGAAAACAAGGGGGATGTCAATGACTGCTACTTCTTGGGTTACTGTGACACTAGGACAAGTGAATAAAGTGAGCGGAAGGATTTTTATAATGCCTATAGTCTGGGTTGTGTTTCCATCTAATTGCATAACTCCCTTACTTACAAGCTCATATTTGAAATTTAGAACTTCTGCTATTTGCTTAGGCATGACAGTAGTGCTAGCACCAGAATGAATAATGGAATTGTGAAGTAACTAATCTCTAATGATAAGGGTAAAAAAGAAAGGATTGGGCTTTGACTTACCTTCCTTTGTGTGAGAAACAACCTCAAGGCCTTGATTGGTAAGTACCACTGGGGTTCATGATTGATCCCCTGACCCAAGTTCACTTCTCTTCGTGTGCGGTTCATGTGCCACTGAATCCGTGGAGAGATTTTTTATTTCACCAAGTGCATCCCGCAAACGGTCTTTTTGTTTAGGAATGGTGAGGATATCCCATAGGGATAAATTTGTGGGAGTTTTCTTATATTTCTCTACTATGTCAAGAATTGTGGGAATGAGATCCTTTGAATCTTTGGCCTTATAATGTATAAAGCCTTTTGCCTTTTGAGAACTAGAAAGCACAACGGGTTGTTCCACCAACTTCTCTATACTTTCTTTTAGCTATTGTATCATAGGCAATCTAGTAAACTGACCCTTGGCTCTCTGGTAAATCGACACTTGGAGAAGAGGTTATAATTAGATTGGACTTGCAACATCTTGGTAGATGATGTGGAAGCATCATTTGTGAGGATGGTCTCCTCTTCCTCCATCCATGAAAAGAGAGCATGATCTAGAGCAATCTTGACTTCTTTCTCTAAGGACATGCCCTACATTTGGGCCATTAGTGTAGAGTTATCCATCCCCGAAGAAGCATACATGCCAACATTGGGGTTAGTCCCTTGGCTTCTTTGCTCTGCCACTTTCTATTGCAATTTTCCTCTCAGAAAATTTCGTGGCATATGAGTGTCATTGCAAGGGAAGCACCATGAATTGGTGTCATCTGCAAAGTTATTTTGGCCAATAACCAATTCTTTGCTGTTATTGGGAGGTATAGTTTGCAAACGGGTAGGCATAGGCACAAGATGGTTATTCGGTTGACTTTGATTAGCTTTGTGCCAACTTGATATTGGTTTTGCTGGTAAGGGGGTCTCCTTCTTTGGTAATTTTGAAAAGGGGGGCGAGCAGGCATTGCTTGTTGTCTCTTAAGGTAGATAATTTCATTTGAAAAGGTTCCAAGCAATTTTTTCATTTTGTTAACCTCTACAACTAGAGTGGAGGGAGCGAGAGTGCTTTCCTGCTGAGCATTGGGATAAAAATAGATAGATTGAGGAGCAAATGTTCTCGAAGGTGATGGCTCGTGCATTTGGCTTGTCAAGTCGAGAAAAATTGGAATTGGTGATCCTAGTGGGAGCTTCCTTGCATCAATTAAGCTGTTCTCCACCTAGACAACTAGCTCATAAGCATCCGAAAGAGTGCTACCTCCCAAAGACTGGAGCATAATGGATATGTAAGAATTAAAATCTTTAAGATAGAATACAAAAGCCATGTCTTAGGGGGACGAGCAAATATAGGTATTCTCTACCAAGTCTTTTGGAATCTGGTATTAAAATCTATCATAGCTTCTTAGGGGGCCCTTCTTATCATTATCAGCTACTGCATTAGAGAAGATCTATCACCCTTTTTGGTAAATTGTTCAAAGAAATGATCTCTTAGCTGGTCCCAGTTTCCTATTGAATTTGGTGTGAGGGATATATACCAATCTTGGGCTTTTCCCTTGAAAGAAATTGCAAGCAATCTTACTGCTATATTTTGTTGTGTGACATTGTGTATAATGTACATGTTGACCACATCTTGTAAATGCTCTTCGGGGGTCTTAGAACCATCTCCGGTGAATTTCGGCAATGCTTTTAATGTGTATGTAGGGATAGCATCCCATTGAGAAGGAGGGACAAGTGGGATAAGAGGGCTCCCACTATTCCAAGTGATTAAATTTCTCAGAGGTTGGATTGCCATTGGTATGTGGGTTTCCTGGACAAGGATTTTCACTACAACTCTTGATACTGCATGGACCATAACTAGGGGTGGTAGCAATAAACTCAAATTTTCTATTGTTTGGCTCCTAGTAACTGGCCTATGGATCATACAACCTCTTTTAGACATTAAGAAAAAATGGTCCCACAGGGCATGCCAGAAAAATAACTGTTGATCAATAAAAATGCTTCTATGAGAATAGCCATATGGGAAACTCAGTGATGGGGGACTTGCACATGTTCATTGAGTGACCTCCAGGATTTTAGAAGCTAACTCTTCATACATGGGGGAGAAAAGGGGAAGAAGGAAAAATTAAAAAAAAGCTAATCTATAGCAATGCGTTGAAATGATTTTAGTATGCTATAATCATAGTGAAACTTCACATACATGCAACTCTAAGGCCCATCAAACAATCTACATGCCCAAAAAATCAAGATTGAAATATAAACAACAACCCATTTAACATAAAGCAACAAATACCATTCATCTATCATATAACAATTTCAAAAGACATAGTTTAATCTGTAGAGTCTTACAACATATATTCCAAAAGTTATATGGAATTGCAAAATGCACAGAAAAACATTCATGCACACTGAAAAATAGGGATCATATAGGCCACAGTGCACAATTTGATTATCATAGTTTCAGGAGTACAATCACAAGTTAAAGGTATAATTCAGATAGCAATTGTCTATATATCTCTCAAAATTTTAAACCCTTATAAAGGCAAAAAGAATCATTTATATAATTCGGAACCAACAACCTGGTGGAGAAAACAAAGAGAGCAAAAATAACCATATACATCACTCGCAGCTTTGTTAGTAACTATGAAACAAACTGATGAGAAGTTGGATAAAACAACCTCGACCTCTAGCAAAACCACCACCAAATCTTCTAATGACCAGATCAAAATGGAAGAACCCACGACCGTTACTGAATTGTATACTGTTGGTGACAAACACCCCATTATCTCAAAATGCATGTCAAGGTTGCCCGATAGTTGCTACAAGAAAAACATGGCAGTAGGAGGCCCTGTGAACTTAACAAAACTTCATAAGGCACCTCCCGAGGAACTACTAGGTGGAACAAATTGAAAACACTTAAATCGTGGGACCACCAAGAGAGAGTAAAAAGGCAACCCACCATGCGTTAGCCTCTTGCAACTTCTTGACAAAGAGAAAATAGAAGCTCAAACAATGCGAGTCATGCCGCCACATGGAAGATGCAAGGATGCAAAATTTAAAACTTTGGCCGAGGGGAAATAAAAACCAACTCCCTAAAAGGGGCATGGTGGATGAAAGTCTACACTTTCAACTATGGAATTCCAATCCTCTACAAGTTTCCTCAAATAAGTCAATAAAACTTATTTTGTCTTGGTCCCTAAATAGAGTGGGCTAACCAAATGATAGATTTAAGGCTCACCAGTCTTTGTAATAATTTGTAGAAATTCTTCTCCAAAATTCTCATCAATAGAATTAAGCTCTTTCTTGAGAAGATGATCAATATCACCAAAAGGGGTTTGTTCCCATATGACAAATATCTGAAGTTTTTCTTATTGTACATGAAACTCTTCACTTTATGGAGAAAAACAATAGAGAATGTCTGATTTTAAATTTGGATATTTCCATAGCCTATGACATGGTCTCTTGGCCCTTCCTTTTGAAGGTCATCCAAAAATTTGGTTTTGATGGAAAAATCTTGATAATGATTAAGGTCTTCTCCCAATTGCTTATGTTTTCTATCTTGGTTAATAGATCTCCTCAAGGCTTCTTCGTGACCTCTAGAGGAATTAGATAGGGGGATCCCCTATCCCATTACCTCTTTATTCTTATGGAAAATTTCCTTAGAAGGAAGATTTAATTTTACATCAAAAGATAAATCTAGACAAGAGTGCTCTCTATTTTATGAATGTTCCCCCACCTTTGCAAAATCACATTGCTAGAATATTGAAATGCTAGTCTTTAGCCTCCCTTCAACATATCTGGGTATGCCTCAGATTATAATTAGTAAATTTGACAACACTATTTGGTTATCCTTGCTCAAAAGAATTCAAAATAATCTCGTGCAATGGAAAGGAGCCCTCCTCAACAATGCTGGTAAACTCCAACTTCTGAAAGCTTCCATCCAAAGCACCTTTGTATATCTCCTATCATTTTTCCACATGCTAGATTCTTAGGCTAATAAATTGGACTAAATGCAAAGAATATTCCTTTGTTTGAGCCTTGAACATAAGAATCTCATCTCTCTTCTTGATTGGGAGAAGGTCTGGACTAGCAAGCAGGCTAGAGCCTTGAATATTAGAGACTCTAACTCCTTAAATGTGGTCCTCATTTCAAAAATTAGTTGGAGACTCATTTAAGAGAATATATATTAATCCAACGTGATGAATGATTCAAGGTAGAGAGATTAGAACGTTTCTATTAGATGATCCCCTTCCCAGGGGCTCCTATAGTTGGAAAAATTTGATCAAAACTAAAAATCTAATATATTAGGGTGTCTTGTGGTATGTTGGTAATGGTAGGGAGGTTAGATTTTGGAAGGACCCCTGGGTATCACCTTTTCCCTTGGAACTCCATCCAGTTTGTTATGTTATTGAAAAGGAGCTAGTCAATAGGTTTGGAATTTTTGTCAAGGACTACTAGAATACAACCTCTTCCCCCCCTTCATGGAGGATTGATCCCTTGGAGTTTGATCTAGAATTTTGTACTGTATTTGACAAACTTCTTAGGATATTAAATAATTTGAGATTCTTTAGAACTGAAGATGAAGACTATCTAGTTTGGTCTTCTACTAAGGATGAGAACTACTCTGTGAAATCTGGTTATAATCTTCTGACACTCCTTGACCATATCAATTCAAAAGGATAAAAAATTTAAAGGTCCAAAACTATCCCTAAAATTTTCTTTATTGGTGGACGACTTGTCATAAAAATATCCTCATTATTGATTATCTGTATAAATGGGAGTACTGAATTGTGAATAGATGAGTCATATAGGAAGAGGTTTAAGAAAGTATAAACAATATTATGTCTCACTACCAGTATTCCTAGAATATAAGATAAAATCCATTGTTTCTTTTCTCCATGTCTTTAGACATGGTGTAAAGATCCTAATCTAGTTTTGTCTTGCTAGACCCCCCTCATCCCACCCCATTATTATCAATCTTTGGTGGCAGACTTCCCTTCATACCAGTTGAAGCATTTGGAAAGGATGGAATGATAGGATATTCAGGGACAAGAAGATCCAATGGGAAACTTTGGCATCTTTTATAATCAACAACACCAAGGAAAACATTAAATATTTCATTAGGCACAAATGTAATCTCCCACCTTCAACTTTTGATTGGAGTATATTAAAAAATTGGGTTATTTCTGAGTCCCTTTTTTTTTTTTTTCAATCTCCCCTCCTATTGGTCATAAGAATACTATAAAATTCCCCCCCTTGACACTGGCTAACTGAAATTAAACTTTGCTAGTTCATCTAAGGATAACCTAGGTTCAATAGGTGGGGATTGAATCATTAGGGACAGAAAAAGAAATATGATATTGGCCTACATGGCTAACTTGGGAATTCAGTCTTCAAGTTTTGTTTGTTAGACAATTCAGTTACTGGGAGAAAACTGAGAGTGGGCAGGGGGTGAATCAGTTTTCTACCAATAATCATAGTTAATACAGATTATGACCTTTATATTGGAGTACAAAGAAACCAACACAATGAAAGATAAACAATGAAAGCACAATACACACAACACCAATATTTTGATGTGGAAAACCTGGTAAAGGGAAAAACCACGATGGGAAACCCTACCCACAATCAAATAATACTTCTGCAGTAGTATGTGAAATAATTACAATGGGGATTGCACTTGCAATTAGGTCAACCACTTAGACCTCACTGCTCATCACAAAAGAGAAGTCTCATCAACTTAAAAAATCATCATACTACAATCCAGAGAAAATGAACTATGAAAGTAGCATCTCCTAACGCTTGATACAATTCCGGTTAAGCACATATGTCTTCCCTATAACACCAAATCCTTCACAACCTTCCGTTGGTCACTATTCACACATAAACCTTATGATATATCACTATTTACACATAAACCTTTCTCTGATAATGTAGACATAAACATCGATCCCATACCATATCCAAATTACATTAATAAGTCACCTATAAATACAGATCATCAAACTTAGTGATGTTAGCTAAACCTTAAACCCATAATTACAAAAATTACATCATATAATATCACCAGACCAATATTATGATTTACATTATATAGCATGGACCTAATTCAAATAACCAAATAGTTACATCCGCCAGAAATCATGATAAGACCAATCTCCAACACGTTTCACCAATTGGTAGAAACCTTTAGTGCAATAACATAAAATATCTAACTGGATCCAAATAGGACCACCATATCAGCACACCAGCCAATGCGAAGCCACCAAATAATTGGGACACAATCAAGAAGCACCTTCAACATGTTAGAAACCGATTCCATAAGCCGGACCAAAATCACTGAACCATATCATCAAATATTGCTAGCTGGTAGAGCTAACCAGTACCAGGAAATACCAACCGGGAACATAAGAGATAGCTTCCAGAGCACCAAATCATGAACCAATTGAATATGACAAGCATATAGCCATCCTGACTAACCATCCAAAACCAAATCCAGGGATCTGATCATACCATACTAGAATCACAACCAAAACCAAGACTAACCAGGATAGGTCCAACCGGGATAGCATAACCATATCCAACCGGGATACAGTGTTGAAATCAATGACAACACTTAACCAAATCCAACATATTACCAACATTGTTGTAGTGGCAATGACCTTTTATGAAATTTATCTATTGATAAATATCGTCAGATGCATAAGATCATTATTGAAGATGACTCTAATAATGTTATCATGGTGCTTCAAGGGGAAGCGACTCCAAGTTGGACAGTGAAAGATATCATCAATAAATTCCAACACATCCTGTCAACTCTTAGCCACATCAGACTCACCGACACTCTTAGAGAGGGGAACAAACTTGCAGATAGCCTGGCCAATTTGGGTCCCTTCACTGCCTACGTGGCTAACTTGGGAATTTAGATTTCAAGTTTTGTCATAGTGGCGACGACCTTCTATGAAATATCTATCACTAAATATGGGGGGATGCATAAGATGATTATTGAAGGCGACTCTAATAATGTTATCATGATGCTTCATGGGGAATCAAATCCAAGTTGGACAATGAAAGATATCATCAATAAATGCTAGTGTATCCTATCAACTCTTGGCCACATCTAACTCACCCACACCCTTATAGAGGGGAAAAAACTTGTAGATAGGTTGGCCAATTTGGGTACCTTCTCTAATTCCAAGTTTAAATGTGGAACACATTGCACAATCTACTTGGTGATGTGTGTTCCATGATTAAAAAAAGGCATAAAATCTAATGATGTGTAAAGGTCCAAGGATTTCCTTTTTACTTGTGGTATTTTCTATAATCATTTCTTAACTGGGAGATAGCTTTTTATATTTAGTGAAAGGACTCCCTTTTCTAAAACTACTATTAGCTATCATTTTCCCAATTTAGTTTTGTTTTTCCCTTCTCCAGTCACTGTCACTAGTTTCCTTGTGAACTAGTTTACCATGGGAGGAGATAATTATATAGACTAAGTTGGATAACTATGAAAAATTTAAGTAGAATGATATCCTCTTGCCTATGATTGAGAGTGATAATATATGGATTCTTATGTATATGGTATGGAGGGCTTTAAACCTTCTCTTTTAAAATAGGTTGCATATTCAAAGTTTTCATTGGGAGTGTGTCCTTCATTATTTTGATGGATCCTATAGCTACTCCGACTAGGCTCTTGGTGGAATGCATGAATTTCCCTAAAAAACATAAAGGGAATTACAAAGATGATTTCAAGAGATTTTGATGGGAGAGGATTTCTCATTTTCAAATCAAATTAAATAGGGAGGACCTCCTAGGAGAATGGAAGGAGGTTGCACTGGTTCTAAACCCTAGACAAAAGGTATAAGAGATTACACTACTTACACTCCTAGTTGTTTTGCATGCTTAATCATTTTATACAGTTAAAATGAATTTCTCCTACTAGATTTTTCTTCTCTATCCTAGTCTATAGCTATGGTTAATTCTAAGGATGTGCTCAAACCCTTAATTAGGGGTTGAATATGAGGCTACAATTTCTATTTGCTCATGTCCCCTACTTTTGGTATCTCTTTAAACCCTTTTTGTCCCTTTCCTTAACCTACTCTAGTTGTGGAGTTGTCCAACATCCCTAAGACTAGTTGCAAAGATGTTTCCACTTTTTGTGATGACCACCCCTCCTACCCGAGTTAACAACAAACATTTTGCAAAAAGGAAGAATTTTGAATCCCAAGCCCACCTTTAGAAGGAAAATCCTATTAAAGGGCCAATCATTGAGTAATTAATCTTTGAGAAGTCCTATTCCTCTTGGTTTATGGGCTTTGAATGAACCCCTAACAAGCCTAATATTTTTGTGATGGGGAATAAATCCTCCATGCCTTCCTTGGGATCCCCTCCTCCCTCTCTTATTTCATCCCATCGATTTTGAGAGTTGCATGAGGTTGTTGAAAAAGTCAACAAACTATGAGGAGCTTACAATAGGAATAATTCTATCATCCATTGGCTTCTCTCCCAACTCCATATTGCTAAAAGAAAGATTAATAGGTTGGAGGCCTTGGTTGAGGTGGAGGCTAGGGATTTTGAATAGGTGGTAGAATATAAAGATAAGAGATTCTTGATATCTGCTAATGACTTAGTGAAGGGGCTTTTGATGTGGGAAACTTTGAAAGTGGAAATCAAATCCCTTAATGCCAAGGTGGATCTGAAATAGGATAGAAAGGAAATGGCTAGGGCAATTACTGAAATATAAGGAAACCAGGAAACTCTAAAGAGAAAATTGGAGGAGATGGTGGTGTCCAATAGTGAAATGGTACACAAAAAATTCAGCTTTGATGTAGGATATCTGAGAAGAGCTTGGGTGAATACATGCAAAGAGGAAGAAACCCATGGAGATTACAATTGTTGCAACTCTGGAATTGATTGGGACCATCATCAAGGTAAAAATTAAGTCCCCTACTATTTCATCTAGCAAGGGTCTGATAAAAATATTGTCTTTCAAAGAGAAGATCAAACAGATTAGTGAATTTTGGCAAGATGTGAAAACCCCCACACTATAGACCATTGGTTTGTGTCTTCTATGGGTGGTGTATTTTTTTGATGAAAACACATTTTTGTTTTTGTTATCTTGTCATTTTTTGGTCTTCGACTAGTTTTGGTTTGTTATGTAAGGGTTTGGGCCCTCTTCCAATGTATTTGATTAAAATAAAAATGTTACTATTGATAGGTTAACAAAGGGGGTGAAAGAAGAGTGATACCCAGTTGTTAGCCTCCCCTATAATTTTCCATTTTGAATGTTCATACTTGCCGGTTGCCTTATTGTGCCTTTATTTGTGTCGGGTCCTTTGTTCTCCTTTGTACTTGAGCCATTGAACTCTTTCTAAAAAGTTCAATAGGTTCAAGGTTCAAAGTGCATTTTAGAAAAAAGTCATTAGCAGTCTTTGTCTTCATGAAAGCAAGTGCATTATTGTTATACGTTTTGAACTTTGAACCTGGGAACCTTAATTAGTTCAAGGTTCAAAATGTCTTTTGTAAGTCCCAGCAACATATTGTTATATAACGAGTGAATGTCTATATGTTTTAAGTTAGTTTCCAAACTTGAAGTTTGAACCGATTTTCAAGCGGTTCAAATGTTTCAAGTGGTTCAATGGTTCAAGGCTTCTGCTTAATAATCATTGTTGTTGCTCGTTCTCGGTATTGTTGTGTGCCGCTTGTTCATTGTTGTACTTCCTAAATAAATTTGAACCATTGAACTCTTCGTGAAATGGTTCAAGGTTCATAAGTTCACTTCAAAAATAATTCTAAGGCTTTTGATGATAATTAAAGTGGCACGTCAAGAAGGAATATTCCCAACATTCAGTAGTTTAAAACTCTAAATATGAAAAGTAATCATGAGTGCATCAACTACTTGTGTGGAAGTGATGGATAATTAAGAAGGTGTCAGATTTTAGTCATTTCACTGTTACTTTGCATGCTTGAGTGAAGCATTATGAAGCATGTGTGGCTTTATAGATATTTTCCCATCTATTCAAAAGGAATGTATGAATTTATTTCCATAGTTTGTAAGGGTTGCAACTGCTATACTTGATCAAGTTGGAGGCACCGAAGGTAAAAACAACTCTGATTTCCTAAGAAAGTTTCCAGTTTTCATGGTGTTAACGGGTAAGTTTAGACGACTCCTCCTAAGTTATGTTTCTTTAAGTTCTGAAGATTTATCAGTATAGGAAGAAAATATCTAAATTGCTGGAGTAAAATTTTGCCTTGTTTTAAAATTTCTTGGTTAGAAGTATAGATAGGTTAGTATGAGGCCAATATTGCCGAAGCTTGGTCGGACCTCATGTTTAGTGAGCATATTACCAGAGCTAGAAGATACTTCCTTGGCTCATGTTGATTTAGGATATTTCTTGGAGAGAGACAAGAACCCTCAAAATGGTTCAATGATGGAGAAAATAGTGAAAAGCGGTCTTATTGAAGCTGCTACGTTTCCGCTTGTCGCACCATGTCTGGATTTGGTGATTGCTTGCATGAATAGGTATGATACGGAGAACAAATGCATCAGAGTTAGTAATGGTGAGCTGCTAGTCAGTATTAATAGAGAAAAAGTAATGGCGGCAATGGGAATTCCGCACAAGGATGAATATGAGGATTGGACCATTGGGAACTCGTATGCCTATTTCTCGAAAAAGAAAAGTAAGTACAGGAGTGTGATTGCTAGGAATTGGCTCCTAAAAGTTCAGAGAGGAGGATCGCATCTACCAAAGCCCCTGACTAAAGAGCATTTCATCATAGAAGTACGAGATATTGTGATACTTCTGAACAGGGTGAAGGGAAACTCACATTCTTTCTATTGGGAAGATTGGATGTACTTTTTCATCCAGGTGTTGTTATCTGGTGACATGTATCTTGATTGGTCTCAGGTAATTGTGGAAGAACTTCATGAAGGGTTGAGTAACTTTGTGGGAATGTCAGGTTTTTATATGTCTTCTTATCTTTTCTCCATACTAGCTTGTATAAGGGATTGGCCTGGTTTTCTTAATGAACCTTGGGTAGATGGGATGAGGGTTTATAATTATTATCCCCTATTATAGCAGCAAAGACATTTTGAGCAAATTGATAGATGGAATAGTGTCTTCGCGGGAAAACTTGCTTTTGAGCTCCAAGGGGATGTGAACAGGAGAATGTATGTTGAAGCAATGGAGTTCATAAGCATATATGGTATCTTCATTATCCAATTTCCCACGTTCACTTACCTATGGGTAGGTGGTTCTGAGGGTCAACCATTCGAGCTGCCTAAGTGTGCCTTTGACAAGTATGTACTTATAGAGGTGAGTAGGCAACTAGCTTACATTGATAAGATATTAGGGACAAATGTTGAGTTTGGAGTTGTACTCCTTGTTGAACTTGGATACTATAGCTACAAATTCGTATTTGACGCTCTGAACCTGGAATTGGAATTCAAGAGGATGAACCTGCAGCCATATGTGGCAAGATGTAAGTTTGACAGTAGAGGTTATGCCATTGAAAATATAAACATGGACAACTATTTTTGTCATGAACCTCATTTGGAGGATTACTGGGAGAATTGTAGTGACGAATATGAGGTAAGGAAAAGACTGTGGTCAAGGTTCACTTTGCAACAAATAATTAACATGAAGATTCCAATCAATATATCTTGAGTACAAGAAGATATAGGGGAAGATATCTTAGACCTTGAGTTTGACACAGAGGTTGAAGGAAAACCAATTCCAAAAATTGATTGGAATAGAAAGAAGGATGACAATGTTCAAGCTAGAATGTTCAATGTTGTGAGAAGAACATAGAGATGGTTGAGAAACGAAAATTTTAAGGAGGGATCTCACATGTCCTCACATGAACTATGAGTTGGTTCACACATTGTGACTCAATCTCCCATTTCTTCCACTAATAAAATTGTTAATGTTGCAGGTGTTTCAAGGCCTATTGTTGAGAAAATCCAACCTAGGAGATCAAAGAGGTCACCATTAGGCTCCACAACCACTCAAGTAACTCGGTCCAGGAGTAAGAAGAAGAGTAAGGAGCCCATTTTGAAATAGGTTGTTGTAGACCTAGACCCTAGTAAAGAGATATAGGTAACAATGGATCAACAAGATTTGGACAAACCTGTGAGGCAGGAAATGGACATGGGTAAAGAAGTGGAAAGCAAACAAAACCCCATGAACACCCTGGTCATTGTCACTTCACCCGATATATAGACAACTCCTCAATCTAAAGATCCTGTGAACACACCATGATGGTTGGAAGTTGCTGTTGGAAAGAAATAGAGTGCAGTGCCGATTACAATCCCTATGGAAGACATGGTCAGCAAATGTTTGGGAAAGGCATCAAAGCTGAAAAAACTCAAGACACAAACAATGCTTGAATTGGATGAAGCAACAGGTCACTAGACGACCAAGATAGCCAAACCAATTCTAGAGAGAGATGCAGACAAAGCTACTGAGGAGGACTTTACAGTTGAAAAGATAGACTTGGGAGTTGCTTCACGTGCCATAGATGTTAAGCATTTGGAGTCATCCACAAAAAGGATAATTTCTAGAACATGGAAAGATGTGAAATATAAAAGGGAATTGAAGCAAGTCGTCACTCAGATGGCTGATTATATCAATGTCATTCAAAATCCAAATCCCTAACCTTTGTTGCATGTACCTGTATCATTTGATCCTAAATCTTTCGCCAATCAAAAAATGTTGGACTAGGTTCAAAGGAACAAACGAGTTATAGAGATGTTCAATAAATGATTGCATCTTATAATGCAACAGGGATCAAACTACATTGTCAATCTGGTGAAGGTTTATAAGGATGTCGAGACTATGAGCAAAGAATTGGAGCTAGAGACTATGGCTTGGGAGAAAGAAAAGATCAAATGGGTGGCAGTTCTTGCGCAGATGAACGACATACAAAAGTATGGAGTGATGAAGTTCTTAGCCAAAAACCACTAGAAAATCTGGATGATAATGTGTTGTGTGTATCAAAGAAGAATGTGGAGTGGCATAACTCAATCATTAAACAACACCATGAAGAGTCCACTAAACTGCTTAGAGGATTGACAGACTTAATTGATACAATGCAGAAGGATCTCAAGTGCATTGATATTCAGTTCATGAAAGGTGATGCTAAGACAATTGAAGCAGCTGTAGATATGACCAAAATCTTTCAGGAAAGAATACAATTCATCCTGATGACAAAATCCTTGACCACCGATGACTTCTCAAAGGTGGCTAGGATCAAATCAATACTCACGGTCTTTTCTGATCATTTGGAGGCACACAACGTAAGGGTGACATAAGTGAACATGGACAAGGAGGTGTGGAAATAAAGAATTCAGCACATTAGACTTCTTTATTATCAAGTCATCCTGAACTTCTTGGTGGCACACTTGGAATGGCATGGAATGCGTGGTTCTGCGGCAAAACAAGACAGATCCGTAACTTCTTCTGCCACAGTGGAATTGTGATTAATCCAAGAATGAGCCGTTAGCCTCATAGTGGTTGTTGTTTTAGTTTTTCTTTCCTGTTATAGTAAGCGGTTTCTTTAACCTTTGGTTAAAGTAAAGTGTAATTTTTTTATGTAAAAACTATGAGCCGACAGGCTACTTAAGCCGGAAAGCTTGTTTTTGTTAAGGTCCAAAAAACTGTGATTTTTCGAGCAGCAGACCATATCCATTTTGTTTTTCTATGAACTATTTAAATTGGAATGATTAATTATCAATAAAATGTTATGGTGTGCAGTGTTTGAACCAGTGTGTTTAAAGATTAGCAATCTTTCTTCATAAATCTGCTATGGGCATGATATCATTTATGATCGGTTATTTCTATGTTTTTTCCGAGTTCATAGTTTCTATTAATTGTTAGCAGATTCATTGTGTATTGAGTTGTGCTAATCCCCCTTGTCCTATGAGGCATGAGAGAGTATCGATTAGACATCAATATTGATGTACATTTGCTATGCCCTGAATTTATAAAGTGAATGTGTGTGTGAATCAGAGTCTGTGAGCTCCTATTTAATCTTCAGAATATTTTCTTTGTTTCAGTTAGAAGGCATTCATTTGTGTTGATGGATGAATGCTAAAGGCTTCCATGCTTTCTGGTAAAAAGTGTCAACATTTCATTTCTATATTAAATTCATTGCAAATCATATGAGGAGCTGCCCTCTAATGCAGAGGTTGGATTTTAATTAATTCATCCAAGTGTTGTTAATTTGTTTCCTTTCATAAAGGGGCATACAAGAGTTATATTTCTATTCAGAGAAAACAAATAAATTTTAGGAAAGGGACAAATCTGTTTACCAACAGATTCTTGGCGACTTTGTTGGGGAGTTGAATTATAAGACTAGTTGCCTAGTTGCAACGTTGGAGTCAAAGAGATATAGTAGGTCCCAAAGAAGGGAGGGGATAGTTGATTCTATCTTTCAGGAGTTATAGAGCCTCAATTTTCAACCCACTTTTTCACCTCAAAGACGAGCAAGAAGTAGGTCTCCTTCCCCATCCCCATCATCTCCTGTGTCCTCAGTGTGTTAATCTCTGACCCTGCATTGTATTACTTTACCAAATATAATCAACCCAACTCCGCTCAATATCATCTTTCCAATGGCAGTAAATAATCCTTGGGGGGCTGCTGTAGGTCCATTGAATTTAGGATTAAATTTGAACCCCTTACCTCAAGGTGCTAGAGATCACTTGCCAAAGTTCAGTGGGGATGGGAAAATCACTATTGATGAGCATCTAAATGCATTGAATGTAGCTTGTGGGATAATAGCTGGTCAATATGAGGATGTTATTGTAAGATTATTTGTTCAAACACTAACTGGAGTAGCAACAGATTGGTTCTATCACTTACCGAACAACGTGATAACAAATTGGCAGAGTTTAAAAACAAGGTTTGAGGCAAGATTTAAAATGGCCGAAGATGAACACTCTCTCTTGGCTCAATTGGCCCAACTAAAGAAAGAGATTTCAGAGTCTATGAGGGACTTTGTAGCAAAATTTAATAAATTTGTGCATAAAATTCCGGTCAATCAAAAACCTTTAGATGATAATTTGAAGTGTTTTTTTATAAATTCTATGCCTTTAGAAATAGGTTTCCTGGTCCGTAGGCAAAGAGTTGCAAATTTAAGTGCCTACCAAAACCCTTGCCTTTGAATTGGAAGATGATTTGATCATGATAGGTTAATGGAAAAGAGAAGTACAGACTCCCACTAACCAACCTTCTACTTCTTCTGACCCTGTGATCCAAAGATTGATGAATGATGTGATTACCCTTAAAAGACAATTACCTAAAGCTAGTACATCATACCCATCTCCCTATCAAGATGTACCTAGGAGAATTATAAATCAGTCTTTGGGCTTTGGGAACAAGACTTTGCAATTACCCCCTGCTCAGCAGAGATTGGCAATTGAGGCACCGCCACCTAAAGGGAGTATGTGTGTTTTTCATCTCACTGATGAACATGAAGGTAGTTCCTATCCTGAGATGGTGCGTTATGCACAATTGATGAACTTTAAAGATACCCCAAATGAGTGGAGTGAAGAAGAATCTTTAAAGCAACCTGTTGACTGTGAAATCCACTTCCTAGAGTATGAGTCAAATTCAGAAAGAGGGGGTGATATTTTGGTTACTTTAGAAGATCCTTCATGTGCTGTGCTCACAAGAAATCAAAAAAATGTGAAACCTCAGAGTGCCTCTTCATCTTCTGCTATGAGATTCAAAGGTAAGGAGATGGTTTCAAAATTTAATAACAATGATAAAAAATTGCAAGATTCTCCATTGTTAAGGTCTATTGAAAAGGAAAGTTCATTTGAGATTGTAGAATTTTGTAAATCTTCTCAAATTCAAAGTACACCTGCCGAGTACCTTAAGCTAAATCCCAAAGAGTTAGATAGGCTCGTTCAATTCATAAAAGGAAATAATGTACTACAAGCTAATGGAACACACTAGTCAGTGAATGTCATATTTCCTACACACAGTAATGAATCAGTTCACCCTGTTGCTCATGAAAAGGAACCTGAAATAACTGCTCTCCAAACAGATGATTCTTTGTCTACCCTTGAGTCAAAACCTGAACCCTTTTACATATCATTGTTCATAAATGGTCATAAGTTAAATAATTATATTATAGATTTAGGTGCGTCTGATAATATAATGCCTTCTACGGTAGCTAAAGAATTAGGGTTGTCCTTGACAAAAACATTTGGCAGATGTTATTCTATGGATTTCAAAACAAATTCCTCAGTTAGGACAAATTAAGGATGCTCAAGTAGCTCTTGCCACCCACCTGAACAAAAGAATTAAGTTGACTATTCTAATAGCTAACATCCCAGCTAGCTATGGTATGTTGCTAAGTTGTACATTCTGTAGAGATTTAGGAGGTGAAATTAAAATGGATTGGTCTCAAGCCACAATTCCTATTGGAAAACAACGAGTTATTCTGCAGTCTGAACCAAAGTCTAAATTCACTGTTTTCCCTTCTGATGACCCAAGAGCTCAAATTCTGTATGATGATTGTCAATTTGGAAACTACATGATTTTGTCTAATAATGAGGTAGTGGGAGATCTATCACAGCCTAAAGGAGAAGAAAGCCTGTGGTTAATGGAGTTTGACGGTAGTTGTAGAATGTCAGGTTCAAGTGCGAGGGTAGTGTTAATTCCACCTTCCGACAATCATATTCCTTTTTCTTTTAAATTGGAATTCAAAAACACCAACAATATGGCTGAGTATGAGACTTTGTTTTTAGGTTTAGCTAAAGCTAAGAGACTGGGATTAAAACTCATGTGAGTCAAAGGAGATTTTGAATTGATTGTAAAACAAGTTAGAGGGTTGTTTAATGTAAAAAATGAAAGGTTGAAACACTATCGGAATAGAGTTTGGGAAAAAATCAAAGATTTTGATGCATTCTCCATTGAGGCTATACCTAGGGAACTGAATTCAAAAGAAGATTCATTAGCCGTGTCAGCCTCTTTACTAGTTCCACATCCTAAATTTGTCAATGATATTTATAGAGTAGAGTTAGTGTATCGACCTAGTGTCCCAGATAACTTTGAGTTCTGGCAGGTATTTGAAAATGACAAACAAATTAATAATTTTATGCAAAGTGTAGAAAAATTTGCTGCTACATATTTTAAAGGTTTAGATGTAGAGTGTAAAGAATTTTCACCAAAACGAGCCAAAGAGTTGACTGAAGGAGTTATGCAATTAAAGGGTAACAAGATCCCTAAAGGGTTGGTTTCATTAGAGTGTCTGTTCGATCATCATGATGCCTACAAGAAAAACAAAGGTGACAGATCCCCTGAGGTTCAAGATACATTGAAGGTTACGAAAGGATTAACATCGGTACTGAGGATGAACCTAAATATATCAATCTCAAAAAATGTTGTATGCCTGCAGAAAAAGAGAGGTTCATTAATCTCCTGCTGGAGTTCAAGGATGTGTTCGCTTGGTGCTATGATGATCTAAAGAACTTCAAAGAGGGAAAATTCCAACATCAAATTCCTCTGAAACCTGGAGTAAGTCCTTTTCGACAAAATCTTAGAAGTTTCAATCCGAAATTAGCTGAGCCATATTTCAAGAAGTAGATAAAATGTTAAAGGATAGAATTATATACCCCATCCATCATTCTACATGGATAGCTAATATTGTTTCTATTAGGAAGAAAAATGGAGAAGTAAGTATCTGTGTAGATTTTAGAAATCGGAACCAAGCTAGCCTAAAAGATAATTATCCATTACCAGCCATGGACCACATTTTACAAATAGTTTCAGGTCCAGAGATAATGTCCATGCTTGATGGGTTTTTGGGTTACAATCAGAGCAGTGTTCAGGAAGCTGATCAACATAAGACTGCCTTTATTACTCCTTGGGGTACATTTTCTTATAACTGAATGCCATTTGGTTTGATCAATGCAGGAGCGACATTTCAACGTGCTGTGGATTTGTCCTTTGGACATTTGAAGGATAAGATAATTGTTGTTTATCTATATGATTTAACGGTTTTATCAAAAAGAAGGAAACATCAACTGAGAGATCTGAGACAAGTATTACAGAGGTGCCGTGAGCATGGGGTGCCCTTAAACATGAAGAAGTCAGTATTTGGGGTGACAGAGGGTAAGTTGCTTGGCCATATTGTTTCTAAGGAGGGAGTGAGAATAGATCCTGAAAGGGTAAAAGTGATTCAACAACTAAGTCTACCATCAAATAGAAATGCCATTAGATCCTTCTTTGGACATGTAAATTTTCTAAGGAGGTTCATCCCAGATTTTGTAGAGACTACCAGGTATATTGTGAATTTGATGAGTGAAAAACAAGCTTTTAAATGGAATGACGAAGGGAAGAAAGCGTTCAAATTAATAAAAAATGCAATTGGTCATGCACCTATTTTGGTTAATCCTAATTTTAAAAGGATTTTCTAATTTATTGTTATGCCTTAGAGCATACTATGTCAAGAATTTTTCTATAGAATACAGAGAGTAATGAAGAAGTCCCAATATCATTCATGAGTATACCATTGAAAAAGCATGAATTGAAATATTCACTAATGGAAAAACAAGCATATGCGGTTGTGAAAGCCGTAAAGTAGTTTAGGTACTATATTCTCCATTCCCATGCCATTTTTTATGTGCCTCATTCCGTAGTCAAGAGGATATTGACACAACAAGATATAGGAATGAATAATAGAGCCTCCTAGGTGTCAAAAATTCAAGAGTTCAATTTAGACATTAAGCCCACAAAATTGGTAAGAGGACAGGGTTTTCGCAAATTAATTGCTGAGAGTAAGGAGGAGGTGACAGAGGAATTTCCCTTTGTCTTGTTTATTGGCCTCCAAGATTCCTGGTTTGCAGATGTTGCTTATTACTTGACCTATGGAGATTTCCTAGTACATCTTTCTTTAAAAGAGAAGAGAAACTTGAGATTAAAAGCTATCAAATACATCATTTTTAATGATGTGTTTTACAAAAGGGGATTAGATGGAACCTTCTTGCACTTTGTAGATAAATCGCTTCAAGAGTCTCTATTGAAAACGTTTCATGATAAAGCTTATGGTGGCCATTTTTCATTAACCGTAACTGCTTACAAGATTTTGAGGAATTTCTATTATTGGCCAAGGATGTTAAAAGATGCGTATGCATGGGTAGCCAAGAGTGAGAAATGTAAGTTGTTCACAGGAAAGTTGCAGCTTCCAGCATTATCGCTCCGACTTGTGACTTTGGATGAACCCTTCAAACAATGGGGTTTGGATTTTATAGGTCCTTTGACACTGACTTCAAGTGTAGGGCATACACATATATAGATAGTTACAGACTATTTTACTAAATGGGTGGAAGCCATTCCGGTATGGAAGACATCTTCTGTGGTTGTTTGTAACTTTATCAAGGAGAATATCTTGGTTTGATTCAGAGTTCCACTAAAACTTGTGGCTGATAATGCCACTAATTTCTCTTCTATTGAGATTTCATTATTCTACTATGATCATGGGATATCCCTTGCCCATTCTTCTGATTATTATCCTTAGGGAAATGGTCAAGCTGAATCCAACAATAAAAACCTTATAAATATCATGAAAAAATTAGTGAGTGATAACTTCAAAGATTGGCATAAAAAAATGTGTGAATCTCTTTGGGCTGATCGTACATCACCAAAGAGGGCTATTGGGATGTCACCTTTTGAACTGGTATATAGTGTAGGGGCTCAGGTAGTGATTCCTCTAGAACTTGCAACAACCAAGTTATAAACTGTCATTGAGGACGCTTATTTTTTAGGATTCTCTTGAAAAATAGATTATGCATCTGATGAGGATTGATGAAGAAAGAGATAAATTAGTAGATTGGCTAACAGAGCATCAGATGAGGGTGAAGAAGATATTTGACAAGTGAGCTAGGCAGCGAAAATTCATGCTAGGTGATCAGGTACTTCTCTAGGATAGAAGAAGGGAGCCAAAAGGGGCACATATGAAATTCGAATCATTGTGGAAGGGACCATTTGTGATTCATGAGGTAAAAGGTCCTAACTCTTCAAAATTGTATATCAGGATGGTACTGCTCTTCCCCTGACCTATAACGACCAGGATTTGAAGTTATACCAATTGTAAACGAGAGTTGTTGGCATTGTATTGTCATTGATGTCAACTGGTATGGGATGACCACCAGTAGTAAAGATGTATGTGCAACACTGCTATGAAGGAATATAGGATGTGATATCTTGTATATCACCCTGTGTAGTTGAACACTGGAAAGGTAAAGAAGATGACCTCAAGAGTCACCAATACATGAGTCAATGCCTCACTTGTGTGATGAGATAGGGAGATGGTTGAGCGGTTGTTTGTTATGAAGAGGTAGAATGTTACCTGAATCACATCAACACTGGAGGAAAAGAATGAACAGGTTTGTAAGGTTGCAGAATAATAGGACTCCCACCAGATGAAGATGCAGTCATCATGAGAAGCAATGAGTGATAGTGAATATGCTCACACCAGATCACATTTGCCTATTTGAAGAGATACTGCACAAACAAGGAAGCCACTTGAAGAGCATTGCAGGATGCAGGAGACAAGGTGTTACTCCACCAAGTAAGTGGGGCTTATCTCCTATTATGCATTGAGCACATTATAGTTTGGTGAGATAAGAGTGAAGAGGTAAAGGCAAGCACTTGAAGGATCACACCAGATCTACCAGTGAATTAAGGGAATGCCTTTAGGTGCATGAGATCAGGGTTATGCACTAGACCGAAAGAGAAGACATGTTGGGATGCCAGTACAAGGGGAGTGTGAATTGTTTGTCACCTTGACAAACCGGTAGAGGAATGAACAAGATTGATCAGGAAGAAAGGCAAGGCCAAGAAGATGTAGTCTGAAGTAAAAAGACCTAATTGAATATGGAGTCTTATGAAGGTTGATGCCATGGTGTGATCAAGAGTGGTAACCTGTATGTAAGTCCACCAGTAATATAAGAAAGGTGTAGATGCAGAAGACTTCCCACTTGTGGGAATGAGCATATTTTGGATTTACCTGTCTAGAGACCGGTTTGAGATTTCCATCGATAGTTCAAGATAAGGGTAGATATGATGAGGTAAATGGTATAGTAAGTAAGACCGACAGGGTTTGCAAATCGACAAAAGTAAGGAATCGGTATGGTGATTGGTCGGTGATCCTACCTGGACCGACTTGGAGTGCCCAACTGGTAGTTGATCGACATGGATGCCACATGGGATCAAAGTGGCAAGCTCTTAGAGGATGGTGAAGTGCCATGTGGAGCTAGGTAACTCGACTGGTGTGCACTGACAGTGGATCCCGTGATTTACGGGTTAGGTCAGAAGCATGTGGCTCAAGAAAGAATGAACAATTAGAGAAGAATCAAGGAGTTGTTGGCATCCAAATCAAAGCAAGAAGATCAGGATGATAGAAGAGCTCGAGAAGGAAACAATAGAGGCATTAATGGTGATTGACCAAGATGTATGCCGACAGATTGTTTGTAGGCTATTGAAGATGGAAGGTATGTTCTGGAAAGTGTGTTGATGGCAGATTTGTGCAAGTAAATGTTAGGAAGATTAGATTGAGCAAGATCTGATTGGATTTGGTTTGCCTCAAGGATGGTGAGGAAACCCTAACCGCCCAGATTTTGAATAAGGTTTTGGCAGGAAAAACCAGTCTACAAGTATGAAGGCCAAAGAGATTATTTGCTGGTGTTGTATAGAAGAATAATTGTGCTATTGTGAAGTAGAAGAATTTTTCAAGTGAGAGAAAATCAGCCATGTGTTCAACGAGCATCTCTGAAGAGAGGAAGAGAGAGGGAGAATTTGGTTGAAGCATTCAACCTGTTGGAGTGAAGAACCAGTAGTGTTCATACCATTCAAGTTGAAGAGAATGAGGTTGCAGAGAAGGTAAATAGAGAATAGACAAAGAATAGAACCGGGGAAGAGAAGAGAGCTTATGAAGGAGATCCAACAGAGAAGGAATAGGTGAAGAGCAGGAAGAAGAGTGAGCCACTGTAGCAGAGAGGATATCTCACTGACAGAGAAAAATATATGTAATGGTTGCAAGATTCACTTGTAACAAGATAACTACTTGTGTATTTGATGTTTACATTGTGAACACTAAGTTGTAGCTCGGTGTAGGGGTTGGTGCTCCTTGAGTTGGTGACCTAAAGTAAGGGGTTGGTGCCCTAAAATTTTTAACAATGTTTTTATTGTGAGGCTGGTGTGGAGCAGTAGACTCCCACAACATTGCTCACCAAGGTTTTTCCCATCTTGGGTTTTCCTTGTACATCTTGGTGTTATGTGATGTTCCCTATGTGTGTGTGTATTTGAGTTAGTCTCATCACTAACTGGTAAGTTTGCATTGTGTTTGATCAATTAACCTGTATGCTCACAAAGGAGAGCTAAAGGGAAATTTTTTGAGAACCACTGATTCACCCCCTCCCCCTCTCAGTGGTGCATTGTGTCTAACAATTGGTATCAGAGCCCAAGTTCCCAGCCAAACGATCTTTCTCCAACTTGGGTAGATTCTGGCCTAAGGACACAATGGTTTGTTCAGTTTCAATCCCTTCTCCAATGTTTGATGGTTCAAACTATGCTATTTGGAGTTACAGAATGGAAGTCTTCCTGTCCTCCCTAGGTTATGATGTCTGGATGGTAGTTATAAATGGTCTTCCTAGGAATGTATGTCCCATCACTGACACTAAAGAAGAAAGAAGTTGGCTATGTAATGAAGAAGCGACAAAGGCTATACTCAGTGGGCTCACCAATGATTGTTAGGCCCAATATGGAAAGCTAATGTATTGAGAGGGAAGGGGTGAATCAGTACTCCAAAATTTTTCTTGAATAATAACTTTACTGTTATGCATAAACATAATAGTGCAGTAACATAAAATAAAGTTAAACAAATAGATAACAATCATACATGATTCACTCCATAACACATATATTTTGGTTACATAGAAACTCTTGGTTAGAGAGAAAAACTGCGGTGGGGATGGCACCCACAACTTCACTACTGCAATAATAAAGAATGCTTAGTTAGAGCTACATTTAGCTATTTCTGATAGCTTACCCTGTTAGGAGTAACAAGATCTGTTAGATCTACCTTGCTAAAGGATTTTACAAAATTTATTTTGAATGCTGCACCTTGTTAAAGGCTTTACAATTTATAGACTTGATTAGAGTTTTTTACCCTTTTAAAGGTTTCTCTTTCAACTTCACAATATTACAATAAAATCATTACAAATATCTGCAACTTTACATCTGAAATGTTATAGCAGATTCTATGTGCTCAAAATAGATTACCTTGCTTATAGCATACCTCGGTAACCCATATAGTAACTCGGTAAACCCTTCTGTTTACTCTGTTCTTCGACTATTCATTGAAAACCTTCTTGGTGACCTCTGTGTCTCTGTAACAGTCTTCCTTCATGCATACATACACTTCACTTATGCTGTATAAATAGATCTCTTAAAAAGGTGATCCAATTCATTGCTTTGATCTTACAAACAAGATTCCTCGAATGAATAACTAAACAAAATATTTCATTGGTTAGATTGTCCTTGAAATCATATACAATCTTCTGGTGTAATTTCCAATGTAATAACGGTTAGATGTGCCTTGATCTTGTAACACGTTTTCATATGCATGTCCAAGTTCAATGTATCTGGTAACACGTTTCACTCGGTGTATGTCAACTCGGTGTGTTATCTTTACTGCTCGGTAGTCTCAAAAGGATACTCGGTAGACAACTTGGTGTATACTGCATTCTGTGACTGCTTTCTTCTGTAACCGACTAGACTGTGCATACCAACTTCTCTATGTGTACCGACTGCATGATTCGGTAGTGTTAACCGACTAAAATATATAGTATGACTTTGAATATAAAAACTAATGGCAACTTGATAAGTAGTAACAATCTCCCCTTTTGATAATTATTTAGTATCTTATACTATTATAACAAAATTGCCATATCCTAAAACTAATTTGGGAAGAATGGAGCTGGGAGGAACAGGAAGCGGCAATGGGAGAACTCAGAATTCAAATTCTCTGAAAGGCAGGAACTCTAGTTCCAATGGTGGGAGCGGCCAGAATGAAGTTGCTGGTTCTATGGGAGAGATGGGCAAGCCTCCGGATATTCCGAAGGCTATTGACATTCCGCAGACTGGCGGTACTCTACCAGAGAAGAAAGCTAGTTCTGGGTTTTCGGGGGAGGGCTCCAGTGAGGGTTCCAGCCCATGTGAAGAGCCCTTGGAGAATAGAAAAGAATCTAGAAAATGGTCATCCCTTTTTGGAACAAAACCATCTGGTAAATCCTCTTTACCTCCTGTCAAGAATATTTCTGATCCAACTGGTGGAAAGTTCGCTATCTCTATCCCTGATCTAGTTCTGGATCATAATATAAACAACATGTCAAACTCCTTGGTAGGCAAATTTATGGGTTCCCGTCCAAACATCAAAGTTGTTAGGGTTTATGTCAAACAGAAATGGGCTCTGAAGGGTAACGTTGAAATCTTGGCATTGCCTAAAGGCCTCCTTTCTTTTACTTTCTCATGCGAAGAAGATAAATTAAGGATACTATGTGGTAGCCCTTGGATGGTAGGAAGGACACCCTTGGTCCTTTGGAAATGGCATCCGAATCTGAATATGAATGACTCTCTTTTGGCTCAAGTTCCAGTTTGGGTAAAGTTACCAGGCCTGCCTCTTGAATATTGGGCAGAAAGTATCTTCTCAGGAATAGAAAGTTCCTTTGGTGAACTCCTCTTGATAGACCCAGTCATAGCATCTAAAAGGAAACTCACTCATGCTAGGTTTTGTGTAGGGATAGCTCATGATGCAGATATGCCAGAACAGATAGATATAGTTTCAAAGTTGGGGACATGGAAACAACAAATAGAATATGAATCTATCCCCTTTGCTTGCTTTCATTGCAAGAAAGTAGGCCACTGGGCAAAATCTTGTCCTATCAAGCCTAAAGTAGAGCTCAAGCAGACTAAACCCCTGGGTGAAAGTAAAAGGGTTCCAGAAAAAAGGTTTGGCAAGTTAAAAACTCAGAAAATAAGGAAGCGGACTTTGTTGACAACAACTGTTTTGAACCCTTGGGGGAAAATAAGGAAGTGGTCTCCTCAACTTCGGTCCTTCCTATATAGGAAGTATTGAGGAATGATTCAACAAAAGTTAACAACCCCATGACAGAGCAGATCTGAATAGAGGAATTGAAAGAATAGACTGTATCCTCAAAAGATACAGCCGAAGTGGTAACTGTTGACACTTTTGCTGGTAAAGAAATGCAAAATAAAGAGGAAAAACCTGAGTAAGGGGAGATCACTAGCTCCCAAGAAGAAAAGACTGACTCTTCCCCGCTTATGAACAATATCGAAATGCAAGAAGCTCAAAAATGTGCTATACTGGGTATAAACCTTTCAGATTCAAATCAAAATTTACAAATAGTGAATAGTGCATCACATGATTCCATGACCCCTAAATGGGGCAATGAAGATGAAATATCTAGACTCCTCAGTAATTCTGAAGCGGTTCTTGAGAAAGAAGCTGACTGGAAAATACCAAAATACAGGTTCAAGAAAGGATCCACTCCCTCGGCTTCACAACTAAGGAATCCAGTAGAATTGCTCAAGTTGATGTTGGGTACATTTCCTCTTCCCCAGGTCGACCTTCTAACCATAAAGTTAGAGACAAGGAGGCCAGTAAGAACATTGTAGATGGGACTCATAAAATTCTTAAGGAGTTAGGAATCGGTAAGTAACTATGAAGATTATCTCTTGGAATATTAGGGGACTTAATAATCCTCATAAACATGATATTATTAGGAATATGATAAGGGATAGTAAACCTGATGTTTTTCTAATTCAAGAGACCAAAATGAGTAGAGAAAAAGTTGAAACTCTAAAGTTTTTTAAAAATGGGAGTATCGGTGGTGGTAGCTCGGAAGGTGCTTCGGGAGGAATAGCTACCATGTGGAATCTCAATAGTGTCAAAGGACATGTTCTTATTCAAGAAATTTTTTTCTCTTGCATTAGATTTGAGAATTTAAAAGATGGAACAACATGGGTCTTCACCAACATATATGCACCCAACACCTTGAAAGCTAGAAACTCCTTCTGGAAAAAACTTATAGAAACTAGGGACAACTTCAAGAATCTTAGTTGGCTGGTCATGGGAGACTTTAATACTCCTTTGAGAGAGGAGGAAAAATTTGGTGGAAGCCCCTCTCAGTTTGAAAGTAGGTTGGCCCTTATGGATTTCATAAATACTCAGGCTCTCAATGATGTGGAGATACAGGGATGCAATTACACATGGACTAATAGGAGAACTGACAATGATCTTATCCAAGTCCACCTTGACAGGGGTCTTATTTCTGATGACTGGTTCAGACATTATTTCTACTCCCTGTCTGCTCACATCCGGGTTGGGTCTAATCATTTTCCCATCACTCTCTTTGCTGATCCTATTAACAGAAGAAGACATTTTCCTTTTAGATTTGAAAAAATGTGGATTCATCACCCTGACATTAATTGTAATATTCAGAATTGGTGGAATATCCAAGTTGAGGGCACTGCTATGTACAGAGTTGTGAAGAAACTCAAAAGTGTTAAGGACAATATAAGACTCTAGAATAAATCCAGCTTCGGGAACATTTTTGAGGCCAAAGGTAAAGTCCAGGATGACCTCAAGAAAATACATGTCCAAATTCAGAAGGATGATTTCTCTACTATGTCTATTGCTAAAGAAAATGAGACCCTTAAAAAATACCATGAAATCATTGCTAAAGAGGAAACTTTTTGGAAACAGAGATCAAGATGCACTTGGCTAAAGGAAGGAGATAGGAATACAAGATTCTTTCATATGTCAACTATCAAACATAAAGCAGCAAACAAAATTACTAAACTGACAGTGGACAATGGGGAGTTGGTTAAGAAGGAAGAGATAAGGAATGAGGCCAAAAGGTACTTCTTGGATCTTCTGAGGAGGGATCACAGGTTGGATGCTGATGCTCAATCTTCCTTTCTTCAAAACATTCCTTGCCTCATTGATGAGTAGATGAATGCCTCCCTTTCTTCCATACCTTCAATTCTGGAAATAAAAAATGCCATTTTTTCTTTTGATGGCATAAAGCTCCCGGTCCAGATGGCTTCCCCATGTTCTTCTTCCAAGATTTCTGGGACATTGTAGGGTAAGATGTTTCCAACGGGGTCAAGGAATTTTTTGGGGCTAGAAGACTTTTGAAAGAAATTAATGGCACTTACATTGTACTTATTCCCAAAGTCCAAGGTGCTGACTCCATGGACAAGTTCAGACCAATCAGCTTATGTAACTCTTTTTATAAGATTATCTCCAAGGTTCTTACTACCAGAATCCAGACTATCCTTCCCTCTTTGATTAATCATCAGCAAAATGGTTTTGTCCTAGGAAGACAAATTCTTGACTCCATTATTACTATCCATGAGAATATTCATTCTCTCGTAAGGGGCAAGAAACAAGGTCTCATCCTTAAGCTTGATCTCTCTAAGGCCTATGACTGGGTTGATTGGTCTTTTCTTGTGAAGGTTCTTATGACTTATGGCTTCTCCTCCAAATGTGTTGACCTCTTTAGTCAGCTTATTACCTCAACCTCTTTTGCTGTTCTTGTCAATGGATCACCATCCCCCTTCTTCCAAGTGTTAAGAGGATTGAGGCAAGGGGATCCCATTTCCCCTATCCTCTTCATTATAATGGCTGAATGTTTTGGTAGGTATATGGAAAGCATGGTGATGCGAGGATCTTTTAAGGGACTTCAACCTTCTTCAGCTGATCATACCTATTCTCACCAACAGTTTGTGGATGATACCATTTTCATGGGGGAATCAAGTATCTCGGAAGCTAGAACCCTGAAGGACACTCTTTGTAAGTTTGCCTCTGCATCTGGTCAGCTCATTAATTGGGTCAAAAGCAAAGTTTTTTTCATCAATACTCTAGAGAGAAGACAACATAGAATTAGCAGAATTCTGGAATGTCAGATTGCTGATCTTTCTGCCACTTATGTTGGCCTCCCATTGGGCATTGCACCTCCCGATTATTTTTGGAGCTCTCTGGTGGACAAATTTCATAAAAAGCTAGCTGGATGGAAAGGAGCCCTTTTAAGTCAGGCTGGAAAGCTTCAACTTCTAAAGGCTTCTCTTCAAAGCATACCTATCTATGCCCTCAGCCTTTTCAGAATTCCAGTAAAGTATGCTGATGCTATTGAGAAAATTCAAAGAAATTTTCTCTGGTCAGGGGTTGAGGAAAAGAAAAGAATGTCTCTTGTGGCTTGGGATTAGGTATGCAGACCGAAAAGTAAAGGTGGTCTAGGCCTGAGAAGAATCCAGACCCTAAATGAAGCTCTTTTGTCTAAATAGGTTTGGAGAATGTTCCACTCAGATAGTGAACAGTGTAAAATCTGGAGAAGTAAGTATTCTCGTCTATCCTCTTCTCTTTCCTCTTTTATCAATTCTGATATTAGTATGAATGGGTCCCATATCTGGAATCATGCCTCTAAGTGTAGAGACAACATTGCTAAAGGGGTTATATGGAAAGTTGGCAATGGCAGGAAAATTAAATTCTAGGAAGATCCCTAGCTTTTTGATAAATCTTTGACTGATATCCCAGAATGGGCCCCTTATGCCTCCTCATGTATTAGAACTTTTGGTCCTTTAGTTGAAGGGTATTGGATAGGTAATAAATGGAAAAACATTGAAAGTATCCACCCAAACCTTATTAAGCTTAAAAACCATCTTTCATCGATCTGGTTGAATGAAGAGGAAGATTCCCTCATTTGGAAATATGAATCTAAAAGTAATATTACTATCTCTTCTATGTATGGTGTTCTTTTCCCTGCCCCTTCTGAAAATCCTTTATGGTCTAAAGCTTGGATAAAGGGACTGATCCCTAAAATCAGTTTTTTCTATTGGACTATTCTTCAAAATAAAATCTTGACCTTAGATAATCTCAAGGGCAAAGGTTTCGCTTTCCCTAATAGATGTGCTTTGTGTCTTGAGGAGGAAGAGTCTATGGACCATCTGGCCATCCACTGTTCCTATTCTGCTTCTATCTGGGAAAGATTTCTTAAGAATTTTTGCATTGATTGGGTGTTTCCTAACACTATCAGTGATTTGTTCTACTCCTGGAATTATCATTGGTCTAACTCCTTTTTGAGAACCCTGTGGCAGCTATCTCTCCCTCACATTCTATGGGGATTATGGAGAGAAAGAAACAATCATATTTTTAGGGACAATTCTCTTACTCATGATATTGTTTTCTAAAAAATAAAATGGGCTATTGTGGAGAACATTGGGATCATTGGGGCCCCCTATTTTTCAGCCAACCCTTTGGAATCTCACATTTTAAGTTCCTAGAGTTTTAAGAATGCTGATAGTTTTGATCCCAAGCAAAACAAAAGATTAGAAGCAAGATGGCAAACTCCCCCTCATGGTTGGTTCAAAGTCAATTTCGACGGTGCTGCAAAAGGTAATCCGGGCCCTGTGGGATGTGGAGCTATTCTTAGAGATGATAAAGGTATATGTAAGGAAATGATTGCTATTCCAATAGGAAGCCAAACAAACCACAAGGCAGAAGCAATGGCAGCTCTCCAAGGAATTCTCCTCACAAAAAGATGGAATTGCCCCTACCTATGGATTGAAGGGGACTCTAACAACATCATTAAATGCATCAAGGGGACTTCTAAGCCCTCATTGTCTATCAATAACAGTATAAAGGCTGCTAGAGACCTCATTAACACTTTTGAGAAAAGTTTCATATCTCATATTTACCATGAAGCTAATGGTTCTGCTGATTGGGCAGCCAATGTGGTTGTCAATCAAGATGAAATGATTACTTGGAAGGGAGAACAGGGCCTCCAAGAGGATGTCAAATTAATCATTTTTAAGGATCGATACAATAGCACCCCAAAGATCATTAATAGACAAAATAATAATGAAACAGATTAATAGGAGTGCTTCAATCTTTTCTAATATTGTCAGTACTAGTTTCCAGATTCGGGAAACTATAAGAAGAACCCAGTTTCTAGAAACTATCAGCAGAATCCAGATTCTAGAAACTATCAGCAGAATCCAGATTCTGGAAATTATTAGCAGAATTTAGATTCTGGAAACTATCAGCATTGGCGAAGGGAAGTCAACAGTAGATTATGTGGAGGATTTGACCAAAACTATTGCTAGAGCTGAAAATAAGAGACTCCTTCAACCCGAGATTTGAGCAAATTGAGAAAGACCTGATTGAGAGGAAAGAAAATGCCAATGCTATGGATCAAACAATGGCAGAAACTGTCAATAAAGTCAGCAAAATTAAGGAATGGCTTAAAATTATCGCAGAGAAAAGCTTAAACATTCTGAAGGCCTTTGCCGGTAAAACCAAAACCCTCATCAGCAATTTGGAGGAGGAGAAGGATACCCTAGAAATTGACCCTGACACTAAAGGAACAGGAGATTTTCAAGGACCTAGATCAAGAACCAGTGGAAAAAAGAAGGAGAATAAGCCAAATAAGGACTTGGATGAACTTAAAGCAGCTTTGGCCAATTACGACCAGCTGATGATTAAGGCAGAGGACCTCCTGAAGGATTTATAATTGTGTAGTGTTTTCTCTAGTTTCTTCATTTTCTTGTTTTTGTCCATTGCTGTCCTTTCTGTTTATTGGCTTTATTGCCAGTCATTGTGTTAGTTGTTCTTTCTTGGTCTGGATTCTCTTTGATGATCCTATTTAATCTCCTTTGTTAAAGGTTTTGGGTCCTTAAAACCTATTTTTCCTATTAATCAAAACAATCTCCCCTTTTGACATTAGTTGAGATGTTTGACAAAAACTACTTTCAAAGTCATAACTCAAAAATCTATATACTTTGCAAAATGACTATACTTAACAATAAATACAATAGTCAATGAAATAGTATATTCAGATATACTCCCCTTATCATTATACTATACATAACTCTAATTTTTGCATGCTTGGTTCTGTGTTTGTGTGCTTTGCTTACTATCCTTGAATACTCTGCATACTCTGCTCGGTATACTCCCCTTGTATACAATACTCTGAATACTGTATCAAAACTCTATCTCCCCTATATAGTATCACTCCCCAAATATATAGTATTACTCCCCCTTTTTGACAAACATCAAAAACCTTAATTCCCATCCGGGGGCGGTAACTGATCAAAAATAGATTTATACTTCTTTCGGGCGTCGGTGAGTGCGATAGAGAGTGCATCCTTTACACTTTCCATTAAAAAATTTTGTGCTTGAATATCAACCAATAGGGATATTAAGCCATCAAGAGTGCTTCCCTCTTGTGTAGTAGATAGGCATGTAGCTCAGTTAATCTATTCTTGAACTGATGAAAGATGAGGAAGGAATAATGTCTGGAGTGTCATTATATCCATCCTGATCTTATGTTCTTCATTTCTGAGTTCTAACTGTTGAGCCATGAGCTGTTGAAGCTTGGTATAAAATTTTTGAACTGAATTGGGCTCAGGAGTCAACTTATTTGAGAGATCGGTGATCTCTTTTTCAATTGCATTAGTTTTATTCTTGATATCTTTAATGAATATAGAAAATGTACAAAGTTTCTGAAATAAATAAAGAATATGCTTGAGTTGAGGGGACAACTCAGCAATGAATTTGACAAGTTTGACTTTTCCAATAGCGAGAGCTTTTTGTACCTCTTCTGTCATTTTTGCAGTAAGCTCTTTGTCTTTTAGCTTGCTCAGGTACTCAGATGCATCAACTCTAGATGTTTCTATTTGATTAAGGAGTTCATCCAGTTGAATGTGGATGGCTGCATTGGTTGACACCGTAGCTGTAGGTAGCATATCTATCAGGAGTGTTTTTACCTTCTGAAGTACTTTATTTTTCTTTTGAATGGCCATCTATTTTTCTTGTTCGGCCTTTGCTTTGCATAGTTCAGCGAAATCAATAAGTGCTTGCCCCTTTAATTTTGAGATATCCACATTGGGCAACACTATCAGTTTAGTCAAATCAACTTTAAAACTATGCTTTTTCACCTTCTTCTCTTTACCTTTGGTTGGTTGAACTAAGACAATAGCTTGAGAGGCTTGCTGACCCTCGGTAGGTTGCTTGGTAGAGGCAACACTTTGGTTGGTACCTGTATCTGCTGTGGTGTCTTTTGGTGTCTAGGTACTAGGTGTCTCAGCTGCTACATTTTTGGTGCTCGAGGGTGCTTGAGAGGTCTTTTCTTGAGTTGTACCTTCTGTTACTTCAGACTGGTGACCTTGTGTTGTATCTTTAGGAGCTTTGGTAGAGACAGGTTGCTTGATCGGTGGACAAGGATGAACTTGTACTAACACAGATTCACTAGATACAAGTTTTGCATATGTAGTGCCTTCGATCATCTCCTGCTCCTGTTCTTCTGCATCCATGACATCTTCATCAATTTGAATAGTGTCAGCCGGGTCTTTCTCCGTAGCATCAGGACCTTGCTCGGTGACATCTGAATCTTGTTTGGTGACATCAACAATTTCAATTTTAGATTGTTCACCGACATCTTTTATTTTGAAGATTTCCTGCTATTTTTCTTTTGTCTCATTTTCTACGTCAATGTATAGCCCATTCATCAATTTTAAGGCTCGCTGTTTGACAAGAAATTTAGAATTGTAGGTTGTCAAGTGTTCTTTAATTTCTGCTATAGACATATCAGGAAATAGATGGACTAGACTTCTTTCTCTAATTTGTTTCTCTGAGTCCATTGCATATTTCCACCTATTATCAATATGTAAGTATAGTTCACTCGGAAGTGACTTTACTAGTTCTAATGGAGCTAGCCAAAATTTTAGAAGTGTACAAATGACAGCTTCTTCAATTTGTCGCTTCTCATCATTATTTCTAGTCTCATACTTGACATATCTAAAGGAACCAAATCCACCATATTCTTTTAGATTGGTACAAAAGTTTTCAACATTATGTATATTTACCTTCTTGCTTTTGACAATTTGGAATTTGTTGCCATCCTCAGATTCTGTATCACTAGACTCTTTTGCCAGAATGAGTCTTCGAGTAGATTTCTTGTAGGTCTTGGTTACTTTGGGAGCAATAACACTCTTTTGTTTCTTACTCAGTGATGCAGCTGATGCTCTTGTATTAGGTCTCCTTGTTGGAGGAGTCAGTAGGGCCTTTGGAATGTCCTGTTTCTTTCTTTTCAATACTTTACCCTTAGGCAGTTCGGTGCTCAATGTTATTGTTGCCTCTTGAGCTTTTGATTCCTCTTCGGTGATGGCAAGAGTACCTTTGATAGGTGTAGAGGAAGAGTCTTCTCCAAATTTTTTAGATAATGCCTTAATCATCTTTGTAGCCTTTCTTGTAGCTTTATGTACTACAATGTTCATTTTTACCTTTTCCTTAACTTCATAAGTTCCATATCTCAGTTCGGTAGCATGCCTTGGCAGTGTAAGAAATGCATCAATTTGTTGTTGTGTGATATCATAGTCAATCTCGTAACCCATTGGTGGCAAAGATTGAGTCCTTAGTTCCACAACATTCACATAACAGTAATCGGTGTCTACCTCAAAGCATATATCATCCTTATATTTCTCTACAAGCTGGGGTGGAATCCGGTACCTGTTGTGCATCTTCTCTTGAAATTTTCTGAAGTAGTCATCCATGATATCATTGAAATTATCTCCCAACTTCTTGATAAAGTCATTAATTTGATGGGTGATTGGTTGGTGTAGCTCCCAAACTACTTTACCGACTGATGGAAAGAATTTCTCAAAGTAGAAAAACATGCATACAAGAAGTGAACCAAACTTTAGTGTATTTGCCAAGTTGTTCATCTTTGACTTCCTTATTGTGTTCATGTTCTCAAACAAGTTTTTCAATAACAATTCACATAAATCAACTTTCATTCCCTTTTTCACTATTTTATAGGCTAAGTCAACTGCTGCACAGGGTACACTATTTTCCCTTGCTAATTGGAAGAAATAGTAACCAATTACTCTAATTGCAAACTTAAGTTCTGCATCAGTGACATTGTTCAGTTTCAATCCTCGGTAATCAGATTCTACTCCAGTTAAACTGATTAACTCCTTCTGTGATATCATCTTCTGTGCTCGTGCACGATCATAGATAGGATAATCGGTGATCACATGAATGATTTCCTTAGTGATTTTGAATGGTTTCTCCTCTAGCCACATGAAATCATCATGAATTCTGCTAAAAAAAACTTAACCCACTGGGGTTTGAACACACAAGGATAGGTTAGGGCTTCAGTTAATCCCTTGATTTTGATATGCTTGTACTTGCTATCCATTTTGCCATCGATACATAGCTCATCATATGTGTCATTTATCTCAACATGACCGAGTTCTTCAACATGACATTTGGTGAAGAATCTAACATCTTCGACTAACAAGACTCGATCTGGGATGAGTGAAAAGGCAGTTTTGTCATCCGGTTCAGAGGTGACTTTAGGAGTCAAGGAGTATTTCAGAGAGGGCTTCTCTACATTCTTGACAACTATGGGATCTTGGATCTTGGGTGCCATTTGTAAATTTCAGATAAAACTAGCAAACTATCCTTAGGGTTTGATGGTTTACAAATGGCAGACGCTTCACACTCAGTAGATAATAGCAATTTGACAAGATCGGTAAACAGTGTGATGAGATTTATGTAAATACCTTGGATTCACTTTGAATGAGGTTTGATCACCTTGATTTGCTCTGCTCTGCTCTCTTGAAAACTTGGTGAATGAAAATGACCGTGAAAATACATTTAAGTACACAAAATACCTTATCAGGCTTCACGTGGGTTAGGTCAAAAACATTAAATGCACTCGGTTCACCTTTAACTGATTTACTCCCTTTTTTTTTTAACCGAGTAACCAATTCCTTCTTTTACCGACTTGACAAGCTTCCTGTATTCACCGACTTGACAGGTTTCCTGTAAAGTACTTTTGATAGAATTTCAAACTTACTAATGCATCTTAACTATGCAAATTTTGAATTTAGTACATAATAGAATAGGAACTGTTATGATTTTAACCTTCAGAGAATGCATTCCCTTCATACCTTTGCTGATTAATTTGGAATAGGTGCACCTAACTCGACAGGTAAGGTGCTTTCTTCATTTGACATGATTTCCTTCTTTTTCCAAATCATCTTTAATTTTTATTTTATCTCTTCAGTGTCTCCTCTAGGTTGATCTCTGCAATCTCCAACCAAGTGTCCAACTTTGTGACAATGAAAACATGCCATACCAGGATTTCTCCATGAACTTCGGTTGTTCATTCCAAACCCTATAAAACAGTTGGCACTAATATGTCCATATCTTCCACAACATTCGCACCATATCCTTGTATTGTAATCCCATGGTACTGCTGCATATTGTCGGTAAGGATCTATGTGAGTTTGGTAACCTCTAGTGTTTGCTCGGTGTGCAGAGCACATGTAGTTCTTTTGCTTAAGCCAACACTTCTCGGTACCATGTCCATATCTATAGCAGTTTCTACAAAACCCTTTGAATTTTGCCTTCTGATAGTTGTTAATAGACTTTGTCCTACATTGATTAGATGTGTGACCATATTTATCACAATTGTAACAATAACCATTGGACTTAGTGATATTCAGTTGCTTACCTTTTTTGATTTGGCATATGTTGGCAATATCACCTTGATTTCCACAGTAGTAGCAAATAGGCTTCTTTCTTTTGATGTTATTCCTATTTCCAGCTTGCTTTGATGATTCTCCTCTCTCGGTAGTATGAATTCCTTTCTCGATAGATTCTTTTCCTTTGTAACCGAGTCCTGCATCTTTGTTGGGTCTTCTTGTATTCAGTTTCTCATCCAACATCTTTGATGCTTCATAACTCTTCTTCAATGTTTCTTTGGATTTCTTCTCTGTTTCAAGTTCATTGGTCAACCTTGATACTTCAAGTTTCAATGCTTGGTTTTCATCATTCTTCATAATTGCTTCATGATGTGCATAACCTAGTTGATCTATCATATTTTGTTGAATCCTAGTTAACCTTATGATTTCATCATTTTTATTAGATACTAAGACTTCAAGTTGTTGTTTCTCTCTTTGTAGATCTCTTTCTTTATCCTCTGCTATCCTCAATGCATCTAGATTTTCAGTCATCTATGTATTGAAATGTTCATGTTCTCTTTTCATCTCTTTTAGTTGATCAACCAATGCTTTGTTCTTTTCTTTCAATACTCCAATCATTTCTTCAGTTTCTTTAGATATATTGTTCTTAGATGATGTCTCAATTTGTTCCACTAACTCTTGAGAATCCTGCAAGTCATCAGATAATCTTCTTCTTACTTTCATAGATTTTTGCATTTGCCTTTTCATGTCTGCAATCACTTGATTAGCATGATCCAGTTCTTCTTGCAGATACACAATCCTCAGTGATTGTTTATAGCCTTCCATTGATAAGATCTTTCTCTTTAGGTAGTTAAACCCTTTTCCAAGATTCAAGCTTTGATACCAATTGTTAGGCCCAATATGGAAAGCTAATGTACTAAGAGGGGAGGGGTGAATCAGTACTCCAAAACTTTTCTTGAATAATAACTTTACTGTTATGCATAAACAGAATAGTGCAGTAACATAAAATAAAGTTAAAACAAATAGATAACAATCATACATGATTCACTCCATAACACATATATTTTGGTTACACAGAAACTCTTGGTTAGAGAGAAAAACTGCAGTGGGGATGGCACCCACAACTTCACTACAACAATAATAAAGAATGCTCGGTTAGAGCTACATTTAGCTTTCTGATAGCTTACCCTATTAGGAGTAACAAGATCTATTAGATCTAACTTGCTAAAGGATTTTACAACATTTATTTTGAATGTTGCACCTAGTTAGAGGCTTTACAATTTATAGACTTGATTAGAGTCTTTTACCCTTTTAAAGGTTTCTCTTTCAACTTCACAGTATTACAATAAAATCATTACAAATATCTGCAACTTTACATCTGAAATATTATAGCAGATTTTATGTGCTTAGAATAGATTACCTTGCTTATAGCATACCTCAGTAACCCATATAGTAACTCGGTAAACCCTTCGGTAAACCCTTCGGTTTACTCTGTTCTTCGACTGTTCATTGAAAACCTTCTCGGTGACCTCTGTGTCTCTGTAACAGTCTTCCTTCATGCATACATACACTTCACTTATGTTGTATAAATAGATCTCTTAAAATAGTGATCCAATTCATTGCTTCGATCTTACAAACAAGATTCCTCGAATGAATAACTAAACAAAATATTTCATTGGTTAGATTGTCCTTAAAATCATACACAATCTTCTGGTGCAATTTCCAATGTAATAACGGTTAGATGTGCCTCGATCTTGTAACACATTTTCATATGCATGTCCAGGTTCAATGTATCTAGTAACACGTTTCACTTGGTGCATGTCAACTCGGTGTGTTATCTTTACTACTCAGTAGTCTCAAAAAGATACTCGGTAGACAGCTCAGTGTATACTGTGTTCTGTGACTGCTTTCTTCTGTAACCGACTAGACTGTGCATACCGACTTCTCTATGTGTACCGACTGCATGATTCGGTAGTGTTAACCGACAAGAATATATAGTATGACTTTGAATATAAAAGCTAATGGCAACTTGATAAGTAGTAACAATGATGTCTCCTCATAGGTGGACATATGCAAAACAACAAAGAGTCTGTGGGATAGACTGAAGATGCTTTATGGAAATGAGCCATGCACTGCTAAAGCAGATCGTGAAAGCATGGATAACAACTATGTTGACACATGTAGAAGTGTTGACAATAGATCCATCAGTTGCTGCAGTTTTGATGAAGAGGAAACTCATCTCTTCATGGCACAAGAGACTGAAAATGATGCACTCACATCAGAATGTGACAAGGTTGATAGATCCCACTGATAAGATGTGTTTGGGAGTGATGATGAAGATGAAGCCGAAGTAGATCTTGAATGTGAACTGGTAAGTGCACTAGATGAGCTGCAAAGTGTTAGAGAGGATTTTAAAAATTACAAAGCTCCAGTTCATGATGAATGTAGCCAGTTGAGAATATGCCTTGAAGAATCAAATAAAAATATCCGCATATTGACTTCTCAACTTGAAGAGGCAAAAGGATTGACTGGTGAGTTGAAATCAGTCTTCGATGATAAGGAAAGAAGGTGTGAGGATCTCCAGCTAGAAGTGGAAACAAAGGACAAGGAATGTCAGAAGATGAAGGAAGAGATGGAGAATCTCAGAAAGGAATGTTAGAAATGTCAAGATGAACTCAAGCTAAGAATGAAGAATGATGATGCATGGAGAAACAATGCAGATCTGAAAGGAAAAAGAAAGATGAGGAAAGACAGTGTTACCAATAGCATGAATAGGGGAAGACCTCCTATCGGTAGAAGAAAAAGAAATGATGCTGCCACCAAGTCAAGACAAGCATGGAAAAAGAAGAGAATAGATGAAAGATATGCAAAGAGTAGACAACCCCTGATCCATTCTCGGAGAAAGAAAAATGCAGATGCCAAACCGGTAAGAACACCTCATGTTTGGCAAAATAAATTTGTAAGTAATAAGCCTCCTCTCTCCGGTTATTGTTTTGAATGCAAAATGAGGTCTAAGAATAGATAGGGTATTCCTCCTAGGAATAGCATGTTGGATTGCAAGAGAAGAAATGCATTTGAGCATAAGATATCAGAATGTAGAAACATGCATATGCCTACTCTTGGTTATGCTAACAAGAATCCACTTACTGCTCCTATAATTGCAAATGTTGTATGCTATAACTTCAATGGATTTGGCCATAGAAATTATGAATGCAGGAAGAAGAACTCACCTTCCTATGGCAACCAGTGGAACTGTCCTAATCAACTCAGAGGCAATTATAGGACATATGAGCAACAAAGACCTGTATGGAACAAGATGAAATGTGTTCCTGCTTATGCAAGGAATTCAAGGAAACCGGTAACCAACCAAAATGGCATGGTCAGAAAAGGAAGAGTAAACCAGTATGTTAGAACATTCCCCAATCATGAGGTTGGGATGGATATTGTGTGCTACTATAGCACTACTTCTAGTTGTAATGGAGAATGCGGAAGTGCAAGGATCAATTAGCAGGAGAAGAAGAAATCTGCTCCCCAGATGCAAAAGGGGAAGAAAAGCGAGGTCATGCAGACATGGAGAAAGAAGCAGGTAAATAGGACCATGTACCGACATTGTGCATTTAATGCACATGTGATATCTCTTATAGTTTAAAGGAGATGCAGGACTTAGGGGGAGTTACATACTGATCAGATCATTCACCCCTTAGTTGAAAGTGGTCAAGAAAATGGACAAGCTGCTACCGGTAAGAGGAAGAAATAAGATGACAGTGTGTGTCTGTAATTACCACTTTGACTACACATGGAAGATGGTCTACTACTATAGGTGAAATGAATGGTAGCAGAGGAAACTTGATCCGAGAAACAAAGGTAAATATGAAAGTGACCTGGTAGAGACAAGAGACCGATATGCGAAGCATGTTACCGACACAGATGTTGATCAGTGTTGCTCAGATATGTAAGTTAATAAGTTGAGGGATCATTGTAGTAACTCTGATGGCCTAGATGGATGTGGTTATGTCTCAGGTCTTATTGGAAAGGACCTGAATGACATGTATTGGTTTGGTAGCTAATCTCATGTGGATGCATCTTTTTGAGTCAACTGGTTGGATAGTTGGCATTGTGGTCATGATGGTAGAGGTTACAGGTACTAAGGTGAGTACCATTTTGAAATCTGGTAGATGAGAAATGAAGACCAGAAATCTATGGTTCAGGAGGAGTTCAGAGCTATATCCTCAGATTGATATCAGATAGACTAAACACAAAAGAAAATCAAGTAGATGTTCAAAGAAGGAGAGAGACCGGTGTTTGCTGTAAAGGGTTGTTTAGTACCTGAGATTTCCATCTCAAGTGTTGTTGTTTGAGACGATGTTGTGCATAAGCTTCAAAGAGGGAGATGCACTCGGTATTAAGGGGAAAAAGATTCCTATCAGTGCTCAGTAGATACAAGGAGAAATATTATCCTAATAGCGCCCTTTTCCATTGTTGTCAAAGGGGGAGAATGTTACTGTAGTATATCAGATACTACATGAGTTGACATCAATGCCAAAGGGGGAGATTGTTGGCATTGTATTGTCATTGATGTCAACCGGTATGGGATGACCACCAGTAGTAAAGATGTATGTGTAACACTGCTATGAAGGAATACATGATGTGATATCTTGTATATCACCTTGTGTTGTTGAATATTGGCAAGGTAAAGAAGATGACCTTAGGAGTCAACAGGACATGAGTTAGTTCCTGACTTGTGTGATGAGATAGGGAGATTGTTGAGTGGTTGTTTGTGATGAAGAGGCATAATGTTACCTAAATCACATCAACACTGGAGGAAAAGAATAAATAGGTCTATAAGGTTGCAGAACAACAGGATTCCCACCAGATGAAGATGCAGTCATCATGAGAAGCAATGACTGATAGTGAATGTTCTCACAACAAATCACATGTGCTTGTTTGAAGAGATACTGTGCAAACAAGGAAGCCACCTAAAGAGCATTACAGGATGCAGAAGACAAGGTGTTACTCCACCAAGTAAGTGGGGATTATCTCCTATTATGCATTGAGAGCATTATAGTTTGGTGAGATAAGAGTGAAGAGGTAAAGGCAAGCACTTGAAGGATCACACTGGATCTACTGGTGAATTGAGGGAATACCTTTAGGTGTATGAGATTAGGGTTATGCATTAGACCGAAAGAGAAGACATGTTGAGATGCCAGTACAAGGGGAGTATGAAGTGTTTGTCACCTTGAAAAACTAGTAGAGGAATGAACAAGATTGATCAGGAAGAAAGGCAAGGCCAGGTAGATGTAGTATGAAGTAAAAAGACCTGATTGAAGATGGAGTCTTGTGAAGGTTGATGACATGGTGTCATCAAGAGTGGTAACTGGTATGTAAGTCCATCGGTTATATAAGCAAGGTGCATATGCAGAAGACTTCCCACTTGTGGGAATGAGCATATTTTGGATTTACCTGTCTGGAGACTAGTTTGAGAGTTCCATCGATAGTTCAAGATAAGGGCAGATATGATGATGTAACTAGTATAGTAAGTAAGACCGGCAAGGTTTGCAAACCGACAGAAGTAAGGAACCGGTATGGTGATTGGTCGGTGATCCTACCTAGACCAACTTGGAGTGCCCAACTAGCAGTTGATTGACATGGATGCCACATGGGATCAAGGTGGCAAGCTCTTAGAGGATGGTGAAGTGGTGTGTGGAGTTAGGTAACTTGACTGGTGTGCACTAATAGTGGATCCCGTGATTTGTGGATTGGGTCAGAAGCATGTGGCTCGAGAAAGAATGAACAATCAAAGAAGAATTAAGGAGTTGTTGGCACCTGAATCAAAGCAAGAAGATTAGGCTGATAGAACAACTCAAGAAGGAAACAATAGAGGCATTAATGGTGATTGACCGAGATGTATGCTGACAGATTGTTTGTAGGCTGTTGAAGATGGAAGGCGTGTTCTAGAAAGTGCATTGATGGCGGATTTGTGTAGGTAAATGTCAGGAAGATCAGATTGGATTTGGTTTGCCTCAAGGATGGTGAGGAAACCCTAACCACCCAGATTTTGAATAAGGTTTTGGCGGGAAAAACTAGTCTATAAGTATGAAGGCCAAAGAGATTGTTTGCTGCTACTGTATAGAAGAATAATTGTGCTATTGTGAAGTAGAAGACTTCTGCAAGTGAGAACAAATTAGCCAAGTTCTCAATGAGCATCTGTGAAGAGAGGAAGAGAGAGGGAGAATCTGGTTGAAGCATTCAACCAGTTGGAGTGAAGAACCAGTAGTGTTCATACCATTCAAGCTAAAGAGAATGAGGCTGCAAAGAAGGTAAATAGAGAACTGACAGAGAATAGAACCGGTGAAGAGAAGAGAGCTTATGAAGGATATCCAACAAAGAAGCAGCAGGTGAAGAGAAACAAGAAGAGTGAATCAGTGTAGTAGAGCAGATATGTCACCGAGAGAGGAAAATATATGTAATGGTTGCAAGATTCACTTTTAACAAGATAACTACTTGTGTATTTGATGTTTACATTGTGAACACTGAGTTGTAGCTCAGTGAAGGGGTTGGTGCTCCTTGGGTTGGTGCCCTAAAATTTGTAATAGTGTTTTCATTTTGAGGCTAGATTAGAGCAGTAGACTCCCACCACATTTCTCATCGAGGTTTTTCCCATCTGAGGTTTTCCTCATACATCCTAGTGTTATGTGATGTTCCCTATATGTGTGCATTTGAGTTAGTCTCATCACTAACCGGTAAGTCTGCATTGTGTTTGATCCATAAACCTATATTCTCACAAAGGAGAGATAAAGGGAAAAGTTTTGAGAACCATTGATTCACCCCCTCCCCCTCTTAGTGGTGCATTGTGTCTAACAAGAGTCCCTCGTGGTTTTGTATATAGTGTTTTGGTTTGATTAGTAGTTGTGTGTCTTTTATGTTTTTTCTTCTATTTGGGTCTTTAAATAAAGTCTTCTTATGAAACTAGAGATTTTGGAGTTCATTTCTAGTTCCTTCTAAGTCCTAGTCCCCAACCAGAGCTGATGTTAGTCTCCCCTGCAATTTTCCATTTTGAATTTTCATACTTGCGGTTTGCCTTATTGTGTCTTTATTTCTGTCAGGTCCTTTGTTCTCCTTTGTACTTGAACCGTTGAACTCTTTCTAAAAGTTCAATAGGTTCAAGGTTCAAAGTGCATTTTAGAAAAAAGTCATCAGCGGTCTTTGTCTTCATGAAAGCAAGCACATTATTGTTATACGTTTTTGAACTTTGATCCCGTGAACCTTAATTGGTTCAAGGTTCAAAATGTCTTTTGTAAGTCGCGACAATGTATTGTTGTATAACGAGCGAATGTCTAAATGTTTTAATTTAGTTTTTGAACTTGAACTTTGAACCAATTTTCAAGTGGTTCAAATGGTTCAAGCGGTTCAATGGTTCAAGGCTTCTGCTTAATAATTATCATTGTTACTCATTCCCAGTATTGTTGTGTGCTGCTTTTTCATCGTTGTACTTCCTAAATAAATTTGAACAGTTGAACTCTTTGTGAAATGGTTCAAGGTTCATAAGTGTTGGTGTAAATAATTATTCGTCATGGATATTATTACACTTACTTAAGTTTACTTAGGGTAATGCATTTCATAGTAGTTTGGATATGAGACACTTGGGTGTTTGTGCCACATTGGGATAGTGTGTGTAGGAGAAATTCCACCTCTTATGGTGTTGATCTTGTTATTACACTATCATATCCACTTATAGTGGAGTGATAATTCCACCTTCGGTGGGTGATCCACCTCATGTGGAATATTATATTATTTCTCCTACCTACCCACACCTATTTCCTACCTACCCTTGTTTCTTATTGAGCCACATGTCATGTTTGTGTGCTCATACATATCCCTAGCCTTGCCTATATAAGCAGGCTCATCTACATTGTATGTAACAAGTTGTTGATCATTTTCTATTGATGAGAATACAGTTTATTCTTATCCCATATTATGTCTCTATCTTGTACATTTCAATGACTTCTTGATCTTGGCAAAATCCAACATGGTATCAGAGCTATTGGAGTCTCATTGATTCGTCTTGAAGAGGCATTATTGTGACATCAAGAGGCAGATCTGAGGAGCATCGTCATTTGGAGGCATCCTAGACCAGATCCGACCTCGCCATTGCGTCCGGAAGGCCGTTTCCATGAATTTTGGTTATAAAGTTGGCCTATTTTGGTGAGGAAAATTTTTTTCCCCAATTTTGCTTATCGTACGGATTTTTCGAATATCCCTCTTTTTTTTTCGAAAATTTTTTTTTTTTTGGTTTTCTCAGAAAATTTGTTTGAAAAATCGAAAAATCGAAAAAATCAAAATTTTTTTTGAAAAAATAAAAATAAAATCAAAAAATTGAAAAAGCAAAGCAAAAAAAAATCAAAATATTTTTTGGGGGGTCCGCAGACCCCCCCCCCGTGCTCCGTACCTACCTTTTTTTTACAGGTCGCAGGCGCCTCGTTCTGACCGCCCACGTACCTCCGTCTGCGCATCGTACTCATCGCACGCTCTCTGTCTGCACTGCATACCTCCCGTCCGGCGTCCTCGTTCCTGCAGCGCCCGTCCTCGCCCATCTCCCGTCGAGCACAGGCGCCGCCACCACACAGGTCCTCCGCCCTCGGTTCTCCCGACCCGCACTCGTCCACGCCGCCCATCGGTTCTTGCCGCGCCGACGACACCCGGCGCCCCCTCCGTTCTCTAGCGCCCTTGGCTCCGCTCGGGCTCGGCTTCCGCTCCCCCTGCAGCTTCACGGCGCCACCCTCCGGCAGCTCGCGGCTCCGACAGTTTCCGGCAGCTCCGGTCTCTCGGCCTCCGGTCCGTCTGACAGGACACAGTCAACCACCACGCAGGTTCTTCTGCCACGTCAGCTTAGCCAGCTCCTCGTACAGTCATCACCACATGGATTTCCGTACTGCCACGCATCATCCGTACTGCCACATCAGCACTTACACAGTCAGCATTTCCGTACAGTACGGACGGTACAGTCGGCAGCCGAGTCATCTGTCCATACGGTACGGACGCCCAGTCAGCCAGGCGGCAAAGTTTTGGCGACGGTCATACGGCCGTCAAATTTAAGACAGTGTTTTGCTGACGTCAGCGCCACATCAGTAGGGTTTGGAAATTTTTTGACCCCCTCTCATTTGCATTTTTGATTTTGCAGTTCAACTTCAAATGGCCATAACTTGCTCATTTTTGCTCCTTTTTGGGTGCAATTTTTTTTGAAATGGGCTAGAATTTCGTGCTCTCCGCAGTGGTGAAAGAATTTTTTGATTTTGATGCACGGATTTTTCAGAAAATGCAGTTTTTGGTGAGTGTCCCTGAGTAATCCCAGTTTTTGCAACTTCAGAGGCTTCGTTTGGGGTCATCCGACCTCCTTTTTAGGTGCCGTTTTTTTTGAAAGTGCGTATTTTTTCATCTACTTTCACATGATGCTATTAGATTGATGTCATTGTAAGTAGAAATTGTACTTTCAGATCTTAGCCATTTTTGGCTCTTTTGGTACTTGTATATTTGCTTGAATCTCAGTTAGATTCATTGCACTATTGATTGAAGTCTCTTGTATCTCATTTGATAATTTGTAAAATTTGCATCATAAGCCCACTTTGCCTTGTTTTGCAAGTGGCTCATTGTAATTGCACTAAGTATAAAGTGCCAAAATCATCACTTTTGGGGGGGTACTTTGATTGATTGAATTTGGGGGGTGTCTCTTGTGCTTTTGTGCTCTTGTGTTCTTTCCTTTTTTCTTCTATGGGTTCTTCTAAGTTTCCTCTCTTAACTCCACATAACTATGCTACTTGGAAAATTGATGCATGGAGTAAACTTATGGAAAAAGGACTCACTCATTACATTGATGGAACTATTGTTGCTCCAGCTGATCCTAAGGCTGATCTAGTTGGTCACTTAGATTGGCTCACTAAAAATATCATGGCAATTGGTACCTTAAGAAAGTATGTATCAAAGGATCTCATTTTTCATATTGAGAAATGTACTCTAATCAAGGATGCTTGGCAAAAGTTTCAAGACTTGTATGGTCAAGTTGATGAGATTAGGGGATATCAAATTGATAGTGATCTCACCATGTTAGATCCCAAGAACTTTGATACTATACAAGATTATGTCACTAAGGCAAATGAGTTGAGGGCAAAACTCAAAGATTGTGGCATTGATAAGAAGGATACTCAATTGATATTCAACTTGATAGGGAAGCTTCCACAAGAATATGCAACATTTGTTTCTAGTTTCCAAACTCATAGAATGACAATGGGTTCAAGCTAGAAAATGCCTACATTTGATGCTTTCAATGAAATGTTGATGATGGAACAAACTAAGTTGATAAGTATGGGCATTCTTAAGGCTTCTAAGTCTCAAGCATTAGTGGCAAATCAAGGAAACAAAGGAAATCAAGGAAAGGACAACTCAAACAAGAAGAAATGGCAATCAAAGCCTAAGGATAAAGCATCATCTTCTCCACAACAAGGAGATTCATCTTCTTCCAAGAAAGATAATTCACCAAAGAGAGAGAGACCTACTTGTGCTTATTGTAAAAAGATTGGTCATGAGGAACATTGTTGCCATACTAAGAAGATTGATGAGCTCACACATATCATCAAAAAGCATAACATTGATTTGCCTAAAGTCTACAAGAAGGATGATTCATCAACTTCCACTTCCTCACATTCAAAAGGAAAAGGGCAAGCATTCATGGCTTCTACAAGTGGAAAGACTCACTCTTTTGGAACAAGAAAAGGACAAGCTCTATGTGCTACAACAAATCATACTTCAGAGAGATGGCTTCTAGATTCAGGGGCTTCTCATCATATGGCATCTTCACAGTCTATGTTCTCTACATTTGAGCCTTGCACCATGCCACAGATTTTGATGGGCAATCATACATACATGGATGTGATTGGGAAAGGATCTATTGACATTGGGGATAACTCCTTCAATGATGTGTTGTGTGTACCCCACTTGACAAACAATCTCCTTTCTATCTATCAAATCACACATGGCGCAACTAAGAGAGTTGTGGAGTTCACACCTGACTCAGTTTTTATTAGAGAAATGGAGACTAGAGCTATCATTGCAACTGGGGTGGTTGATCATGCATCTCGATTATACTCCTTTTCAGATTTTGTTGATGATGATGATTTCACATTTGATGATTCTACACATAATGATCACACTTATTGTGATGATTCAGATTTTGAGGAGAACTTTGGACACTTGAACATGGGGATTCTCACATGTAACCTAGTTCTTGAGTCTTGTACTTCATCTCCTCATATTGATATCACATCACCTATTGCACCTGATGATGCAGATAGTGCGACAGTTTTGCCTTCATGTGATTCAGTGCAACAGGATATACATTGTCTTCCAGCTTCAGATTCATGGGATGATTACATGACAGATATTGCAGGTTTGTTTGTGGAATCCTACATTGCAGATTTGGGAGACATCATTGATGACATACATCTTCTCTTTGATGAAGATGATCCTTCTTCGATTGTTGCGAGGGCACACTCTGACCCTCTTGTTCATTCTCTACATGATCATTCTTTCGAGGTTGACATGATTGTGGATACTTATGTATAGCAGTTGGAGGAGGTCTCTTTATTCTTTGAGGAGACACATGAGTCTTTGGATATTGTTCTCCATCCATCTCCACTAGATGTTGGAGTTCCTTTTTCAGCAGTATGGCACAGTTTACCACCTTTGGAGGGGGTATCTTTCAGCATCGACATGGGGACACTTGAACAGTTTTCAGAGATTCCTTTCATCATGAGTTTTCTTCATACATCTTCCCTTCATGATTGGGGAGACTTCATGGATACACCTTAGGTTTTGTTTCTTCCTAAAGGGAGGAATGTTGTTCGATGTTCATGGAGCAGTTTCTTCATACATCGAGCTTCTATCATTGGTGCAGATTCTTCATTGAGGGATGATCACAGTTTGACTTCTCTTCTTCTCTCATATGGGGGGGACTTTTTCCTCACATGGGGTTTTGTTCCTCACATACTTCTTTGAGAGTTCTTTTGTATAGCTTTCTTCTCTTCTTTTGGGGGAGGGTTTTTTCCCATTGGTTTTTTCTCTCTTTCCCCACTTTGTGAGAGATTTCATTGCATTGGTTTGCATGCATTTGGGACCCATCTTGCATTGCTTAGTTGCATTGTAGACTTAAGTGCATTCCCCTAAGTTGTACTTAAGGGGGGGTGTTGGTGTAAATAATTATTCATCATGGATATTATTACACTTAAGTTTACTTAGGGTAATGCATTTCATAGTAGTTTGGATATGAGACACTTGGGTGTTTGTGCCACATTGGGATAGTGTGTGTAGGAGAAATTCCACCTCTTATGGTGTTGATCTTGTTATTACACTATCATATCCACTTATAGTGGAGTGATAATTCCACCTTCGGTGGGTGATCCACCTCATGTGGAATATTATATTATTTCTCCTACCTACCCACACCTATTTCCTACCTACCCTTGTTTCTTATTGAGCCACATGTCATGTTTGTGTGCTCATACATATCCCTAGCCTTGCCTATATAAGCAGGCTCATCTACATTGTATGTAACAAGTTGTTGATCATTTTCTATTGATGAGAATACAGTTTATTCTTATCCCATATTATGTCTCTATCTTGTACATTTCAATGACTTCTTGATCTTGGCAAAATCCAACAATAAGTTCACTTCAAAACTAATTCTAAGGCTTTTGATGATAATGAAAGTGGCGTAGAAAGAAGGAATATTCCCAGCATTTAGCAGTTTAAAATTCTAAATATGAAAAGTAATCATGAGTGCATCAACTACTTGTGCGGAAGTGATGGATAATTAAGGTGGTGTTAGATTTTAGTCATTTCACTGTTACTTTGCACGCTTGAGTGAATCATTATGAAGCGTGTGTGGCTTTATAGATATTTTCCCGTCTGTTCAAAATGAATGTATGAATTTATTTCCATAGTTTGTAAGGGTTGCAACTGCTATACTTGAGCAAGTTCGAGGCACCGAAGGTAAAACCAACTCTGATTTCCTGAGAAAGTTTCCTGTTTTCATGGTGGTAATGGGTAAGTTTAGACAACTCCTCCTAAGCTGTGTTTCTTTAAGTTCTGAAGATTTATCAGTATAGGAAGAAAATCTCTAAATTAATGGAGTAAAATTCTGCCTTGTTTTAGAATTTCTTGGTTAGAAGTATAGATAGGTAGTATGCAACCAATATTGTCAAAGCTTGGTTAGATCTCGTGTCTAGGGAGTATATTACCAGAGCTAGAAGATACTTCCTTGGCTCATGTTGATTTAGGAGATTTCTTAGAGAGAGCCAAGAACCCTCAAACTGGTTCAATGATGGAGAAAATAGTGAAAAGCGGTCTTGTTGAAGCTGCTGCATTTCCGCTTGTCGCACCATGTTTGGATTTGGTGATTTCTTGCATGAATATGTATGATATGGAGAACAGATGCATCAGACCTAGTAACAGTGAGTTGCTAGTCAGTATCAATAGAGAAATAGTAATGGGGGCAATGGGAATTCTGCACAAGGATTGTTGGGAAAAATGGTGTCTCAACCTTGCATTTATGCGAGGTTACTATTTATAGTAAGTTTTTATTTGAGCATGAAACAGTGCGAAACTCTCCCTGAAGCTTTTGGTTGGCTAGATAAGCATTCCGGTAAAATTGCGTCGCAAGGTCACAACTAGTTTTGAAGATATTAAAGTTTTCGTCTTGGAGGGGTGCAATAAAATGTTTAAACTTAATTTTGGGGACTTTAGAGGCTCCGAAACGCCCTGAAAAGTTGCCATAACCGACAAAGCTGGTTACGAGGTGATAGAGCACTTCACGAGCTTTCCGGCGCTTCAAACGGTTCGTCAATCGGACACCCGGTTCTCAAGTTATGGCCTCCGGAAGTTTGTACTCCTGAAATAGGAAAAATAATTTGTATCGAATACATAAATGAGCTGTAAAAGGGAGCGACACGTGTTGATGTGTGCTTTAACATGTCATAGAAGGGAGATAAGGTCGGCTACACCTTATTGGGTGGTTTTAGCCCATGGTTTTGTAATACCGTTTGACGGTTTCTTGTATTGTATCTCCTATTTATGAGGTGTGTGAGATAGAGGTTGTGTGTAAGAGTCCTATGGCTATTGAGTTGCCTCTGAATCTCTGATTAGTGGTACTCCTGTGAAGAGCTTGCTCTGCAAGTATTTTGTAATCTGTTTTTGATTGCTGAATAAAATATTGAGCTGCTTTTGGAGGGTGGGGTTTTTCTCCCGAAAGGGTTTTCCCCACGTAAATCATTGTGTTGTGATATGAATGCTATTATATCTATTTCTATTTTCTGTAACTGTTGTAATGATCTGAAAAAGTTTTGCATTACCCTCCTCTCAAGGTTAGTGTAGGAAGTTGTTTCCGCTACTTAACTTCCTTACAAGTGGTATCAGAGCCTGATCACCTTTGGTTTCAATTGTGGGCAGTTGGGTTTTTTGAACTAATCCAGATTTGAGTGGGAGCTTGTGCAGAAGACACTTTTTGATCTTGTTGCAGGAATATTCAGATGGCGAGTTCGTCAGGGAGAATAGAGGTGGAAAAATTTAATGGAAGTAATTTTGAGATGTGGAAGCTGAAGATGGAAGATCTGCTAATAGATCGAGATCTTTGGGATGCTGTTGATGCGAATGTCCAAAGGCCCTCAGATCCTACTGCGGCAGCTCAGTATGATGTTATGGACCGAAAAGCCAAGGGTCTAATCAGACTGTGCCTGGCAGACTCTGTTCTAATCAATGTCCATGAAGAAAACTCTGCAAAGAAGCTATGGACTAAGCTTGGTGAGATGTATCAAGTGAAATCTTTATTAAATCAAATTTTCTTAAGAAAGAAATTGTATTCCTTGAAGATGGAAGAGGGTGGACGAATTGCAGACCACCTAGAAGCATTCAATATGATTGTGGCTCAATTAGTATCCGTCGGTGTTAAGATGGACGAGGAGGAGAAATGTCAGATCTTGCTTTGTTCTTTGCCTGATTCGTGGGATTCTCTTGTTATGGCTATCGGTAGTACTTCTATTGTTTTGAAATCTGAAGACGTGGTGGGTGCCTTACTCGGTGAAGAGATGCGAAGGAAGGTATCCATCAGTTCAAAGGAAGCCCTAACCGTTCGTGGAAGACCTAAGGAGAAAGGCAAGAAGAATGAGAAGCGCGGCAAGTCCAAATCCAAAGGGAGATCGAAATCTCCTGGAAAGTCCAAAGTCATTTGCTGGAATTGCGGTAAACCGGGTCACATCCGTAAGGACTGCAAAGAAGAAAAGAAGAAGAAAAAGAAAAAGTTCGATTCTGATTCTGAGTCCGACAAGGAAGATGGCGATGCCTTTATTGCGGCTTTGGCAACTCATGCAGGTAATGATGCCTGGCTAATTGACTCAGGTGCATCTTTTCATATGACTTCCAATAGAGATTGGTTTTCTGAATATGAAGGATTTAATGGAGGTAAGGTGTACTTAGGTGATGATTCACATCTAGACATTGTTGGTCGAGGTAAAGTTAGAATCAGGTTTTCTGATGGTAGAATAAAAAGGATTAATGGTGTGCTGCATATCCCTGGATTAAAACGAAACCTGTTATCTGTGAGCAAACTGATAGATGCGGGTGTGCAGGTAGTCTTTTCTGAAGCAGGATGTAAGATGATTAAGGGTGCTATGGTAGTTGCTAGAGGTGTCAGGTTTGGCACTTTGTATAAGCTTGAAGCATACACTGTTGAGTGTAATAGCACTTCTGTAAAAAGTAAATCTGCAGATACTTCACTGGAAGATTTGAAGGTTTCACCTTCAGCAGATGGAAATGGTTTTTGGGTACCTAAGGGTGCTCTTTCATCTGAAGCAAAGTTACCTGCAGAGAAGACTATGTTATGGCACCAGAGACTTGGCCACATTGGAGAAAAGGGTCTAAGGACCTTGAAAAATAAAAACCTTGTTGAAGGTTTGAATGACTGTAACCTTGACTTTGATTTCTGTGAGCATTGCATTTATGGAAAACAAAACCGCGTTCAGTTTTACTCGAGTTCTCATAAAACCTGTGGTGTTTTGGATCTTATCCATTCTGATGTGTTTGGTCCAGTAGATGTCTCTTCGATTGGAAAATCCACATATTATGTTTCATTTATTGATGATTTTAGTAGAAGGACATGGGTATATTTTCTAAAGAGTAAATCTGAAGTTTTTAGTCGTTTTAAAGAATTTAAAGCAATGGTTGAGTTGCAGACTGGAAAGAAAATAAAATGTTTGAGAACTGATAATGGCGGTGAGTTTTGCTCTAATGATTTTGATAGATTCTGTAAAGACTGTGGAATTAACAGGCAGAAGACAACTCCGTATTCTCCACAGCAGAATGGAGTTGCAGAAAGAATGAACAGGACACTGATGGAGAAGGCTAGGAGTATGTTGAGTGGTGCTGGTCTCGAACAAAAGTTTTGGGCTGAAGCTGTTGCCACTGCTTGCTACCTGATTAACAGGTCTCCTACATCAGCTCTTGTTGATAAAACGCCTATGGAAGCATGGTCAGGTCACAAGCCTTCATTGAGACATCTTAGAGTTTTTGGTTGCGAGGCATATGCACATGTGCCAAAGGAGAAGCGAACAAAGTTGGAGAACAAGGCTGTGAAATGTATCTTCATCGGGTATAGTTATGGTGTGAAAGGATACAAGCTTTGGGACCCTGTTGCACAAAAGATAATTCATAGTAGAAGTGTTATTTTTAGAGAAATTAAGTCTCCTTCTGTTACATTGCAGCCAGAACAGACTAAAAAAGAAGATGTGATTCAACTTCCTTCTACACCTGAAAGAGTTGAATCTAGACCCTTAGATAGGCAAGAATTTGAGGAGAGCTCGTCTAGCTCTGAATCTTCAGAAGAGGAGGAAGAACCTCCAACTCAGCTTGTTCGAAGGTCTACAAGACATAGACAACCACCTGAAAGGTATTCACCTGATGATTGGAGATGTATTTTTGCTTTGAATACTAGTGTGGATGAACCGAAATCTGTAGAAGAGGCATTAGGTATGAATGATGCAGAATCCTGGAAGATTGCTATGGAGGAAGAAATGGCAGCTTTGAAAAAGAATGATACATGGGATCTTGTACCATTGCCTGAAGGACGAAAACCTGTTGGTTGTAAATGGGTGTTCAAGAAAAAGATTGGTTCAGATAGAAGCATTGAGAAGTATAAAGCAAGGTTGGTTGCAAAAGGCTACTCTCAGGTTGAGGGTGTTGATTACGGTGAGATATTTTCTCCTGTTGCAAAAATGACGTCCATTAGATTTTTGCTTTCTATTGCTACTGCTTATGATTTAGAGGTTGAGCAAATGGATGTGAAAACTGCTTTCCTTCATGGTGATTTGGAGGAAGATATTTATATGACACAGCCGGAGCACTATGTGGTGAAAGGCAAAAGTAATTTGGTCTGTAAATTGAAGAAATCTTTGTATGGCCTCAAACAAAGTCCTAGGATGTGGTACCAGAAATTTGATACATATGTGTTGAGTTTGGGATTTGAACGTTCTAAATCAGATCACTGTGTTTATTATAAATCTTATGGTGATCATTTCTTATTCATTGCATTGTATGTTGATGATATGTTATTCATTGGTAAAGGGAAAGGTATGATTTCAGAACTGAAGTCTCAGCTCGCTGCTAAATTTGAAATGAAAGATCTTGGTGCAGCAAAGCACATTCTTGGGATGGAAATTAGAAGAGATAGGGCGAACAGAAAGCTATGGCTAGGCCAGAGTAAGTATGTGAATTCAGTGTTACAGAGGTTCAACATGCAGAATTGTAGACCATTGAGTGTTCCTTTTACAGTTGGAATGAAACTATCTGTTTCAGATTGTCCTACATCCCCATTGGAGATGGAAGACATGAGCAGAGTGCCTTACCAGAGTGCAGTTGGAAGCTTGATGTATGCTATGGTCTGTACTAGACCAGATATTGCCCAAGCAGTGGGAGTACTTTCTAGATATATGTCTAATCCTGGTAGAGTTCATTGGGATGCAGTCAAAAGAGTCTTCAGATATTTGAAGGGTACTTCAGAGTATTCTTTGTGTTATCATGGTAATTCAGTTGGAGACATGACTTCCCTTGATATCCATGGTTATGTAGATTCAGATTGGGCAGGTGATATTGATAGCAGAAGATCCACTAGTGCTTATGTGTTTACTTTGTTTGGTGGTGCAATTAGTTGGATGAGTAAGCGACAGGCTGTGGTTGCTTTATCCACTACTGAAGCAGAGTATATGGCAGCTACTCATGCTTGTAAAGAGGCCATTTGGCTTAAGAGACTGTGTTCGGATATTGGAATAAAACAAGGTACAGTGACAGTTTACTGTGACAGTCAGAGTGCAATTAGCCTAGCTAAGAACCCGACATTTCATGCCCGGACCAAACATATTGATGTTCAGTATCATTTTGTTAGAGATATGGTCGAAGATGGTAGGGTGAAGCTGGTTAAGGTGGACACTTTGATGAATGTTGCAGATGCTTTAACTAAGGCTGTGAGCACAGAGAAGTTCAGATGGTGTTCAGAGTCTATGGGCCTTATGGCCCCTAGCAATTGATTCATTGTGTTGACATTCCCTTCCGCTCATGCAAGGTGTTCGACAAGTGGGAGATTTGTTGGGAAAAATGGTGTCTCAACCTTGCATTTATGCGAGGTTACTATTTATAGTAAGTTTTTATTTGAGCACGAAACGGTGCGAAACTCTCCCTGAAGCTTCTGGTTGGCTAGATAAGCATTCCGGTAAAATTGCGTCGCAAGGTCACAGCTAGTTTTGAAGATATTAAAGTTTTCGTCTTGGAGGGGTGCAATAAAATGTTTAAACTTAATTTTGGGGACTTTAGAGGCTCCGAAACGCCCTGAAAAGTTGCCGTAACCGGCGAAGCGGGTTATGAGGTGATAGAGCACTTCACGAGCTTTCCGGCGCTTCAAACGGTTCGTCAATCGGACACCCGGTTCTCAAGTTATGGCCTCCGGAAGTTTGTACTCCTGAAATAGGAAAAATAATTTGTATCGAATACATAAATGAGCTGTAAAAGGGAGCGACACGTGTTGATGTGTGCTTTAACATGTCATAGAAGGGAGATAAGGTCGGCTACACCTTATTGGGTGGTTTTAGCCCATGGTTTTGTAATACCGTTTGACGGTTTCTTGTATTGTATCTCCTATTTATGAGGTGTGTGAGATAGAGGTTGTGTGTAAGAGTCCTATGGCTATTGAGTTGCCTCTGAATCTCTGATTAGTGGTACTCCTGTGAAGAGCTTGCTTTGCAAGTATTTTGTAATCTGTTTTTGATTGCTGAATAAAATATTGAGCTGCTTTTGGAGGGTGGGGTTTTTCTCCCGAAAGGGTTTTCCCCACGTAAATCATTGTGTTGTGGTATGAATGCTATTATATCTATTTCTATTTTCTGTAACTGTTGTAATGATCTGAAAAAGTTTTGCATTACCCTCCTCTCAAGGTTAGTGTAGGAAGTTGTTTCCGCTACTTAACTTCCTTACAAGGATGAATATGAGGATTGGACCATTGGGAACTCGTATGCCTATTTCTCAGAAAAGAAAAGGATGTACATGAGTGTGATTGATAGGAATTAGCTCCTGAAAATTTAGAAAGGAGGATCATGGCTACCAAAGCCCTTGACTAGAGAGCATTTCATCACAAAAGTGTGAGATATTGTGATACTTCTGAACAGGGTGAAGGGAAACTCACATTCTTTCTATTGGGAAGATTGGATGTAATTTTTCATCTAGGTGTTGTTATCTAGTGATAGGTATCTTGATTAGTCTTAGGTAATTGTGGAAAGACTTCATGAAGGGTTGACTAACTTTGTGGGAATGTCAGGTTTTTATATGTCTTCTTATCTTTTCTACATACTAGCTTGTACAAGGGATTGGCCTGTTTTGCTTAATGAACCTTGGGTAGATGGGATAAGGGTGTATAATTATTATCCCTTGTTACAGCAACAAAGACATGTTGAGCAAATTGATAGATGGAATAGTGTCTTCATATGAAAACTTTCTTTTGAGATCCAGGGGGATGTCAACAGGAGAATGTCTATTGAAGAAATGGAGTTCATAAGCATATATGGTAGCTTTTTTAATCCAATTTACCAGGTTCACTTACCTATGGGTAGGTGGTTTTGAGGGTCAACCATTCAAGCTGTCTAGGTATGCCTTTGACAACTATGTACTTATAGAGGTGAGTAGGCAGCTAGCTTACATTGATAAGAGATTAGGGACAAAGGGTGAGTCTGGAGTTGTATTCCTTGTTGAACTTGGATACTATAGCTGGAAATCCATATCTGATGCTTTGAACCTGGAATTGGAATTCAAGAGGATGAACCTGTAGCCATATGTGGCAAGACATAAGTTTGACAGTAGAGGTTATTCCATTGAAAATCTAAATGTGGACAACTATTTTTGTCATGAACCTCAGTTGGAGGATTACTGGGAGAATTGTAGTGATGAATATGAGGTAAGGAAAAGACTGTGGTCAAGGTTCACTTTGCAACAAATAATTACCATGAAGCTTCCAATCAATATATCTGGAGTACAAGAAGATACAGGGGAAGATATCTTAGACCCTGAGTTCGACATAGAGGTTGAAGGAAAACCAATTCCAGAAAATGATTGGAATAGAAAGGAGGATGACAATGTTCAAGCTAGAACCTTCAATGTTGTGAGAAGAACAGAGAGATGGTTGAGAAACCAAAAATTGGAGGGATCTCACATGTCCTCACATGAACTAAGAGTTCATTCACACATTGTGACTCAAACTCCCATTTCTTCCACTAATGAAAATGTTAATGCTGTAGGTGTTTCAAGGCCTATTATTGAGATAATCCAACCTAGGAGATCAAAGAGGTCACCATCAAGTTCCATAGCCACTCAAGTAACTTGATCAAGGAGTAAGAAGAAGAGTAAGGAGCCCATTTTGAAATAGGTTGTTGTAGACCTAGACCCTAGTGAAGAGATAGAGGTAACACTAGATCAACAGGATTTGGATGAACCTACGATGGAGAAAATGGACATGGGTAAAGAAGTGGAAAGAAAACAAGACCCCATGAACACCCTGGTCATTGTCACTTCACCCAATATACAAACAACTCCTCCACCTAAAGATCCTGCGAACACACCTCGATGGTTGGAAGCTGCCATTGGAAAGAAATGAATTGTAGTGTCGATTACAATCCCTATGGAAGACATGGTAAACAAATGTTTGGGAAAGGCATCAAAGCTAAAAAAATTAAAGACACAGACAATGCTTGAAGTGGATGAAGTAACAGGTCACTGGACGAACGTGATAGCCAAACCAATTCCTGAGAGAGATACAGACAAAGCTACTAAGGAGGACTTTACAGTTGAAAAGATAGATTTGGGAGTTGCTTCATGTGCCATAGATGTTAAGCATTTGGAGTCATCCACAAAAAGGATAATTTCTAGAACATGGACAGATGAGAAAGATAAAAGGGAATTGACGCAAGTCATCAGTCAGATGACTGAGTATATCAATGCCATTCACAATCCAAATCCCCAACCTTTGTTACAGGTACTTGTATCATTTGATCCTAAATCTCTGGCCAATCAAAAAATGTTGGACTAGGTTCAAAGGAATAGAATAGTCACGAAGATGTTCAATAAATGGTTGGATCTTATAATGCAACAAGGATCAAACTACATCATCAATCTGTTGAAGGTTTATAAGGATGTCGAGACTATGAGCAAGGAATTGGAGCTAGAGTTTGTGGCTTGGGAGAAAGAAAAGATCAAATGGGTGGTAGTTCTTGCATAGATGAACGACATACAGAAGTATGGAGTGATGAAGTTCTTAGCTGAAAAACCAGTAGAAAATTTGGATGATAATGTGTTGTATGTATGAAAGAAGAATGTGGAGTGGCATAACTCAATCATTAAATAGGGACATGAAGAGTCCACTAAACTGCTTAGAGGATTGAAAGACTTAATTGATACAATGCAGAAGGATCTCAAGTGCCTTGATATTCAGCTCATGAAAGGTGATGCTAAGATAATTGAAGCAGCTATAGATATGACCAAAATATTTTAGGAAATAATACAATTCATCCAGATGACAAAATCCTTGACCACAGATGACTTCTGAAAGGTGGCTAGGATCGAATCAATTCTCAGAGTCTGTTATGATCATTTGGAGGCACACAAGGAAAGGGTGACACAAGTGAACATGGACAAGGAGGTGTGGAAGCAAAGAATTCAACACATCAGACTTCCTTATTATTAGGTCATCGTGATCTTCTCGGTGACATACTTGGACTGGCATGGTTCTGCGACAAAGCAGGACAGATCAGTAAGCTCTTCTGCCACAGTGGAATCGTGATTAATCCAAGAATGAGCTATCAACCTCACAGTGGTTGTTGTTTTAGTTTTTCTTTCTTGTTATAGTAAGCGGTTTCTTTAACCTTTGGTTAAAGTAAAGTTTAATTTTGTTATGTAAAAACTATGAGCTGGCAAGCTACTTAAGCCATAAAGCTTGTTTTTGTTAAGGTCCGAAAAACTGTGTAGCAGACAATATCCATTTTGTTTTTCTATGAACTGTTTAAACTGGAATGACTAATTATCAATAAAATGTTATGGTGTGCAATCTTTGAATCCATGTGTTTAAAGATTAGCAATCTTTCTGAGAAATCTGCTATGGGCATGATATCATTTATAATCGGTTATTTCTATGTTTTTTCTGAGTTCATGGTTTCTATTAATTGTTAGCAGATTCATTGTGTATTGAGTTGTGCTAATCCCCCTTGTCCTATGAGGCATGAGAGAGTATCAATTAGATATCAATACTACTATACATTTGCTATGCTCTGAATTTATAAAGTGAATGTGTGTGTGAATTAGAGTCTGTGAGATCCTATTTAATCGTCAGAATATTTTCTTTGTTTCAGTTAGAAGGCATTCATTTGTGTTAATGGATGAATGCTAAAGCCTTTCCATGCTTTTTGGTAAAAAGTGTCAACATTTCATTTATGTATTAAATTCATTGCAAATCATATGAGGAGCTGCCCTCTAATGCAGAGGTCGGATTTTAATTAATTCATCCAACTGTTGGTAATTTGTTTCCTTTCATAAAGGGGCATACAAGAGTTATATTTCTGTTTAGAGAAAATAAATAAATTTTAGGAAAGGGATAAATCTATTTACCAACACCAGTATAAGATCCCAGAGGATTGTCCCCCTAGTAGAGGGTCTATGGTCCACATGCATCAATGAGTATTTAGGGACAATGCCCATGAAAACCATATTTTATGTATAATTTATCATCTTAAATCTTGGTATTTATAATTAAATCATATCTAATGGTAGAGATTATGTTGGCTTTTTCTCAAAGAAGGAAACCCTATTTTATAAGGGCATTGTAATACACATAGGTAATGCGATATATTCTAAGATTCTAATAGCTATTGAGTTGCCTCTAGATATCTGGCTGGCATTACACTAGTGAGAAGAGATATCTCTACAAGTATGTTATAAATCTTGCTAATTTTTTAATAATATATTGGGTAGCTTTTGGAATGTGGGTTTTTTCTCTCAAAAGGGTTTTCCCCATGTAAATCTCTATGTTATGACCTATGTATACTATTTATGTTTATTTTTGCTAAGTTTAGTAACTATTGTAAAGATATGATTTTTTTTCGCATTACCCTCCTCTCAAGATTAAAGTAGGGAGTAGATCCACTAGCTTCCTTTCAATGAAGTGCAATAAATTAAAAAAATTGGATTTAGATTGTATAGAAGAAATAATAGAGTATGTAGAAAAGAACTTGTCTTAGTCAAGATCAAGGTAAGGAATGCCTAAGTGTTATATGATTGAGGTAAGTAAAATGAAAGAGGAGACTATTAAGGATATGAAGAAAGGGATAAAAACCTCAATCACTAGATTATACAAGAATGATGGAGATTACCTCCTAAAACCTAAAGATATATTAAGCTCATACATTGGAATATAAAGGGGATGAATGCTACAAAGAAGTGTCACTTGTTAATATAATTGTTGAATTAAAGGGAACCAAATTTGGTAATATTGTAAGAAACAATGGTTAAAGGGGAAGAACTAAAATATTTGTTGAAGAATATCTTGTTGGCAATATGCTGGATCTGGTTAAGTGTTGTCATTTATGTTAACACTGTATCCCAATTAGACCTATCTCAGTTAGTCTTGGTGATCATCTTGGTTTTGGCTATAATCCTGATCCAATATGATCATATTTATGGACTCAGTTTTGGATGATTATTATAGATGGTTATATGATTGCTATATTCTATTGGTTCATGATTTGGTGCTTTGGTAACTATCACTTTTGTTCCTGGTTGGTACTTCCCGGTACCAGTTAGCTCTACCGGTAAGCGATATTTGATGATTTGGTCAGTTGATTTTGGCCCGACTTATCGAATTGGTTTCTATCATGTTGTTGGTGCTTCTTGACCATATCTTGAATGTTTGGAGACTTTGGATTGGTTGGCGTGCTGTTATGATGGTCCTACTTGGATCCGGTTAGACTTTCTGTTATTTTAGTGAGGGTTTTTATCGGTTGGTGAAGCACATTGGATTTTGGTCTTAGTAGGATTTCCGATAGATTTAATTGTTTGGATACTTGAATTAGGTCCATGCTATGTAATGTAAATCATAATATTGGATAGGTGGTATTGTGTGATGTAATTTTGGTAATAATGGGTTTATGGGTTTAGGGTTTAGCCAACCTTGTCAACAAGGTTGATGATTTGTATTTATAGGTGACTTATTCATTTAATTTGTATGATGATGGATGGTTATGTATGCATTATCGGAGAGTAGTTTATGTGTGAATAAGATTATATCATTCAGCAAAGGTTTGAGGAAGGTTTTGTATTGCAGGGAAGACATCTGTGCTTAACTGGAACTGTATCAAGCATTAGTAGATGCTACTTTCATAGTTCATTCTTTTCGGATTGTAGTCTGATGTTTATGTAAGTTAGTGAGACTTTATTTTGTGTGAGCAGTGGGCTCTAGGCGGTTGGCCTGATTGCAAGTGCAATCCCCATTGTAATTATTTCACATACTGCTGCAGAAGTATTATCTGATTGTAGGTAGGGTTTCCCACCATGGTTTTTCCCTTTAGCATGTTTTCCACGTAAAAAATATTGGTGTTGTGTGTATTGTACTTTCTTGTTTTATCTTTCATTGTGTTGGTTTCTTTGTGCTCTGGTTCTAAGGTTTTGATGTGCAATAGTTCTCATTTCTGTTAGTAAACTGATTCACCCTTCCCCTCTCAGTTTACTCCCGATATTAGATCATTCTAACAATTGATATCAGAGCAAGGTCCTCTCTGTAGAATATTAACTGCTTGAGGAGACCCAATGGCATTAACATCAAGTTCTACATTCAATTATTGAAAGGAGAGTCCCAAATTTGACGGTACAAATTAAAAAATATGGAATGAGCGAATGAAGATTAATCTCAAATGTCTTGGAGCTGAAGTTTGGGAGATAGTAGAGAAATGGTTAATACCTCATGATTCTAATTTTGGAACACCGACACCTACTGATGAACATAACTAGTAAGAGGCAGAGGAGAGGGGGAGCTAGGAGGATAGTGAGGGGGAGAATTGGAGCCAGAGATGGAGGGAGGGCAGGGAGGTAGGCCATTGAGACCATATAGGGGAAGAGGGGGATAGGTATTATAGGTTCCAACCTAGATATAGGTACAAGGACAAAGGCATAGACAAGGATAGGAACCACCCCAGATACAAGTACTAGGTGCTCCACAATAGGGTAGATAGGAGGATGGTGCATAGGGGGAAGATGAGGAGGAAGAGGATGGGCTTCTGATGCTATGAGAGCTTACGCAAGGTCAGGCTGATGAGATCAAGGATCTCAAGAGATAAATGACTTGATTGAGATGAAAGCTATAAGATATATAGCGAGAGAGAGATGAGGCCATACAGAGATATATAACCGCTAAGGAGACCATATGAGTTGTGAGGGCTATAGCTACAGGTGACATGATAGGAGGATTATCTTTTTGCCTTTAGGTAGGTGATGAGATAGCCTACTAGAGGAACCTCTACTACATCATAATACCTCTAGATCCACGAACATGGAGCTATATGAGAGCTTCCTGCTCGACTACTATAGACAAAGACAGGAGGGGAGCATCTTGTGGTGGGGTCATGGATCCACCTACACCACTTGGGGGAGGAGGGGAAATACGAGGTGATCCAGGGGCAGGTACTTCAAGTGCTTAGATTCCACTGAGGCCAGCCATCTTCGAGGGAGGATCATCCTCATAGCTCTCGAGGATCCCATTTTGTATTAGTTTTTATACGATGATATAGACACCTTCGAGTGATTTTTTAGCCATATGAGATTTTGATATCATTATATCATAACACTGATATTATATATATATCTGTGTGTGTGTGTGTGTGTGTGTGTGTGGGTGAACTCACAATGTTGGTTCCCACTTTTTGGTACATCCTAATTTTTGCTGAAATCATACATTTTTAAGAAATTATAGAAATTATAATGATTTAAGCTTTAAGAGGTCCCATTTGAAGTAATTAATTGAAGAGAGTTAGATCAAAGGCTCATAGATCAAAATTTCTTGCATAGAACCTCTCTACTTCTAAATCATACTTACAATGAAGTCTCCTTTGCATCTATCAAATGCTAATAAAAAACCAATTTTACATTAGCTTTTGAGGGGTCAAATGAATTCATTTAGAAGTTTTGTTGTTTTAAGTATTTAGTCCTTATTATAAGCTTTCCAAATAGTATAATTTTTAATATATTTAATTTTTCATCTTTAGTCGGTGATCTCCTATTGCTTTCCTACATCTTCAAAAATCCCCAAATGATGAAAGAATGCTTGATGAATGCTTGATAAGTGTTGTTGAATATTGTTGAAGACTTCAAAAGATCTGCTCTTTCGCTACATAGAATGCTCACTCCAAAGGCTCTTTTCTAGATTCTCTTAGATGCCTTCAAATGAAGAAAGAGATCTCTTATGTATGAAACCCTAGATCTTAATTCCACCTTTAAACCAACCTAGGATTTGAATTTCCTACCAATATTTTGGGGTTGAGGATTATAATATCATAGAATTATGCTCTCAAAATTTCAGGAAAAATGCTGGGGATCGTGTGCAAAGTGCACATGGTCCGACCAACTTTTCACCAAATTTTTGGGGCCGTTAGATATGATGATATTAGAGCGAATCCCAAAGTTACAACTAATTTCAAGATGTTGTGATATGCGAAATCGAGCCTTAAAGGTTGAAATAGGATATAATTAGGGTTTATGGTTTAATGATTAATTAGAGGAATAAAATGAAAAAGGGGCACACTTAGGGTAAAGGGACCAACTTTATAACATGTGAAGAGGTGAAATATGAATTTAGATTAAATTAAATTAATTAATTAAATGCTTAAAGGAGATTAGAAATGCAAGATGCAAAACACACTAAGGCAGATGCTAAACTAAGCGTGGAATTGTACTACCCTAGCAAGGGTAAACAATTTATGATGCTACATTTAGCCCCCACTTTAGCGGTCATATGATACTATGTGCATATGAAATCTAAAGTACAAAAAATGTAAACTACATTTGAAAAAGGATATATCCATAAGTTTTTGGACGAAACCCCCAACAGTATCTGCATTACATAGTTAAGAACCGCACCCTACAAAACCATATGTTAGATCACAAAATCACCTAATGCTTACTAAGGAAAGTGATTAAATTCATGGGTAGCTATATGCCCTCATGTTTCGGCTTGCTTATTAGTGAGGTGAAACAGGGTATCATGTTTACCAGAGCAAATTGTGATGAAAACCTTGATGAAACATGTTCACAACATGGTTTGTTTGTACATCCAAGCTCTTTATGGAACATATGTGGAGCAAGAGAGAAAATTCATGATTTCAATGACACAAAAAATCAGATCTCCCTAGCTCAAGCTATGATAGATTAAGTAAAAATGGAAAAATTAGGGGTTTAACTTAAAATTATAAAAATGAAAATGTGCATATCTCATAAATATGAAAGTGACACTTTCATTTGTCAGTTTTTTGACTTTTGATACTATTCACTATAGAGGAGCCCACACATCAGTCATCATGCCTCGACGTCGACCCGAGTGAGACAGGAAGATGGAGATCCTGTGCCGAGCCGTTTTGACCAGTGAACCACTCGATGAGGTGAGTTGACCTTTTGTTGACTCTTCTTTGACTTGTTTGTTTGCATTGATTTTCAAGATTGATGATGTCACCACCTAAATCATGCATGTGCCCCCCTTTTCAGACCCCATGGGCCCTAGGGTACCCTGGTTCTCCTAGGGTGCCCTAGTCAAGTTAGGGTGCCCTGGTCCTAGCTTAGAGCAGCCAACGGTCACATGGGATCATGCGTCAGACATATAGGATAGATTGATGATGCTTTTTGTTGGATGATTATGATCGATTGAGCGATTAATGATGATTTGATGTTTTTGATTTTGCAAATTCTTCCCCATATTTGTGAGGATACTACCGATCACACCTTCTGGAGCCTACATAGTTAGATTCTGTGGCTCTCACCAGAGGATAGAGAGTTGCTTCATGTTGTAGGGTTGTGGTATGTGATGACCATGCCCACCATCAAGTTCCATCCAACAATGCTGATGGCACTGATGGAGAGATGGGACGTGGATACCTCCACTTTTCTACTACATGTAGGGGAGATGATGGTTACACTCAAAGATGTATACCACATACTCCATCTTCCCATTAGGGGAGAGACAGTGAGATACTACACCAATCACACCACTGTCAATTATAGGAGGGAGCAGATCTATGGCATGGGGAGAGAGATTCCCGATAAGACAAGGGGCCGCATTATGATGAATTGGCTCCTACATCCCACCGGTGAGGTTCCGCTAGTGAGACGGCTGATGATTGCAACCATTGTATTAGCCGTGTCCCCTAATGGGTGCGATACTCACATGCATGGAGGTCTCGCTTACACAGTTAGAGCTATGGAGAGACATTGAAGGGTATTCTCCCGAGAGCAGAGCATGTTATCCCACCTCTACCACAACCTAGGAGAATACGTGTTTGGATAGGGATGCAGCGTGATGAATTGCACACTGCTACAGATATGGATATTCAAGCACATTACGTGCACTATACCTACTGGGGTACCCATTGACTTGGTTCCAGAGCAACCTAGAGTGTTTGCATATCCAGTTACCTGTGGGTGGTGGTTTGGGGATCTGCTGCATTGGAGAGTGAGTTTTGACAGATTGATAGCGGAGGCCATCAGATGGAGACCCTACCTCCGGATGTACATGTGGGTGAGGATACATAGGCAGTTGTTCTGCATCCAGCAGAAGTGTTTACTAGAGGGATGGTACAACCACATTTTGGTCCTATTCTATTTTGATTGATTCTAGCGATAGTTTGGGTTTGAGCAGTGTGTTCCTACAGATGTGCCTATCTATATTTGGCACTCACGTGTGACTCCTAGGCTAGGAGCCATTTTGAGGCCTACCAGTGATGAGATTGATATCACAGATTTAGATGGGTCGGATTAGGACATCGCGACTGATTATAGAGATGATGTGGGCACACACTAGTGGTACATCACATTGTAGGGTAGGACATACCCTGGAGCCATATTTCCAATAGACTATCCTAGAGGGAACCCCAAACCATGAAGACACATAGGTGACGAGGAGGAGCCTGACACATTCGAGGATCCTAGTGAGGAGGACACATATGATCAGGATGATGATGCAAGACAATTGGAGGCTGGTAGTGCAAGAGAGGGAGATCAGGATGGTGATGATGAGGGGGATGGAGAGGAGGAGGAGGCCGAGGAGGGATAGGATGAGGAGGACAAGGAGGGATAGGAGGATGGTGAGGAGGAGGGCGAGAATACTGAGGAGGATGAGTAAATGTAGTTCTTCATCACTTAGGGGATGACACCATATCTCTAGATCCACCGAGCATTCCATCGCGGGTGGAGAAGAACCCTATAAGGGGTCCTAATTCTAGTCTCCATCATCCTATGCCCACTGTGCAAAGACACTATGAGTGCGAAGAGCCTAGTGGGTTCGAGTCACAAGAAGTCCCTTTCCATGGCCCCTATTGGCGAGAGGGAGCTCCAAGTAAAGTGTTTTATGATTGTTTAATTTATGCATCTTAATATTTTTAGATTTGATGATATAAAATGTTACTGATGAAAATCTCTCTATCTCTATAGTTGGTGTCCAGGAGTGGCACTCCCTGATCCAGAACATAGTGACAGGTCTCATCATGACCACACACATTCCTAGCTTCTCACAGATAGTGCATAGACCATAGGGGAGTGTGAGGTGGCATGAGGACCTATGCACCCCTATTCGGGTCGAGATGGAGGTCTAGAGAGAGAGGGAGAGATCTTTTCTAGAGAGAATATAACAGATAGAGCACGATCTAGCAACATCTCGAGCAGATGCAACTACATACCACGAGATCATGATGGAGAGGGATCATAGGAGCTCCTTGCGAAGTCACTCGTGCTCCACATCACGATATACACCTCTGGGCCCACCCTCATGACCAGATCAGAAGGGGACATCTAGTCACCATCCTCTAGCTACTAGTCCTAGGGATAGGATATGATCATGATATCATATTTTTGATGTACAATGATATACATGTTATGACATTTATCGATATGTATTTATTTATGCTTATATTTTATATCAAACATGTTATTTTAATTCGTGAAACAATGTATGTATTGCTTTGATTAAAAGTAAAATATTTGGTAATGAACATGTATGTCTAATTTAATTTCCATTTGATTGATTTCTCAATGCTTCATGATTAAATTGATACATGTGTGATTTAACTAAATAACTAAGTATTTAATTAAATGCTACTTTGGTGATGTAGGAGGAAAAAAGTGTTAAGCTTAAGAATTATATGACTAATGTGATTTAATTAACTCTAATTAAACACAACATGATATAACCCTACTTAACACATAATAAATTATATAACATGATAACACATATAAAATGTAAATCTATTACAATTTACATAAATGAATCCAAGACAAACACTAAAGTGAAGAAACATGCTTCTCAAGAATGAAGTAATGTAGACTAAACAATACAATATCATTTAATACCACATACTTTAATGAAGATATGCTAACATATTATCCAATTTTGAAGAAAGAAAAGACACAAGGAGAGAGAGAGAATAAACCAGAAGGAGAGAGATAGAGAGAGAAACTAGGCATAGTATCTATGAAGGTGCATAGCATTAATGGGTTCCTTGAGAGGCGTACCTTCCACATCTGCTATCTTGTAAGCACCTAATCCATAGACTTCAACAACAATGTATGGTCCAAGCCAATTAGGGATGAATTTTCCTTTCTCCTCAGGTAAGGCATTCACGTTGCGTTGATTCTCATAAAGTACTAAATCACCAATTGAGAAGGAACGTTGAATGACTTTATCATTGTAGTTTTGTTGTAGAGTTTTATGATATGCTTGAATATTCTCAAGGGCATTTATGCGACATTCATAGAGAATCTCAAGTTGTTGAAGCCTATGTTTTCTATAGGAATCATCATCCATTATACCCTTAAGAGAAACTCTTAAAGATGGAATTTCCAACTCCAAAGGCATAATGGAATCGACACATAAACAAGATTATAAGGAGTACAACCTGTAGCAATACGTACTACACTCGTTCGGTTATCCCAAAGAGCATAGATTAATTGAGTATGCCAATCCTTACTGTTGGGAGTATTTAAAACTGAGTCAAGTTTATAGGCCCATTTCAAAATTTTGCCCTACATTTCCAAATGATTAAAATAAGTCAGTTTGAATGGCCTAGTTAGCAAGGGGGTAAAATGGAGCCAGTTGATTTTCAGAGGGTAAGGCTCGGGATTCATGTCCCACACCTTTCATTTGGCCTATTCAGTGATGTGCAACTTTCAGAATTCAATTTGGATAAGTTTACGAGGTACCTATTTTGAGGGGTGAGCTAGAAGTGCATTTTAGGCACAAATGCAGATTTTATGGAGTAGCCTTCTTTGAGCGATTACATCTTTTGCCCTGTTGATCATCATGAAAAAATTCAAAATGGATTCAATTGTATGCATTAATGTGAGTCACCCTGCAAAATTTTAGGTCTTGACGAATCCATTTGCTCAGTTTTCCAAACTGAATCCGTTTGCAGTTTGTGTGTTTTGGCAAGTCCTTGTTTCGACAGTTAGTCGGAACCCTGTTTTGCACAATTGTAAAACTTGCCTCAGTAAGCATCATGCCAAAGTGTTTCTTCCAGGTTGATGTCAGTATAAATGGTGAGCTACGTTTCAAATTTCAAGTCCTTATGAATCCGTTTGCTCAGTTTTCAAAGCTCAATCTGTTTGTAGTTTGTGATGTTTGCACAAGTGTAAAAATGTTCCGGTGAGCGTCATGTCAGAATGTTTGTTCCGGGCTAATGTTGGTATAAATGGTGAGCTACATTTCAAATTTCAAGTCCTTATGAATCCGTTTGATCGGTTTCCAAAAGGACTCATTTTGCCATCAAATTCAGTTATCCGCACTTCCAGTATTAGATCAGTTAATGTAGCCATTTTGGTGAGCGCACCGTTTGCATCCTGTCAGTCGGGTGACCGAACTAAGAATTCAAAGATTTAATATGTACTTAAAGGTACCTGTATTCCGAATTTGAGGACCCACGGAGGTCGTTTGATATTTTTGAGAAAGGCATCATGTGTTGCCAGAACATTGACTTCATCAGGTCCGCAGTGTCGACAAAGCCAGTTGGCCGTTTTCGGAAATTAATATCTCTTTGCTCGGGACTCGTCTTGAGAAACCATTTGGTAGATGTCATCCTTGTATATCAAAGTACACGCCTGTCAGATGGCGAGCTCCAAAAAGGTGTTTTGACAGGTTTGAAAATTACGTCTTCGCGATTAAATGCGAAAATTGTGGCGTAATTGCCTGAAGGATGTAAAATGCAATTTTATGATCCGAAAATGGTGCCGATCGATTCCAGAGGTGTGTTTGAGGTCCGTGAAGCATTCCAAGGGTCAGTTGCATGAAAACGAAAAAAAAATTTAGTCAGACCCACTTTGGGGCCCGACCTGGCTCGATTGCAATTCGCCAGTAAGATGGTAAAAGGCGACTTCATTTGACTATGGATGGATAGACATATATCCGAAATGCTAATGTGTAGGCCAAAGTGAGAAATATGTCACTTCATGTTATTTTTGCAAGTAATATAAACACACTAGATGAGGTTGAGGAGTCAATGCTGTCACTATATTGTGAGAGGGCACAGATTAAAGATGGCTGGAGACATTATCAGTTTTAATATGGAGAGAGCTTTTGATCACATAATATCTATTGAAATGTTTGAGCAAATAAAAACTATGGAAGGCTCCCAAGGATATGAATTTCTACCAAATCAAACCCCCCTCATGTGCCTTTTCATCCTCTTTGCTGTGCTAGATGGAGACAACAGTGAACAACACACAGCCAATTTCAATAGCGAATGCAACATAGAAAATAAATGTCAGCTAATGATTTTTCTTTTTCTACGTGGTGTTTTGGGGCTGCTGTCAAATGTTATTGCAAGTTTATGTGGTGTTTGAAGTGCAGCAAAGAAACCATGCTATGGCAGATCATGTGTTTGACAAAGGGGCTGTAGGAAGATGTAAAGTAAATATTCCAAATTCCAGTTAACTTCCTCCCTCATGTGGTCTCCTTTTGGTGGCAGCAACAGCAAATTAAATAATCAAACAAATGAAGCAGCTCCCCCTTGTCTGTGACATAACTGGTGTTTCAAAGGTTACAAAACCATCAAGCAAATCCATCCTTGTGTGGCATGATAAATGGGCTTTTAAATTTCAAGCAAAGGAATTCACCTTGCTATACGTGGTACGGTGGAAGAGGATTTTAAAAAGTTTTCAAACAAATGTTTTGGCAGGTCCATTCTCCCATTGCGTGGTCAAGGTGCTGAAAGACATATGAAATTATAAACAAATGCTAACAGCAAACCATTAAAAGCTAAAATCAAAATGCAATGTGGTGTGGGTGTCCCAAAGCTTCTTCCTTCTCCTCACGTGCCCCCATATCCTTCCAACAAGGCAGCGTGGTATTTGAAATGGTTGGAGTTACCAGCAATCGTTGAAATTGCAGCAGATTAGCAAGGCAAAGGCGCCATTAAAAAACCTCCAAAAACGCAGCTCCAGGCATAAGCCTTAATCCCACATTGGCTGGGAAGTGGTTTTTTTTGATATTTATAAGCAAGAACGCACAGTACTATAATGTCTAAGCCATAAAGGTTTTTGACACAAGGTGCCCATGGGCGCCCAAGGCGGGCCCACATGCGAGCATGCTTCCCGAGGTGATGGAGGAGTTGACTGGACGAAGATCAAGTGGACCCCACGCAGGCACGCTTCTCGAGGCAAACAGGCAAAATTTTGCAGACGAAGGCCGGGTTAACGAGCGAGCAAGTCCGAGAGAGATCAACGGTGCGCGCTATTTCGCGAAGGGAAGATGCACGTTGTTTAAACCCCGCGAAATAGCGAAAGTGAACTAGAGCCATCCACGTGTCGTGATAGGTGGCAGTCCAGCAGGCGGGTCCCGGTGAGGTGGCACACAGTTGGCGTACAGGTGGCAGTCCAGTGGCGATGACATGGCGGCCAAGTGGCAGTGACGAAGCAGATGACGTGGTGATGATGAGGTGTCATCCCAGGTGGCGTCCGGTCAACCCCATCGACCAATCAGAAGCCGCCACGTGGCAAGGCGTTAGAGCACAAATGGAGGCAAAAAATCAAATTTAAAATGATTAAATAATATAGTTCAAACTATATTGAAATTCGAAATATTTAAATGATGGATCCATGATGAGAATTAATTCGCCCAGGGTCCAATTTTTGGCCAAAGTATAAAGTGCTATATGTTTTCGGAAAGCTCTCGGAGTGAGGAATCCGATTATGAAGTTAATTTTGACAAATGTGAGATATTTTAGAAGCAGTTTCCACGGGAACAGAATTCAGTTAGAGAGGAGACACTTGGCAATTCAGTTGCAGATTTGATTTTATTCTCTCCTCTTTTTATTCCGAATTCTTCTCAGTTGTAAGGGTTCCAGAATTTTGTGAGGAAGTGCTCCAGTTTTCATGGCTTCCATTTTCTGAAATTCTTGACCCAAACTAGTAAAGTTCTATGGATCTATTCAGGGTATAGAGGCTACATTGCAAGATGACAGATTGTTTTCTAGTTGCAGGTCTTACTTGTGTCAGGCATGAGTAAATTTCCCATGATATTGTCTCTGTGATATGTTTTTTCATTATTATGAATTCAATCCTCAAGGAGGATGAAATTTGTCATCTCAAGGAGATTGTGTGACTGTTTGTAGGTATCCTTCAAGGAAGGTTTTAAATTCTATAGTCAGTTATAAATGATGAAATGTATTTCCAGATCAGATAAATTTGTGAATGAATCAAATAGTGCATTAATATCAGGTATTGGTGCATGAATATCTTGTTTAAGGAAAACAAATTTGCATCTATGATTCATATTTGTAGTTCTGTCTGTGACTCTATTGCCCAATGAACAAGGCACTGGTCTTGCAAGTTTTGGGGATGGTTTTAGATTAACATTTTAAAAGACAAATCTATTTCCCTTTATGTTTAGGGGAGTGTTCTTCTCATTCCAAGCTCTGTTTCATCCTATTGTTTATACAGATCTAGCCAATCTGTAATGTTTCATAACCCATTGAGCTTGTGAAATGATCTATCTGCTTAATGTTGATGCAGTTACGTGTCTGTAATTGTTGTATTTAGTGCATCAAGAGGGTGTCCCCCCCTAGGTCTAGTAGAACCTGAAGTGCAGGAGGATCAATTAGGGTCCTATGTTATGTTGTCCAAGCCCTGATGTGTTTTGTAGACTGAAATTGGCCATTTCATAGAAAGATTTGTAGGTGCTCTTGGGTTATCACTTTTGGTGAACAACACTTACCATGCTTGTTTACAGTCTTACAAAGAATTTGCTCAATTATCCTATTTGAAGACTCGGCTTGACCATTTGATTGAGGATAATATGATGTAGAAAATTTATGTTGAATATGATATTTCTTAAGAAAATTCTTCACATCTTTGTTTTCAAATGACGTTCCATTATTCGAAACCAAAGCGGAAAGTATTCCAAATTGGGAAATGATGTTTTCTAAGATGAATTGACAAATTACTTCAGCGGTAGTGGATCGAAGAGGAACTGCTTCTACCCACTTGGTAAAGTAATCAGTTGTAGTGATGATGAAAGTATGTCCTTGAGATGAAGGAGGAGATATTTTACCGATGAGATCCAAACCCCATGTGGAAAAGGCCAAGATGCCACTTGAGATCGAAGTTCTTGGGTGGGGGCATGGATCAAATTTCTATGTTACTGACATTGATGACATTTTTTAACAAATGCAAAGGAACCCTTTTCCATGGGTTGCCAATAATATCCAATTCAGATCAATCTCTGAACTAAAGATCTGCCCCCAAAATGCCCACCACAAGCACCTGAATGTGCTTCTTCAAGGGCAACAGGGATTTCAGCCTGGTTAAGACATCAAAGGAGAAGACCATTATAACCCCTCCTATAAATAACACTAGAAAGGATAATGTATCTAGCGACCAATTTTCAAATCCTAGCCCTAGTATTTTTGTTTGTAGAGTCGGGATAGGTACCATAATTCAAATATCTCATGATATGCAAGTACCACTCATCATAATTTATAATGCAACAATATACCACATCATTAGGATTATCAGCAATAGCTGAGGTAGTGAGATTGTGAATAATGAATTTGAGATCTACCAAGGGGTCCTCTAAAGATACAAGAGAGGATACACATGCCATTGCATCAACATGTTGATTATCTTTTCGAGGAACAGGCTCCATGGTATAAGAATCAAACTTTTGCAACAAGGATACAGATAAATCTTTATATTGTGATAATTTATCTTTCTTAGATTCATACATTCCTGTCACTTCCCTTATGATTAATTGAGAATCTCCATAGATATGTAGATGCTTCACATTTAGTGCTAGGGCTTCCTTAATTCCAACTATAAGAGCCTTGTATTCAGCAATGTTATTGGTACACAAGAAATTGAGATGATATGATAAAGGGATAGGTTTCTATTTAGGAGAGATTAGGGCCACCCCTACCCCGAATCCTGTATGACACCTAGAGCCATCAAAATATAATTCCCAAACCTTATCAAACTCAATAGAGAAAATGTATTTATCAGGGAAAGACTCTGGGTTAGGTAGGGAAAAGGGTGAAGTCACCTCAACTAAGTGATCAGTCAACACTTGACCTTTTATTGCCTTATGCGAGACAAACTTAAGGTCAAACTCAGTCAACATCATAACCCACTTGGCTAAGCGTCCTGAAAGATCAATTTTAGAGAAAAGGTGTTTGAGAGGGTCAAATTTAATGATAACATGGACTTCAACATTCAAAAGGTAATGCCTTAATTTTTGGGTTGCAAAGACTAAAGCAAGGCACTGCCTTTCTATCGCAGAATATCAAACTTCATAATTGAGAAGAGTGCGACCTATATAATAAACTAGACATTCTCTACCATCCTTATCACATTGTGCCAATAAGGCTGCAAGAGCATGAAGGGAAACAACTGTGTACAACAGAAAGGGTTTAGAAGGGTCAGTAGGTTGAAGAATAGGAGGATTGGCCAAATAGGTTTTTAGGTCTTCAAATGCTTGATGATAATCCTCATTCCATTGAAAGGTGATATTCTTTTTAAGCAATTGAGTAAAAGGAAAAGTACGATCTACAAGTTGAGAAACAAACCTAAGAATAGCTTGGATCTTCCCTTGTAAGATTTTCAGTTGGGAAACATTTTTAGGAGGTGACATATTAACAATGGAATCTATCTTTTTGTATCCACCTCAATTCCATGATGTGAAACTATAAATCCTAATAGTTTACCATTATCTACATCGAAAACACACTTTCAGGGATTCAAGCGCATGTCGTACTTACAAATTATTTCAAAGACTTTCCGAAGGATCTTAACATGATCTACATGAAGAATGGATTTAGCTAAGATGTCATCAACGTAATCTTCTAAGATCTTATGCATGTAATCATGGAAGATAAGGGTCATAGCATGCTGATAGGTAGCGCCTGCATTTTTCAATCCAAAAGGCATCATAACCCAACAAAACGTGCCCCAAGGGGTCATGAAAGTGGTTTAAAATTGATCTTGAGGATTAATGAAGATTTGATTATATCTCGAGAAACTATCCATGAAGGATAATAAAGCATAACCTACTACAAAATCCACTATCATATCGATATTCAGGAGAGGGAAATCATCCTTCAAAGAGGCTTTATTAAGATCTCAAAAATTTGTACACATCCTAATCTTGTTACCAGGCTTAGCCACTGCCAATATGTTTGGAATCCATGGGGAATAATCAATAGGATGAATGAATCTGGCATCCAATAATTTTTCAATAGATCAGTCTTGACAAGTAATGCTACTTTAGAGTTTATCTTTCGAATCTTTTTCTTCATAGGTTTAGCATCAAGAACTAAGACAATGTTATGAGTGACAATCTTAGGATCAATACCAGGCATATCAGAGTATATCCAAGCAAATATTTCAGGGAATTCATGTAACAACTCAGAATATTGTTTTTGTTCTTCTTCATCAAGACATTTCCCTATCTTAATGACTTTGTCTTCAACACAAGGATCCATCCTTATATCAATGATGTCACTTATGAGGAGATTACTTTGTTGAGGAGTATCTTTCAACTGAGGAAATTATTTAACCATCTCATCGTTATTTCTTTCTTTCCCAAAGTAGTCTTCTGCATTTAAACAATAGGGAAAATCACGATTATGGTGATAACGAGGAAGGTTGTTTTAAACTCCTAGGAACTTAGCTAAGGAATCATCAGTGGGAAAACCATCCAAAGCAAAGACACTAGAAGAATTACAATCAATATACTCTAGATATTTTATTGAGAGAGAGGTAGAAATGATATTAACACTAATAGATGGTCTCTTGGAAGCTTTAGTATGCTCAAAAGGATCATAGCCAAGCCCAAATGTCATATCATAGAAGTTGTTTTCCAAGGGAACCTTTATCCCCTATTCTTGAGCACCACCTAGTTAAGATGTGAAAGCCAGGACCATAGAGGTTAGCCATTTCCGAAACAGAAGGAGTATTTTCATAAAATGAAGGATCAAAATCCTCTAGATCAGAAGTCAAGGGAGATGAAGTTTGAGAAGCCACCATAAAGTTATTACTCAATGGCCTAGATAAAGTGGATTTATTTTTAGGTTCTTCTTCTTTCTTATTTTCAACCTTGGGTTCTCTAGGGGGAATTATATATTGTCCTATAAAAGTAGGAGTAAAGTCAAGGGATCCCCAACCATCTTCTGCAATAATCTTTTCAGGAGAGATGGAATCCTCAGTAGTAGAATCAGGTTGGGAAGGTTCTTCCTCAAGAACCTTAGGTTCACTTGAGGAATTATTGGAAAGTGAACTAAAGGTAGGAGATGGATTTGAGGAAATAGACACACTAGTAGGAGTAGAAGCTTTGAAAGAATCATCTAATATTGTTGGGGAAGAACCAGTTGAACAGGATTTGGATGTTGTTGTTTGCAAACAAGCCTAAAGTTTAGTGTCACCTAGGAAGGTATATGTTTTGTTGTTGTATATGAATTTAACTTGTCTATGCAATGTGAAGGGGACAACTTGCATGCTATGAATCCAAGGTCTCCCTAATAACAAGTTATATGTCAAATCTCCATACATGACATGGATAGGTGTGGGTAAATTAATAGGACCTAACTTAACAAGCAAGGTGATGATACCTAGTGAAGATTTAACAACATTATCGAAGCCCCGAATAGTAAGAGAATCAGGATTAATAAGAGATGTATCGACATCGATCTTATGCAACAAGTTAATGCTACAAAAATTAAGGCCATAACCATTGTCCACTAGTTTCTGTCTTATTGAACTATCATTTATGATAACCACAATCATTAAAGGGTCATATTGATGTTGGATCTCACTAGTAGGGAACTCATCTTGTGTGAACACAATTTGAGCTTTAGGGGATGTGATAGAATCAATTAAAGAAGCCATATTATTATATGTCACTGAGGATGGGACGTTCAAAGTTTTCAAGGCATCTTGTAACATTCCATGATGGGTTGAGGAAGTTTGAATCAAATCCCAAAGGGATATCTTGGCAGGAGTAGCTTTAAGATGTCAATGAGATCATATTCCTTGCCAAGAGTTTGTGAGATACAGGGTGCTTGAGGAAGAATAGGTTGAGGATCAGGAAGAGAATTTGGATAACCGGAGGAGGATTAGGTTGCCTATTATTTCTTGTGTTGTAGGTGTGGGCAACTGCATGATGACTCTCCTTAGTTAATTGTTTAGCATAACTATAAGGATTCTCAGTGGGATTTAGTCCTTGCACAATAATGATAGGTTTGTTAGGAGTACTAAAGGAGTCATGACTATATCCACCATGAGCCGTGAATGGAGGTTGATTAGAGAGAGGTGAAGTTGAGGAAGGATAAGAACCTTGGATCATAAAAAGAGGCTTTCTATGTTCATTCACATTTATCATGTTGATTAGCCTTTTAGATGTATTGTTTTTGTTTGAAGATTTAGGCAAAGACATAAAGTCATCAAGGGCATCATCCAACAAAGTATGGTCATATCAGTTGGCAGGTTTATCTTTTGATTCAAAAGGAGACATATTCTCATAAAGGGAATTGTTGTAAACAACCATGTCGTTAGATCTAGTGGAGGAGTTGATAGGAATCTACCCAGGAGAGGAATCATTCAACTTATCTTTCTCATCACCATGAAATGGCATAGTAACAAGGTTGATTAGTTTTTGGCAAAATGAGGGTTTAGAAGGCTTAGAGTTGAAAAACTCTTCTAGAGCTTCATCTAATTCATCCTTACGAAACTCATAATCAACATAATTGCATACATAATCAAAAGCATAAATATCTTGTAAATAAAGATCTGACATTTTGAGATGGAAATTGAAAGGAATTTAAACACACAATGCAAATAGAAGGAAAGCTCTTTTTTTTTCTGAATTTTTCACTTTTTTTTTTTTGAATTTAATGTTTATAAAGAAAAATGAAAAGATACTAAATCTATATCTAATAATGAAATGCAATAAAAATAAATTTGGATTCACGTCAGGTTCACCAAAGATGTGTAGGGGAAAAAGTAAGACTAGGCAAGGAAACCCTAATCCCACTCTTACATACACACTCACAAAATATGAAAGAGCCTAGGGAGGTAACACACTTCGGCTACTTCTTGTGAGGAAGAGAGAGCCAAGGATTAATGCTTAGGGTTTCTATTCCCTTGCTACTAATGAGATATAGGAAAGATGCAAGTATACAATAGTAACCCTAATATGAAAATGTAGGACTGAGAATAACTATCATGTTGTTGAAAAGTACAAATTAAGAGTCAAATTCAGATGTGCAACTATGTCAAAAATATGATTCAAAATTTTCAGGACTAGGGTGCTGTGCCACTGTCCTAATTCTGCAGACCTGAAGCTGTACCCATCAGACTAAGATCTGAAGACTGAGACCTGTTGATTTGTCAAACTATGTTGAAAACATAGAGGAACAGGGTGCCACACCCCTATCCAGGGATTGTTTCTAATTTTTATCCCTCAGAATAGTCCCTGTGCACTCTATCGATCCTAAAACTTGCAGTGATGCTTGGATCTGTATCTGCACCTATAGCTGAAAAATGGGGTTTTGGGTGGCTATGTAGGGTCTTTCCTTAGTCAAACCCCAATTTTGGTTATTTCCACCTCAACAAATAACCGATTTGTAAAGTAAAATAGTGTGTGCAAGAACCTTGTGTATGTGCAAGATCCAAGGATGAGAGAAAACAATCTAGAGCAACCCCAAAGAGTAAACTCTAATTACTTGTAATTGACAAAAGAAATGCCCAAAATCAATGATGCAAAGTGATCTAAAGCATGAATGTAAATAAAATTGGTATAATGAAGCTCATACAAAGAGATGGAAACAACATGAAACCATACCAAACCCCAAGAGAGAGGTACAAGCCAATCTTTAGTCAGTGATCTCCTATTGCTTTCCTACATCTTCAAAAACCCCCAAATGATGAAAGAATGCTTGATGAATGCTTGATAAGTGTTTTTGAATGTTGTTTAAGACTTCAAAAGATCTTCTCTTTTTCTACATAGAATGCTCACTCCAAAGGCTCTTTTCTAGATTCCCTTAGATGCCTTCAAATGAATAAAGAGATCTCTTATGTATGAAACCCTAGATCTGAATTCCACCTTTAGGCGGACCTAGGATTTGAACTTCCCACCAATATTTTGGGGTTGAGCATTATAATATAATAGAATTATGGTCCCAAAATTTTGGGAAAAATGTTGAGGACCATGTGCAAAGTGCACATGGTTTGACCAACTTTTCACCAAATTTTCGGGGCCATTAGATATGATGATATTAAAGAAAATCCCAAAGTTATAGCCGATTTAAAGATGTTTCGATATGCAAAATCAGGCCTCAAAGGTTGAAATAGGATATAATTAGGGTTTATAATTTAATCATGATTAATTAGAGGATTAAAATGAAAAGGGGCACACTTAGGGTAAAGGGCCCAACTTTATAACATGTGAAGAGGTAAAATATGAATTTAGATTTAATTAAATTAATTAATTAAATGCTTAAAGGAGATTAGAAATGCAAGATGCAAAACACACTAAGGTGGGTGCTAAACCAAGTGTGGAATTGTACCACCCTAGCAAGGGTGTACAATTTATGATGTTACAATATACATACATACATACATACATACATACATACATATATATATATATATATGTATGTATGTATGTATGTATGTATGTATATAGATCCATCCTTGTGGTAGTTATATGCATGTGTTCCTATGTAATGTTCTATATGCTTTATGATTATGTGGTGTGATGGCATGATTATATATAATGATGCATGTTACATGTTTATTACGATGTGATGATGCTTATGATGCTTAATGCGATATACATGCACATGATGGGATGCAATACATTTTTCCTTTTCTGGATTTTTAAATGTATGTCATGCATGATGCAAATGTAAAATGCAAATGGATGTATGCTTATGATTTATTTACATGATGAGATGCATGATATATATTTTTGTCTTTTTATGTTTTTATATGAGAATGCATATTCTAATTAGTAACATGTGTAGAATGTGATGCTATCATGATTTCTAAATGCATGTGTACGATGTGCTAACATGTATGGATGCAAGTGACAACTATATGAAATGCAGATCTTTTTGGCATGCCATTATACTCAGTCATATGATAGTAGGCTACATGGATTCAAGAAGGGACAAGAAAAAAGGGGGATGGAAGGTAGAAGATATGGAAGTGAAAGAGCTTCTTGTGCTTTCTCATCATTGAGATTTATTATGGCAAATAGGTTATGTCAATCTAGGCATAGGTTCAACCCAAAAAGTCATTGTACCCGTTTGCATGGAGATCAAATAGTCACAAATAAGGAATGCCCCAGTTCATATTAGACTCATAGTGTCCTCATATCCTTGGACAAGCCATAATATTACTAAGAGACAATCCACAGATAGCAAAATAGGTGAACATACCCCATCCTCGCCTTTCTAGTCAAAGACATCCTGGAGATAAAATCTCTATCAGAGACATCCTAGAAAAGCTAAAAGACATATCACCAAAAGATAAAATCAAAAGAAAACCACAAATGGACACCAACATACAATGAAATCATCAAGTTATTTATGTTTCTTGCCACATATGTTAACATGTTTGATTTGGTCACAATGTTGTTATCCTGATAAATGACAAATTACGTTGAAAACCATGTTGTTGCCAAAGTCTACTAAAATATTTAATTTGTTGAAAGCCCACTGCTACATGTGTCTCATTTGAAACTGATACTTTATTGTGAAGAAGAACAAAACTTTATTGTAGATTGGCGATGCAAGTGATATTTTATTGTGAATTGTGAGCCAAAAAGGAGGAATGAAAAGATGAGGCTCCTCAAAACATGCGATACTCAAGGTACCACTTCCATCACTGGATTTAGGATTTTGCCCCAGTTACAAATTGGATCTGATTTATTATGGAAGGAAAGGGGTGAAAAGGGGAGGGTTTATTATGAATAGCTTACCAAACTTAGGTAGATTGATAACAAGCCATGATGGGAATGGGTAAGTTTATTATGGAGGGATAGGTTATGAGTGTGTACAAAGTGAAGGGATGAGATTGAATCCTGAAGGAGGGAGGAGAAATGTCTCTACTCATGGCCCTGGTAATCTGATTTTCACCATGGCACTTTCCTAGGGTGCCGCCAAAATTGTTTTCATGGTTGGACAGATTTATTTCTCTTTACCTTTTTTTTTTCCATTTTTCCATTTTTGTTTTGTCACAAGGCGCATGTTTGCCAGGTTTTCACCAAGTAACGGTTTTTCTATTTTTATGATTTTTTTTGTATTTTTGGTAATTTTTTGATTTTTGATTTTTTTTTGTATTTTTGATATTGGGATATTCTAAAAAACTGTGTAAAACCTATGAAAGTGCATATTATTGATAGGATCCTCCAAAGGTTCTCCATCTGGTGTTGAAAGATGATATGCACCTGATCCATAGACTGTTGTGATTACATAAGGACCAAGCCAATTTGGTTCAAACTTGCCCTTCTTTTCTTTGTCTTGATGATTTTTAGGATTTTCTCTGAGAACTAAGTCACCCACTACAAATGTGCGAGACTTTACCTTATGATTGTAGCTCTAACTCATTATTTGTTGATATGCTTTGAGATGATTAAAAGAAGGTTGTCTATGCTCATCCAATAATTCTAAATCTTGTAAATAGGAGACCTTGTAATCTTCATCATTGATTAGATTGTGCAAAGAGACCCTTGGGGATGGTAGCTTGACCTCAATAGGAAAGATAACTTTGGCACCATAGACAAGCGAATAAGGTGTAGCTCCAATGGGTTTGTGGATACTTGTGCGGTAGGCCCAAAGTGCGAGGTTGAGTTGGATATGCCATTTACGGATAGTGTCATCAACTATATTTTTAAAGATTTTGAGGATAGTTTTATTAGACGCCTCAACTTGACCATTACCTTGGGGGTAGTATGGAGTGGAAAAGTGATGCTGGATATGGAAATGATCACAAAGCTTATGAACATCCTAGTTCTTGAAAGGACACCCATTATCTATGAGAATGGAGAGGAGAACAACATAGCAGAAAATGATATAATTAAGGATAAAAGTTGCAATCTTCTTCCCAGTGACTTAGGTGAGAGGAACGAATTCAATCCATTTTATAAAATATTTTGTAGCTGTAATAATAAATTTATGACCATTGGAAGAAGGAGGGTGAATCTTACCTATGAGGTCGAGTCCCCACTAGCAAAAGGGCCAAGGAGTAGCAATTGGCTGAAGTTCTTGCACTAGTGCATGAATAAGGTCTCCATGAATCTGACATTTCTTACACTTTCTGACAAACTGATGAGTATTTTTCCATAGTAGGCTAGTAGTATCCAGTCCTCAACAATTTATTGGCTAAGGTTGGACGACTAGAGTGAGAACCACATATACCTTCATGAACCTCATACAATTTAATTTTAGCTTTGTCACTTTCTAAGCATCTAAGAAGAGTACCATCTAGACCCCAACGATAAAGGGTATCGAGACATATCAAGAGGATTGATGAATGAATGTACGACGTTGATTATTGGAAAGGTCAGGTGGAAGGATATTGTTGTAGAGGTAAGTGAAAATGACACCATACCAAGGTGAATCAGGAGAAACAATACATATCATCTCGGTAGGAGTAATTTCATATGAGAGAATGAAAAGATTATCCACCAAGAACTCATAGTGGGTCTCATTTTGAGGCATATTGATTAATGAAGCAATGGTAGCCATATCATCTACAACTTGATTGTTATCCCTTGAAATCTACTCAGAGATTATCTGTGTGAAATATTGCTTGAAGTCATTCACCATTTTATTTTAAGGCATTAAATTTTCATCTTTAGTCTGATAATCATCTTTTTCTTGACTAATTACAAGTTGAGAGTCCCCAAAAACATGAAGTTCCTAGATCTTCCACTGAGCTGCAATTTGTATTCCTATTATTAATGCTTCATATTCTACTATGTTATTGGTGCAAGGGAATGACAATCGATATGACTTAGGAATGGAGTCCCCTTGAGGTGTGATGAAGAGGATACTAGCTCCTGCGCCATGCAACGTGTATGAACCATCAAAATATAATTGCCAAGGCTTTGCATTTGTCACTGCAAGAATGGATTCATCCAGGAATTTTGAGACAATAGGAGTGTCATCAATCATAGGTGCATCTGCCAGTTGATCTACAATAACTTGTCCTTTAATTTCTTTTCTATCCACATATTCAATGTTGAACTCGCTTAGTATCATAACCCATTTATCTAATCTGCCAGTGAGTGTTGCTTTATTGAGAAGATATTTTAGTGGATCTATCCTAGAAATGAGCTTTGTTTTATGAGTTAGCATGTAATGTCATAATTTATGCGAGGGAAAAACCATAGCAAGACATGCATGCTCAATCGGTGTGTAGTTAAGCTCGTAACCAACCAATGTGCGACTGATATTGTATATTGCTCTTTCCTTGCCTTCATTGTCTTATTGCGCCAAGAGTTCCCCCAATGCTGTTTGTGTAGCTGATATGTATAGTAGTAGGTATTTTCATGGGATAGGTGGATTCAAAAGATAGTCTTTGAGAATTTGAAAATCTTGCCGATATTTATCATCCCATTTGAACTTGATATTATTATGAAGGAGATGCTGAAAAGGATGGCATTTATCTACAAGTTGTGCAATAAATCCGTGTATTGATTGAAGTCTTCCCTGTAGAGACCAAAGTTGACTAATATTGTTTGGTGGTGGCATCTCTAATATAGTTTTGATTTTGGCTGGATCTGCTTCAATTCCTCACTGCGAGATAATGTATCTAAGGAGCTTCTCAGAGGTGACCCCGAAGACACATTTCTTAGGATTTAGCCTGATTTTGTATTTTTCCAAATGTTCAAAAACCATGATAGAATATCAAGATATGTTTCTCTTGTTATCAACTTTCCCAAGAGAACATCAACATAATCTTCCATAGTGACATGCATGAGATCATGAAAGATTATCGTCATTGTCTTTGATATGTAGCACCCGCATTCTTTAATCAAAAGGGCATAACATTCCAGCAGAAAGTACCCCAAGGACAAGTAAATGCTATTTTATGTTGGTCTTGAGGTGCTATTTTGATTTGGTTATACCCAGAGAATCCATCCTTCAATGATAAAATTGCATGAACAGCTGTAAGATCCACTATCAAATCAATGTTTGGTAGCGGAAAATCATCTTTAGGACAAGATTTATTGGTGTCTCTGAAATCTACACATATTCTGATACTGCGATTTGGCTTACTGATAGGTACCAAGTTAGAGACCCATTTAGAGTAGTTAATTGGTCTAATGAATCCCACATGTAATAATTTCTCTAGCTCTACCTTAACTAATAGTGCCACCTGCAGATGCATTTTTCTCAAATTTTGTTTTACATGCTTAGATCTTGGAGTAATTGTCAAATGATGCATTATTGGATCAAGTTCCAATACAGGCATATCCACATATGACCATGCAAAATTGATTTTCCGCTTTGTGAAGAAACTTATGAACTTCGGTCTTTCTTTTTCTGTCAGAGATTGTGGTAAGAATATGTTGTGTGGAATCTCCTCTGTGCTAATATTTGTCTTGATAGTCTCTTCCACTAGCATTGATGATTTTTATTCATATGATTTCATACAAAGAGTGTCAAAACTTCCATCCTCAGGTGCCTCAGAGAGGTTTTCACCCTTGGATACGTCCTTTCTTTTTACTTTTTTAGAGTCAGACAGTGCCACAATGTGGTTTTCACCATAAGACCTGTGATTTGTTTTTATTTTTATACTTTTGTGATTAGAAGGTTTGGCGTTCTCTCCAAGATATGCCACACTATCGAGTTCTATGATGAATCCTTCTTTGTGGTCCCCAATAGGTAGATCATTTCTTATGCCAAGATAATCAATAAAGGCCTCATCATTTTGAAAATTGTTTAGTTGTAGAGGCTCTTGTTGGTCCCAATCAATGAGTTGTGGATGAATGAGAGGAAGGCCATCGATGTTCTCAAAATCAATGGGGGAGAGGGTAAAGACACAAGAGTCTTTGGGTATTTCAATGCAATCATTGGGGACATCACTATATAACTCTCCTCATTAGCCTTGATCGTACACGAGTCTAAATTGACGTCACTAGAGGCACACTCAACAACAAGAGTCTTCACTCTTCGTGGTTTTGACCTAGAACCTTGATATGTTGATGGTTCAAGATCCCAAAATGTTTTTATCCATGATTCTCTATTGTCATTCTTTTCTTGTGATGTAGATTATGATAAAGTTACTTGACCAACTTTGAATTTTCTATTAGACTCTTGTTCTTCTATGGGTTCACTTGGTTCTCTAAATGTTTTAGTGAGCTCATAATCACTAGTTGACTTATCTGAACCCCATTCTCATTCGTTAGAATCCCTAGAGTAGCATTTATTTTCTTGTTGGTCATTAGAGTCTGTGATTTGTAATGCTTCTATAAGATTATGAATGCCTAATCTAAGGGGTATGAAGCCAAGTCCTTTGGAGCATTGATTTTTGAATGTCAACTCTGGTTGCAATGGTTCAATTCTTTATTTATTTTGTAACCCAAGAGGGCTCTTTCCATCATATCTAAATTTTTGCAAGAATTTGAATCCTTTGCCAGAATTTTCACATGGTATCTTGACGCGGTCTTGTGCAAATTCCTCTTCAGGTTCTTTATAAAGCATTTTGTGGAGATCTTCTTCTTCCATCTCACCCCATCTGAAGAATATAGTGGGATCCCATTTTATGGTAATGGTGGATATTTTTTTAGAGGGATGTGGTTGTCCATTATCTTTAGGAGAATCCACTATTTGTCTTAGGTACATGGTTTGATTCAAAGTATATTCTCCCATTCCTTTATCCTTGTATTTTCCTTTAAGATCACCTTGTTTTGATGTAGAAGGTTTAATGATTTCGGATCCACATATGATGATGATGGAGTTTCTTCTCTATTGATTAGAATTATTATTTCTGATCCTGGTCACATATTGTTACAATACATGAATGGATTAAGATCACCTTTTATTGTTACTTCAATTCCATTGTAAGGGAATTTGATACATTGATGATACGTTGATGGTACTGCTCTCATATCATGAATCCACGAGCATCCCAGAAGTATGTGGTATGTGAGATCTAAATCAAGGACTTGACAAACCATATCCCTCATGACTGGCCCAATTCTTAAAGGTATTTAGTGACTGTTCCTTTGGATGAGCATTCTTCATCATCATATTCTTTTATGGTGATTTTGTTCTTTGGATTCATAGTTTGTTCAAAATATCCCAATTGTTTAATAATGTTCAATGTATAAATATTCAGACTTGCTCCTCCATCTATCAAGACTCATTTGATGCAGTTTTTATAGAGAAAGACTTCGATGTAGAGAGGTGTATTGTGTGGTTGGCATAGGGATATGTCACTGGCTTCTATGAATGTAAGACAATGTGGAGTGGAAAGGTATCCCACCATGGCTTGAAACTAGTCCACATTCAGATCAATGGGTACAGAGGTTTCTCTCAAGGTTTTGTCAAGAATGGCCTTATGTGAGGGGGATATATGTAAAAGCTAGAGGATAGAAATGAGAGCGGGTGTCTTCCCTAATTGATCTACAAGGTCATACTCATTTTTGGTAGATGATGAGGCTATGGTCTTGGATGGAATGCATTGCAAGGGGATTTTACCTCGATGGGTTGTGACATTACATTCAAAGCTTTCATCTTTGGAGGATGAAGAAGATGGTCCAATGCCTTTCAAAACAACTTTACTCCTTTGCGTAGAACCTTTGAGAGTTTTATCCTTTATGATAATGGTAGAAACATAATTGTCCACTGAAATGTGATTAATAGTCGAGTCATAATCGTAGGACATCTTAGTATAATTGGCTTGATTATTTGTTTTAGCTTTTCCTTTATCATGTTTAGGTAATGGTTCCTTAAACATCACATGTTCCTCATTGAAGGTGTGATCATCAACTTCTATGTTTCCCTTGTCAATAAGATCTTGTACAACATCCTTTAATCTGTGACAATTGCTAGTTTTGTGTCCTTTACTCTTGTGATATTCACAACACTCATCATCATTCCACCACGCAGGTTGCACTTTTGGTTAATAAGGTGGATTATCTGGTAGTGTTATGAGCTTACTTGCAACCAATTTCGTGAATGCTATTTCAATTGGCTCTCTTAATGGAGTGTATTTCCTTCAAGGCTTTGATGGCCTTTGAGTGTTCACTTTATTGTTCAAATTGGATGAACTTGCACCGGGGAAAGTCACTTTTGGTTTTACAACATTTTCATCCACTACCCCATCATTGACTATGCTCTTATTCTTGTTCCAAAAGTAGGGTTTATCTTTCCCATTTGATTCTTCTTTGTTCTCCTTGAATATCTTTATGACACCTTGTTCAATAAGGAATTTTTCTGTTGCCAATCCTTTCTCAATGACTCCTTTGAAAGTAGATAAACAAGCCTTTCGTAGCTCATATCCAATATCCCTGTTAACATTTTGAGTGAACATTTCTACCATTTTTTTTGTGGGATATCATAAGAGCATCGACTAGAAAGACCTCTCCATCGCTGTAAGAATGAAGCAAAATATTCCCCATTTTTTTTGTTTTGTATTGCATAAAGTTGTCACTGACACATCTATTTCAATGTTGTATGATAAGTGTTGTATGAAAGTTTTTGCTAAATCATTCCATGATTTGATTCCAGGTGGAAGTTGGGAGAAGCATTCCATAGCTTGTCCACCTAAAATATGTGGGAACAATCTCATCAAGTATGTTTCTTCTCCTGCTCTCTTAATGCATGCTGTGAAAAATTCTCTTGTGTGTGCCTTAGAATCCCCTTTTCCTTTATATTTGTCAAAATTGGTGTCAAGAAAATGGAGGAAATTAAGGCATTGGAATACTTCTATCAAATGGGTAAAGACATATGTCTTTCATTGTATATTATTTATTTGGTGTATTCGTGTTTGCCATTTGCTTTTGCAAATCCTTGATTTGTTGTTGCAAGTCATTCTTTGGTGGTGTCTTTTCTCTTTGAGCTAGTCCCAAGCCCAAGTCACCAGGCAGAGGAGGAGGGATATAATGCATGTATGGATGGTATTGATCATAAATGTGTTCATATAAAGGAGGAACATGGTTATAGCTTGGATATGGACCACTTGTTATGGTATTATAGTGAGGAGTACTAGGTCTAGGATGATACATGTCATGACCATGAGGATAGGATGTATCATAAGAGTGATCTTGAGTATTACCCCCAAATCTGACACGAGGTCTCCTCATGTCATGATTTTGAATGTTTTCTTGGGTGTAATTATATGCATTGTTATGATCTTGGGTATCATCATGAGCATGTGTAGTGCTAGTTCTTCTGCATGGGAAAGGATGACTGTGGGGTTATTCATGAGAGTTCCTAGTAAATTTGGAATGAACATAGGAATTGGGAACTTCTAGTTTTTGAAATAAGGATGAAGGTGACTTAGGCACAAAACCCTCATTATTTGATTTCCTTGATTGGGGTTTTCTTCTATAATTTGTGACACTTCAAAATCGTGAGGTAGCTTCATCCCACTTTGCACCATGAATTGAAAGAAGTATTGTCTCTCTTCTCATGATTTCCTCAACCAATATATTGAACCTTGGATTTGTGATATTCTCTTCAATGTCTACAGAAGTGATAGATGCATTGTCATTATCATTGTTGTTCTCATTGTCATTGTCTGGTATATTACTACAATTGTCAAATGGATTATAAAATTCATCTCCATCAAACTCATAGGTACTCATGCTAAGAGATCTTAGAGCTTCTTTAGCTTCTCTTCTAGACCTTTGGGAATGAGTTTCAACCATGGACTTGACCTTGGCTAAAATGAAAGATGGAAGAAACAATGAAGATTATGGAAGAATAAGAAAGGATATGAGATGGAAATAAAACCTAGGGTTGTCTTGCAATGTTGAAAAGTGTAGGTTCAAGATATGTGTGATCTAAAGCAAGGTGTGGCTTCCAAAGAGATGATATATCTCTTGATGTTAAAAGTGTTTTATCTATTTTATAACTTGTTGTAAAGGGTTTTGGGGCCCCTTCAAAACCTGCTTTCACGTAATCAAAAACTAGGTGATCTTCTTTCTAAATGATCAGAAATAAGTCAGAGTATTCAATTAATGAAATATTTTAATCTTTAATCAATTTTTGTCCTCATATAAATATAATAACCTTTCAATATTGGATTGTCTCTTCGACTTCCCATGAGGACATAAATATAGTGGTTGTTCAGCTTCTTTGAAAGCTTATAAATAAGCTCAATGCAAATTCAATAGAGAAAGTTACAAGCATACAATTCTTAGGATGAGTTTGGCAAGCTGTGACATACATCTCGTCCATCGAGTTTGCCAATCTGGATCAGCTCTCATGGAGTTCATAGGCATACATCTCTTTCACGAGTTTGGCCAATTTGTATGGACTCAGGAATACATCTCTACCATGAGTTTGCCCAAATTGGATAGATTCAAGGGCATACATCTCTTTCATGAGTTTGTACAAAATTATATGGTTTTTACATATATTGAACAAAATGAAACTTTTAGATGGTTTATTATGTGTTTACAATACCACCAATTATTTTTTGGATATTGTCCCCTAAATTAACAAAATAATTCAGATCACTAAATCTATTGTGGAATCAGATTTGTGACCATAATGCAAATCTTAATGATATGGACTTTTAAAAAAAGTTAGTCTCTATATTATAATTGACAAATAATATGAGCAACCCAATAAAAGAGTATAATATACGATACTTTACAATCATATCAATAATCTAAAGAATTCGAAGTTTAGGATGAAGTTGGTTTATTCAACGTATACAATACTTTACAAAAACATATGAAGAATCTTTTTCCAATACCATCTATACCTGTAAATTGAATTTTATGTCTCTATTCCATGCGATCTAATTTTCCTAAAAAGGCAACCTTAATAATACATGGCTCATAAATAATTCATAGTGTTGCACACTAAGAAAGTAACAAAGTCCCGTCTGTTCTTTATTCCATAAAATCGCATGGCATGCCTTCTGTGTGTTCTCTCTTGAGAATGACATGAGTTTGGTGTATTCTTTATATAAATTGTTATGGGTTCAAATAAAGAGCAACATAAGGTCTATATTCACCCCACAGAGTGAATGCACAAGGTTAAGCACAGTTATTTGAATTACCATAAAACATATCTCATGCTTTCTACATGTTCTGTCTTCAGACAGTAACAAGTTTGGCGTGGTCTCCATATTTTAAAGATGTCTATTTTATCCAACCTCATTATTTCTCCCACTTCATACCATGAAAACAAAATTCTATAAAAATTTCCTTGTTTCTATGCCCTTGTAAGTTGTAAAACAATTAGGATAAATCATCTCATGTCTATATTTGTGACATAATCTTAACCATTGAAACTATTTCATAGATTAATTTAATATAATGATGAAAAATGTAAGATTTTTTTTTTTTTTTTTTTTTGTTATTATGCTGTTTTTAGTATATCAAATAATATGTAAGGTAGTCTTTGATAAATATTTTTATTTATTAACATCACACATTCCCACATCTTGTCCAGTTTTACAATTGTTTTTATCTTTCTCATTAGATTAGATATGCATGTATACATAATCTAGATTGAACTCATATTCCTGTTAAATAATAAAGTTTTAAAATAAAAAATCACTTTTTTTACTAATTGTTAAAGAGCTAATTAGAATATAGATTGCAACAAAGTAATCATTATGGTTTGTGTATTTAAACACTAATCCTAATTAGAAATAAATGACTAGAAATGTATCTAGAAATTTAAGAGTAATTTTTTCTTTTTTAATTTCATCATATATGACTAAAATTGATTATATTAGTATTACATCATTGTTCTTAAAGCATGTTTCATGGTTGTCTTTGTTTCAAAACTTCTATGTAGTCTTGAAGTCGATCTATTAAATGTCATATTAGAAGAATGCGAACTTCACAAGTCAAAAAATACCCCAAATTGTTGAAACTCAAATATAATAAGATCAGGGTTACATTTGTAGAGATCACTTCTAGAATCATGTATATAATCTTTAATTGAACATGTGAAAAAAATCCATGTTAACTCAAAGTCGAATTTAAGAGCTTGGTGAATGGATTCTTGACACCTAGAGGATGATTTCTATATAAAAATAAAGTATAACCATGCATTTGATTTATTTATTTTCTATATTTACTTTTACTTTTTTCCTATGATTTTCCATAATTGATCTCAATTTATTTATTTAGGTCAATGTATTCTTAGATGTTTTCATTTCAATTAATTAACTTGGATAAATTAATTACATTGTGATAAAACCCTTAATTTTTAGGTTAATATAACATTCCCATACAACTTATGGTTTGACCATAGAGTTCAATCCCTTCATTAGGGCTTTCATATTAGATTTTATTATTGTATCTTATTAGTACTTGCCCTTAGAAAAATTCATTTGTTGTGCTTATATGGTTATTAAAAAAAATTATTTACACTGATGAGAACCAATTATTTTTCTTTCTTTAAATTTTTTTAATTTATTTTATAATATAGATGCACATTTGTTAACATTATAATTTACAAAAAATATTTTTGTTGCAAACGATTGGCTAATATAGTTTTGCCTCTTATAAGCGGTTTCTCGTAACAACGCATAATCTAGGTTTTTCAGAATCACGCATTTTTCACGATGCCACTCCTCCTCAGCAGGTTTTTTTATTTCCCTGTTTATAAGGTTTACAATTAATCATGTAAAATCTAATTGCTGCACTTTGTCCGAAAGGGAATTAATCAACCCTAATGAGGACAAAATTTACTCCATGTAGGGCAAAGTAAGAACGCTAATAGAAACTCCACCACATTTCAATTTTCGGACAAGAAAATAATATCTGGTTTATTATTGTATAAGATTTAAAATTATAAATTTTATTTAATTTTTTAATATATAGATAATAATTTGAAAATTTTAATGTTATAATTAGATGTACTTTATTTGAATATAGAGTATAAATTGATTATTAAATTTTATAAATTGATTATTAGTAGTGCTTACTTTAAAATATATATTTTAAAATTATTATTTAAAACAAAATCATATCTATTTCAAAATTATAAGAAATTTTAAAAAAAATTATAATTCTTAAAATTAACAAATAATTTGAATTTTCAAGGATTAGAAAATAGAATTTTATAAATAAATAAAATATATATTAAACATTTTTCTACAAAAATACTATTTAAAATATATAATATTTTTATAGTAAAATTTGCATTTTATATTTTACTTTTCAATTGAAATTTTGTATTTTATTTATTTATTTATATCAATTTTTTTTATATTAAAGATAGAGAGAGCAGAAATACAGAGGTAGAGCCTCATCAGCATAAAAGGAGCAACAGGCACCACCACGGGCCTGCCCTGAGTTCAGTAAAAATCAAGTCTAAACAGTAGCGGATAGTAAAACAAAAAGGAACCATAGAAGATAAACAAAATAGAAGGCACTAGCTGAGAATGTTATCATAATGATCCACCCAGGCGGTCCATCCCTGGGGTCCCTCCATCCAGACGATGTTCTTATGGCTCTGGATCTGACTCAACATCTCCAATTGCTCAGCAGATGGCTACCTGTTTTCCCCGATTTCATTGTTCAGCATTCGCAAGGCGTGCTCAAAAGAGGAAAGGTCATCAAGATTGCGCCTCCAGTCTAGCCCACCTTTAAGCTCAAAGAGAAACATGGTAGCATGGCCATCCCGCAGGAATCTTCTAAGTTTGTTCCTTTCCACATTCAGCACGACCGAGACCTGCGTGGCAATATTATAAAATGTAAGTCTTCGAAAATACTTAGTAAGAGCCCTGGACTGGCCACAGAATCTATCAGCATTTCTAATTTTCCAAATGAACCATAAGATGTATGCAGATAAAATAAACCAGAAAATATTGGCATCTTTCTTCAGTCCCTGAATATAACCAGAAATAATTTCCATAATATTAATCAAGTGGGGAGAGGAAACACCAAACATTAGCCATACTTCCCTAGCAACAGAGCACTCAAAGAAGATATGCTTGCCAGTCTCAGGCATTTTACATATGGCACAAATATCATGCGAGTCATAGTTCCCCTTTAAAGGGAGCCTGTTAAGAGGGAGCAACCATTTAAAGCACTTGACTTTGGGATCAATAGCGTTCTTCCATAACCTGCTAAAGTTTTTCTTCCACTGCAAAACAAAGAGGTTAGAATACCAGATCTTATTCACATGAGAAATAATAGAAGTATCATAAGCCAGGAGAGAATAAATATTTTGGGCTTTGGTTTTGGTTAGAAGAGTGCCATCCGCCCATCCAAAGGCCAGGAACCTATGTGAGTCTATATCGCAGTCCTTCGGGAGGTTGAGCAATGTGCAGGCATGCATGATTAGGTTATATGTTCTTTTTTGGGCGGGGGGGATATTGAACCTAGAACTAAGATCCTCCCAGGATATAAGGGATCCATGCTCAAGAATATCGGCCAGGAGTTTTACCCCTTTGCTGTCCCAAGATCTAGCTGAGCACCCCCTGATCAAAGCCAGGGGTTTACCATGATGGGTCAAGTTCCACCACAAGGATCTTTCACCCTGAATATGACAATCATTGTTGACCCTGGTGTTGACCAAGAACCTTCTGACATGTTCCCAAGCCTTCCAGATGGATCTGAACACACATGAGCCCTGGACGGACACAGGGAAGCTTCTAGCCACTAGGTCGGTAAGAGGCAGACCTTTCCAAGACTTAGCCCTCCGAGGGACAGCCCTCTTGATATTATTTCTGACAAGCACTTTCCAAGGTTCATGCCTGTCAAGGGCATGAAAAATCCATTTAGCCACAAGGGCAATGCCCTGAGTTTTGAGATCTTTGAGGCCTAGCCCCCCAAGCTCCTTTTTAGCATGGCACCAATTCCATTTAACAGAATGGGCCTTACTATTTCCTTTGCCATCAGACTAGAGGAATTGCCTGATGCCCTTTTGGATTTCCAAGATCTGGTAGTTACTGAACATCCAGGTGGAAGAGTAGTAGATACTATAGGCAGAGAGGATTTTTTGGCAGACTTGCATCCTACCAGCTAGTGAGAGGAACCTATTGTTCCATTTATTGATCTTTTTGTCCATTTTCCCTTTGACCCAGAGCCACATATCTTTGAGCGACGGGGAGACAGAGAAGGGAACACCAAGGTACCGAACAATTTTGTTGGGACCTCCCCATTGGTAGTTGGACCTATCAAACCAGTCAGGAGGTTGGGTGCTCCAGCTAAGGAGGGTGGACTTGGTCTGGGAGATCTTGGCTCCAGAGATGGAGCTAAAGAACTGAGTCTTCAAGTTCAGATTGTCCAAGTTAAGCTTGGAAAGATTGAGGAAGAGGGCAGTGTCATCAGTGAACTGAATGTTTAGGAGCTCATTGTTATCAGGGAGTCTAATACCTTCCACCTTAGGGGAGATAGTATTGTCTCTGAGAAGGTAAAAGAGGGCATCAGAAGAAATGACGAACAGAGAGGGAGCAAGGGGACACCCTTGCCTAATGGATCAGGAGAGCACGATAGGGGGAGAAAGGGATCCATTAATATCGATTTGAGCATAGGCATCATGCAAGAGAACTTTAACAATTTGAGAAAACTCACCCGGGAAGCCGAAGGATTCAAGCATCATGATGATAAACTCCCACTCCACCCTGTCATAGGCCTTTTCATAGTCCAGGAGGAACATGGTAGCATCCTGGTTAGATGTCCTAGCCCACTCCATGGCTTCCCAACTAGTGATGAGATTCTCAAGGATGTATCTTCCCTTGATAAACCCAGTTTGGGTAGGGCAGATAAACCTCGGAAGAAGTTTTTCCAGCTGAGTAGCAAGAATTTTAGCCAATATTTTATAAGAGACATTGAGGAGAGTAATAGGGTGCCATTTCTTAATGAGAGCTTTGTCCCCACCCTTGGGGATAAGCTTTATGATGCCCCTATTAATACAGGAGCCAAGGGAGCCCTTAGAGATAGCCTCTCTGTACAGGTCCAACGGATCATGGGAAATCCACTCACTATTTTCCTTGTAGAACTCGATGGGGAGCCCATCAGGCCCCGGGGCCTTGTCGGGGAGAAGAGAATTGATAGCAGATTGAATATGCTCAAGGGTAAGAGGACACTTAAGCTGGGTGGATTCTTCTTCAGAGATCATATTAGGGATGATAGCTCTACACTTAGACCTATTCTCTCTAGCTAAAGAAGAGTCCTCAGAGGTGAAGAGGGCTTGGAAAAAGTGGGCAAAGGCCTCCATAATATCCCCAGGGTTAGTAACTTCAGTCCCATTAATGATAAGTCTACCAATCCTTTCTCTCGCATGCTTAATCTTTAGGAGATTAAAGAAGAATTTGGAGCCCTTGTCCCCCTATTGTAGCCAATGGGTATGGGCTCTGATCTTAGCACCTTTGATCTTGACATGTTGATGGGAGCGGAGAGCAGTTCTGGCATTATCTGTTATAATGACTTTACTTTTTATTACTTAATTAGTTACTAATAAAATTTAATTGAACCAATTACAAACAAATATTTCTTTTTCAAATATTTCTTTTGTTTATTTAAATATTTTTATTTTTCTAAAATATATATGTAAAATTTTTAAGTTTAGAATATATAAAAAGAATTTTCTTTTTACTAATTTAATTAGTTATTAATAAAATTTAATTGAGCCAATCACAAAAAAATATTTCTTTTGTTTCTTTAAATATTTTTATTTTTTAAAAATACATATGTAAAAATTTAGATAACATTATTAAAAATTCATAGAATATGTGTAACTGTTCTACTCATTGTTGATACATTAGATTATGGATAGATTGCAAAATTCAAGAGGAAAATAAAAAACTCAAGAGGAAAATAATAAACATGGAGTACAAAAATTATTTTCAACACAAATTTCTTAAAATAATATAATATTTTTTTTATCTCTATATTTATGACAATTCAAATTATATAAATATATAAATCTAATTATAAATTATAATTTTCAACTCTTTTTCATTATTCTCTATAAATACTAACATGGAAATATTGTAATAATTGTTCAACTAAAAATCATATTTATATTAAAAAATATTTCTTATTAATATTATGTAATTGTAATTGATAATTTCATCTATATATTAATTTGTTAATAACCAATTGAAATTGACATATTTGTTATTTATATAATATATATTAGATGTTAATAAATTTATTATTTATTATTGAGATATATTCTTAATTATTAAATATTAAATTAATGAGTAATTAATTAGATTTATTTATTTTATTATATTGTTAATATTAAATCAATTCTATAATAATTAACTAGATTTATTTAGTTATGATTAATGCTAATTTTCTTATATTTTTATATTAATATATAAAATTTATATTCACAATTATTCTACTATATCAATATTATAAGGCAAGTAATTGTTGCTATGTGGCACTTGTTTATATATCATGTCTAAGGTCTAGTTCCACCCTTGTCATCTTAACTTACTAGAATTTGGCTAGTATTTGAGCTTGTAGATAGTTGTATATATCTACTTTCATTTCTACCTACTAGATTATCCACTATGAGATCTCATAGGTCATGGCTTTTTATTGATTATCTTTAATTTTTTGGTTCATCTAATTTTCATTTTAAGAATACTTCGTTAATTTACCATATAATTTGACATACATACCAAAAGATAACTATAGGTTAAAATATTCCAACTCAACCATGCCTAAGCTTACCTATGAAAAATATGATATGATTCAAAATATTTATAACACAAGCTAATAGGTATATTTAAGGTTTAGTATGCACATCAAATTTCTATATAACCCGGATACCATTGGAAAAGCTCTTGAGAAGATTTTAATTAATTTTGACTTTATTGATGGTAAGGATTAACTTTCTATGTCATCTATGATTGCATAAAACTCCTACATTAGTTGCTCAAATGTAATGAAAATATTTACATTAACACATTATGGTGATAAATGCTTAAAGATTAAAAATAGAACTCTTTGGTTGATATAAAAATACTATAGAATCTACTTTGGTCAATGAGAACACGATGAATGGGAAGAGTGGAGGGGCGAGTGGGAAGCGTGGGGGAGTGCAGAATTCAAATGAAGAAACCTATGGAGGAAGCGGTGATGATCCAGATGATGATCTTGATTCTGATTAGGCCTCTGCTCCCTTTGATTGTTATTTTGTTGGGCATTGTTGTGGTCTCCTTCCGTTGGAGCGGGGGTCTCTGGGGTTGCTGCGTTGGGGTCTGCGTGGATAGGGTTTGCCCTGAGGTATTTGTTCCTCTCCTTGCCCCTCTTTTGCCTTATTTTGTGGCCTCTGCTTTGGACGATGTTGGTTGGATCTAGTGTGTGCAGAGTGGTGGGGTGGGGTTTGGGTTTTGTTTTGCTGCTTCGAGCTTCGGTTTGGGCCTCTATCTTCTGGAGAGGGTTCAGTTCGCTGAGGTTTCTGGGTCTGTTTCTATCCGTGGAGAAGATTGCCTCGGTCTAGGCTCCTAGCCATCCTTTGGTGGAGATCCTATTTTTTGTGTGGTTGTGCTAGGGTTGCCTGGAGATGTCGTTTTTGGAGATGTGGGGGTTTCTGTTGCTCTTTGTGTTTTGCTTCAGAGGCCTCTTGTTGTTGCAGAATGCCTCTTTTGAGAGGTTGGTTGAGTGGTTTGGCCTCCCTATGGATGTTTGTATCTCTCTATCTATGGAATGTGCTGTATTTCCTATATTTCTTGGCCCTTTGGATGACTTTCCTTTAATTTTTTAGCTTCGTCCTCAACATCTTTGGTTCTCCCTGGCTTTTCCTATATAGGCATTGACTCTATCTTTTTTAGAGGTGAAGATGGATGGTGTTGGAGATGACCTATCTTCTATTGAAACGAAGATGTTTTCTATGGATGATGTAGGGAAATGATTTCGGGGAGCAGATGGTGTGTTGTCTGTTGCTTTCCTTTCCTAGGGCTTGAGTTGGGCCTATCAATGGTTTCATCTCCTTTCTCTTCTATTGAGATGGATAGAGTGGATGGTTTGTTCTTTGCAGTGCTACTTAGGAAGGTTGATGGTACCCTATTTCTTAGTTGTATGAGAACATAGTATAGTGTTTTACTTGGGAGCCCTATTAAACCCACTTTCAAGGTTGAAGGAGCTTGGAAAAACCCTATGTTTTTTGTTTCTGTCAGGGATAGGCTGGATGCTGCTGTTAAATCCCTCGTTGTTTAGTTTTGAGGAGTTTTGTCTATTGAATCTCCTCCTCTTCCCAGCCTGATTTGTAATGCTTTATTCCTAACATTTGGCTAGAGTATGGTTGGTGGTGGTTGCTCTGTTGTTGGGTTTAAGCTTCATGCAGTCTGTTGGTGCTCAAATCAACAAATTGGAAAAGTTATAAGGTAATGCCAACTCCTATCTTCAAACTCCAATTGATTTGGCCAACTAATAGAGTGAACCAATTAGATTGCTAACTCCCTCACTTCAAGCTCTGCAGAACCTAGGCGGGTTTACCTATTCACCAACCAGTTCTCGTGCTTTTTATAGCAGACTTCTGGTGTTTATCTCAAAGTGGCATGTGTCTTGGCATTAATTATCTTGTATATGTAATGATTGAATTGAAATTTTTATGATATACCAGTGCCTTCTTCTCTTTTGGGCAATAAAGTCATTCACTTGCAAACCCTACATATAACTTTGAAAGACACTTTTTAAATATCTTCAATTAGAGTTAGTTTGATGGAATTTAACTTTCACAAAAAGACCAATCAGAATAAAATGCAAATAGCTGTCTTTTGTTTGAGATGGGATTTAGTTTTCTAATGTTACATATACATATTACATTTTAAGTTGTAACCCTTCACTTTATTTATCATCTCTCTTGTAACCCTTCACTTTATTCATCATCTCTCTTCACTAATCAGATGTTTTCAATTGATTAAAATAAATAAATTTTAACCACTTTGTTCCTTTACACCTCATAAAATGTCTTTCTTATGCCGGAAATCTTCACATTTTACCTTCATAAAACTATTCACTTTCTAGATGATATCTCTTTTGATGAAAAACTTTTATTGGCCCTTTTGAATTTTTTTTAACTGCGAATGTACTTTTCATCGGAGAGACATAGTATATCGATGAGATATTTCAAATCCTGCCCGATAAGCAAAGTCTTGCCGATGCGTATTCTTACAAATACTGGTCCACACTTTAGGTTTATTTTATCAACTGTTTTTACATCTACCAATCGAATTTGCCCAAGAGTTTCAGAAAAACCTTTTCAACAAATTCATAATTATTCGGTGCATATTCCTACAAAAGTTGTATTTCATGAATTCGTATTTCTTTGAGGCCTTTTATTAATCCATATGCCTTACATATGCCTCTTTAACAAATCTGTTGTCTGTATCCTGCTTTTACTGTATTGCTTTAACAAAGATGCTCGTACCAGTTTTGCGTTTGAGTCTGATATCTGCCCGTTACATCTGCTTTAGGTTTCCTGAGTCTTTTCATAATGCATGTGTCCCGGAGTCACGCCATGTTATGAGATTGCATCTCTTCGATGCACTTTCAAATAGTATTCACGCAGTATCTGTGCTCACACATTTTGCATACATATTGACCAGTGCATTTCCAACTATAATATTAAATCCCGATCCATTGTGCCTTGACGGATATCCATACTATGTTCCAAAGCTCTATTCAAGCACAGGTTGTGAAGGATGGTGGCCAAGATGGCAAAATACGTTTTGCTCCTGCCAATTCTATTTCCTTAGTGCCCTTTTCGATAGATTCATTTTGTGCATATCAGGTGGTAATTATGAGACTTCATTCCTTTGAGGTATCCTCCAAACAACTCACATAATTCTCGTGCCCTATTTATGCATCTGACGAGAGTTCATATCATTTCCACGAGCTCCCGCCACCTTAATGATTTCCTTACATGACAAGGTGTTTACATGGGCATCGGCTATCAGCACAGAGAATTGATGACTAGCGTGGATATTGGGTATAGAAGGAAATTCCTCAAACCGGCGAAACAAATTTCTATTAGTCATCTGTTTATGCAGCTGATCCTTTGCCAGATTGACGGAGTGATCTAGCAGAGAGGATATTTTCCGGCTCAACTGGGTTGTCCAGTGGGGAAATTATTTATGTGTAATCGGTAAGAAACATAATGCAATGAGTACTTGATTCTATCGGCCCATTCAGATTTTGTCAATCCATAGTCTTTTAAAAACTATCTGGAAGCTCGCAGATAAGGAAGATGGTAACCACTATTTTGGAGCTCGGCTTCGCTCATTAAACAGTTCTCTATGTTCTCCTTATGCTTCCACAAATCGAATATTTCTTCACACCAATTCTGCCTCATCGGGATAAATAGTTCTATCGGGATGCCATTTTAAATCTCTCCAGATAGTGTTAGGTTATGCCGATAAGCATATTTTGTTTTTTCACAAATTGACTTGGGCCCACAGTTTAAGATTTTTAGATATATATTTGGTGCGGATGACATTGGTGCCATTTAGGAACATCTATTCGTTGCTAATATATTTCGTTATAATCATTTTTAAAGTCACTTCCTCGTAGTTTAAAATTGAATTATGCCTTTCCCTAATGAAACATTATAACTTTGATAGGACCAATTTGTCTTCAATATCATATTTTGCTTGGAGCCCTTATTTATTTTCTTTAATGATTTTATAATTTTTTATTTATTTTCTCTCCTTGAGTCCTTTTAAGCATGATTCCTTAAATATGCTAGTCTTAGCCGGGTCCCACTATCATGCTTCAATTTTCTTTATGAAAATATATGTTTCCTTTTAAATCATTTAGAGGTAAATGATCTAATCTTCATATACTGATATTCAAAATCAGTAAGTGATTTAAATGAAGACATGAATCAAAAATTTGATTTAAATTATCATGCTTCTTGAAAAGCAAAGATATTTACCTCATTCATGTCTTTCATTAATGAACTTGTAACGGTAACAACCTCACGTGATGATCAAATAAACCATTCTTCTCAAATCACACTATGGTCACGAAATTTGCCAACCATATAGAAATTTAACCAAAGATTGCAATGCAACTGCAGCTCTGATAAATTCCTTCTAAGGTGAAAGATATTAATTTAGAAAGTGGGCTCCACAATTGATTTTAATCTTGTACAAGTTTCAAACTTGCATATTCGGAAAAAAATATCAAAGGGGTAATGGGGCTTTAAAACTTTGCACCAGAGTTCATTGTGATACAAACAATTGCATGAGTCAATTGGTTTGGTCAGAGGGTGATTTGGTTGAGGAATATTAATCACAACAGAAGGCTATTTTAGTGAGTTTTGCAATGTGCAAGTGACTGAAATGAAGAAATTACAAATTGAATTGACTGTGGAAAAATAGCACATGGTATCCTAGGATCCTGCAAATTGGTATAGGGATACATTATTAATAGGAGAATTGACTGGGACAATCAGTTTAGCATGAAGTCTAATTGAAACAAAGATATTAAATCCCGAAAATGCCTACTCGGGAAGGTTGTGTGACTCAAGATTATGTGCACCCTAAATTTTGCCACTTGAAATATGTATCAAATCTCACTGTGGGAGGATGAATATGGGTGGGAATGCTTATTTATGGGTGGTAATCATAAGTGCAAGGTCAAATTTCTCATCAGGATTAGGATTCATGGGTGCATTTTTGGGGGTGTTCACTAAATTATCTCATTTAGGAGACCCTAAATTTTGCCAAAAATTAGGGTTCCAACATAGTCTTTGGTTTTGGTTTCTAGATGCTTGTAAGTCCAGAAGGTTTCAGGTCCTTTCTAAAACTTGTGGTTTGCTTCTAGGTAGTCTAGTGTATTTTTCGATGGTAGCTTTATGATTGTAAAGGGTTTCGGGCCTCTTCAAAACTTGTTTTATCCTAATCAAAAACAATCTTTGGTTGATATCAACTATGATAACGTTAAGAAAAGGCCTTAAATTTTTTATTAAATCCCACTAAGTCTTGACTAAGTGCATTAATTTTCACACGAATCCTGAAAAACCTTAGTGATTTTATGCACAACACTAGAAGCTTGTATAAAATCATAGTGAATTCCATTAAATACTAGCTAATTGAATTAATTATACTTTCACGAAGGCATTGGAGCAGACATAGATTGAACATTTTTACATATAATATGAATGAGTATACACCATTTATTTTATCTCTCATATAACATCTCTAATTTATTTTATGATGTAATAAGAATTTAATTTAAAATGTAAACATGTTCGTAAAATGTATTTTGGAGCATTATATTATAAATAGATCAATGTTCCATATTCCTAAGATATCCATCATAGATCAATATGTTATAACAATTGAAGAAGAATTTATGAATGGGTTAACAATTTGAATCACATGTTTAGTACTTCGTAGAAATAAATTAGAATATCTATATTAAAGTTGAAAATAATAGTCGAAATTTGACATATAAATTTATTTTGGCATGTAGCCTTTTCGTAAAAAAGATATCCACAAATTAAAACTATTTTTTTATCAAACACTGGCAATTTTAAATGACAATAGACACAATTTTAAATGACACAGACACAATTTTAACTGTTGTATTGACAATTTTTTTGCTTTCTGACAAAGACCTGATCCTGCCCTACGCAGACGCAGTTTCTTAACATAGACATGTTTTCAAGGCACAAAGACGCAGTTTAATCTGTTGAACTGACAATGTTTTTGCTTTATTATGAAAATATGACCCTACCCTGTGCAGACGTGGTTTCTGAATTCAGACGCAGTTTAAGTTGTCATAGATGCAGGTTCAGATAAAATGCTCGATTTTGTCCAAATGTAAAGTTATTGAATGTGACCAAATCTCAATGTTGAATGTTTTTGTGGCAAGAAAACACAACAAAAAATGAAGACACAATGTCTGAAGGTGTGTTTGTCAAAAAAGTTTTGTGTATGTTCAAAATATTTTCATGGGTATAGCACAAATTGAAGACACGTGAAAATATGCACAACCTAGGCTAGAAGAGAAATCATTCAATGGGGCCCCCGTGACATAGATTTACCTCAAACAAGAAGAAAAGTAGTGATTTTGGTAGCACTGGCTCCCCCACCAGGACACTCACTTCTCGGGCATACCAAATTATCTTACCTCAAAAGAATCCTGCAAGAAGATCTGATCTTCGTACTCATTTGTTGAAAGAAACAACCAAGCCATTAATGACGTGTGATAGAGAAACATAGAAAAGGATAGAGAAGACATCCAAATATAGAAAACGCACATTGAAATGTGAGATGTTGGAGGTGTTGATCGATGACATGCAGATCATCTCTCTAGAAAAGTGGATCGGATCAAATATAATACGGATCAAGTTGGTGAAGGAAAAATCTAACATGACACTATTTGAATTCTTTTTGGAGGGAACCCTAAAAGATAAATATGTCAGCTTGAGGCTGAAATCAGTTGATGCTTAATGCGAAGAGGGAGAGAGAAGAGAGCCCGAGCAAGGAAAAAGATTGTCTTCCTTAAAGTTTACTTTGAAAAGTTGCACTGCGAGTTAGCAGGTGAATTGGTGAGAGGGTCTAACCAGTAGAGACAGAGTAACCAACAAATTGTTGCAGTTCTAACAGTCAAGAAAAGTGATGAGAAGTGATTGGTTGAGAAGGCATCCAAGAGTGACATAGTGAAGTGTGAGGCTGAGGGAGAGAGAAGAGAGGCTAGGAGTAACTGATGAGTGATCAGAGAGAGTAATTTGATAATCAACAGTGTGAGAGCCAGTGAAGGTGAGGAGGTTGCTAACCAACAAAAATCTATTGATCAGGTGTTGTAGAACTCATTTGAAACCAGGTGCTATAACTATATCAAAATTGTATTTCATTATACAATACCGAGCTGGAGCTTGGTGTAGGGGTTGGTGCTCCTTGGGTTGGTGCCCTAATCTGTTGTTTCATTGTGAGGGTGGATTGGAGCAGTAGACTCTAGCAACATTTCTCACCAAGGTTTTTCTCATATTGGGGTTTCCTCGTACATCTGGTGTTGTGGGTTATGCATTTGTGTGTTTGTCTCTTTTGATATCCACATTTATCTTACCGGTTTGATTGTTTAGTGCTTAGGGTGATAACCGGTGTTCCAAGGTTGATTAAAAGGAAAATATTTCAAGAACCAGTGATTCACCCCCTCTCAGTGGTACATTGTGTTCAACACCGTACTCCTTGAACCATCAAATATAAGGATTTATGGCCTCTACAACAAAGGTATATAGTGGGGGAACTTCTGCAGTCCTTGGTGTCTACCCCTGTGGCAGCAACTCATTTAAGAACCCACTCCTAATCCCCAAAGAGGATTTTTAATGCATCCAACACAAGTGTGGACACTAGGGAGAACCGTTGGTGTAGATACATGTCACCAAGTCCTCGCGACTTTCGGTTAACATATTAATTTATATAGCATGCAAAAGAAGTACCGCTTGGGTCATGCCCTCTCACTTGGCCTTATGGGCTACTCGGGAGATAGACCCTCCTACCTAAATAGAAGATGATAACAATTTCTCTTACACCTAAGGTCCAATGTAAGGCAAGGGGAGATGATACTTTTGTTATCAACTCTAGGGTTATAAACATAAAATTTGCAAAGTGCACCAAACACTTCAAAAAAGTTCTTTAACCCCAAATGAAAAGGAGATGTGACCCTAATTAGACTAAAAATCCAAAGACACACACCTAGATTACCCCTGCAACAAATGATTAGTAGTTTTGATAGATTACCCCCACTTGCAAGAACACTAGTTAGGTAAATTTTAAAAATCCAAATCAAAATGTGAAAGGGGGGCCTTCGATAATATGATATTTGCTCTTTTCCAAAACAACTGCATCGCTTCCTTAGTCGAATGCAAGAGGCTAAGCCAAAACCAAATCAGAAACCCTAAAAATGAAAAAGATGCCAACAACTGAAAATAAAAGCACGATTAAACTGAACATAGACGTGACTTCTGGACACAGATGCAGAAATGTGAAGTGCAGACACAAAATCAGAGATCTAAAACTTGCAAAACTGAAAAAAAACCAAAATGTGAAAACAAGAAGCGCAAATGTAATTTTTGGACAAAAACACAGAAGTACAAGTCACATATGTGATTATTGATAAACCTGCACCTGCAACAATAGAAAAAAAGAAATGCAAAAATATCCAGCACATATGCAGTTTAAACTCGCAGACACGAAAATATAATGGACAGACACTATTTCATGATCTGAAACCTACAAAACCAACGGAAAATTAAAAATGCAAAATAGGAAGCACAAATGCAGAAACAAAATGTAGATGCAAAATAATTAGTCATAGATGCAGAATAAATCAGAATCATCGCAAATCCGACCTTCAACTTCACAAAAAAGCTAGATCTGTAAATAAAATGTTAGAAATAAAAGGGACAAGAGTCCCACCAGGTGTACCAAAATGTATACGATGAAAAATGATGATGATAACTATTGTAAAACCATAAAGATCCAACCACAATAATCTAAGTCCTAAAACCAAACATTCACCATTCATCAATGAAGATACCTAAGATCATACAAATTCACAAAATAAAGCAATATTACCATTCACATGTCAAGTAGGGTTTCAATCTCCATTGATCTTGTTTGATATATTTTCTCTCAGATTTTATGTGTGCACAAGAGTTCAACAAAGAATAGATTTTGGTTAAAGATGCTTGATCGCAAGAAAGCTCGATTTCATAAGATAGACGCATTCATTATATGATTAGGTGATTAGGGTTGATAATGAAGGAAGTATCCTCTTATATAGAAGACACTTTAGGAAATGGAGGGATAAGATTAAAAGGTGAAAGAAATAAATGGTCGGATAGGATTAAAGGGTAGGTAGAAGAAATAATAAAATGATGAAGGGGTTAGGTAAGAGAGAATTAAGAGATGGGTGACATGTTTCTTAGAGGAAAAAGTTAATGAATTAATTATAACTAAATAAATATTTATTTAATTAATAGAAGAAATGGGAAAAATTAAATAAATAAAATTATTTATTTAAATTAGAAAAAGGACTAGAAGAGGCTAAATGAATTAGTTAAATAAATAAAGATATATTTAATTAATAGAAAACTTAGGATATAAAAAAATAAAAAATATTTATTTAATTAAAGAGGACAATTTTAGGTGTCTACAAGAAGAGCTAAGGAGGATGACAAGTGAATCTTTGAATGATTTAAATGAAATTTGAGGATGAAGGCTAGTCTTTAGCTACAAAAGACAAGTAACTAGCTTATATATATTTAATAATATATATAGAATAAGCCGAGAGGTATCGCCTCGAGAAGGATACCTCTCGGCTTATTCTATATATATTATTAAATATATATAAGCTAGTAGCAGTCGCAGCATGAATTGAAAGACATGACATAAATTAATTTCAATATATATATTGTTGTATAGTTTAGGATTCTATTTGGTTCAATTCTAGATTTATAATTGTAGTTAGGATTGGAATCAAAATAGTAGGCCTAATTCAATAAGGATTAGGGTTCATTATGGTTTACTATTAGGGTTAGGATTTGATTTGGTTTAAAATAGTAGGCCTAATTCAATAAGGAATAGGGTTCATTTTGTCTTGCTATTATGGTTAGGGTTATGGTTGTAGTTAGGGTTTACATCATTGTTTAGGTTAGGTTAATGGATAGGGTTTGGATTTACATCATGTTTAGTGTTACCGTTAGCGTTAAGATTGTGATTAGGCTAGGATTTAGGGTTATGGTTAGATTATGTGTAGGGTTATGGTTTATATCATAGGGCTATGATTAGGGTTAGGATTATAGTTAGGGTTTATATCATTGTTAGGGTTAGGTTAATGATTAGGGTTTGGATTTACTTCATGATTAAGATTAGGGATAGGGTTAAGATCGTGGTTAGGCTTTGGATTTATCATTATGGTGAGGATTATGTCTAGGGTTAAGGTTAGAGTTAGGATTATAGTTAGGGTTTACATCATTGTTAGGGTTAGGTTAATGGTTAGGGTTTAGATATACATCATTGTAAGGGTTAAGGTTCTAGTTAGGCTTAATTTTTAGGTATATGGTTAGGGTTATCTCTATGATTAGAGTTTATATCATAAGGTTAGGGTTATGATTGTGGTTAGGGTTAGGGTTAAGGATTAGGTTTAGGATTATAGTTAGGGTTTACATCATTGTAAGGGTTAAGGTTCTAGTTAGGCTTAATTTTTAGGTATATGGTTAGGATTATCTCTATGATTAGAGTTTATATCATAAGGTTAGGGTTATGATTGTGGTTAGGGTTAGGGTTAAGGATTAGGTTTAGGATTATAGTTAGGGTTTACATCATTTTTATGGTTAGGTTAATGGTTAGGGTTTGGATTTACATCATGTTTAGTGTTACAATTAATGTTAAAATTGTGGTTAGGCTTGGGATTTAGGGTTATGGTTAAGATTATATGTAGGGTTAGGACCTTTATATCATAGGGCTAGGGTGGTTATGGTTATGGGTTAGGGTTAGGATCATAGGTAGGGTTTACATCATTGTTAGGGTGAGTTTAATGGTTAGGGTTTGGATTTACATCATGATTAGGGTTAGGGTTAAGATTGTGGTTAGGATTAGGATTTACATTTATGGTAAGTTTTATGTTTAGGGTTGTTGTTTATACATCATCGTGTTAGGGTGAGGGTTAGCACAATGGTTAGGGTTATGGTTAAGTTTAAGATTGTGGTTAGAATTAACATTTATAATTATGGTTAGGGTTATGTCTAGGGTTAGGATTTATATCATAGGATTAGGGTTAGGGTTAGGATTATAGATAGATTTTACATCATTGTTAGGGTTAGGTTAATGGTTAGAGTCAGGGTTAGGGTTAGGGTTAGGGTTAAGACTGTGTTTAGAATTAGGATTTATGGTTATGGTTAGGATTATGTGTAGGGTTAGGATGTATATCATAGGGTTATACTCAGGGTTAAGGGTTAGGTTAGGGTTAGGGTTATAGTTATGGTTTGTATCACTTTTAGGGTTAGGTTAATGGTTAGGGTTATGGTTGCAGTAAGGTTTTATATCATTGTTAGAGTTAAGTTAATGGTTAGGCTTAGGATTTAGTATTATTGTTATGATTATTTCTAGGTTTAGGGTTTATATCATGGGATTAGGATTAGGTTTAGCATTAGGATTAATGATTATGGTTAGTTTTACATTTAGGGTTAGGGTTTATATCACAATGTTAGGGTTAGGATTAACATCAGGGTTAGGGTTATGGTTAAGTTTATGATTGTGGTTCAAAGGATTAATATTTAGAATTATGATAAGGGTTATGTCTATGGTTAGGGTTTATATCATAGGGTTAAGGGTTAGGGTTAGGATTATAGATAGATATTACATCATTCTTAGGTTTACATTAATGGTTAGGGTTAGGGTCGGGGTCAAGATTATGTTTAGGCTTATGATTTATGGTTATGCTTAGGATTATGTGTAGGGTTAGGGTTATAGTTGTGTTTTGCATCACTTTTAGGGTTAGGTTAATGGTTAGGGTTAAGGCTAGGGTTAGGGTTAAGATTGTGGTTATGCTTAGGATTTAGGGTTTATATCATAGGGTTAGGGTTAGGATTAGGATTATGTTTATGGTTTATATCATTGTTAGGGTTAAGTTAATGGTTATGGTTTGGATTTACAACATGGTTAGGGTTTGGCTAATGGTTATGGTTTGCATCACTTTTAGGGTTAGGTTAATGGTTAGGGTTAGGATTGTAGTAAGGGTTTACATCATTGTTAGGGTTAGGTTAATGGTTAGGTTTTGGATTTAAGGTTTAAGGTTAGAGTTAGGATTAGGGTTACGATTATTGTTAGGGTTAGGATTTAATGTTATTGTTATGATTATTTCTAGGGTTAGGGTTTATATCATGGACTTAGGATTAGGGTTGGGATTAGGATTTACGATTATGGTTAATTTTATGTTTAGGGGTACGGTTTATATCACAATGTTAGGGTTAGGGTTTATATTAGAGGGTGAGAGTTAGGGTTAAGGGTTAGGGTTGAGATTATAGTTAGGGTTTACATCATTGTTAAGGTTAGGCTAATGGTTAGGGTTTAGATTTATATCATGGTTAGGATTAAGGTTAGGGAAAGGGTTAAGATGATGGTTAGGCTTAGGATTTAGGGTCACATTTAGGAGTTTTTCTAGGGTTATGGTTTATATTTATTGTTATGGTTATGGTTTGGATTTATATTTATGGTTTGCATCACTTTTATGGTTAGGCAAATGGTTAGGATTAGGATTGCAGTATGGGTTTACATCATCGTTAGAGTTAGCCTAATGGTTAGGTTTTGGATTTAGGGTTAAGGTTAGGGTTAGGTTTACAATTGTTGTTAGGATTAGTATTTAGTGTTATTGTTATGATTATTTCTAGGGTTAGGCTTTATATCATGGGATTATGATTAGGGTTAGGATTAGGATTTACGATTATGGTTAGTTTTGTGTTTAGGGTTAGGGTTTATATAAAAACATTAGGATTGGGGTTAAGGGTTTAAGGTTTATATTAGAGGCTTAGAGTTACGGTTTTAAGGGTTAGGGTTAAGATTGTAGTTAGGGATTACATCATTGTTAGGGTTAGGCTAATGGTTAGGGTTTATATCATAGGGTTAGGGTTAGGATTAGGATTATGTTTATGGTTTATATCATTGTTAGGGTTAAGTTAATGGGTACAGTTTGGATTTACAACATGGTTAGGGTTAGGGTTTGGCTAATGGTTATGGTTTGCATCTCTTTAAGGGTTAGGTTAATGGTTAGGGTTAGGATTGTAGTAAGGGTTTACATCATTATTAGGGTTAGGTTAATGGTAAGGTTTTGGATTTAGGGTTTAAGGTTAGAGTTAGGGTTAGGGGTTAGGATTTAGGGTTTTATATTAGAGGGTTAGAGTTAGGGTTTTGGATTTAGGGTTTTATATTAGAGGGTTAGAGTTAGGGTTAAGCTTTAGGGTTAGGCTAATGGTTAGGTTTTGGATTTATATCATGGTTAGGGTTAAGGTTAGGGATAAGGTTAAGATTAGGGTTAGGCTTAGGATTAGGGTTACATTTAGGATTATCTCAAGGGTTAGGGTTTGTATCATCGGTTAAGTGTTAGTGTTAAGGGTTAGGGTTAGGATTGTAGTAAGGGTGAAGTTAGGGTTATATTTAAGTTTAGGGTCAAGTTATGATTTAGAGTTCAATCAGGTCTAGATTAGAGATATTGTCAAGGTGAGGGTTTTATTATGGTAAGGTTTTCATTATAGTTAGGGTTTGTATTTTTTAATGTTGTTAAATGAATCAATAATTAGTTTTAGAATAAATTTAAAACTAAAAAAATGATTAGAGTATGCTTTTAATGTTTATCAAAGCCTAATGGTAATCAAACCAAAATATTAATGAAGGGTTTACCCTTTATGATATAATTTTAAAAATTGGGTTGGCATTCAATCAGAGAGATTAGGTTTAGAGGTTAAGGTTATAGTTAATTAGAGTTTAGTTTGAAGGTAAGGCTAGTAGGTAACTATTGTAGGATAATGCATTCATAACACTTATAATCATTTTTTATAAAATATTAAAAGAATCTTTATTATTATGTACTTTTCTTATGAATATTTTGTTTCCTTATTTATATATTTTAAAATAAAACTTAAACTTAGCATTAGTAAAAGTTAATTGATAATAAATTGTTAGATTATGCTTTTAGTTGTGAAATTGAAAAACTAAAATTAATCTAAATATATTAACAAAATTTCTAATTTAAAAACTATATGATTAGAGTTAACTTTAAGATTAGGTTAGGGTTTGCACTTATTTAGAGAGATTAGGTTTAGGGGTTAAGGTTATAGTTAATTAGAGTTTAGTGTTAAGGTAAGGCTATAAATAGGTAACCATTGTAGGATAATGCATTTATAACACTTATTGCCATTTTTTTATAAAATATTAAAAAAGTCTTTAATATTATGTAATTTTCTTATGAATATTGTTTTTCCTTATTTGAATTTTTTTATGAAATAATTACCATGAAGCTTTGTCCTAATGAAATAAATACATTTTAAAATAGCTTCAAATTTTATTATAATTAAAATATAGACATTTTAAAATAGTTCAAAGTTTCTTATAATTAAAATTATCTTACTCATAACCTTTAATTAATTTAGACATGTAACATTTTTATTCTACCTTTTCTTTCTGCATGCAAATCATTTCAGATTTTAAAATTGAAATAAATTCATTGTTTTTAATTGTTAAATGAATCAATAATTAGTTGTAAAATAGATTTACAACTCCCACTGACATCTTGCATTCCTTCTACAATGCATTGATCTCCTCATTTCTGCAATTCAAATGAGTCTATTAAAATTAAAAAGAAGTTATTCATAAAGATAATGAAAACATACTATGCAACATATACAAAAATATAAAATACAAAACCCTAAATTAAATACAACAAAACCAAACATTATATAAAATCCCTAAATCTTTTGAAAGTGAATAAATGTCAACCTAGAAAAATTCACAAATGAATAAATGTTAAAGAATCGCTCTACAACCCTCCTCTATCCGTGAATTAGTTAAAATGACACATTGAAAATAAGATATCCATTTTTCGGTTTTTAATTTCTTACTTTTCTTTTTATCATTCTTAAGTAGATTAAACCTCTTTAAAACTACTCATTATTTTCATTCAATCTTTTTGGTAAATTTGGACTCACCTTCATGGATCGAAAGAGATATTAAAATAAAAATGATGCATTGAAAATATGATATCTGTTTTTTAGTTTTTTTAATTTCTTACTTTTTCTTTTTATCATTCTTAAGTAGATTAAACTTCATTGAAACTACTCATCATTTTCATCCAATCTTTTTCCTATGTAATGAACTTTGCATATAACTCAATTTAAAGGCTGCATTTTAGTTTTTTGAGTAACAATATTTCAATATTCTTTGTCCCACTTATTTATCTATCATTTTTATAATTAAAATAATAATGCTTATGTCAATGCTTGGAGACATACACTATATTTAAATAAGTTATTGTATTTTAAATTTTTTATGGAGAGATTTTTATGAAATATATTAGCTGGTATTATTGAGAAATTTTCAAATATTTAATAAACGGTTCTATTCATTTATGGCTTAAATTTTTAATTTCATAGATTTTAAAAAGTTATTGATGTTATGTATTTAAATTTGTAATATCTGATGTTAGAAAAATTAGCTGAAAATCTTTCTATACTGATTTGTCCTAATAGTCACTATGCACATTTATGAGTTAAATGCAAATTTGATCATATTTATTTATTTTTTAAATAGGAAGAATTAATTTTTAATTAATTAATATATATAATCAAATATTCATTCTGATTATTCTGGCACTATAAATGCAGAACAAAGTTTCAATCACAATCTATGACAAAAAGTTATATCAAGGAAAACTTCTAACAATCTAGACATTGCTGAAGTGCTCCCCGATTTAAAAACTACCATTAAAACTACAAAGATGAACCTGATTTAGTAATTTGTTTTTCAGTGTGTGCACCATAACTTTTTTTTTTTCACTATAATTGTTTGTTAGAAAAGGTTTTTTATAGATACTTTTTTCTGCAAATCTATTTATGGTATAAAAATATGTGCTTTCTTCCACAAAGCAACATCATCGTACATGCAGGTAAACACCTTACAAATCTATGGAGAAATAGATAGTGGAGCAGAAACCCTAATCTCTAGGGTTAGGGTTTCAAAATCCACTGCCTTGCAAGTTCGACTGGCTTGGTTGTACATGAAATGTAGGTGGAGAAGTTTGCCCCTCTGAGTTACAATCGTTTAGACCATTTTCTTTCCCCTCCGAGTTACAATCGTTTAGACTATTTTCTTCATCGTTTTCCAGATTTGTAAGCCACAGGATGGAACAGACAAATATTAGTGTTGCAAAGTTTAGCTGGAATTTGTATCCTTTTCATATTATTTATTTTGTAACTCTACTGAAGATATCATCTGACTGTAAAAATCTAAAGTCTTTAACCAAATGAATGAATTTGTAGATAATACCCACCCATTCCTTGAGAATAAAGCACTTATGCTGGAATCCAATTACCTGTACACAACCAAGATCAAAGTAAACACATTTAGGAGATGAAGACTCAGTATGTGTAGATTTCTGGATTCAGTTTTGCAACATTTTATAATATCAATATTTTGGATCATATTTTAGGATCCTATAAGATAAAATTGGTTTCATTTATTTTAAGACTTCTATCTATTTTGAAACACCAAGTAAAAGAGGTAAACTGATCAGTATTTTTTGTCAATTCATATACACGTATTAATATGTTTGCCTTTCTCTCTCGAACTTTCTTTGCTGCAAGCACAAGATTTTCTTCAAGATAACCTAGTTGTTTTGGTGTAAATGTCTCCACATCTTCACCCATCACACAATTACAGAGAAGAATCAATCCAGATAGCTTTCCAAAAGTTGAATATTAATATGCTGATGATTCTGCAAATAAAATAGATTCAACAAACCTACAATATAAAAACAATATGAAATCTATAAAACAATATTACATACCTCTATCTCACAATGAAACTGCACAATTGATCCCTTCGAAGAGTGGTGCATTACCGTTTTTGTAATTTTTAATTATTGAATGGAGTGAAACTGTCTCATAACCGTTTTCAAAACCAAATCTATTAATCTATTAATTATTTTACTTTCTATATTAGTTAATTATTATTTTAAACCTTAAATAATTGAAAACCAAATGACCGTCAAAATTATTGAAAACCCCCAAATGTTGACGCATAAATTTGCTGCCATTGTAGAAGCCTCTCGACTTAATAAAAAGAGATCACAATACTCATTTATTTTATTTATAAACAAATGTGAGAAAAAAATTAATAAGATAGAAAAATTGACTCTCCCATTTAGAGACAAAATCATGGATATGAGTGATACTAGAATTGAAGGATTCAAGTTATTTCAAAATCTATTGGATAAAGGTGAGGGGGTGATGGAAGATATAAAAGATTTTTTTATATTCATTGGTTCTTTGGTGTCTCGTGTGAAAAATAAGGTTTGTATTGCCCCATTTTTTATGAGGAAAATAAGAATTTGTGACTTTCTCTTTAGGAGCCAAGAAGGATCATGGGTGTGATGGATTGCAGGCTAATTTTTTCTTTTTTTTTTTTTTAACATATTTTGTGGTAGGATGTAAGGGTGGCTATGAAGGAATGTAGAAAATGAGGGTAATATTTTTTAAGAGGAACTCAAATTTCCTAGCCCTTATCCGAAAGGTGAAAATTTAAGAATTTTTTATGATTTCAAGAAAATTAAATTATGTAACACAATCTATAATGTTTCCACTAAGGTAGTTGAATTGATATTTGATAAAGTACCAATTAATGTTAACTTTAAATAGTAGAGAGGTTTTGTAAAAGGTAGGCAGATATTGGATGGTAGAATTATATTGTAAAAGTTTTTAATTTGATCAAATAGACAAATAAAGATGGAATGATTTTGTAAATTGATATAAATAATCTTATGATAAGGTGTCATAGAAATTCCTAATCAAATCTTTGGGGAAATTTTTCTTTAGTGTCAAATGATGTAAATGAATTTGTAGCTACTTTTCCATCAATTCAATTTTTTTTTTTATTAATGACCAATAATCCAAAAAAATTTAGGCCAAATGAGGTCTACGTAAGAGAAATCCCTTATTCCATTTCCTTTTTCTTAGCATGTAAGAAGCTTTTGGTTGATTTTTAAGATTTAAGAGCAATGATATGAATTTAAAGGGTCTTCAAATCTCTTCTATAATACTAAGATGGGACACTTAATTTTTTTGATGGTATCATTTTATTTATCATGGAAGTTTGTGTATTCAAGAAATATTGAAGTTTCAGTCGGTGGGACAAAAAAATATCAACCCATGCAAGTCAAGGATCCTTACTGTAAAAGATGAGATAGGGAGGAATCATTGAATATTTAGTGGATTTTGGGCTTTTAAATGTAACAACTCCTAGAGAATTAGTTATATTTTCCTTTGTGAGATTTTGCCAAGATCAAGAGCTCAATGAAATGTACAAAATAGAGACATAATATGGGACAAGAATAAACTATATTCTCATCAATAGAAAATGATCAATAATCATAATTCAATAGTTACATACAATGAAGATGAGCTTGCTTATATTGGCAAGGCTAGGGATATGTGAGCACACAAACATGACATGTGGCTCAATAAGAAACAAGGGTAGGTAGGAAATAGGTGTGGGTAGGTAGGAGAAATAATATAATAGTCCACATGAGGTGGATCACCCACTGAATGTGGAGTGTAACAACAAGATCAACACCATAAAAGGTGGAATTTCTCCTACACACACTATCCCAATGTGGCACAAACACCCAAGTGTCTCATACCCAAACTACTATGAAAATGCATTATCCTAAGTAAACTTAAGTAAGTGTAATAATATCCATGATGAATAATTATTTACACCAACACCCCCCCTTAAGTGCAACTTAGGGGAATGCACTTAAGTCTACAATGCAACTAAGCAATGCAAGATGGGTCCCGGCTACGAGGCCATGTTAGGTACCCATGTACAAATGCAAATGCATGCAAACCAATGCAATGAAAACTCTCACAAAGTGGGGAAAGAGAGAAAAACCCAATGGGGAAAAACCCTCCCCCAAAAGAGAGATGAAAAACATACAAGAGAACTCTCATAGAAGAATGTGAAGGACAAAACCCCATGTGAGGAAAAAGTCCCCCCCATATGAGAGAAGAAGAGAAGCTAGGAAGCCCCCCCTCAATGTGGAATCTGCACCAATGATAGAAGCTCGATGTATGAAGAAACTGCTCCACGAATGTCGAACAACATTCCTCCCCTTAGGAAGAAACAAACCAAAGGTGTATCCATGAAGTCTCCCCAATCATGAAGGGAAGATGTATGAAGAAAACTCATGATGAAAGGAATCTCTGAAAACTGCTCAAGTGTCCCCATGTTGATGCTGAAAGATACCCCTTCCAAAGGTGGTAAACTGTGCCACACTGCTGAAAAAGGCACTCCAAGATCTAGTGGAGATGGATGTAGAACATGTCCCAAAGACTCACATGTCTCCTCAAAAAATAAAGAGACCTCCTCCAACTGCTGTACATAAGTATCCACAATCATGTCAACCTCTAAAGAATGATCATGTAGAGAATGAACAAGAGGGTCAGAGTGTGCCCTTGCAACAATCGAAGAAGGATCACCTTCATCAAAGAGAAGATGAATGTCATCAATGATGTCTCCCAAATCTGCAATGTAGGATTCTACAAACAAACCTGTAATATCTGTCAAGTAATCATCCCATGAATCTGAAGCTAGAAGACAATGAATATCCTGCTGCACTGAATCACATGAAGGCAAAACTGTCACACTATCTGCATCATCAGGTGCAATAGGTGATGTGATATCAATATGAGGAGATGAAATACAAGGCTCAAGAACGGGGTCACATGTGAGAATCCCCATGTTCAAGTATCCAATGTTCTCCTCAAAATCTGAACCATCACAAGAAGTGTGATCATAATGTGTAGAATCATCAAATGTGAAATCATCATCATCAACAAAATCTGAAAAGGAGTATAACCGAGATGCATGATCAACCACCCCAGTCGCAATGATAGCTCTAGTCTCCAAGTCTTTAATGAAAACAGAGTCAGGTGTGAACTCCACAACTCTCTTAGTTGCGCCATGTGTGATTTGATAGATAGAAAGGAGATTGTTTGTCAAGTGGGGTACACACAACACATCATTGAAGGAGTTATCCCCAATGTCAATAGATCCTTTCCCAATCACATCCATGTATGTATGATTGCCCATAAAAATCTGTGGCATGGTGCAAGGCTCAAATGTAGAGAACATAGACTGCGAAGATGCCATATGATGAGAAGCCCCTGAATCTAGAAGCCATCTCTCTGAATCATGACTGATAGTAGCACATAGAGCTTTTCCTTTTCTTGTTCCAAAAGAGTGAGTCTTTCCATTTGTAGAAGCCATGAATGCTTGCCCTTTTCCTTTTGAATGTGAGGAAGTGGAAGTTGATGAATCATCCTTCTTGTAGACTTTAGGCAAATCAATGTTATGCTTTCTGATGATATGTGTAAGCTCATCAATCTTCTTAGAATGGCAACGATGTTCCTCATGACCAATCTTTTTACAATAAGCACAAGTAGGTCTCTCCCTCTTTGGTGAATTATCTCTCTTAGAAGAGGATGAATCTCCTTGTTTTGGAGAAGATGGTGCTTTGTCTTTAGGCTTTGATTGCCATTTCTTCTTGTTTGAGTTGTCCTTTCCTTGATTTCCTTTGTTCCCTTGATTTGCCACTAATGCTTGAGACTTAGAAGCCTTAAGAATGCCCATGCTTATCAACTTAGTTTGTTCCATCATCAACATTTCATTGAAAGCATCAAATGTAGGCATTTTGTAGCTTGAACCCATTGTCATCCTATGGGTTTGGAAACTAGAAACAAATGCTGCATATTCTTGTGGAAGCTTGCCTATCAAGTTGAATATCAATTGAGTATCCTTCTTATCAATGCCACAATCTGAGTTGTGCCCTCAACTCATTTGCCTTAGTGACATAATCTTGTATAGAATCAAAGTTCTTGGGATCTAACATGGTGAGATCACTATCAATTTGGTATCCCCTAATCTCATCAACTTGACCATACAAGTCTTGAAACTTTTGCCAAGCATCCTTGATTAGAGTACATTTCTCAATATGAAAAATGAGATCCTTTGATACATACTTTCTTAAGGTACCAATTGCCATGATATTTTTAGTGAGCTAATCTAAGTGACCAACTGGATTAACCTTAGGATCAGCGGGAGCAACAATAGTTCCATCAATGTAATGGGTGAGTCCTTTTTCCATAAGTTTACTCCATGCATCAATTTTCCAAGTAGCATAATTATGTGGAGTTAAGAGAGGAAACTTAGAAGAACCCATAGCAGCAAAAAGGAAGGAACACAAGAGCACAAAATCACAAGAGATAGCCCCCCAAATTCACTCAATCAAAGTACCCCCCCCAAAGTGATGATTTTGGCACTTTATACTTAGTGCGATTACAATGAGCCACTTGCAAAACAAGGCAAAGTGGACTTATGATGCAAATTTTACAACTTCTCAAATGAGATACAAGAGACTTGAATCAATAGTGCAATGAATCTAACTGAGATTCAAGCAAATATACAAGTACCAAGAGAGCCAAAAATGGCCAAAATCTGAAAGTACAATTTCTACTTACAATGGCATCAATCTAATAGCATCATGTGAAAGTAGACAAAAAAATATGCACTTTAAAAAAAAACGGCACCTGGAAAGGAGGTCGGATGACCACAAATGAAGCCTCTGAAGTTGCAAAAACTAGGATTACTCAGGTACAGTCACCAAAAACTGCATTTTATGAAAAAACAGTGCATCAAAATCAAAAAATTCCTTCACCACTGCGGAGAGAATAAAATTCTAGCCCATTTCAAAAAATATTGCTTGAAAAAAGGAGCAAAAATAAGCAAGTTATGGCCATTTGAAGTTGAACTGCAAAATCAAAAATGCAAATGAGAGGGGCCTGCCAAATTTTTGAAAAATGCTGATGTGGCGCTAACGTCAACAAGTCACTGTGTTAAATTTGATGGCAGTATGACTGTCGCAAAAACTTCGTCCCCTGCCGACTGGGCGTCCGTACTGTACGGACAAATGACGTGGCAGATGACTGTGTAGGCTGTACCGTACGGGATTTGCTGACTGGGCACTATAGAGTGGCATACGAAAAGCTGTCTGTGTGAGCCACGTGGCATTTGCGTGGCAGCCGTACGGATGACGTGTGAGGGTTGTACCCGCGGGCCAGTGGTCGCCTGCCACGTGGCGAGCGTGGGTCCTCCGGTCTGGGTGGTCGCTGGCGAAGCGGGCACTGCCGGAGAGAAAGATCCCGGCGGGCCCGGGAGCCAAGGGACCAGTGGCGGTGGAAGCACGGCGATCGGTGGCGGTGGCTGAGGGAGCCGGTGGAAGCGAGGTGACCGACGGCGCGACGTGGACGAGTAGTGGGAGGACAGGACGGCCGGCGGCGTGGGTCTCGGCGTGCAGAGCCGGAACAAGATGTGGACGTGGCGGCGGTGTCGGGTACAGGTTCCGACAAACGGCAGGTTTCGATAGGTACGGGCTGCAGCGAACGACAGAGACAGACTTGCAGTACGGGGTCACAGGGGGGTGGGTCTGCAGACCCCCCAAAAACACCTTTTTGATTTTTTTTTTTGATTTTCAATTTTTTTGATTTTTATTTTTAATTTTTAGATTTTTCAAAAAAAATTTCAGAAAATGAATATTTTTTTTTTTTTCGAAAAAACAATAAAAATTTTGGAAATCCGTACGATTGTAGCAAAATTGGCGAATTTTTTTTTCTCACCTAAATAGGCCGACTTTATAACCAAAATTCATGGAAACGACCTTCTGGACGTAATGGCAGGGTCGGATCTGGTCTAGGATGCCTCCAAAAGATGCTGCTCCTCAGATCTGCCTCTTGATGTCGCAATAATGCCTCTTCAAGACGAATCAATGAAGCCCCAATGGCTCTGATACCATGTGAGATTTTGCCAAGATCAAGAGCTCAATGAAATGTACAAAATAGAGACATAATATGGGACAAGAATAAACTATATTCTCATCAATAGAAAATGATCAATAATCATAATTCAATAGTTACATACAATGAAGATGAGCTTGCTTATATAGGCAAGGCTAGGGATATGTGAGCACACAAACATGACATGTGGCTCAATAAGAAACAAGGGTAGGTAGGAAATAGGTGTGGGTAGGTAGGAGAAATAATATAATAGTCCACATGAGGTGGATCACCCACTGAATGTGGAGTGTAACAACAAGAGTGGAGTGTAACAACAAGATCAACACCATAAAAGGTGGAATTTCTCCTACACACACTATCCCAATGTGGCACAAACACCCAAGTGTCTCATACCCAAACTACTATGAAAATGCATTATCCTAAGTAAACTTAAGTAAGTGTAATAATATCCATGATGAATAATTATTTACACCAACATCCTTTAATGGGGAATAATGCCTCAAGTGAGGAATGAATGGTAGGGACTAATAATATATAGAATAAGCTAACCTCTTTGAAATAGAAGTGGTTCTCATTCATGAGAATTATTTCCTTAATGAAGGCTACACTATTCATAATCTTTATGTATGTCATGTATTTTTCACATTTTGAGTAAATTTTACCAATATAGGATCTTCTTATGGAGTGGTATTGAGGAGAAAAAAATAATGCCTTTGTTAGGTGGGGAAAGGTATGTCAAAGAAAATATGAAGCTACTTTGCAATTCGATGAATGTGGATTAATGAATCATTGCCTTCAAGATAAACCTTAGAATATGGAGAATGTTTAAGGAAAGTGATATGATTTGGAATAGAGTTCCTTTGATGCAAGTATATTGCATAGATGTATTGGTGGACAATATATTCATAATTCAAAAGTTACCTATACACTTGGGCATATAGAATTTCCCCTACTAGTGTAGCAAATTGATATTTAAATATATTAAATAGAAACATATTGATGGAAATAAGATTATCTTTTGGAGATCAATGCAAGTTGATGATTGTGCCTTCATTAATTTTATGGCCTTTGAAGTCTTTAGCTTCTCATTTGAAGAAATCTTTGGTCTAGTGTGGTAAACTATGTTGAGATCAATGTGGAACATACTAAATGGATTAGTTTGGGTTATCTTTTATTAGAGTTGGATGAAGCTTGCAAGAGAGGCATATTTTTATCTTGAGGTTGTTAGACAACTCAGATAACCAGAGAACAACTGAGAGAGGGGGGGGGAGGTGAGTCAGTTGTCAACATATTATAGAACTTTAAGCATTAAAACCTTATTATCAGAATAATAGATATAATAGTTAAGCATAAATGTAAACCACATAAAATTTACCAACCATGCACAAAAGATAACACCAAGATCTGTACGTGGAAAACTCGGTAAAGGGAAAAACCATGGTGGGAAGGCTACCCACAATCAAATAACACTTTTATAGTAAGTATGTGATTACAATAAGAGGGGCCTGCACATGCAGGAAGGCCAACAACCTAGAGCGCACTGGTCATCACAAAAGGAGCCTCACTGACTGCAAAATAAATTCAGACTACAATCTGGAAGAAGAATGAAATGCAAGAGTAGCATCTCCTATGCTTGAGTACAGTTCCAGTTAAGCTCAGTACCAGAGGTCTTAAACCTCTTTCACCAACCCAATTCAATCACCTATGATAAAAAAAAAACCTCTGCATATGATTACAACTTTATTCAAACACTGATAATCCCATAACCTATGACCACATTAATCCCATGAATCCCCATGATCTACAAAGATATCTTACATCATATTTATATGAACCCGGGACCTAAAAAATTAGGCCGACCACCTAAAAGATAATACAATAAACTCATAATTTAAACCCATAATCTAATGATCAACCAAGTCAGCCTAAGACCGAAACAACATAATCCAATCAACAAACCCAACCAGTAATGCATCGGGATCATCCACCAACACGTTAAATAAACCGGTCGATAACCTAGCCAAATAAGATAGCATTAGGTCCAAACCCAAATCCAACACCACTGATCAATAGGAACACGGACAAGATAACCAATAGAATCCCTAAAGCCATTAGAAGCCATGCCAACACCACTTATCACATGCATCAAAAGGCCCTCAATAAAGCTCTATCGACAGAATCATTACCGACAACCAAAAGGCTTACTAGAACAAATGATAGCTCTTGAGTCATCAAATCCCAAACCAACTAATCATGATACTCATCTGAATAGCATGAATGACAGATCTAAACCAACAAGCCAAAGCATACCAAAGCATACCAGATCAATATCATAAACCAACCACTCTATCGGAATCCGATAAACAATAAAAATAGTCGGTGTTGCCATCAATGAAAAAACATCAATGCAACACATAATCAATTCCTCTAATTGCCAACAATCTCCCCCTTTGGCATTGATGGCAATAGTAGATGTGAAAAACATCCAAGTACCAAGAAATGCCAAACAAGTCTCCCCCAAAGGAAGACAATCAACAATCTCCCAAAAGATGATATAAAAATGAAGTAACAAACTCCCCCTATGAATGATATCTCAGTTAAGCTCTGATCTCTCCCCTTGATTGATATTCTGTAAGCTCTTTTTTTCACATATATCTCTCCCCCTTTGACATCAACTCCATAAATATGACATGAACATCAAAGAAAAATCATAAATCCACTAAACCACATAGCTGACTACCCCCCCTAAGTAGTAGCAACAACACATCAATACAAAATGAATAGTAGCTTTGTAAGTGCATCCCAAACTGATGCTAGTCAGCATCATTTAGGTCTCTATCGGAGGGGCAGAAACCCCCAATCTGTCTTTGAAGTACTCAAATGATTCCTTAAGCAAATGTTTAGTGAAGATATCTGCAATCTTCTCTTTAGTGTTCACATAAACCAGTCTGACTTCATTTTATTCCACGTTCTCCTTCAAAAAGTTATACTTGATAGATATGTGCTTTGTCTTAAAATGAAATACCATATTATTTGATATATCAATATCAACAGAGTTATCGCAGTGAATAACTACTGGTTCATTACAATCCACCCTTATATCCTTCAACATTTGCTTCATCCATAGAACTTGTGTACAGTTAGTAGTAGCAACAACATACTCAGCTTCAACAGTAGACAAATATTTACATGACTGCTTCTTGTTGATCCAAGAAACAAGTTTCTTTCCAAGAAAGAAAGTTCCACCGGATGTTCTCTTCCAGTCATCAACATCTCTAGCCCAATCAACATCTGTATATGCACATAGTGTAAAGTCATCATTTTTAGGATACCACAAACCAAGTTCTGTTTTTCCCTGCAAATACCTGAAAAAATCCTTTTCACCAAACTTTCATGATTCTCTCTAGGATCACTCTGATATCTTGATACAATACAAACTGCATTCATTATATCCTGTCTAGTATGAGTCAAATATAACAAACCTCCAATCATAGACTTATACCTTGTAGGATTTGCCGATGCTGATGTATCTTTCTTAGTCAACTTCTCACTTGTAACCATAGGTGCACCAACCAGTTTAGAATCTTTCATACCAAATTTATTCAACAACTCTCTAGCATACTTAGTTTGACAGATGAAAATACCTTTATCAATTTGAGTAATCTGCAAACCTAAGAAAAATTTCATCTCCCCAATCATAGACATCTCAAATTCATTCTTCATGTTTTGAGAGAATTCTATACATAACCTATCCTCACCTCCAAAAATGATATCGTAAACAAATACTTCAACAATTAATATGTCATCATCAGTGATATTATAGTATAAATTACTATCAACATTACCTTTAGTGAAACCAAGCTTCAAAAGATATTTATCCAATCTTACATACCAAGCTCTGGGGGCGTGTTTTAATCCATATAAATCTTTCCTTTGCCTGCAAACCATGTTTTTGTCATCTAAAAGTGAAAATACATCAGGTTTCTCAATGTAAACTTCCTCTTCAAGATCTCCATTCAGAAATGCACACTTAACATCCATTTGATAAACCTTGTAGTTCTTATGGGCAGCATAAGCAAGAAATAATCTCACAGCTTCAATCCTAGCTACCGGAGCAAAAGTCTCATCATAATCAATTCCTTCCTTATGAGAATATCCTTTACAAACCAATCTAGCTTTATTCCTCACAACTTGTCCATCTTCATTAAATTTATTCCTAAAGACCCATTTAGTTCCAATAACATTCTTATTTTTAGGCCGAGGAACTAAATTCCATGTGTTATTCTTTTCTATCTAATCCAATTCCTCTTCCATTGCTTTTGTCCAACTTTTATCTTTGAATGCTTCAATTACTAATGCCGGTTCAATTTGAGAAATTAAACATACCTCATCAGCTACCAACCTTCTTCTTGTCATCACTCCTTTGTTCTTGTCTCCAATGATTTGATCTTCTGAATGATTCAACCTTACATACCGAATAGTCTTTTGACTTTCTATTTCTCTGCTCCGATCTTCAGTTACTGTTGAATTTTATGATGCTACTGAAGTAATTGGTTCAACATTCTATTCCGGTGCAGGTGCCACCGGTTCATTTATGATCATCTCCACTGCCGGTTCTCTCTCATAAGTTCTGATTTGATTTCTATTTTTCTCATCCACCTTGACATTAGTGCTCTCCACAATTCTCTGCAATATTTTGTTATAACATCTATATGCTTTGCTTTCAATAGAATAACCATGAAATATACCTTCATCACATCTAGGATCAAACTTTCCAATGGAATCATCTCTTTTGATATATAATTTACTACCAAAGATTCTGAAATACTTAACTTTATGTGTATGACCAAACCATAACTCATAAGGTGTCTTACCAGTGTCTCCCTTGATATGAACTCTATTGAATGTGTATACCACCATTCTCACAACTTCTCTCCAGTAGATATGAGGCAAATTAGCCTCCATCATCATCATCATAGTTCTAGCTACATCCAAGATAGTTCTGTTCTTCTTTTCCACAACTCCATTCTACTGAGGTGTTTGAGGTATAGATAACTGTCTCCTTATCCCATTCTTTTCACAATAACTATTAAATTCACCAGATGTGAATTCTCAACTCTGATTAGACCTTAAGCATTTAATCTTCAATCCTGTCTCTATCTCAACTTTAGCTTTAAAGATTTTAAATTTTTCAAATGCTTCAGATTTTTCCCTTAGAAAAGTAACCCACATCATTCTAGAATAGTCATGAATGATTAGCATAAAATATCTATCACCCTAAATTTTTTTGATTCTAGTAGGACCACACAAATAAGTATGAATAAGATTAAGAACATCATTAGATTTGTCTTGTATACTCTTAAAATATTTTGTGACTTGCTTTCCCATTTGACATTTCTTACAGACCGAATTATAGCGCTTCACAATCTTAGGTATATCTCTAACTGCCTTAGTAGAACTGATCTTTACAATGTAATCAAAATTCACATGATAGAACCTCTTATGCCATAACCAACTCTCATCAATGTGTGCAATCAAACATGTCTTCTCACCAAAGTTCAAAGGAAAGATGTTACCTTTAGTCTGAGTACCGGTTGCAATCTCCAATCCAGATCTGTTGATAAACTTGCATTTTCCATCCTTGAACTATAACTGAAATCCCTTATCCACCATCTTTCCTACACTCAAAAGATTATGCCTTAAACCTTGAACATAATAAACATTATCAATATCACTCTTACCATCTAGTGATATAGTTCCTCTTCCCTTGAACATGCACACTTTGTCACCTCCAAATCTAACCAAACTACCATCAAATTTTTGCAAAGATAGAAACTTCCTTTTATCTCTAGTCATATGATGTGAACATCCATTGTCTATCACCCATTCATCCTTGCCTTCAATTTTAGCAGCAAGGGCCTTTTCTTCAAGTACCATATCATCTTCCTTGATAGCCAAAAATACCCATTCCTTTCCATTGCCGGATCCACAAGTTGAATCTTGTGTTGATTCATCATCAGAATTAGTCACACCTTCCTCATCAACATAGTAGCATGATTTGTCTTTGTTTCTACTGTACTTATTCTTGTTCTGATAACCATGGTTAGGCCTAAAAGATCTTCTAACTCTTTCCTCAAATCTTGAATTCCTTTCAGGAAATCTAGATGCAAAATGACCTATTTTATTACATGCAAAACATTTAAAAGGTGATTTTCCTTCATACTTACTTCTTGTAGGACCTTTAGGTACTTTTCTAGAAAATAGGGCTTCAAGTTTCTCAAACTCTTCATCTTCTTTCTTCATTTCCTCAAGTTCCTTAGCATATAAGGCTTTCCAATCACTCTTGCTGGTAGATGATGTAGATGCATGAAAATAGGTTCAAATTTTGCAACTCGAGAAGGACCAAATTTTCTTCAAGCTCAAAAGCAGATAACTTCCCAACCAAGGTATCCCTATTAACATAGGTGTTTTCCATAGTTCACAATTTGTTAATTGCAGTAGCCTTCATCTTATAAGCCCGTGGAAAATCTTTGATTACTTTAGAAACTATTTCATCTTCGCTTAGAGATCCACCACAACATTAAATTCCCATGAAAATCTCATTAACTCTCTCCATAAAAGCATTAATCCTTTCATCTTCTTCCATCTTTAGGTTCTCATATCTCACCCGGTAACCATCGAGTTTAGCAATTTTAACAGTAGGGTCACCTTCATTTAGAGTCTCCAATTTATTCCATATAGACTTTGCAGTTGATTTGTCAGATAGTCCCATAATTTTCTGATCAGAAAGTGCACACAAAAGAGCTTCTCTATCTCTACAGTCATTTTCAATGTCCTTATCCAAGCCTGCTGAAGGAGGATTGCTAGATGTTGGGTTATGAGGTGTATAGCCATTCTCAGTGATCTCCCAAATCTCCTTGCCAAGACATCTCAGATAAGTCTCCATCCAAATCTTCCATACTCTGTAATTTGTTCCATCAAGCCTAGGAATTTCTCTCCAGGAAACAACAATAGATGAACTTGATGAACTTGTACTATTAGATGCCATAAGATCTTCCTCAAGTGGTTAAGCTCCTGTAGAGAGGACCAGGCTCTGATACCAATTTTTAGAAAACTCAAATAACTTGAGGACAATTGAGAGGGGGAGGGGGCGTGAATCAGTTGTCAACATATTATAGAACTTTAAGCATTAAAACCTTATTACTGGAATAACAAATATAATAGTTAAGCACAAATATAAACCATAGAACATTTACCAACCATCCACAAAAGATAACACCAAGATTTGTACGTGGAAAACTTGGTAAAGGGAAATACCACGGTGGGAAGCCTACCCACAGTCAAATAATACTTCTGCAGTAAGTATGTGATTACAATAAGAGGGGCCTGCACATGCAGGAAGGCCAAAATCCTAGAGCGCACTGCTCATCACAAAAGGAGCCTCACTGACTACAAAATAAATCTAGACTACAATCTTGAAGAAGAATGAACTGCAATAATAGCATCTCCTATGCCTGAGTATAGTTCTAGTTAAGCTTAGTACCAGAGGTCTTAAACCTCTTTCACCAACCAAATTCGATCACCTATGATCGACCAAAAACCTCTGCGTATGATTAGAAATTTATTCAAACATAGATAATCCCTTAACCTATGACCACATTAATCCTATATATCCCCATGATCTACAAAGAGATCTTACATCATATTTATACCAAGATGGGACCTAAACAATTAGGTCGGCCACCTAAACGATAATACAATAAATTCATAACTTAAACCCGCAATATGATCAACCAAGTTGGCCTGAGACTAAAACAACATAATCCAATCAACAAATCCAACCGGTAATGCATCGATATCATCCACTAACATGTTACATAAATCGGTCTATAACCTAGCTGAATAAGATAGCATTAGGTACGGACCCAAATCCAACACCATCAATCAACAGAAACATGAACAAGCTAACCAACAACATCCTAAAAGCCATCTATAAGCCGTGCCAACACCACTTATCACATGCATCAAAAGGTCTTCAACAAAGCTCTATCTGTAGAACCCTTACCAGTGACCAAAATACTTACTAGAATAGATGATATCTCTTGAGTTATCAAATCCTGAACCAACGGATCGTGATACCCATCTAAATATCATGAATGATAGATCTAAACTAAATCCACAAGCTAAAGCATACCAGATCATATTGGATTAGTATCATAAACCAACCAATCTACCAGAACCTATGAGAAGCTGGTAAATAATCAAAACAACTAGTGTTTCCATCAATGACAAAACATCAATGCAGCACATTATCAATTCCTCAAATTGCCAACAGAGGTTTCTAGATCCTTCCTATTACCAAAAATATTACCTCATTTGGAAGTGGAAAAAATAGTTGAGGCCATGATTAGGGAAGCATATGAGGCGATTCCTAGTAGAAAAGAGTAGAGTACTAATTTCTTAACTACCAAAATATGGAAGGGGATTCTATAATATATATTTTTTAAAGGTTGTTGTCAAAGGAAGAGATTTTACTTGGAATTATTTGACAAAAATAGGGAAGAATCATGGACCTTTCAAATGTAGATTATGTAGGTTAGATGAGAAATCAAATGAGCATATTTTCACTTATTGTCTAGTTTCTAGGCAAATATCTTGATGCAATTCTTGTGTAAATGAGAAATCTCATGATCACTTCCAAGATTGTTGAGGGAGGTTTTGAAGGGACCCCGAAACCCTTTACAAAGGAACCATAAAAGATAAAAGCATTAAGAAACTAAACAAGACAGACAACAAAAAAACTAGCAAAGTACTGGACAAAAGCCAACACAAAAGTCCAACACTACTAGCAACAACAAGAAAAAATAGAAAAAAGACAAATTACATTATGTTTTAAGGGAATTAGCCAATTTCTTGCTAATCCCTTGCATTTCTTTGATATTCTCCCTAAGAATTGGGATTTCCTTTGAAGAAGCCAAGGCAGCCTTTTTCAAGCTCGCCCTAGTCCTTTTAGCCACACCTCTAGGAGCACTATCCACATTCCCAGGCTCCGTAGCAGCCTCTTCAACATCAAGGTACACAATAGACTTGGTAGGGCTGGGACCATCAAGGTATTTGGCTATTTCCTCCATGTTCTTGGTTGTAGAGTTGAGGATCTTCGGAATCAAAATCAGGAAGTTCTTCATGGCAGCCTTCCCTTCCTCTAGCTTGCTGATTTGATCTTCCAGCTTCTCCACCTTTTCGTCCATTTCCTTTTTCCATTTCTCTAGGTTGATTTCACCTTTCTGTCCCTACTCTTCTTGATGTTTATCCTTTTTTTCCATTTTATTAATTCTTTCATAAACCCATCTATCGAAACCCAAATGAGTATCAGACTGGTTCTTAAGCTTATCCAAGAAAAGCATACCAGTATTCATCTCATCACCATCTCTATCCTTTTCCATTCTCGTATCCTCCTTATCCTTGTTCAGCTCTATTTCCATTTCCTTATCCTCCTATTTTTTTTCTGGTTATCTGGCTCCTCCATGGGCTGGTTGTTGAGATCACCAGGGCTCGCATTGTGGGTAGGTTCCTCCTTGTTACCCTCATCCTCTTCCTATTTTTCCTTCTCATTACCGCTGTCCATTCTAGGTTTTTCCTTGACCGAGCTTTTCTGATCGGAATCTTCCTCTTATCCTCCTTCCTCTTCCCCCACCTCCTCATCTTTCCAACTCTCCACCTTGTCAGTATCATCAGTCTCCATATCACTACCTTCTTTTCTCGTATACTCAGGATCAACCTCCACATCCTTATGTTTATGGCTCAAATCCGTGTCCTCCACATTTTTATCCACAGAGCCTTTTTTAGCCTTTTTACTCAGTTTCTACTCATCCTTGTTGGGCCTAGAATCCTCACTTTTCCTCTTGCCTTTACCTGGGGACACCGATAGTATTTTGTTTTCCTGAATCACCAAATTATTACAATGCTCATAAATGAGCAAAATAAGACCATAATGTAGCACAGGAGAAGAGGGGTTCTTACTATACTTGTTCAACGAGCGCGACAAGGACCAGAAAAGGTAATAAGGAAGAGACACCCTTTTCTCATGCCCAAAGTGGTTCAAAAGCACAAAGTGATAGGTATGGACCCTAGTGAAGTGACTCTCCATAGTGATATACTCCATAATGGCATTAAGCACAAAACCCCAATTTTTTAAAATGTTAGACACATCATAATACCCCCTAGACGCTTTGCCTAATTTAGGTCTCCCCTTATCTTTGCACAGAAATAGCTTCACAAAATTATTAGAGACTTTTAGGTCCCTAAAGAAATTGAGGCCAGTATGGGGCATACCATTGACTGTAAAGATGAGGTTCGCGTGCATCTTGAATTTGACACCATGGATTTTGAAAGTGCCATTTTTCCAGTTTTCAGTCACTCTTGTAACCGCTAAGTTAACTCTGCTTTCATCATAATCCACTAGTTTTTCCATGAACGATGTCATAAAACCCTTCTCCACCTTCATCCAGACGTTGGGCATCTCCCGCCATCTAGAAAGGTTATTGGGTTCCTCTCTTCTAAGCTCACCTCCTATTCTTGAATTCGTTCTGCAATTTTTCTACTTCAGCAAATTCAAAGCAAGCTTCTAGATGACAATCAGACACTTGAAAATAACCACCCACAAAACATGCAAAGTTTTAATATTCTTATTTAAAACTCTGCCCTTTTGACAAGCTATCATCTCCTTTTTAAAGTTTTGATGTTTAATCTTTAATACAACCATGATTAAAATGCAATCTTTCTTTCCCCATAATTCTGTCCTTTCTAATGAGGTCTTTAATATTGAAATCAATATTATCTTCACCATTCCATATGCTTTGTTTTTTGGATATAACACCAAGGTTATCAAGACCGTCCGCGACAACATTCTTTTCACTAAAGGAATGCTCAATAATAACAGATTTAAAACTAGAAATAATTTCTATGGCCTTAAAAATGATATTTTTGATGGACCATGAAGGCTCAACTTCACCTTTTAGGCATTTAATAATATTAAGAGAATCTCCCTCCAACCATAATTTGTCATGATTGAAATTTTTAGTAATAATCAGAGTATTAAGGGAAGCCGAAGCTTCAACATAATGGATCATTTGGTTACCTAAAGGACCAGCAATAGCCACAAGACAACCTCCAGCAAAATTCCTGACAATACCCCCATATCCAACATTGCTAGGATTTCCCTTAGATGCCCCGTCGAAATTGGCCTTGATCCATCCCTGGGGAGGAAAGCTCCAGAAAAGACCATCTCTACCTTTATCCTTTCTAATTCTGCTGTTGGAAAGGTTCCATCTTTCATTAAAATCTCCCTTAGCAGATAATCCAGTATCAATGCCATATAAGCAATCATGGATCCCTCTATAAATTTTATCCACCAGCACTTCAAGGTTCACACTTTTTTCCCTAAAAATCTTGTTGTTACGATCCTTCCAGATGTTCCAGGTGACAATGGGGAGAATAAGTTTCCAAAGCTCAACATTCTTAGAATTAGAGCCAGGGAAAAACCATTGGTGCCAAAACTCTTCGAGTGAGTTCGGGAAAACCCAGCTCAACTTCCACTTATTAAGAATTATATTCCAAATATCCTGACAGAAAGTGCACTGGCAGAAGATATGGCAGGCAGACTCCTCCTCCCTGTAGAAAAGAGAGCACATGTTAGGAAAAACAAATCCACACTTATGGAGATTATCAAGGGTTAGCACCTTATTTTGGATAAAGATCCAAAAGAAGGTATTAATTTTGGGAGTCAAATTCTTCATCCACACTTTTTTCCACATAGGAATATCATCTGGAAGTTTGTAATGTATAGAGACAATTGAAGAAACAAAATATTGCCCATCAGAAGTTTCCTTCCAAATCATACAATCCTCAGAATGCTCCATGAAGATTTTGGAAGAGAGCAAGGTATCCAAAAATCTTAGGCCCGGACAAACCTGGCTAAAATCAATCCACTTACCATTCTCCAGTAGTCCCTAAAAAGGTCTCCATACCTGCTTTTAAACCAGCCTTTCCATTCATTAAGAATGGGGATTTCCTCCAATGGTTTATCCATTAGCCATCTGTCCTCCCAGAATCTGATAATCCTCTCATTACCCAATTTCCACTTTCTTCCAGCAGCAAACCAAACTTTAGCTATTTGAACAACATTCCAAATAGCAAAGCCATCCACAAGGAAGGAATTATACATAAATTCTTCATCAGATAGTTGCATATGAAGCTATTTCTTTTTCCAAATGGAATTTCAATCCCTTTCCTCCCCTTTCATTCTCCAAATTTGTTTAGCTAATAGGGCATGGTTCATAGTCATAATGTTCCTTATTCCCAGGCCCCCAAAAGCCTTAGGAGTGCAAATATTATTCCAGGCAATAAGGGGGATTCTATTTTTATCTTCCACTCCCGACCATAATAATTTTTTTTGTATTCTTTCAATAGCCTCATCAAACTTCCTAGGGATCTTAAACAAACTAAGGGCATAGATAGGCAGATTTTGAAGAGTAGCCTTAAGTATCGTCACTTTACTCGCTTGGCTGAGGAGGGCTCCCTTCCAGCTAGCCAGTTTAGAATTAAATCTATCAACCAGCTTCATACAGAAATTCTCCGAAGGCTTTAAGCACAGAGGGAGACCCAAATAAGTAGAAGGAAACTCTGCAATTTTACATCCAAGGATCCTTTCAATCCTTCTTTGTCTATCCACAGGGGTGTTGAGGGAGTTGATAAGTAGTTAATTTTACAATTTCAAATTCCTAGGTATAAAATTGATTTGAGATATTTTCTTGCATGGGTGATACAAAATATTTGATTTTCAAGACATAAAAAATATTTTAGGAAAAGGAAATGAGAGAGGAATGCATATACAATATGATAAAAAAAATGATAAATGAAATTGGTAATAGTAATAGTAATAGTAGTGTAGTGTCTCAAATTATACACCCTTAATTGCGTGGTACAATTCCACGCTTAGGAAATAGAACCCGCCTTAGTGTGTTTGCATCTTGGATTTCAAATTCCCTTTAAGCATTTAATTAAATATAAAGTCTTCTTTCATCACTCTACACATCATAAAATTGGGCCCTTAAATATAAGTGTGCCCTTTTTTATTTTATCTCCCAATTAATTAATTCATCAAAATCCTTAATTATGTCCTATTTCGACCTTCAAGACCTGATTTTGCATATCTAGACACTCGAATCTCCACATACTCCTGGAATCGACTTTAGAATCACAATATCTTGCTTCCTCAAAAATTTGGCAAAACGTTGGTCAGACCAAGAGGCAACCTCTTGGTCCCGACTTTTTTTCTCCTTGAATTTCGGAAGCATGTTTTGGCAGTATTTTAATGTTTGAATCCAAGAAATTGAGGAAAAATATTATTTCTAGGTTGGCCTTTGACCCAAAATGAAGTTAGGGTTTCATACATATAGCCTTCTCTTTCCTCATTTGAAGGACCCACTCTCTAGCAATTTTGAAGGAGCCCCTTATGAAGTGAAAGTGTAGATTATTTGAAGTCTTCATCAACAAATCAAGTCTCTATCAAGTCTACATCAATTATCTTCAGCATCAATTAGAAGCTTTGAAGACATTGAAGAATAATAGGAGATTGCTGACCGTTGATTGGCTTGTAACTCTCCCTTAGGGTTTGGTATGGTTTCAAGTTATTTTCATGTCTTTGCATAAGCTTCATTAACATTCATTTTTAGATTTACATTGATGCTTTAGATCCATTATTGTACTTGTGATTTGAAGCATTTACATTTACATTCATTTAGGGTTTTCTCTCCAAAGTGTAGGATAAAACTCTATATCTACTTTCTTGCTTATTTAGGATCTTGCATGCACACAAGATTCTTGCACATATTTTCAATACATTATTGACTATTTTTGGAGGTGGAAATCACCAAAACAAGGGGTTTGACTAAGGAAAAACCTTATATAACCACCTAGACACCATTTTTCAAGTTGTAGGTGCAAGGATAGGAATCTGACACACACAAATTTTGCGATTGACAGAAGGCACAGGTATAGACTCGTCCTTAGAAGCAGATCCCAATTTTCATGGACCAGGGTGTAGCATCCTAGTCCATGTTGTGGTGCCCTGGTCCTCCCTGTTTTGCATCATTTTTTGGCAGTTCAACATTTCGAACTCTCAGAATCCAAAATCTAGAAGTTCAACTTTCTGCAGTATGAGAAACCAGGGCATGGCACCCTAGTCCTGCACAGTCAATAACAAATTTCAGTGACAGGTGCACATCTAAGTTCATTTTCTTTCTCTTTACTTAGTCATTTAGTTTCAGATTTTTAAGTTTTTGCATTTTCAGTTCATATTTGCATCTTTGTTCATCTCCTATCCTAATTGATTATTACATTGCATTTTGCACATCTCCTCTTCATAGCAACGAAATAGAAACCCTAAAGATATCTCTCGACTCTTTCTCTCTCTTGAAAGAAGTAGTCAAAGTAGATCATCCCCTTAGACTCTTTCGTATTCCAATGTGTGCATGGGAGTGGGATTAAGTATTAGCTACTTGGCTCCATTTACATACATCACATGTAGAAAAAGGGCTATATTCTATTAATTTCTAACTATGGCCTAGTTGGTTACACAAGGTGAAGTAAAAAAGAAGTAGAGGTGTCAAAGATGTTTGTTCATTAATCTCCACCAACAATTGGTTGGATTCTATGCCAAAGTAAGATAAGAAACATAAAGTAATCATGGTTATGATATAGAAGTATTGTTTAGGGATGAAAAAGGTGAATTGATGATTATTTCTACTTTACTCTTTGATATATAATTTGTAGCATCATAAAATTGCGACCCTTACAATTTTGACTGCATTTTAGGACCTCACCTTTGTGACTACATCTCCTTACTCAATTGAGACACCTCTTTGTACCATCATTCTGAGTCTCCTCCCATTTCAGCCCTGATATCACCTCAGGACCCTGTCCAGGCCCCAAAATAGGGTAGGACAGGGGTGTGGCACCCCTGTCCCCTCTCTTTAGGTGCCCCTAAAATGGGTCCATCTGCCCCTTGAACCAAGTTTGCTTTTTGGGATTTAAATCTCCCTATGTCGACCTTTGGTGAGATGAATTAATTCTCCTAGGCTAGTATAAAAGGGATTTAGTCCTCTCATTTGCATATACAAATAGAATAAGGGAAACTCAGGAGGAGGCCTTCATTATCGTCATCAAGCATTCAAGCATCCATTAAGTCTTCTTTTTCATTTGTCTTTTTCATTCATCCATTGGAGCAACATTACAACATTAATTTGCAAGCATGTGTGTGTGTTAGGGTCTTGTCATGTTACATGCCATTTCATGCAACACTCTTGATTACATTCAAGAAGCAAAGCAACCATCATTAGCAAATTGCAGATCTACAAGGTATACATTTCTATCAAGGTTGATTCCTCAACTGGGGTTTGACTAAGATAAACCCCTATCCACAACCCTTCTTTCCTTCTTTTATGTGTGTAGGTTGTAGGTGCATAGCTGTAATTGCAAGTTTGGGTTTCATTTTTAGAGACGGAGAAACACTTTTCGACGCGTAGATTTTTTGGAGGACCAGGTGCAACTTCAACCTGGTCTTGACAAATTTTCTCCAAATTAGAAAGGCAGATCCGTATTAGTTTAAATATCTCAGATCGAAAGTTACAACGCGATCCTGAACCGGTAGCTCCTTATTTCATCCATTTTGTCTCCCTTTTCTACATAGTCAACAAGTCAAAATATCTATTTACAAAAGAGGGCAAATTGCATTCCAATCTTTGCAACCCACTTGACATTCACATCCTTACTCCCTTTGGATTTGGATCTAGTGGGTTCAAGCCCCTCTTTTGAATGTAAAGTATCTCCCAAGTGAAAATCATCCTAGTGATTTCCTTTCTCTCTCCTAGGTGGGGAATCACTAGGGTTCAATTTTCCACTTTACATTTTGGTGAACTTGACATCTTCCACCTTAATTCTGATTTATTATTGTTAGGTCCGAATAATGGCAATTTGAATTTCAAAATTTCATTTCCAAGTTTGATCTTTTTGCAAATTTTTAGAAGTTAATTGCATAAAAACCCTAATTTTTCATTTTGAGAAAATTAAGCTTGTGAAGTATAGGATTTCAGTTGCTTCTTTCATATTTGATCTTTATTTCAAAATTATAAATCAAATCTATATTTTCATTCTGAAAATTAAGTGGTTAAAAAGCAAAACCCTAATTTTTAAGAATCTCCTATTTCGACCTTTGATTGCTAATTTGACTGATCTAGACATCTCCAAATTAGTTGTTTTTTTGGATTCTGCAATAAAATCATAATTTCTATAATCCCTGAAAAAATTTCAGAAAAATTTGGTCGGACCAGGCACACTTTGCACCTGGTCTGTAGCTTTTTTCTCAAAATTTTAGGACTCAGAATTGACAGTATTTTTCTACTTAAATCTAGGGAATTGGCGTAATTTATCATTTTTTACACCTCTTAAGATAAAAAACAAATTCAAATTTCAACACTTTCACCTTTTAAATTAATTTTCATAAAAACGTCCTAATTTTAGATCTTCTTTTTCAACAAATTAAGATTTTAATTAAGAGACTTTCAATGGAAATCAATGGATTAGATTTGTTTGCCATTTCACATATGATTACATTGTTGTTCACCTATATCTATTACAATCATGTGTTGGATAATGTCTTATTTCATTTCATGCTGCTTCTTTTCATTCATAGCACTTGATCATATTGTGTTATTAGGATTTCAAAGTCACTTCCTTTTCAATTTGATCTCAAATCTTTCATGTATTATTTATGTTGTATTATGGTGATGTCATTAACAAAATGCATTTAATATGTTAATCACGTTAAGGCTTTTTTAGATCCCAATCTTAGAAATCCTAATCCTTGTACCTCTCCTAAGGTATCTTGTGTGAATGAGATGAGAGCTAATGCTTCAACCAATGATTTTTTTAAAAGAAAGCAAGAATTGGAAAGCAATATGGGCCCATCTTCTTCTCACACACATACCCTTGAGCAAGGGGGGAAAAAACAAAATATTAACATTCTTACATCTTTAAACCCTCCTTATTCTCCTCGAGCCTATCTTCAACATCAAAGTATATGTAGAGAGGATGATGTTATGCAATTTATTCATAATCTTTTCCCTCACATAGAAATAAGTAAAAATGATCCTTTAGATGATGAAGATGTTCATCCCCAACCTCCCAAAAAGGATAAACCTGATAAAGGAAAGAAGGTTATCCTTTCACATGATATTCCTTCTTTATCTACAATTCTTTTAGATGATGAAGATGTTCATTCCCAACCTCCCAAAAAGGATAAAATTGATAAATGAAAGAAGATTATCATCTCACATGATATTCCTTCTTTACTCCCCCTTACACATCATATTTCAAAAAATTCATGATCCTATTCCCCCACCTACTCATTTGCAACATTCTTATAGTCATGGCTTTCATATAATAAAAAAAACAAGGTTTTAGAGGACAAGGACTTGGGAAATTTGACCAAGGAATTCATGTCCCTATAAACCCTCCCACATAGGTTACTATAGAAGGCCTAGGAAATGAGACTTCTCTATCTATGGATGAATTCCTTAGGCTTCAAAATTTTAAAAAGCATCTCCAAAGGCAACAAATCAAAAGAGCCCGCAAGAATGCTTCTTATTCAAAACGTCCATTTTTCTCATTTCATCAAACCCATTATCATAATGCTGATGATTGCCTTGATTTTCAAAAATATATTCAAGACGACATAGACAATGGCAAAATTATAATCGTGGATAATAATCCTTCTTCTTCTATTAATTCTTCTCCTCCATGACGAGAAAATGAATTAAAACATATTTATCATCCTGAAAGACTAGCTACAAGAATCTATTGGAGATTGAAATATGATAAGAACATTTCCTTTCCTTTAAAACAACAAAACAACAATCTTAAGCAAGTGAAAGGTGATCAATATTGTATTTTTGATGATTAATATTCACATTGTCTTGGAAAATGACACGCATTTAAGAAATTTGTTCAAAATCAATATGGTCTCGCATGAATTTCTCTTACAATAGATCTAGCTATCTTTCTTGGCAAAAATATAGTGCCTTAGCACTTCTTTTCTCTTCATGTTTATCTTCATCCTATGACATAAGTAGCCAACTTAGCTGGGGCCTCTTTATCAGTTGTGGTGGTATTATTTCAATTTTAAAAACCTTGGGGTAGCAACATAAAGTTCATTTTCTTTCTTCTTTCTATTTATCTTTTGTGCATTATTCATTATTAGATCTCCTCTCTTGCATAGAGTTGTTCTTATGTGAGCATATAATTGTTCTTTGGTTTTCCTCTTTGCTTGAAGAGGAGAATCTTTAATGAGTAATACACTTCTTCTATTGTCTTCATTCTCTGGTAAAACTTACCTTTCCTATGGTTTCGATTATTCACAAGTGTGATATGCCCCTAGAATGGAATGGTCTTTTGTGAAGTATATGTCCCTTCCTTGAGAGGATTTGTTCCATTAGGAAGGTATATCGCTTGAAAATAATCACCATTAGAAGATGTGTAATTCTTCTCCTTGTTCTTCTCACTTGGGGGGCAAGGTTTCCGCTCCTTCTCTTTCTTTCTATCTCATTTATCATTATTTCTTTTAGGGGCTACATTTTTAATATGTGATTATCATTTCTTACAAAGGAATATGTGATGCTCTTTCTGTCTTATCTTAGAATATTACCACTTCTTGAGATGTGTATTTTAGATATAGTAATGTCTTTTCTAGCATGAATTCATGTAAGTACATTGTGCACTTTCTTATGTTTAATCTCTCTCTAGAAGATTGTGTAAGCTCTTCTCATTGTTCTTACACTTGGGGGGCAATGATTCCTCTCTCTTTCTCTAAGGATCCACTGTTTCCTATGTTGTGAATGGTATGAGTTTCATTAAACTTGATGTCATTCCTTGTGTGAAATCATTGTTGTTTGCTCAAGGGTGCTCTCTTATACAAGAGGTGTAAGTCCTTGACTATAACCTCTTTTACACTTGGTAATGAACATCTATAAAAAATTCACCCATCCCCATTGGGATAAAAGTGAGTCATCCTTCATCAAGTATCCCTTTCACCTAATAATAGGAGGAAGGATTGAATTCTTATTCTCTTTTGTGCTTCGTTCTAGAAGATGTTATATTTGTCTAAGATAAATCCTCTTGGAGGTAGATGTCTTTTGGACAAAGATCTCTTCTCCTCCAAAGATCTCCTTTACACTTATATAAAGATATATCTTTTCAATTATCTTATCCTTTCTTGAAGAGTATTCCATCTCTTGCTTGGATTTATGACATTTTTGCAAGATGGATATCTTTTTGGTGTCAAAGGAGGGTATCCTTGTTATACTTTCCTTAAGGTATCAACATTAAACTATGTTGACATCTTAAGGGGGGGGGTACTTATATTGCTCCTTTTGTACTATATTTCTCTTGCCAATTGTATCCCTTATACAATGGGTCATTCTCGGAACCAGAGGGTAGCCTCTTAGAGCGAGATGTCGCCACTTTTTCCTTATACAATGGGTCATTCTTGGAACCAGAGGGTAGCCTCTTAGAGTGAGATGTCACCACTTTTATCATACATTGGGTCATTCTCTGAACTAGAGGGCAACCTCTTAGGGAGAGATGTCGCCACTTTTCCCTTATACAGTGGGTCATTCTTAGAACCAGAAGGTAGCCTCTTAGAGCAAGATGTCGCCACTTTTCCCTTATACAGTGGGATATTCTCGGAACTAGAGGGTAGCCTATTAGAGTGAGATGTTGTCACTTTCTTGACATTTGTATTATACATCTTATACAAGTTGTATCATACTCAGGCATAAACTCCTATGAGGTGCTTCAAACCTCACTGACACACACGCGCACGAGGTTGAGTGAAACTAACAATGTTCTCACTCTTCTCCCTTACATGGATCACCTAGACAAAATCTAGGGGCGAGTTTTCCATGTCCTTTTTTCTCCATGGATCACCTAATTCTAAGGGTGATATGTCCATGGTTCCTTTTGTTTGCCTTTCTTCTCATGGATCACCAAAGTGTGTATTCATGTCTCTCTCTTCTTCCTCTCATGAACTCATAGTTTTACTATTGATGGTTCATGGATGATGTATCTTTGCTATTTTATGTGATTATTGGTGTTTATGTGATGGCATTGGTCTTTATGTTTCAATTAGTTGTTGAGACAAGTGAGTATCGAGGTCTCTTTGGCTAGTTGATATGTGGTCTTGTGTTTTGTTTTTGTCATGTGTCTTTTTGTTCTTTGTCTTGTTATTTTTGTCTTGTGTGCTCTTGCATATGTTTGAGTGAGTTAAGATCTTGAGATTGGGAGATTTTGTTCCTCAAGATTAGTGATGTCTTATACTCCTTGTGGTATTGCTCCATATTTCTCATCGTCATCTCTCTCTTTCTTCTACTTTAGTGATAGTATTGGCGTAAGCCATACTCTTGCTAAAGTGGGGGCTAAATGAAGCATCATAAAATTGTGACCCTTGCAATTTTGACCACATTTTGAGCCCTCACCTTTGTGACTGCATCTCCTTACTCAATTGAGACACCTCTCTGTACCATCATTCTGAGTCTCCTCCTGTTTCAGCCCTGCTATCACCTCAGGACCCCGTCCAGGCCCCAAAATAGGGAAGGAAAGAGGTGTGGCACCCATGTCCCCCCCTCTTTAGGTCACCCTAAAATGGGTCCATTTGCCCCTTGAACCCACTTTGCTTTTCAGGATTTAAATCTCCCTATGTCGGCCTTCGGTGAGATGAATTAATTCTCCTAGGATAGTATAAAAGGGAGTTAGTCCTCTCATTTTCATATATAGATAGAATAAGAAAAATTCAAGAGGAGGCCTTCATTATCATCATCAAGCATTCAAGCCTCCATTAAGTTTTCTTCTTCATGTGTCTTTTTCATTCAACCATTGAAGCAACATTACAACATTCATTTGCAAATATGTGCATGTGTTAGGGTTTTGTCATGTTACATGCCATTTAATGCAATACTCGTGATTACATTCAAGAAGCAAAGCAACCATCATCAACAAACTGCAGATCTACAAGGTATACATTTCCATTATTTACATTTAAGCATTAGCAATTACTTTCTCTCAAGGTTGATTCCTCAATCGGGGTTTGACTAAGGTAAACCCCTATCCACAACCCTTCTTCCCTTCTTTTTTGTGTGGAGGTTGCAGGTGCACAGCTATAATTGTAGGTTTGAGCTTCATTTTTAGAGACAGAAAAACCCCTTTTAGCGTGCGGTTTTTTCAGATGACCAGGTGCAACTTCAACCCAGTCCCGATGAATTTTCTATAAATTTGTAGGGTAGATCCATATCAGTCTAAATATCTCAGATCCAAAGTTACAATGTGATCCCAAACCGATAGCTCCTTATTTCATCTATTTTGTTTCCCTTTTCTACATAGTCAACAAGTCAACATATCTATTTACAAAAGAGGGCAAATTGCATTCCAATCCTTGCAACCCATCGGGAATTGACATCCTTAGTCCCTTTGGATTTGGATCTAGTGGATTCAAGCCCCTCTTTTGAATGTAAAGTATCTTCCAAGTGAAAATCCTCCTAGTGATTTCCTTTCTCTCTCCTAGGTGGGGAATCACTAGGGTTCAATTTTCCACTTTACATAATCTAGAAGGAGGAGTTGGGGAAAGGAAAATTTTATAGGGTCTTCAATTTGCTACTGCTTGGAAGTGATATAATATTAACATTTAGGGAGATTTTAATTTATTCATCAAATATTTGAAATATTTTAGATACAATAATTAAATTTTGGGTATAATTGTTTATGGGAAAATTTTATTATGAAATTTTGAGTTTCTCTCCCTTCAACATATAAGGAGAAAAGGGAATAAACTAGTGGTATAGGTTGTAACCATGGGATTAGAAGTAGGTATAGTATTTTGGATTATTAATGAGAAAATTGGGTAAGGAGCTCTTTGAGGGACATGTTTTAGAGAATGATGTGGCAAATGGTAAGTGATATTATATAAGTGACTAATTTTATGGTGGAGTGTTATTATTTGCCTATTAATTAATACAATCATTTCTTGAAGTTTGAGGGTATATTGTTGCACTATACATGAGTAAAGAGATTAAGGTGATGGGGTGACAAAATTTTACTATGACAAGAAGTTATGAGTATTTTAGGTTTGGTGTTCTAGCTATTAACATGGAATCATGTTTTTGTTCTTGAGAATATAAGAGGAGAGGATTGAATAGAAGGGAGATGTAAAAGTAAAAAATTGGAGGAAAGAGAGAATTAGATGAGAGGATATGCTAGATGATTTCATATTCTACTTGGAGAGGGATATTTCAAACCTAAATATTTGGATTTGGGTCAAGTACTCAAATTTGGGATCTTGCCATGGATATAGAAATGTTGTCTAGTGTATGCATTAGCAGTGCCATGTCTAAACTGATTTTGGATCCTTTTTATTGATGTGTTTATTAAACATATTTGGCCTATGTTAGATGGCTATATATGTGTCAAAGTTATTCATAATAGTGTAAACATATTTCATTATGATATTGAAAGGGTTGAAACCTAGGTAGTGTCCTCCAACTGTAGTTTGGTCGCTTTCATGGCCAAGTGAGAATAAATGTAGACTTCACAAAGTACTCATGGATCTGGCAAAGGGATTGAAAGTATATCTATTTCCTATGCAAATATCAATGTCCTTGTCTATTGTTATAGTGAAGAGTTTGGTATAGATTTGGGATATATTATGCATCTTTATGAAAATGATGGAAGAATTGTTCTTGTGGCTCAAGACATAAAGAGAGGCCCACATAATTTCTTTCCCTCCCCCTCTAGAGACAAGTTGGACATCTGTACTAGTATATGTTAGGACTTAGAAGCAACTGAGAGGGGGAGGGGGGGTGAATCAGTTGTCTATTAATTTCAACCCAAATATAACTTAATCAAACTTGATGCATAATACCGGTAAACCAAACTTAATGCCGGTTGACAGTTTAACAGATAATAACAGTACCGGTAAAGTTTAATGCATGAAACAAAAAGACAGATAACATCCACAACACATAACACAGATATTTGTATGTGGAAACCCTGTAAGGGGAAAAAGCACGATGGGAAACCTTACCCACAATCAGATAATACTACTGCAGAAAGTATGTGTGTACAAATGGGGTTTGCACATGCAGAAAGGCCAACTGCCTAGAGCTCAGTGCTCAATCACAAAATGAGAGTGAAACTGACTACAATTGGATGGTTAAATCCAATGATAATGTACTGCTCAAAATAGCATCTTCGTATGCTGGATTCAGTACCGGTTAAGCTCCGATTGTCTTCTTCATACCTTCCTTGAATATTTAAATGATGTTTGCGTGTATAGATCTACTTATATTCGCATATAACTTATTACAATCCTTTTCCACACCTTCTCTCTATGATCTCACAAATGAGATCTTACATATATATAAAAACCTAAGACCAAATGTGTAGGTCGACTCACTAAAAATATTAAAATTAAATCAATTACAAATGAATCAATATGCGATGCATTATGTCGGCTCAATGCGTTTACAATAATAACCAATCAATAAATCATCTCCATAACGCGTCGTGCTTATCTAGAATAGATAATGCTTGCTGGTCCATAACCTAGACCTATTTGCCGGTAACAACAAATATGCAAACTCGATTAGGCCAATAACCAAATCACCAAAACCAAGTGTCCAAACAATACCTTTGACATAACCAAGTAATCTCCAGATGTTAACAAATCATCCTGAATGCCGGTGAACAATATAACCTGTCCGTGAACCAAATATCGGTGACTGTGCATAAGTCACTGAACATGCTGGTGAACATAACCAAAGATCTCTAGTGCTGATAAGTGTTGACAAGTAATGACAGGTGTTGACATCAATGAAAAAACCAATACAATGCATCCATAATACCAACAATATCTCCCTTTGGCATTGATGGCAACACAAGATGGAAAAACCATCTAAGTGCCAAAGCAGAAATGCCAAAAACCAAAAAACCAACAATCTCCCAAAGAGATCAATTACTAGAAATCAAAATATATAATATATCTCCTCCTAGGAATAATCTCTCCCCAAAAGATAATGTATTTTTCCAAAAATATCTCTCCCCCTTTGACATCAAATGCCAAAGCAATACAAAAATCAAATACAATCAGTTCATAGAACTTATTACAAATATCAATTGTTATAACCAACTACTCCCCCTAAGAAGTAGCTCTCCTTCATCAAAGTCGGAAAAAGATTTCTCTGTTAATTCTTGTTGGTTTGATGCCATGCTCCAACTGTCTAAGTTTCTACTAGTGAGGGTATAACCCTAAGCTGCTCTCTGAGATATTCAAAAGTTTCCTTAGGCAAAGGATTAGTAAAAATATCTGCAATCTGCTCTTTAATATTCACATAAACCAATTTCACTTCTTTTGTTTCAACATTCTCTTTCAGAAAATTGAATTTGATAGAAACATGTTTAGTTTTAGAGTGAAATACCGGATTCTTTGATATATCAATTGCTGCCATATTATCACAGTAAATGATTATAGGTTCTTTGCATTTTACCTTTATGTCCTTCGATATTTTCTTAATCCATAATACCCAAGTACAATTAGTTGTTGCTGCAACATATTCTGATTCTGTTGTTGATAATGATGTACAACTCTGTTTCTTTCTCACCATGAAATCAATCTTCTACCAAGAAAAAATGATCCGTCGATGGTTCTCTTTCTGTCATCTACATCTCCTACCCAATCAGCATCTGTGTATGCACATAAATCAAAATTTTCATCTTTAGGATACCATAAACCAAGATTTGTTGTGCCTTGTAGATCCGGAAAATCCTTTTCACTGCCGATTCATGATTTTCCTTAGGATTACTTTGAAATCTTGAAACAATACATACTACATTGATAATATTAGGTCTTGTTTGTGTCAAATACAGTAAACCTCCAATCATAGATTTATATCTTGTCAGATTAACATGTGTTAATTCATCCTTCAATGATAGTTTATCAGTTGTAGTCATAGGAGTACTTATCGGTTTAGAGTTTTCCATACCAAATTTCTTTAGTAGTTCTTTCAGGTACTTAGATTGACATATGAATATACCTTTACCAGTCTGTGAAATCTGCAATCCTATAAAGAAAATTATCTCCCCAATCATAGACATTTCAAATTCTTCCTGCATCTTATTAGAAAAGTCTTTACACAATCCATCTTCTCCTCCAAAAATTATATCATCAACAAAGACTTCAATAACCAAGATGTCATCATTAGTCACTATGTAAAATAAGTTGCTGTCAGCATTACCTTTAGTGTAACCAAGCTTCAAAAGATATTTGTCCAATCTAGCATACCAAGTTCTAGGAGCTTTCTTTAATCCATATAAAGCTTTCCTTAACTTGCAAACCATATCTTTGTCATCTATTAAAGAAAATCCATTAGGTTGTTCAATGTAAACTTCCTCTTCAAGATCACCATTCAGAAATGCACATTTAACATCCATTTGATATACTTTATAGTTCTTGTGTGCTGCAAATGTTAGAAATAGTCTGACTGCCTCAATTCTAGCTATCGGTGCAAAGGTTTCATTGTAATCAATTCCTTCTTTCTATGAATATCCCTTACACACTAATCTTGCCTTGTTTTTGATTACCTTACCATCTTCATTAAGTTTATTTCTGAATACCCATTTATTTCCAATTATATTTTTGTTTTTAGGTCAGGGAACCAATGTCCATGTGTTATTCTTTTCAATTTGTTCCAATTGATCGTCCATAGCTTTAATCCAATGTTTATCTTCACATGTCTCATTAACTGATGCTGGTTCATTTTGAGAAATTAGACATACCTCTTCATTTGCCAGTTTTCCTCTAGTCATTACACCTTGATACTTATTCCCAATTATCTGACTTTCAGAGTGATTCAATCTTACATACCTAGGTGTATTCACTTGCTTTTGTTCTTCAGTCACTGTGGAATTCTTAGATGATGCCGGTGTGACTGGATCAACATTATGTATTGGTACACTCTGTATAGGTTCATTTGTGATTATCTCAACTGCCAGCTCAGAGTCCATAGACCTTGAATTACCTCTAAACTGTTCATCGATCTTCACATTTGCACTCTCAACGATTTTTTGCAATCTCTTATTAAAACATCTATATGCTTTGCTCTTAGATGAATAACCAAGAAATATTCCTTCATCACTTCTAGGATCAAATTTACCAATATAATCATCTCTCCTAATATAACATTTGCTTCCAAATATTCTGAAATATTTAAGAGTAGGAGTATTACCAAACCATAGTTCATGAGGGGTCTTATCGGTTTCACCTTTGATGTGAACTCTGTTGAATGTGTAAACCGTTGTATTGACTTCTTCTCTCCAATACACATGAGGTCAGTTTGCTTCTGATATCATGCTTCTAGCTACATCCAAAATAGTTCTGTTCTTCCTTTCCACAACTCCATTTTGCTGGGGTGTCTGAGGTGCTGATAACTGTCTTCTGATTCCATTCACTTCATAGAATGTATCAAATTCCTTAGATGTGAATTCACCTCCTTGATCTGATCTTAAACATTTGATTTTCTTACCTATTTCATTCTCTACCATTGCCTTGAATAGTTTGAATTTCCCAAAAGCTTCTGATTTCTCCCTGAGAAAAGTAACCCAACACATTCTAGAATAATCATCAATGATTAACATGAAATATCTATCTCCTTGTAAACTTCTAGTTCTTGCTAGACCACATAAATCAGTATGAATTGAATCAAGAACATTATTGGATTTTTCTGGAATACTCTTAAAAGTTTCTTTAACTTTCTTTCCAAATTGACATTCCTTACATACCGGATTGTGAGGTTTTACAATCTTAGGTAAATCCCTTACTGCCTTAGTAGTACTGATCTTCATAATGCAATCAAAATTTACATGACAAAGTCTTTTATGCCACAACCAACTTTCATCAATATGTGCAATCAAGTATGCTTTCTCATTGTTATTCAAATGAAAGATATTACCTCTAGTCTAATTACCGGTTGCAATTTCCAAACCAGTTCTATTCATGATCTTGCATTTACCATTCTTGAATTGTAACTGAAATCCCTTTTCAACTAATTGACCAACACTCAAAAGATTATGTTTCAAATCTTCAGCATAATAAATGTTGTCAGTATTGTGCTTACCATCAAAAGATATAGTGCCTTTTCCTCTGATCAAACAAGCTTTATCATCCCCAAATCTTACTAGACCTCCATTGTATTCCTCAAAGGTTAAGAATTTACTTTTATCACCAGTCATATGATGTGAACATCTGGAATCAGTGATCCATTCATCCTTTTCTTCAATTTTAGCTGCCAGGACCTGCTCTACCGATTGTATAGTAGGTGTTGGTTGATCTTCTGTTATTACAACAAAAGCCCATCCATTGTCTATCGATTCCTCATCAGAATCATCAGTAACTCCTTCATCAACATAGTAACATGATTTGTCTCTATTCTTCTTAAATTTGTATCTTTGATATTCAGGGTTAGGCTTATATGTTCTTTTAGCTTCTTCTTTCAATCTTGCATGTCTATCAGGACATCTAGATGCCATATGACCAATTTTAATGCAGTTAAAATATTTAAATGGTTCTTTACCTTCATACTTACTTCCAACTGGACCTTTAGGCATTTTCCTTGCAAATAGTGCTTCAAGCTCTTCCAATTCTTCATTCTCTCTTCTGATTTCTTCAAGTTCTCTTGCATAAAGTGCTTTCCAATCAGATTTCTCAGATGATGATGCTTTGAAAGCTAAATCTATCTTAATTGTAGCAAAATGACTAAATTACTCAAATTCAAAAGATGAAAGTTTTCCAACCAAGGTATCTCTAGATACTGATGTATTAGGCATTGTTCTCAATTCATTAATAGTAGTTACTTTCATTTTGTATGCCAGTGGAAATGCTCTTAAAACTTTAGAAATAATTTCATCTTCACTTAAGGATCCTCCACAACATTGTATACCCAAAACAATTTCATTGACTCTTTCCATAAAAGCAGAAATCCTTTCATCTTGTTCCATTTTTAGATTTTCATACCTGACCCGAAAGCATTCCAGTTTTGCAATTTTGATAGTGGTATCACCTTCATTCAATGTCTCTAATTTATCCCAAATAGCTTTAGTAGTAGATCGGTCTGATAATCTCATGATTTGTTGATCTGATAATACGCTCAAAAGTGCTTCTCTTTCTTTGCAATCATTCTCCTGATCTTTAGCCAAGTTAGGTGGATTAGGTTGACTCTGTGTAGGACCAACATAGCCATTCTTTGTAACATCCCATATGTCTCTTCCAATGCAATTCAAATGTGTCTCCATTCTGATCTTCATATACCATAGTTAGTTCCATCAAGCTTCAAACCGTCCTTCCTGAAATAGTTAGTTACCATAGAATCTCCTCAAGCTGTTAAACTTCTGCAAAAAGAGGACTTAGCTCTGATACCGATTGTTAAGATCCGGAGGCAACTGAGGTGGGGGGGGGGTGAATCAGTTTTCTATTAATTTTAACCCAAATATAATCAAACTTGATGCATAATACTGGTAAACCATACTTAATGTCGACTGATAGTTTAACAGATAATAATAGTACTGGTAAAGTTTAATGCATGAAACAGAAAGACATATAACATCCACAACACATAACATGAATATTTGTACATGGAAACCCTGTAAGGGGAAAAACCACGGTGGGAAACCTTACCCACAATCAGATGATACTACTACAGATAGCATGTGTGTACAAATGGGGTCTGCACATGCAGAAAGGCCAACTGCCTAGAGCTCACCGCTTAATCACAAAATGAGAGTCACACTGACTACAATTGAATGGTTAAATCCAATGATAATGTACTGCTCAGAATAGCATCTTCATATGCTGGATCCAGTACTGGTTAAGCTCTGACTGTCTTCTTCATACCTTCCTTGAATATTCAAATGATGTTTGCATGTATAGCTCTACTTATATTCACATATACCTTATTACAATCCTTTTCCACACCTTCTCTCTAAGATCTCACAAATGAGATCTTGCATATATATCAAAACCTAAGACCAAATGTGTAGGTTGGCTCACTAACAATATTACAATTAAATCAATTACAAATGAATCAATATGCGATGCATTATGTCAGCCCAATGCATTTACAATAATAACCAATCAATAAATCATCTCCATAACGTGCTGTGCTGATCTGCAATAGATAACGCTTGCCGGTCCATAACATAGACCTATTTACTGGTAACAACAAATATGCAAACTCGATTAGGCCAATAACCAAATCATCAAAACCAAGTGTCCAAATAATGTCTTCGACATAACCAAGTAATCTCCAGATGACAACAAATCATCCTCAGTGTCGGTGAACCAAATACCGGTGACTATGCATAAGTCACTGAACATGCTGGTGAACATAACCAAAGATCTCCAGTGCTGACAAGTGTTGACAAGTGTTGACAGGTGTTGACATCAATGACAAAACCAATGCAACACATCCATAATACCAACAATTTATTGATGTGTTTCGTAAACATATTTGGCATTTGTTACATGGCTATATATGTGTCAAAGTTATTCATAATAGTGTAAACATATTTCATTATGATATTGAAAGGGTTGAAACCTAGGTAGTGTCCTCCAACTGTAGTTTGGTCACTTTCATGGCCAAGTGAGAATAAATGTAGACTTCACTAAGTACTCATGGAGTTGGCAAAGGGATTGAAAGTATATCTATTTCCTATGCAAATATCAATGTCCTTGTCTATTGTTATAGTGAAGAGTTTGGTATTGATTTGGGATATATTATGCATCTTTATGAAAATGATGGAAGAATTGTTCTTGTGGGTCAAGATATAAAGAGAGGCCCACACAATTTCTTTCCTTACCCCTCTAGGGATAGGTTGGACATCTATACTAGTATAGACCAGTTAATGGTGGTTCATGTAGTTTTCCCTCCCTTTAAATACTTATATTCGTAAGACTTGTAGATAATCATTACATTTAACTTTCTAGTTAATGTATATGATGATGCAAACTCATTGCTAGTAAATACAATAGATATGACACAATAATACATAGCTTTGTGACCATGAATGCAATGAACTTCTCAAATTAGTTGTAAACTTAGTTGTGACAAGGTTGGTTAGTTGTATGATTGGGATAATCTAATCATAGTGATTTTGTCCTTTTCTACTATTAGAAGAGTATGCTTGTGAGAATTAAAATAGATACTTTACATCCTTCAATAGATCTAGTAGTCTGCTTCATTACCAAAATTTTAACTTTCACTCATTTTTTGTAAACTCTTAAAATACCCAACCTAAACATATAAGCCCTCTCGAAATTATTTTACCCCTTTCTAACTTTAACATTAAATCTGTATATAATTAAAAATAAATATAATTAAAAATTACATTTAAATAAATTCTATAATTTTTTCTTAAAACATAAATTAAAAGATAATTAAATGAAGAAAACCGTTAAGAATTTTCATATAGGTGCAAGGGATTGAATTAGTTTAGAGGGAGTGCCACATTTAATACATATTTCCTTTGCATGCTTGCTTGGGGCTGAGCTTTGATGCATCCATCTGAACATCAAATGATTGCCATCAGCTTTTCCTTGAATTGTTCAAACGCTTCCAACTGTTCGATGCCCCATTTCTAATACATATTCTAAATATAGAGTAATTTAGAATCATACAAATCTGTCTTGAGAAAGTAACAAGTTTGACATGGCCTTTATATTTTAATGAAGTCTATTATATCCGATCTCGTTATTTTGTCCACAGCATATCTTAAAGGAAAATTCTCTAATTTTTTTCTTCGTTCTTATGGTCTTTTAAGTACTAAAATAATCAAAGAAATCATGTGATGTCTATATTCTTAAAAGTTATGATTATTATATTGATTATAAACTATTGTAATGGTAAAAACTGTATGAGTTTATTGTAATTTGGTTATCTTTAATATATCAAATAATATGTAAGATATTATGTTTTATATTTAATTTGATGAATAATCTCACTTGTTGAGGATCTTATCATCACATCTCATCACTATCCTAATATTTGTTTTCTATAAGTTATTTTTTACATAATTTCATGTAGAGTTTCTTTTAATTAAAGAAAAAAGTCTCTTTACATACTTTGATAGTGAAGACTAAATTAGACCAAGTAGTAATGAGAATAGGGTGCATGGTCAAGGAGTTTTCCATGACAATTTTAGTTACATGGAATGTTTTAAAGTGAATAATATGTACAAAGAAGCATATTGGAAGGGGACGAGTTAATGTTTCTTTTACTAAGAAATTGATAATTAGAAAGGAGAATGGACGTGAAGGTTAGGGGAATTACAACATAGCAAAATATTGAAATTTGCAATACATGTCAAGTTAAGATAAGAATAAATATTGAATTACAACATAGCAAAATATTGAAATTTGCAATACATGTCAAGTTAAGATAAGAATAAATCTGATTCTTTGTAAAGCCATTCTTCACTGGTGGTGGAGAGATGGGTCTTCAACACACAGTGGGAGAAATTATTATTAATTCCAACAATCCCTTTTAATTTTAACCATATATTTTTCAATAAAACTCCTGTTACATCACACAAACTCTTATATTTTCTCTATAAATTTTAAACAACTCCATTGCTAAGGGTTTTGTAAATATATTTGCAAGTGGAGCTTTTGATCAACGAAACTCCATACAAATTTTATTATTGTTTACCGATTCTTGAATGAAATGGTGCCTAGTATCAATATGCTTATTTTTCTTATGAAAAATGGTTCTTTGGTACATAATGGTGGATTTTTTGTCATAGTAAATTTGAGTTGGTTCTTCCTATTCATGTTACCACTTAGATGAGAATCTTCTCATCCACACCATTTGACAAGCTGTTGCTATCACTTCAACATATTTTGTCTTAGCAGATGATAAATTCATAATGGGTTGCTTCTTTGATGCCCATTCTATTGCACCTGATCCAAAGCTAAACACATGCCCAGATGTGCTTTTCTTCTCATTAGCATTTCTTGCAAAATCACTATGAAAATATCTAGTTAGCTTAAATATCTAAATCTAATGTATTCAAGATACCAAAACTTCTTGGTCTAGCAATATATCTTAAGATCCCTTTTCCATCTTGCCAATGGGTGCTCATTGGAGAATCCATGAATTTGGAAATTAAACTTACAATAAACATCATATCGAGACTTGATTTTGTCAAATACATGAGACATCCAACCAATCTCTCATACATGGTCGCATCAACAATTGACCCTGGATCCTTCTTATTGAGTTTTACATGTACTAGTTATAATTGGTGTTACAGCCAGCTTACAGTTCACCATCTGAATGCTTCTCAAAATTTCTTTTGCATGCTTATATTGACAAATAAATACACCTTTTTAGATTGAATAATCTTAATTTACCAAGAAAATATTTCATCAACACTAAATCAATCATTTCATACTCTATTTTTATGGCTATCTTAAAGTCATCTATAGAAAGATCTTCAGTGATAGACAAATCATTAACATACAAGTAAACTATCAAAAAAATTTCTTCTCGATTTACCTATGTATACAAGGTTGGCTCACTTGGACTCCTATTGAATCCTTTGCTATTCAAGTATTCATCAATCCTAGTATTCCATATTTTGAGTGCTTGTTTTAATCCTTATAATGTCATTTTTTAGCACATAGACCTTATATTCTTGTCCATCAATTTCATTCTTGGAGGTTGTTTCACGTGAACCTCTTTTTCAAACAATCCATTTAAAAATATAAAATTCACATCTATCTAATACATTTTCAATTTATTTTTTGTTTTAATAAGTAACACCATCCTCACTGTGTCAAGTCTAGCTATAGGTGCAAAATTTTCATAATAATAAATGATGGGATGCTAACTAAATTGTTGAGCTTCAAGTCTTTCTTTGTGCTTTTCAACATTACCTTCAATATTCAACTTGGTCTTATAAATCCATTTAACATCTATACTATATTTTTATTCTCAAGTAAATCTATAAGATTCCAAGTGCTATTTCTCTCTATGACATCAATCTAATCATTATATATTTTACCCAAACATCTTGTTTAACAACTTCTTCAAAATTTATAGGTTCATATATGATCAAATCCAAAATTTGCAAGTTGATATATTTCTTCATTTGGCTTATTTAATTCTCTTAAGCATCTAGTCTTTTGACCTTTATTCTATTCCTTAATGTAGCTAATGTGGAATTTGATCCATTACTTACCTCTAATTCTATTATTTGTTGTCCACCATAACCAGATGGTTCACCATGCTCTTGAGTTTTGGGTGTTTTGAACTGTGATGAGCTAACTCCCGAAGACTGACTTTTAGGAGAACTAGCTACAAGTATATGTGCTTGTGGAATCAACTATCCATATTGTATGGCCATCTCATTTCTATCATCATCTTTATGAGATAATACAACTCCCTCTGCAATAGACATATCTATGCTTCCATCCTAAGCCTCTTTTTTCTTGAACTCAACATCTCTATTGATAATATATTTTTTGGTGATGGGATTATAGAGTCTGTATGTCTTAGACTCTTCATTGTATCCAATAAAAATACACTTCTCACTTTTACCATCCAACTTCCTTCTCATCTCTTTAGGTACATGTGCATAATCCATACATGCAAAAATCCTCAATTGAGATACATTGCGACTCTTACCACTCCAAGCTTCTCTACACTCTTAGTTAGACTCATGTTTATGATATAAATTGAACAAATAATTGGTGTTCCCCAATATTCATTTGCTATATGATTCAATTAGTTTAGTATTTTAAGCATTTAATTTTAATAGAAATTTACTGAATATACTTTTTAAGAAACTAATAAATAAAGTTTTAATTTTAAAAAGAGCACTACCACAAAATAACATTAGAAATTAGGAGAAGCTTTGATTCATTTGATAAGAAGATTTCATTTATAACATTCGAAGCTCAAAAAATTTCTTGTTAGAAGGGATTTATAAAACTTTTGATTTATAATAAGCTATCCATGTGAACACAACTAACACAAACATAATTCTTTTGTAATTTTTTCATGAAATCAAATTTTATTTCTAAACCTAAACTAAATTTTATATTTCAAGCATTTTATTTTAATAGTAAATTTAATTTAGGATAACTATTAAAAATTAAAATAAACATTGTTAGACTTTGGAAGCTTAGAGAAGATTCTGTCTAAATGATGAGTGGTTCAGGACATCCATGTTTCTGAATCATAAAAGATTTCCTTGAGAAAAAACTGAAGAATCCTTTTGCTTTATAATAATATCCCATAATGGGAACAACCATAACAGCCGGAATCCTCGAAAAGCATTTTTACAGAAAAACTGTATTGCATGAAAGAATAAACAGAATTAAAAATAATATTGAAAATCACCAAACATGAGGGTTTGCACGTGTCAAATTCAGACTACCAAAATCCATTGAATTTTCGCTTTTCAATCACCAAACATTAGGGTTTGCACGAATTAGCAGGCATCTCAATGGCTGAAAATCCTTCACACACCAACCATGTCTTTTAAATGTTTGCTCTAAACTGCAAATTCTTCTACGGCCATCCACTGAACAAAACAAATTTTAATATTACTTGACTATATCCAGCTTAATGAATCATGCCAAAGGTTTAAACATGTACCTTGGCCGCTGACAATGTTACAAGAAACGAACTTCAAAATACGCACTAAGAGCATATCGGATTTTTCAAAAAGGAAATTTATGTATCAGATTCAACACTCAAAGAAACTAGATAATCTTCTTTTTATTTGATGTATATTCAAATTACATTAATGCCTAGTCATTATTCTAATTGTATAATTGCCCAGTGATCTAATAAAGAAAAATCAACTCGACACAAACAAATACTCAAAGTAGTGAATATTTATTTTTATACAAGTTGCGTTGCCATGGAGAGGAGAAAATTTAGCGTGGAACCGATGCAATATATAAGAATAAAAGCACTACATTTGATATGCCTCATTTTTACCTCTAGTTTAAGCTGCCGTTTCCATTGATGTGAAGCGAGTGATCCAGTACACTAACATTACCCAAATCCTGCGATTTAGATTGTATTGAAACTGAAACCCATGTCAAAGAATTCGCAAAACAAATGGTTAGCCAAACAAAAATCAATGGTGGTAGCGAGTTTCTTAAGAACATACCTCAATGGCAAGTGTTCCTTGACCACTTTAATCCACACCGCCCTCTTCCCCTGCATACCGAACGACTATGAATTAATAACTTATTTGCTTGAGGGGTTTTTATTTGCTTGTCAACAAAGCATTTCTCCCATTCAGACAACAGCTTGAAAGATAAATAGGCCAACTTCTTTCTAAATCCTTTGACAAATAATTCTACGCCCATTTTTCTGTTTGTAGAAGATTATTACATTTTTCCATCAAAATATACAATATTAATTTAAAATCATACAAACATCATAGGGGATGTAATAGGACAAAGAAGACGAGGCGAGAAAAGTTATTACTCCTGCTGCTCGGATGCCGCCCTCTCTTGCATATTTTTTCCAATACCATCTATACCTGTGAATTCAATTTTAAAAATATATTTCATGCGACGTAATTCTTAAAAAAATGCACCTTTAAAATTCTGTGTGTTGCACACTACGAAATTAACAAGTTTCGTCTCTTCTTTATACTATAAAACGGCATGGCATGCATTATGCGTGTTCTCTCTTGAGAGAGTAATAAGTTTGGTGTTGTGTTTGTATAAATTGTTATTGGGTTCAAATAACAGGGCAACATACGGCACATATGCAGTCCAGAGAGCTTGGACTAAATGTACACCGTTTATCCTAAAACATTTTATATCTCATGCTTTCTGTATGTTGTCTCTTGAGAAAGTAGCAAGTTTGGCGTGGTCTTCATATTTTAAAGATGTGTATTATATCCGACCTCGCTATTTTGTCCACACCAGATATTAAAAGAAAATTTTCTAAATTTTTTCTTGGTTCTTATTGTTTTTAAATCTTAAAATAATTAGGAGAAATCATGTCATGTGTATATTGATTATATAATCTTAAATGTTATAATTATTAAATAGTTTAAAAATTATTCTAATAAGAAAAATTGTATGATATTGTAATTCAGATATTTTAATATATCAAACTAGTATATCTATATTTTATAAATTAAATTTATGTAGAAAAAAGATATCAAATTTGAAAAATCTTTACTTTTAAGACAGATTAATTAATTTTCTAAGGTTAATATTTATTAAAATTTAATGTTATTTTAAAATATGAAATGATTTCTATGAATTTTTTTTAGAGGTTTCTAAATTTAATTTTTAGAATTTAATATCATTTTAGAATCTGGAATGATTTGCATGTGAAAAAATATAGAATTTTTTAATATATATATATATATATAGTATTTAATAAATAATAATAATAATAATAAGAAGTTGTTTTTTTAATTTAGATTTGTTTCTTTTAATTTAAATCTATATTTAAAAATATAATTTTTTCATTTGATAAATAATAATAATAGGAAGTTATTTTTTAATTTAGATTTTAGTCTTAACTTATTTTTAAATTATTTGTTGTCTAGTGATTAAAATAAGAAAGTTGGGTGGGTGTTGTTACACCTCTCGATGGAAAAATATGTAAGATGGTTTATCTTATATTTAATTTGGTGAATAATCTCACTTATTAAGAAATCCTACCATATCACATCCTATCATAATTCTAATATTTTTCCTCCATTTATGTTTACAAATTAGAGAAATATTTAAAAGATCATTTCATTATTATTCTATTAAAATATTAAGCTAATTTTTAGTTAACTTGATTAAGTGTCTCTTTTAATTAAAGAAAAGAGTTGAACGTGTTTTGATGGTAAAGGCTAAATTAAACTAAGAAATAATGAGAATAAGGTGCATGGTCAAGGAATCTTCCATGAGTTTCAGTTACATGCAATATTTTAAAATGATTGGTAGTTTGCTCATGATGAGTCAGTAAGGAATAGGTAATGTTTAAGATGCCCATGCTCTTAAAATGGTAAGTTCACATATGTATAGAAGCTTAGATGAATACGACAAACTTGAGATTTTTGAAGATTTAAAAATAAAAAAGGAAACATCTCTTTTTAATTATGTTACTATAATAGTAGTAGCATTAGCGATCAGGCCTACTATTTTTTATTATGGAAAAAACAGGTTTTGAAGGGACCCAAAACACTTTACACAGAAGTTATATATGATATTTCAGTTAAGCCCCTCAAAATAGAGCAAACCAAAGAAATAATAGAACAGATAGGAGAAAGAGACAAACAGCTAAACACTGCCCAACAACAACAAAAAGCCAACAAAAAGCCAGCAGAGAAGCCAAGCAACAACAAAAAAAGGGATATTTCACTAAAACATGTTCTTTAAGGTTTCAACAACTTCACCTTCAAGCCGATCCATCTTCTAGGCCATATCCTTCAAGTCTAGGATATCCTAGGGAAGATTAGCAGACCTCTTCTTTGTGCTAGCTTTGGTTCTCTTGCTCGGTCCAGAAGTGTCCTCAGTTCCCAAGTCCTTATCCTGGTCCAGGTCAACAAATACCCTATCCCTGTGAAACTTTTCCATCTTAGCCACCACAATTCTCATGTTATCTACCACAGATTTGACAATTTTATGACTGTCTTCCATGATTTTTCATAGGGTGGTTTCACATTTGTTAGTCCTTTGTTTCACTTCCCTAAACCTGTTATCATACCTATGTTTCATTTTCTCCGTGGCCTCCAAATTCTTGGTTAAACAACCCACCATCATTTGCTTTTCATTTTCATTCCAAAGGGTGCAAACAGAGGTCCCCCGATGTTTCTCCTTCATTCCACCAGATTGCATAGGCTTAGCTGTAGCTTGTAACTTCTCCCCCACATCCCCCTTGACTTGTAAATATTCAAAATTTGAGGAAAGGGCTCTCTGTTTTAGGTTGAGGCTTTTAATCTTGTGAAAAGACCATCTAAAGAGTTAGAAGAGATAAACAAAGTGGTATTCTTCAAAACCCAATATCTATCTCTTTCTTGGGTTGAAAGTCTTGAAAACTCAAATCCAAAGACTCCTGAGAATTCCAACTCCTTATCATGAGGAGAAAGAGATTCCTTAGAGTTAGAAGGGGACATAGGTTCATCATATTCCAAGGAGCTATCAAAAATCACAAAAGCAGATGGTTTACCTTTCCCCTTGGTATTCTTCGCATACTTATCTCCCCATATCGAAGGAGATCCCTTTCCCTTGCTAGTCCCAATAGAAAAATGCTTTTGTTCCCTTTTAGGTTTCTTGGGAGGGGGGAGTGGCCTCTTCGTCATCATATTTAGTATCCTATCCCCCTTTCTCAGAGATACCACTACCCTACCCATCATAATCATAGACTGAAGTAGCCTTATTAGGGTTCTCAGAAGCCCAAGCCTTACAATTCTCGTAGATAAGGGTCAGTGCAAGAAGCCGAGTCCACTTTTTGGCCAAAAAGTTGAAGTGTTTTCCTTGATTTTCAGATTTTGTCTCATTAGAGCTTAAATTTTGAAACACTTGGAGATTGAATCTTGGAAAAAGTTAGTAATATAAAAGATATCCCTTTGAGTCTGCTTTCCAAATATGTAATTTATTTTAATACCCACATAATAAAAAATAACTTTTGGAATGGAGTTCTAAAAAATATGTTTTAAAAATGCCTGTTTCAGGACCATACCATGCATGTGTACGACCGACACTTTTTGACACAATTAAAATTATTTTCTCAAACCATTTTGGGAAATTGTTTGTAACTCACTGAAGATTGATGAGCATAATTTTTTGTATTTTTGTTTTAAATATTTTATATTTAATTAATTTTTTAATGACCGTAATTATGTTTTTAAAAATTTGACGTGTATGGCCCACATAATTTGACGTAAACTTAATATTTTTAATTTTAATTTTTTTTAAATAGAAAAGAATTTTGTGTACATTGATGACATATAATTTTTTTTTCAAAATTCATTAAAATAAAAAAGTTATTAAATTAACAAAATTAGTTAATATTTCAAGTTTATGCACCTGATTTAGTATAAATTAAATGAAAAATAGTTAAGATAATCAATTTTTAAATAAATTTAGATATTTAGAATCTAGACTATATAATCTAAAATTGGTTTTAATTTCGTATAAAAATTCTCTAATTACAAGCACGTAAATTATTTCAGAAGATCGTATTTGTGCTTTCATTCATGGAGATTTGAATTTGCAGGTCCATGTCTTAGGTGTGACCATCCCAGGCCTATCCTGGGCCTAATCCCGAGCCAAGTGGCGGGTTGTGGAATCAACTTCCACAGAACGGGCCCCCATTTTCAAATAAGGGCAGATTGTGAAAAAAAAGGAAAAATACAATTTAGTAATGGGCCTCCATTTCTAAAAAACGGGCCCCCGTTTTGTTTAAAAGTGGGCCCCCATTGTAGAAAAAAATGGGGGCCCATTTATTTTTGCCTCGGGCCCCTGTTACCTTTTGGCTCGGGAGCCCGAAGCATAAACGGGCCCCCATTTTTTGAAAATAGGCCCCCGTTTATAAGAGCACATTTTCCAACATGTGGACTTCCGCAAATTTGTGACTCATTACCTTGCACTTGCCCATAAGAAAAAATAAACCTTGATCCAAGATCGAATTAATGTGGGGGTTCTTTCTATGTTCATTAATGTTGGCATTCAAAGAATAAAGCAAGTAAAAGGGGAAAGAAATCTTCAACTTATGCCTGAAGTGATTTAGCAGGACGAAGTGGTAACCATAAATTTTTGTAAACCTGTTGTCCAGAGTGAAGAACTCCATGATGGATTTAAGAAGTTCCCTCCAAATGGGCTTAATTTTCTTTGGTTCAAAGTTGGACTTGTTAACCTTAACCAACTCCACCTTCTCCTTCACCGTCTTTGTGAATTTCTTTACAACACCATTGGATAGCTTCCTGTTCCTGTAAAATTTAATTTCTTCGATAGAAAGGCCATTGACCTTGGCAATGAGGCTCTCATCCACCACAAATGCCTTGCCAAAAAGATTGACCTTCCCATTCTTCCATTCCATCACCAAAATCTTAGTCACTCTCTGGTTGTTTTTGTGAAGCCTCTCAAGGAAATGCATAACCCCACCTTGTTGCAGCCGATACCAAATGGTTGCATTTTTTTTCCACTCCTCAAAGTTCGCAGGCTCCACTATATGTCTACTCCCACCCATCTTGCAGAACAGAGAAAGATAAGCCCCAAAAAGGTAGAAAACCAAACTACACTCAGAAGATCCAACAAACCTGATAAAGCCAGGAACAAACCAGAAAGTGTGCGTAACCAATATGAAGACACTGATAGATAAGGATTTCTGACAATTACTATTTGCACTAATGATCACATAATCAATGATTTGTATTATAAAAAGAAATGGGAAAATTGCTAATATTACCATGTGTTAGACCATATGATAAAAGGGCTTTAACGTCTCCCGCCAAGGTGTCCTCCTCGTACCAAGTGTATTTTGATTTAGATTTCACCCCCAAATTAGCAAGACAATTATCCACGATGTTGATTTTCCTATAGGAATGAGAAATGAAGCATCTTTCGAAGGATTAAAATATCTCAATTGAGGACTTTATAATATTTTCAATAGTCCATGAAACTTTATACTCCTCTTTAAGAAATTTAATAATGTTGTTAGAATCACCTTCAATCCATACCATTTTGTAATTAAGACACCTTGCAATTTCTTGCATTTGGTAGGCGCACATGGCTTCTGCTAAGCGGTGGGTTTGGTTACCCATGGGGAGTGCCACCGATGCAAGACATCTACCATTCTCATCTCTAATCACTCCCCCACACCTAGTCAACCCTGGGTTACCCTTAGCCGCACCATGCCATCAAGCCTACTGTTTGATATAATATAAATTTTAGATTTAAGAGTTAAATTAAGAATGAAAGACATATTTAATTTTATTTAAACCCATGAGTTATCTTATTTATTATGTATTATGAAATCTCTAAGTTAAATAAGTAGCCTTCTAACAATTAGGTATAAGTTGAGGTAATGTGAATAATTATTTCGTGTGTGAGCTTTTATCATTGTTTAAATTCAAAATTCTTTCTTATTAAACAAGATAAGATCACACTTATAGCATGCAAATAGTCAATAAATAGTCTTAGTAAGAGTTTTGGAGAGGAGTTAAGAATATTATATGTTGAAACCAAAGTAGGATTGAGAGTGGATGGGTGAATGAGTCTAGATCTTCAAAGTGTATTTATTATAAACAAAATTCATCCATTCTAGAACAATACTAAACACCTCATTAAGCATCACCACATGAACACAAGAATTACGTGAAAAAATCAAATAAGGAAAAACCACGGTGAGAATCAAATTCACTATATTAATAACAATAATTACAATATTTCAGGTTCACTGCCAAGGAGAAACATGCACCTCTGGACTTGCAAGAATAACTCACACTACCTTAGGGAAAGATACAAGGACTTTCACAATTGAGGCTCATTGCTTCAAGGCAAGATACAAGGACTTGCACAATTGAGGTTCACTGCTTTAGGGCAAGATACAAAGTTCTACTAAAGGACTTGTTGTCAATCAACAACAAAGAAAATAGTAGAATTGAAATGAGAAGGATCTCTTGATCATAAAATTTTCCTTGATCATTTGTATCAAGAAATTAACATCATGACAAACATCTTTGATAATCAACATAGTCACAACACTCTCTCTCACTAAATGTATCACCTTCACAACTCTATCTTTCACACTCTAGTAACCTCAAATCTGCTTGTACAACATTTAACCTTGCTTCTCATCAATTCACATACAATGCCACACACAACAAATCCAGCCACACTCCTTAAATATAAGTTAGAACATAAAAAATTTAATTGAGGGTCGACCAAAACAAAATAATCATTATTGTACAAAACAAGCCATCTAGACCAAAACTACATAAAGTGATCCACTCTAAGAGAAAGAGGGGAACCAAATGATTCATAACACATCCTTCTAAGATGAATCCAATGAACATGATAAAAATACTCTAAAGTTAGTACCAAATGTAACATGTAGATAGGAAATAATGCTTGTTAACCAGTTGGCCAAAAAGATATCTTCCAATGCAAATTATTCTATATAGATCTCTACACACCTTGGTAAAACCCATCAAAATATTCAAACCTACTCTCCAATGCATATCCATACCAAGAAGCTTGATCTAAATAACATAATCCTATCTAACAAATCAAACCACAACAAAACTAAGTGTATCACACATAAATCAACATAACTCACCTATAGAACAAAAACACCTCAAGAGAATCATAGTGAGAGTACTTTACAAACCACATAATCATATTCACTAAACCACAACATAAACTACAACATACTTGGAGGTCATCGGAGACTTTCTAGACCAGTTTGACAGATACCCTTCTTGATGATGGATCATGGAGTTTGATCCAAAACATTGAGCAAACAAATTCACACAGTTGATTCTTGAAGCTATTCATGTTAGACACCCTTCTTGTTAGAGAATAGTAACAACTGACTTTTGAAAACCACAAACCATAAAATTGGAAATCTAAATCATTCTACCAATAAGAAATTAATTTTTTTTCCTGCATATTGTCTCAACCAACATCAAAACATCACATTCAATTGAAACACCAACACAAGACATATCTAGACTAGAATCCATCTAGACAACTAAGTTTGACATTAATGACAACCATACAAACTCATGTTTCCAATAGTATATAATTAAGAGTTTAAGGTTTACTTTATATTTTAGTTAAGTGGTTGATATTTATAGAGGTAGTATTGATATCTTTGACATTGAGTACATCCAACAAGAATGTCCACATAGATGCACCGATCATTAATAATTGAGCGAGTTATTAAGTTAATGCAAATGACAATATAACTTAGAATTTGCTAATATTGAAATATTTGTTTGGGCCAAGAAATGTTAAGAGTTAGATGATTATAGTTAACTATAAGAAAACCAATAATGAAAACTGATAAGATAAACTTAGAAGAAGGATATGCGAAGAGTTTCATTATTATTCTATATTTATATATAGTATTATATCATCTTGATATTGATGTTCTTTACATTAGTTTATTACCTCTATATGTATCAATCTTGAACTTGACTTAAGATAAATAAATTCTCATCTTGAATAACTTATGAAATTAAATTAAATGGTTCATTCTAACCTAGATATCAAAGATAGAGAAATGATAAACCTACTAAGTTATGGAATTGGAGTATACCCCTAGATTTGAAAATGAGATGTCTTTCAAAATACTTATTATTATTTTTTGTAATAATTAAATTAGTTTAAATCAATTAATTCGGGTACATCTATAAATGGGTTTGGGCTGTGGATTAGAAGAGTACAATAAATCTAGGCCTCTAATTTTAATTGGAAATACTTCTCTTAAATTAAAGGGTAATAATACAAGAAGAGTATAGTACCCCTAAAAGATAGGCTACATTGAAAATTATGAATAAGCGTCGAATATGAAATCTAAAAGTTATGTTAATTGATTCTCAAGGAGTATATTTGGGTTAATGTCTAATAACCTTTGTTGTGCTTATTATAGATTATATTTTTCACTTAAATTGAATTTATTATATTGATAATGAGAGGTATAAAATGATATATTAGAATTAGGTCAAGGAAAAGATTCCCTTATAATTTGAAAATATTAAAATAGTTATGTTTATTTTTAATTCAAAGTAAGATTTTCTTAATTTTAATTATAAATATAATTATCATAATTTAACTTTTGAATTTTTGGTTTAATAAATTGGTTCATGTATTTGATTATATAAGTAGGGAAGGGCCTTGATCCAAAAATTGCAGAAATAAAACAAAAAAAGAGAAAGGCCAAAACAACCCAGAATATATACGACACTTAAATAGTAGTAAGGACTTCCAACTCATAACTTAAGAAAGGCACATAGACCAAGAGTAAACCCATAATAATATCCTTAATAGAATTTCGAGTAGCATTGTTAGGCCTCCAATGTGGAATAGAGTTCAAAGTGAATCGTTTGCATTTGGAAGGGAACTCTCTCATTACTATTAATGTGATTCGACAGAAGACAACTCTAAACTGAAAAATTGGTAAGTGGATCAAGCTGATATGGTAACTAATTGGGAAGATTGATGATTTCAAAATAACACAGGTTTATAGAGAAGAAAATTCATTAGCAGATGACTAGGCCAAATCAGCAATGGGGTAACCTTTCTCGATCATGTCATTTGCAAAAAGGGTATGTTAATTGTGCCTTTTTTTTGTAAGTAGGCTGAGTTGGATCAAAATCTCCAATGATGATGGGAATAGATTGTTGTTAATGCGATGGGCATGCCAGGTTTTAATTGTGGCGCTCCACGGATGAACGTGTGATAACATTTCGTAGAGATACCAAGTGCTCCTTAGATTGCTTCTTATACATGGAGATTGAAACAGCGCTATCCTTATATGCATTTGTGATCCCCAGCGGATTTTCTACAAGGGTTTGAGTGTTGACGGCTCACACCTGGCGTACTTGGTGGTGCTACAAGTTGGGCAAGATTTCAAAATAGACGACGAAAATTATGTATCTTACTCCCAAGGTGAGGATAGTTTATCATTGATCTAAAATTCTATGGTTAATTAATCAGCTCACTAGCCTATAGAAGGGTAGGGGGGTGGGAATAAAGGTCAGTCGGGGTGGGCGATAGGATAGCGAACATCTAGATAATCTTATATGGATGGCGGGCCTATATATCTCTCTGAGCTGCCCTACCCCCAGCCCCCACCAAAGGATCTCCCTGCTAGGCCCGAGCGCAATGGGGGCAAGTCGACTGAATGGAGGTCAAGTGTGATGAATGAGAATAAAAGATCCTTCAAAATGGGAGGGCTAGATGCTTAGCTAGCTGCTTTCTCCCGCTACTACTATAGGGAAGGTGAACCCTTGGCCAAGCGGGAGCTAGTAGTCCGTCCTACTAGATACAATTATACGAGGACAAGGATTGATGAAAATGTCGCCCCTGGACGGAAACTGCAATGTATCTATCTTATGAATGAAGCTAGCTGGTCGACCAAGATCTTCAAGCGAGCAAAGGGATAGAGCTTTTGCGCTCCAGCAATTCCTCTTGGGGTGGCTTTGGTTGGTGTTAGTTTGTTAGTTTGGTAGCTTGGACAGCTGTTTGTCCATTTGCTAAATAATTAGTAAATAATTGTTTGCTAACAAATGTAGTTAGAGTTCAAACAATTTTTATTGATTATTTGACTCTTTTTAGAAACTTCTTGCAACCAATTTGGTTAGAGTTGTTTGGTTGTTTTTAATCTCAGCCATTTATTGAGAATTAATCTCAGCCGTTGGTTTTCCAACGAGAGTAGTATACAAAGGGGTCAGGGGGAATTTGGAAAATAATGAATTGTGTGGAGAAACATGCAGTGCTAGCAAGTAGTCTTGCAGTGTTAGCAAGGACACAGTGATAGCATTGGGATAGTAGCGGGGTGGAATCTCAGCAGGAGAAATTGGGAGGTCGTCAAAGCTCTGCCATTAACAGACAAGTAGTATTTGTATCTCTTAATTTGTTGAAGTTTTAATATAGTTTTCATCCACAGTACTAGTTTTCCCTTCAGGGTTTTTCCACGGTCAATTGTCCGAAAAATATTGTGTTCATTGTGTTGCGCATTTATATGAGTGTGAAATTGCAGTTGTGTTATTTTCCAATATTTGTTGCTCAAATAATCTATCAAAGATAGGAGGATAATAATCAGTAATTGTAATAGATTTTTCATATGGTATCAGAGCTAAGTTAAGGGTAGAAGAGATTTACCCTAGGTGAAGGAAACTAAGGGTTTATAAAACCTAGTTTAACCTCTTTAGAATTTTTATTTGCTTTAACCTTTGAGATGGCCTCAGTTGGTTTAAGAGATCAGGATAGATTGGATGGAGCCTCTAATTTTGGTGTCTGGAAAGCCAGAATTTCTTTATTGCTAGAAGAGAATGGTATCAAGGAATATGTTACCACTGTTGTGACTATACCTACAGATGCAACACAGCTTGCAACATACAAGAAGGATGATTCCGAGGCGAGGAGGCTAATCCTTGATGGTGTCAAGGACCATATAGTTCCACATATTGCAGAGTTAGATACTGCAAAGAAGATGTGGGATACCATTCTGAATCTGTACCAGAATGCTACCACTAATCAGAAGCTGATTCTCAGAGAAAAGCTGAGGAATACATGAATAAATAAGGGAGAAGATGTGACGAGTTACCTCACTAGACTCAGACTTGTCAAGGATGAGTTAGCAACTGTTGGAGATAAACCAAGTGATGATGAGCTAGTACGGAGAGCCCTAAATGGGTTTTCTAAGTAGCGGGATGTCTTTGTTCAAGATGTTAATGGACGAGACACCTTACCAAGTTGGGATCGACTTTGGAGTGACTTCACTTAGGAGGAGCTTAGACTAAGCCTTGTCAATGGAGCCAACAATAAGAGTCAGAAAAGTGAGGCAGAATAGGAGTACATTGCCCTAGCGGGTAAAGGAAAAGCAAAGAAGGGGTCCACCAAAGGATCAAATCCACAAGGTGAGAAGAAGAAGAAAGACTTGTTGAAGATCAAGTGCTACGACTGTCACGAGTTTGGCCACTATGTCAGCGATTGCCTAGAAAGGAAGAAGAATGATAAGAAAGGCAAGAAGCAAGTTGCAGCTTTAGCAAGTGCAGATGAACTCTCGAATAGAATGGAATATGAGTTTGCACTCATAGCATGTATGGTTAGCTCAACCTCACAGAGTGTTTGGTACATAGATAGTGGGGTGTCATTTCATATGATAGGAGTTAGTGAATACTTCTCCACTTATAAGGAGGAGAGCACCGGAATCCAGATCTCTATGGGAAACATGTCCAAACTCAACTCAATTGGGACAAGGACTATTCAGTTTTAGAGGGAGAATGGTAAAATGATTCCTCTTCATGATGTGTTGCATGTTCTAGGCTTAGGGATGAATTTGATTTCTATATTTGTCCTTCAGGACAAAGGGTACAATGTACTCTTTAGAGGGGTACATGTATTGATTAAGCATAAGGATTGGAAATCACCCATAGCTATTGGAGTTAGGAGCGGTTGACTTTATAGGTTGCAGTTTGATACTCTTAAGGCACTCATGAGCAACAGTAATCCTAGAGATCTTGGAGAGCTATGGCATAGGAGGATGGACCATATATATCATGGAGCACTTAAATTGCTTCATGAGACTGTGACAGGGGTTCCAGAGGTGAGCATAGAGCACAATGATGTATGTAAGGGATGTGTGTTGGAGAAGTTTGCAAAAGCATCTTTTCCAAGGAGTGACACTAGATCCAAGGGTGTTCTTGATCTAGTACATTCAGATGTATGTGGACCAATGTCGATGAAATCTCTTAGAGGGTATGAGTACTTTGTTACTTTTAATGATGATTTCTCCAGGAAGACTTGGATATACTTCTTGAAGACCAAGGATGAAGTTTTTAGTCGCTTCCAAGAGTTGAAAGCTCTTGTAGAGAATTCAATGGGAAAGAAGATAAAGGTTCTTTGGTCAAACAATGGAGGTGAGTATAAAGGCAATAGGGTTCCACATAAGGTGCTAGGGAAGATGATACCAGAGGAAGCATTCACTGGGAAGAAGCTAGATGTTAGTCACTTCAGGATCTTTGTGAGTTTGGCATATTGTCATATTCCAAAGGATACACGTACCAAGTTAGATCAGACTGTAGAAAGAGGGTACTTTGTGGGGTACAGTGAAACCTCAAAGGCATATCACATATTCATTCTAGGGACCAGGCAGATTATTGTTCGATGTGATGTCAAGTTCATGGAGGACAAGAAATTTAGAAGGTCCAAAGATTTTCCAGCAGATGATCAGAGTGAGGAACCAACACAAGCTCCAAGTATCACTCAATTGAATCAAGGCCAACAAAGCTCTAGTACAGTTACTAGTACAAGCATAGACTCGGGAGGTGAGAGTTCTCAGAGTATGGAGCAACAGGTGCAAGAAGAGATGCATCAAGAAGACATGGAGGTTGATATTTCATCTTCTATAGTTGGCAGCAACAACCGTGAGGTTCAACAGGCACAAAGAAATACTCAGGAGTTAGTGGGTAATCCTAGGAGGAGTAGTAGACAATGAAAACAACCAGCCAAGTTTGATGACTATGTTGCATTAGTTAGTCAGTTGGTAGATAGTGAACCTTCTAGCTATCAGGAGGCTGCACAACATCAAGTGTGGGAAGATGCTATGGTTGAGGAGTATACTTCAATTATGAAGAATGATGTTTGGGAGGTAGTGCCTAGACCAACAGATAGAGCTGTGGTTGGATCACATTGGATCTATAAGGTCAAGCACGGTGCAGATGGTAGCATTGAGAAATACAAGGCAAGGTTTGTGGCAAAAGGGTTCTCTCAGAAGGAGGGAATAGACTATGAGGAGACATTTGCTCCAGTTGCCAGGTATACTTCTATATGAGCTGTAATTTCAATTTCAGCACAAATGAGATGGTAGATCCATCAAATGGATGTCAAGACAACATTCCTTAATGGCAAATTGAAAGAGGAGGTATACATAAAACAACCAGAAGGCTTTGTAGCACACAACAAATAGACCCACGTGTGTAGATTGAAGAGAGCTTTGTACAGACTCAAGCAGGCTCCCAGAGTGTGGTATGAACGTATTGATAGTTACTTGCAGGAAATGGGCTTTGTGAAGAGTGAGGCGGATGCTAATCTCTACTACTTGGTGGTTGGGGGTGAGATTCTCATTCTTGTTCTATATGTGGATGACTTGTTTCTAACAGGTTCACTAGGGCTCATAGAAGAGTGCAAGAGGGACCTTGCAGCAGAGTTCAAGATGAAGGGTTTGGGACTTATGCACTACTTTCTAGGCATGGAGGTATGGCAGACAGATGGAGAGATTTTCCTTGGACAAGGGAAATATTGCATTGAAATCTTGAAAAGGTTCAGGATGGAAGATTGCAAAGCCATGTCTACACCTATGATCACGAATTGGAGGAAGGTAGATACATCTAGGGAGAAGGATGTAGATCCCATATTATTCAGGAAGTTGATTGGTTCTCTCATGTATTTGGTCAACACCAAGCTAGATATAGCTTTTGTAGTTAACTCTCTTAGTCAGTTCATGGCTGAGCCAAAGGAAGTGCATTGGACAACAACAAAGCATGTGTTGCATTATTTGCGAGGTACAATCAAGTATGGGATTAGATATGCTCGAGGTGAAGGAATCAGGTTGATGGGCTATACTGACGCAGATTGGGCAGGTAGTACAACAGACAAGAGGAGCACTTCAGGGTGTTGTTTCAGTCTGGGATAAGGAGTTGTCTCTTGATTTAGTAGGAAGCAGAAGTCTGTGGCTCTGAGTTCTGCAAAGTCATAATACATAGCAGCTAGCATGGCGACATGTGAAGCTATATGGCTTCGGAAGTTACTAGTAGCCTTGTTTGGTCAGAAGCTGGAGACTATAGTGATACACTACGACAATTAGAGTTGCATTAAGTTGACTAAGAATTCGGTGTTTCATGATAGGTCGAAACATATAGACATCAGGTATCACTTCATCAGAGATTGTGTACAGCGTGGAGTTGTTCAGCTATAATTTATACCTACAGATCAATAGGTAGCAGACATTCTGACAAAGGCATTGGGAAGGCGAAATTCATCTTCTTCAGAGAGAAGTTGGGTGTCATGCAGAACAACTTCCTCACTAAGAGGAAGTGTTAGTTAGTTAGTTTGGTAGCTTGGACAGTTGTTTCTCCATTTGCTAAATAATTAGTAAATAATTGTTTGCTAACAAATGTAGTTAGAGTCAAACAATTTTTATTAATTATTTGACTCTTTTTAGAAACTTCTAGCAACCAATTTGGTTAGGGTTGTTTAGTTGTTTTTATTCTCAGCCGTTTATTGAGAATTAATCTCGGTCGTTGGTTTTCCAATGAAAGTAGTATATAAGGGGGTCAGGGGGCATTTGGAAAACAATGAATTGTGTGAAGAACTTGCAGTGTTAGCAAGGGCGCAGTGATAGTGCTGGGATAGTAGCGGGGTGGAATCTCAGTAGGAGAAATTGGGATGTCGTTGAAGCTCTACTAGTTGAGGCAAGCAATATTTGTATCTCTTGATTTGCTATAGTTAATATATATTCCTCATCTGCAGTACTGGTTTTCCCTTCGGGTTTTTCCAGGGACAATTGTCTGAAAATATTGTGTTCATTGCGTTGCGCATTTTTTATGAGTTTGTAAAATTGTAGTTGTGTTATTTTCCAATATTTGTTGCTCAAATAATCTATCAAAGATAGAAGGATAATAATCAGTAATTGTAATAGATTTTTCACATTTGGTTCATGGCGGGACGTCCTCACTTTTCGACCTTCAGCGCACCGACAAAAACACATTATAGCGCACATGCCAATCTTCTCCAACTATAATCGAGTTCCATCCAGCCGAAAATGGAGCTACCTTTCTCGCTATTAGTCGTTTTCACCCGGGGGTGAAGGATGGCCAGCCGGGCCATCCACTAACTAGTGCTGTGAGAAGTAGACAATCACCAGGGCCTATAGGAACTTGAGTAGGGCCTAAAGAAACTATAGGCACCAGCCGATCTATAAGTGGTTGGAGCAGCTTTCTTTCATTATTGCCTCCGCTCGGATTTCGGGGAAACTTATGCCCGAGGAGTCACGTTCGATCTATACCTAAAGAATAGATGGAACTCGAACCCAACCCTATAGGAGGTGTGCCATCCTATCCGGGGAACAACTAGAATTCCCGGGTTGGCCCCAATTCGGAAAGGAGGAGCTACCGTGGGTGTTGGCTATTAAGTTCTTCAGCTAGACCATCCTTGTTTTAGCCATCCAACTAGACGAGGGATAGTTCTACTGTTACCGGACCGGAGGCAACGAAATAGTTTGATAGCTGAACTACCATCCCACCTCTCTCCATATAGTTGGGCTCGACTGATCCATGCGATAAAATCCAGGATAGTCTCTGCCATCCTAACGATGGTGGATCCGGCCGAGTGCGTGCGGACAATGGAGAGTCTCCTCCAGATAGATAGATAGAGCTCCTCGAGTACTGTCGTGAGGCATCCAGCATGCAGTCAAATAAGCGGCTATCACTAACTACCTACAACTGTACCGAACCCAAAGCTCCTTTAGAATAGGAGGGCCCCCCTCTATATAATTGTCGGTTTGCCAGTCATATGACCCAGACTTTTGAGAAATGGAGAGATGCCCTACTATTCTAAAGGGAGGGCCCCCTGCATGGGGAGCAAAGGGGTATGGCCACTTGCCCTGCTCCGAACGTAGCCGTTCTGCCGCCATCTCCTATATTAGACGCAATAGATCGGCGATAGTGACGCCAGCATCTCTCATTACCGGATTCTATTTTATTATATTCCCGCTCGGCTCCGAGAACGCGAGAACTATCCCCGGTTAGGTCCCCGTGATTTATCCCCGACTCGACAAGTCGAGAGAAGGCCGGTCGGTGTCGGTTGAGTCCCTCGATCTATCTATCGATCGAGTGCCTGCCTATCTATCTGGAGGGCGAGGACGTTCCACAGGCTCAATATGCTGTATACCCGAGGAATCTCGCACCAATGGCAGATTTTGCCTTTTTTTTATATTATTCGAACGGATTCAGGGTGCCCCTACTATTCTAAGGGATCTCCATGGGTTCTATCTCTAAAGGCCTAAACTCATGGGAGTGGCAGTCGGCCCAATAGAGTTCTGGTTCGGGTAGGCGTAAGAAAATAGGATGGGGGTTAGGCGAGGAAAGCAAACGTCGATATCTTAACCAGCGAGATCAGAATAGGTAGTCTAGCGAACTGCCTACAATCGTCCTATAGCCCCCCCCCACCCGGGCGCAAAGAAGGTAGCCGGAGGAGGAGATTGTTTAGGAGATGGGCTGCCCCACACACGCCTGCTAGAATAAGGACCATGCCCTCCCCACCCCGCAGGGTTGGGTGGGACGGCTTCCAACTATAATAATCTCCTTCTTCATCTCCGAGATTGGCGAGAAAGACCGATCCATCCTGAACCGGGGTTGGAGGCTAGTCCCATCCATTTTGCTTCGGTTGAGACGGCAGTACTGCTTTCTGTTGAGGCGAGCAGAAAGGAGAGCCATTTCGTAATTCAGAACCGGAGATAGAAAGCCCAAATCGATGGATCATTCTGCTAGATACTTCCCACCTCGGTAATAGGATTACAAAATGAATATCAAATGAAATTCTTTATCAGTGTGTGAGTCCTTCATATTAGAATTACCAATAATGGTATTCAATTTTATGCAGGTCTTAAGTGTCAGTTTCCGAGCTTGTGCCCTAGACAGTGTTGGACCTATCTCACCATCTCAACCTAAAACTAAGAGATTGGCTATCCCAAGCAAGTCGTGGGTACGGGGATGACTAGGGAATTATTATTTAAGTACAATGTTTCTAGAATTGTGTGTGAATATTTGAGGGACAAATTATTCAAATAAATATATAAAAATTAAATGAATTTAATAAGTGAACATAGCTTTAGGGTCAATGATGAATAAATGTTGTTGATAATTTAATGAATTAATTTATGAAAGAATTTATCTGGGCTAGATATGACAAAGAAAATGCTTCATATCCATCTCAAGCCTTATGAATTCAATCTCAATTAGAAAGAGTGAGAAGATCTTCTTGCCTTTATCTTCCATATATACAAGAATTCAAGGTGGTGTCTAGAGACAACATTAAGAAGCTAATGAACATGATAGGTGAATTGATTCTCATAGGTCAAATTGCATTGCAAAGTGAATTAATGATAATGCATAAGAATAAAAAAATCATTTATAAACATGCAGATGGCTTATATGATACCAATGCAAATTTGATTCTTTTAATGTTATTATGTTTGAAATAAAAAGCTCTATCCAATATGAAGTCTCTAAGTGCATGATGTATGTCTTTAAATAGCATGACATAGCAACACGATGCATGAAATATATACTGGATCATCTCACAATAACAATAGAAAAGTTTGAGGAAGGTGATTGAGAATTTGAATTTGAATTTGGACATCATTTCTACTTTCCTCACAATTGAAATAAATTGAAAGAAAAAAATAGTGATCTCAAAGTATATCACAGATGAACTTTGGAATCATCAAACAATTGCTCAATTTAGGCTTCAAATTTGATCATTTAAGGGTTGAAAGAAAGAAAGAAAAGTTACAAGATGCAGGATGGATTGTGAAAAAAATTCTGATGCAAAGCTTTTACATATATCATTAAACAAAGCATCATCACGAAGAGGATGGGTTGGACTAAATAAGATAAGCAAAAACTTGAAAAAATAAAGTTGTAGCAAAACTATCTTGTGTACTGTTAGAGTCTTCCAGAGACTTAAAATTCACATAATTCATTATATTTGAGACAATTGGTCCCCCTCATCTACATGATTCACATAATTGTTACATAATCAAAGAGAACACAATGAACGAACTAAAACAATAATCTAGAATAGGGCATTGAACTTAAACGGTGAGGATAAGTATAAAGATGAGATTATATAAAAACTAAAAGTCCTACAGCGATCAGATTGCAAGTAGTGAAGTATGTTGGTTGGTGTTGGATGGAGGCTTTGTGACACCAGAAAGCAGCGAATTCAGCCATGGCAAGGGATTTACGTCAATTGCAATAATAAATGATCTGGCATGTACAGATTCTGCATAAATTGTGTCACACTGTCAATGATGCCGATGAGAGAAAACCGACAGGGTTTGTAGGAAAGATTTACGGAACCCTACCAAAGTAGAAATTTAGTTAAAAATGAGGCTTAAAATTTAATTGAGCTGGTTATATCCCAGTACAAAAAGTATGCTAAATCTTGCAAGTAATGTACCGCAAGTGCCTCCAAGGCCAAATACTTTCATGCCCTTTTAATTCATACAACACCTATATGTATTGCATGTTTTGACGATATTTTATGCTTGGTAACTATCGCTGCTTTAGATATGATAGTTTAAACAAAGCATATGAAAAGAAATATACAAATTATAGATGCAGCGGATCCTTGAATTGATCATTGAATCATCCCTTGAATTTATATAGACAGTTTTACGCGGTGATGCATAAGTGCATATATCACCTTGGAAAATTTGCATTCAAACCAAATCAAATCAGGACCGCATCAAACAAAATCTACAAGCAAATCAAATCTGGACTGCGAGCAAACCAAAAGATCTATCAAGAATGATATTTTGCAAATCGGAGAGAACTTCAGCAAACAAAATATGTAAGCAAATCAAATCCGGACTGCAAGCAAACCAGAAAATCTACCCAGAATGATATTTTGCATTAATTGTGCACATATTCACCAAAAAGTTGACGTATCTACATTCATAATGTCTGTTTCCAGGTTTTCTCTCTAAAGTTTTCACGTAAGTGGTAATATTTGGTAGTTTGCAGGAGTGAGACAGGTATCGACTGATGAGCTCACAATATATGAGCCTACCGGCTAATAAAAGCACACATTCTGATATGCCTCATTTTTACCTCTCGTTTGTCTGTCATTGATTACAAAAGCTGTCATTGAAGTATTGCCAGTGTACAAGGAATTTGAGGGATCCAAAGATATGTAGATTGTATTGAAACAGAAACCCATGTCAAAGAATTCTCAAAACAAATGGTTAACCAAACAAAAATCAATGGTGGTAGCGAATTTCTTAAGAACATACCTCAATCTCAAGGGGAACTAGTGTTGCTTGAGCACTTTAATCCACACCACCCTCTTCCCCTGCATAGCCGACGACTATGAATTAAAAACTTGTTGTCTTTGCATTTATTTGAGGGGTTTGTATTTGCTATTAACAAAACATTTCTCCCATTCAGAGAACAACTTGAAAGATAAATAGGCCAGCTTCTTTCTAAATCCTTTATTGAATCAGAGATGCGACCATAATGCATAACAGGCATAAACCTTAATGATATAGACTTTAAAAAGAAGCTTGTCTATTTACTACAATTGACAAATAATACTAAAAGCCCATTTTTCTGATTGTAGAAGATTATTACATTTTTCCATCAAAGTATACAATAATTTACAATCATACAAAGAAATCACAAAAACATTGGCAGCGATGAACAAAATTGTGTTGAAAACATCATAGTGGACGTAATGGGACAAATAAGACGAGGTGAGAATAATTATTACTCCAGCTTCTCTATGCCCTCTCTTCCATATTTTTTCCAATACCATCTATACCTGTGAAATGGATTTTAAAATTATATCAATTCTTAAAAAAAGCACCTTTACAATTCTCTGTGTTGCACACTACAAGTTAACAAGTTTTGCCTCTTTTTTATACTATAAATCGGCATGGCATGCATTATGCGTGTTCTTTCTTGAGATAGTAATGAGTTTGGTGTGTGTTCTTTACATTATATAAATTGTTATTTGGTTCAAATAACAGGGCAACATACGGCATATATGCAGTCCACATAGCTTGGACTAAATGTACACCGTTCATTACAGTTATTTATCATAAGACATATCTCATGCTTTCTGCATGTTTTGTCTTTAGACAGTAACAAGTTTGGCGTGGTCTTTATGTTTTAAAGATGTGTGTTATATCCGACCTCGTTATTTCGTTCACATCATATCTTAAAAGAAACTTCTCTAAACTTTTTCTTGGTTCTTATTGTCTTTTAAATTCTGAAAAAATTAGGAGACATGTCATGTCTATATTGATGATAGTAAAAATTCTCTAAACTTTTTCTTGATTCTTATAGTTTTTTAAGTCTTAGGGGACATGTCATATCTATATATTCATGATATAATCTTAAATTTTATAATTATTAAATAATTTAAAATTATTGTAATTGATAAAAATGTATGAGTTTATTGTGATTCAGGTATCTCTAATATATCAAATAATAAGTAAGATGGTTTATTTTATATTTAATCTAGTGAATAATCTCACTTATTAAGAAATCCTACCATATCACATCTCATCATAATTCTAGTATTTGTCTTCTATTTTTTTAACAAATTAGAGATAAATATTTTAAAAGATCATTTTACTATTATTCTACTAGAATACTAAGTTAAATTTTACTTAACACTATTAAGTGTTTCTTTTAATTAAGAAAATAGTTGAACACATTTTGATGGTAAAGGCTAAATCAAACTGAGCAATAATGAGAATAGGGTGCATGGTCAAGGAATCTTCCATGAATTTCAAATACATGCAATGCTTTATTATGATTGGTAGTTTTCTCATGAGCAGTCGATAAGGAATAGGTAATGTTTAAGATGCCTATGCTCTTAAAATGGTAAGTTGACATACGTATAGAAGCCTAGATGAATATGACAAAGTTGAGATTTTTTAAGATTTAAAAATAAAAAAGAAACATCTCTTTTTTAATTATGTTACTATAATAGCAGTAGCATTAGCCATCAATCCTACTGTTCGATATAATAGAAATTTTATATTTAAGAGTCCAATAAAGGAAGAAAGACATATTTAAGTTTATTTAAACCCATGAGTAACATTATTTATTATGAATTATGAAGTCTCTAAGTTAAATAAGTAATCTTCTAACAATTAGGTATAAGTTGAGGTAATGTGAATAATTTTTTCGTGTGTGAGCCTTTACCATTGTTTAAATTCAAGATTCTTTCTCATTAAACAAGATAAGACCACACTTGTAGCATGCAAATAGTCTTAGTAAGAGTTTTCGAGAGGAGCTAAGAATACTATATGTTGAACCCAAGACATGACTGAGAGTGGAGGGGTGAATCGGTTTGGATCTTTAAAATAGACTTATTATAAACAACATTCAACCATCCTAGAACAATACTAAAAACCACATTAATCATTGCCACACGAACACTAGATTTACATGAAAAAACCAAATAGGGAAAAACCACAGTGAGAATCAAATTCAATATATTATAACAATTATTATAATGTTTTAGGTTCATAGCCAAGGAGCAATATGCACCTCTATACTTGCAAGAATAACTCTTACTACCTTAGGGAAAGATACAAGGACTTGCACAATTGAGGCTCACTACTTCAAGACAAGATACAAGGACTTGCACAATTGGGGCTCACTGCTTTAGGGAAAGATACAAAGTGCTATTGAAGGACTTGTTGTCAATCAATAATAAAGGAAATAGTAGAATAGAAATAAGAAGGATCTCTTGATCATTTGTATCAAGCAACCAACATCATAAAAACACATCTATAATAATCAATACAGTTGTAACACACTCTCTCACTAAATGTATCACTTTCACAACTCTGTCTTTCGTACTTCAGTAACCTCAAATCTGCTTGCACAACATTCAACCTTTCTTCTTATCAATTCACACACAATCCCATACATGACTCATCCAACTATAGTCCTTAAATATAAGATAGGATATAAAAAATTTAATTGAAGGTTGGACAAAATAGAATAATCATTATTGCACAAAATAAGACACTCATACCAAAAATACTCAAAGCAGTCCACTCCAAGAGAAAGAGGGACCCAAATAATTCATAACATATCCTTCCAAGATGAATCCAATGATCTACACACGCTAAAAAATCCTCCAAAGTCAGCACCAAATGTAACATGTAGATTAAAAATAATTCTTGTCAACCAGTCGGCCAAAAATATATTTTCCAATGCAAATTATTCCATGTAGATCTCTACACACCATGGTAAGACTTATAAAAATATTCCAACTTGTTCTCCAATTCATATCTAGACCAAGAAGCATGATCCAAATAGCATAATCCTATCTGACACATCAAACCACAACATAACTTAATGTATCAGACATAAATCAACATAACTCACCTACAAAACATAAACACCTCAAAAGAATCATATTGAGAATACTGTATGAACCACATAATCATGTTCACTAAAACACATCATAAGCTACAACATATTTGGAGGCTAATGAAGACTTTCCAAACCAATTTGATAGACACCCTTTTTGATTATGGATCATGGAGTTTGATCTAAAATGTTAAGTTAAAAAATTCACATAGATGATTCTTGAAGCTATTCATGTTAGAAACCCTTCTTGTTAGAGAACAATAATAACTAATTTCTAAAAACCACAAACCCAAAAATTAGAAATCTAAATCATTCTACCAATGAGACATTAATTTATTTCTTGCATATTGCCTCAGCTGACACCAAAACATCACATTCAATTGAAACACCAACACACGACATATCTAGACTAGAATCCATTTGGACAACCAAGTTTGACATTAATGGCAATCATACAAACTCATGTTTCCATCACTATATATTTAAGAGTTTAAGGTTTACTTTCTATTTTAGTTAAGTGGCTGATATTTAAAGAGCTAGTATTGATATCTTTGACATTTAGTATCCAAGAAGAATGTCCACATAGATACACTGATCATTAATAATTAAGTGAATTATGAAGTTAATGCAATGAGAAATATAACTTAGAATTTGTTAATAATGAAATATTTGTGTGGTCCAAGGAATGTTACGAGTTAGATGATTATAGTTAACTATAAGAAAACCAATAATGAAAATTGATAAGATAAACTTAGAAGAAGGACATGCTAAGAGTTTTTTTATTAATCTATATTTATATATAGTATTATATCATCTTGATATTTATGTTTTTTAATTAGTTTATTACCTATATATGTATCACTCTTGAAGCTGACTTAAGATCAATAAATACTCATCTTGCATAACTTATGAAATTAAATTAAATGGTTCATTCTAACCCAGATACCAAGTTCCCTACTTGCTCTGGCTGTTGCTACCTGTGATGAATGTTGCAGAGGTGCCCCCCTATAGGTTTCCCAATCTCTGGGGACCAATAATCATGAGCCTCAAGCTTGTCCTTTTCCCCCCTTGGACCCTCTAGTAGCAGAATCTTTCAGGCATTTTCCTTCTTCTCAGTACCATTTTGACTCCTTTTTTTGTAGATGTGGAACCTTCTACATTCATGGATAAGCTCATCGGTGGGAGTCCTAAAAAGATGAGGAAAGTATTTGACATTCCTACATCATAGGTGGAATGAATGATCAAAGATCATTAAGTCGAGATCCCTGACATGTTGTTGAATATGAAAATTGCAGAGTTTAGTCTATCTCTTGTTTTATTAATTAAGAGGATCTGTCATGCATTCTCATGGGTGGACCCTAGGCTTATGGTAGCAAAAACTTCCCGTCCCTATGTAAATGGAAGCCAAATCTTGATTTATGGAAGGATTTAGGTGTAGTGGCCCCTACTTGGATCCAACTCCCTAGTCTCTCCTTGGAGTTTTGGAATATAGGAGTTTTCAAGGGGATAGCCAACTCCTTTGGTAAATTTATTGTAATTGATCGTATTACCCAAAATAAATCTAGATTGTTGTTTACAAGAATCTGTTAATGTAGCTATCAACTCATAAAGAGCTAGGGTTTTCTCAGTTGAGGAGGAGGGTGAATGCAATGATGATGATGGTGGCGAGGAGTGGGTTTTGTTTCTTGCTGCTTTCAACTCCCTTCTGTCTATGGCTTGTGCATGATTTTCTCTATTCAATGTGTTTGAGGGGGTGTGCTGGTTCCAAGCGGCCTATACTTGTTCCCTTGTCCTTGACAGATTTTGAGCTATGGACAACTTTCCATATGGTGATCAGATGTAGAAGGGTGGTGTAAAGGTTTCAGATGAGACATAAAAGGATTTAGAGGCTCGAGTTACCGTCAGAGCGACCCCTCTTCTCCTCTGCATGGCCCCCATTAGTCTTTTTGTGGGGAGCGTTAGTTGTTGGGGTCTTTGCTATTATGCCTCACCCTGTTCTCATTTGGTTTGGTGGCTCTCTCTTGATGGTGGGGTCTTTGTCCTGTAGATTCATTTCTGTAAGGTGGATGTTGTGGTTGTAGAGGTTTTTGAGGCGGAAAATGGGGCTGAGGAGGCGATGCTTGTGAGTGGATGCAAAAGTGGTGTTTGGGACTCAGGCGATGTTCACCCCTTGGTATCTACTATGGTGGGTTTCCTTTTGGCTTGGGTTTGGGTTGTGGGGCTGCAAGGGGCCTTATGCCCTGATGATGGTTTTACCCTGTCTACCTCCCTGTTCCTAGTTTTGTCACTTTTACCTTAGGTCTCTGGGTTATTTCTAGTCTTTCCTTTTGAGGTGGCCCTGTCTTTTATTGAGGTAGATATTGTGGGTATTGGAGATAATCATTTTCTTATTGAGATGGAGATAAAGGCTATGGTTTTTATTGGCAGGAGCTGGGGGGAGGTTGTTGTTGCTCCATTTTGCGGATGACCTACATTTGATTTTGTGCCTACCCTATTAAGGTGGTGATGTTGGGGGCTTTATGGTCTCAGACTTGTGCATTGTCTCTTTTGTTTTGGATGCTATGTTTCTTAAGGCAGGTGGTCTCTATTTTGTGCTCCTTGTTACCAAGTTTCTTTCCTCCTTCTTCTATTGAGGTGGATATTTTGGTGATGCTTGCCTTCTTGGATGATGTTTGGATCTAGCCTCTTTTTCAGCTCAAGGTTTGGGGTGCCTTTTCAAAACACATCTATCCAGCTAAGCATGGTGAGTTTATTCTTTAGATGCTGGACTCTGTTTTGTGGTCTATAGTTGTGTTCTTTGCTAGCTTCATCTTGAGGATTATGGGAGCCACTACAAAACCCTTTTTGAAGGTAGCGGATCCTTTCAAAAACCCTATGCGTCTGATGGGTTGAGGGAGCCTGTTAAAACCCTCTTTTTTTCTTGTAGACAAATGTGACTCATGGCTTCGATTGGATTTTCAGGTCAGTTGGTATGCATTCCTCTTTGTCTTATTGAGTTGAATCTTGTCTCCTTTTGAGGTGGAGAGTTGGGGTGAGGATGCATTTCAGTTGCTTTTGTTTGTGCTATTGGTTCTGTGGGTTGAGGGAGCCCATAAAAACCCTCCTGTTTTCTTTTACAATTGGTTTTGGGATGGCAAGCTGGATGCTAGCAATTTTAAAGGGCCTAGACTGGCTAGTTGTGGTTTTTGGTTAAGGGTTAGCTGTGTTATTGGAAGGCTGAATACCTTATTACAGGTTGAGGGAGCTAGGGAAAACCCTTCTTCTTTGGTTTTGGGAGCCAGTTTAAAACCCAGTATGAAGGTTAGGGGATCCTTTCAAAACCCCATTAGTTTAGATTGTGAGTATATGTTTATCTATTGCAATCAGGTGTTGTTGAAGGTGATGGGTGCCTAGATACACCCATGGAAACATTTGTAGGTTAAGGGAGCCTTGTTAAACCCTTGTTTATGTGATAGGAACGTTTTTATGTCCAGTTTGTGGTTTGGTTGCTGGTATGTTTATGTTATTTTCTTTTAGCAGCATTGTGTTGTGGGTTCCAGATCCTGGTAAAATCTAAGGGTTTCAGGTCCCTTCAAAACCTGTGGGGTTTCGAGTCCCCTCAAACCCTGTTTTATGGGGTTTTTGGTCCCCTCAAAACCTGTTTACTCTTAATAAAAAAATCAGTGTTACCAACCAATGTGACACTCCTCTCTAGGTTGGTCTCTTGGATCCAACCAATTGAGTTTGAGAATGCTAAAGCTTTCAACCAAAGTTGCAATCGATATGGGCATTTGAGAATAGCCTGCAAAAAAACATATAGGGATGAAAGACCAACCCCCTAGAGTCTTCGATAATCTGGAGGTGGAACAAAGCAAGACTCTCAATATTGGCTTAGAATGGGGACTCCAAACTGATCAGGCTCTATCTAATTTAGAGATTGAGAAAAACCTTGTGTGAGATAAGAAAAAATATGTGGATGACCTCATAGCCTCATCCTTGAATAGCTCTATGTTGAACGATGAAATCATGCCTCCTATTAATAAAAAAACTAAGGATCAACTACAAAAGGTTGCTCTAGAGGATGGAGAAATGGTGGTTGATCTAAGTCACAACCCAGCCCATCAGACAAGTGCAGGTGGAGAAGATAAGCCCAAGACAGTAAAGGAAGGTGAGTCAAAGGATTCTTCCCAAGATAAAGAGAATATTAACTTGGAGAACCAGATGAAGACTTTCAAGAAAAAAAGTAATGGAGGTTTCGTGAACCTTAAGGAAAATTTATAAATTTTGGGTTTCTCTTCTACCCCTCGACTTCCAAATCAAATTTTTGGTTGTCTGAGGATGATAGTGATGACAAGGAGTGGACCCAAGTAACAACCAAGAATAAAAAGAAGAAAAAAGTGGATATTTGGGGTTAAGGGAAGGTAGGGAGACCTTCACAGAAGGATGCTAGATTGAAGGATGCAACTCAGTAGGTTGTAGTAGGAAAACAAAGAACCGTGGATGGTCTCTCTGAGAATAAAAAGATGAGAACTAACTTATGTTGGCGATTTGGAGGAACTGATTATGTGTTACAATGATGTTTGTCATTGATGTCAACGTTAACTGCTTTCACTGTTTACTGGTATCTGGTTGGTCCTGGTAGGATGATTGGTTTCTGGTTGATAAGATCATGTTGATCTGGTATGCTCCGGTATGTTTGGTCTATGAAATTGGTTTATATTGGTTATTCATGTGTTCCTGATGTGTATCACATTCAGTTGGTTTGGGATTTGATGATCTAGAAGCTATCACTTGTTCTAGTAAGCCTTTTGGTTATCGATAAAGGTTTTACCAACAGAGATTTGTTGAAGATCTTTTGATATTATGCATAAGTGGTGTTGGTGCATTTTGTAGAAGGGATTTAGGATGTTGATGGTTATCATTTTCATTTTCTAGTTGTTCATGGTGTTTCATTTGGCTTATGGTGACCTATTATAGGTCCGGTGGTTATTCTGCTAGGTTATGGACCAGTTTATGTAATGTGTGGGTTGATGCTACTGATGCATTATCGCTTGGATTCATTGATTTGATTATGTTGTTTTGGTCTTAGGATGACTTGGGTGATCATTAGATTGTGGGTTTAAGTTATGACTTTATTGTATTATCTTTTAAGTGGTTGACTTAATTGTTTAGGTCCCGGGTTGGTATAAATATGATGTAAGATATCTTTGTAGATTAATGAGATCATGGTATGCAAGCGAACAATGTTGTAATCATTCATGCAAAGGATTTGGTTGATCATAGGTGATCGAATTGGGTTTGTGGAAGAGGTTTTAGGCCTCTGACATTTAGGTTAAATGAAACTATACTCAGACATGGGAGATGCTATACTTGTAGTTCAATCTTCATTCTGGATTGTTGTTTGATGTTTTCTGTAGTTAGTGAGACACCTTTTGTGATGAGAAGTGTGCTCTAGGCTATTGGCCTTCCTGCATGTGCAGGCCTCTTATTGTAATATTTATTCATCTAATCAATGGATAGATATTGTTGGTCTCCAATCCCACCGTGGTTTTTCCTCTTTGAGGTTTTCCACATATAAATCTATGATGTTACGGTGTTCATCTTTGTGGTTGAATTACTGCTTATTGTTATATGATTTTATGTTTACCAGTTTCTAAGTTGTTGTATTAATAAGGTTAAATTTCTCCATTCTGACAGAACTCTAATTCAGCCCCCCTCTCAGTGTTCTTGGATCCCAACAACTTATCCCAAGTTTGAGATTTTGGCTGTACGCAAGAGTGTAGAGCTATTTGTGCTAGGTTTTGATGAAGATTTTATCCTAGAATGTGAGGAGCTTGAGCAACCCCCTAAAATAGCATATGGTTAGTTGCACGCAAATGGAACAGAAAGTTGATATCATTTTTATTTAGGAGACAAAAATGAAAGCCGATGTCTTCAAGAAAGCTATGAATTCCTTTTGGGCCTCTATTTCTTTCCTTGCCAGTGATGCAGAAGGTGCTTCTAGTGGCATTGCTACCCTTTGGAATCTAGCCTACTTTAAGGGCACCTTGATTCACTTAGCCAAGAACTATTTGATAGCTAAGAGAAGAGACCTAAGTTCTCATTTTCAATTGTTCCTTATAAATTTTTATTTTCCCAATACCAAATCGCCTGGTTCTGTCATTTCATCTTCACTAGCTAAATTTATTCTAAACCAGACAACCGTCTGTTCGATGGTGGCTGGATATTTCGATTCTCTACTTTATCTCTTTGAGAATGTTGGAGGTATAGAAGAATATTCAGAGCTTGTATGGAAAATTTAGTGGACCTCATTACATCCACTGGTTTGATGGACATCCACCTCTTAGGCTCTAGATTTAGTTGGTCAAACAAAAGGCAAGGACACAATTTGATCCAAGTTAGACCGAATAGGTTCTTGGTGTCCAATAACTAGAAAAAGTTTGACTCCATCTGACTGTGTTCCTTCTCGATATTTAGGTCTGATCATAATGCAATTCTTCTATCCTTGGAGAACTCAAGGGAGAAAAATCTACATTTCTTTAGATATGAGATCATGTGGTCACATCATCCTGATTTCAAATCTCTAGTTGAACAATGGTGGAATATCCCTGTCGATGGTATTCCCATGTATCGGGTTGCTCAAAAACTCAAAATTCTGAAAGAGAAAGTCAAAGGATGGAACGTGTATTTATTTGGCAATATTTTTGAATAGAAAAGGTTATCATTATAGACTTGGAGAAGATACAAAAAAATATTGAAGAGAGCAAGGCCTCAAGGGAAGAAAAAAGGGAGGAAATTGAATTAAGAGATCAGTGGGTCAAGTTGAATAAGAAAGAGGAGGTGTTTTGGAAGAAAAAATATAGAATTTAATGGCTCAATGAGGGGGATAAAAACACTAAATTCTTTCACCAATCAACCCTTAAACATAGAAGCAGATTCAGGATAAGAAAGATAATTAAAGATGATGGTTGTTTGGTTGAGAAAGAGGATGAGATGGTGGAGATGTTTGTTTAGTTCCTAAGTCTAAACAACCCAAATAACTAGGAAAAATTCCAAGACCCTAATGGTCTACTTGATGTGATTCTAGAAGTTACTACTAAGGAGGACCTATCTCAATTGACTAAAAAAGTAACCTCTCAAGAGGTTAAGGAAGCAATGTTTTCATTTGGTGCGTTTAAAGCCCTAGGCCCGGATGACTTCCCCCTTGCTTTTTTTCAAGATCACTAGGAAATTGTTGGTGAGGACATCTACCTTATAGTGAAATACTTCTTCAAGTCAGGTAAAATCTAATCAAATCAATGCTACGTTCATTGCTCTAGTTCCTAAGAATGAGAATTTTGTTTATACTAAAGACTTCATACCAATTAGTTAATGCAATACAATGTATAAGATCCTTTCAAAAGTTATGGTTAATAGAATAAAACCGCTATGGGATAAGATGATTTCTGTTGATCAAAAATGGTTTGTTAGAGGCAAACATATTTTGGATGTTGTAATTATTGTTGATGAACTTGTCTACTCAAAGGAGAACAACAAAAAACCCTTATGACCTTCAAATTAGATATCTCAAAAGCCTATGATAGGATCTTGTCGAACTTCCTCTTTGAGGTTCTAGACAAGTTTGGTTTCAAGGGCAAATTTCTAAAATTGATAGAGCAATGTGTTACAACTCCAAAAAAATTTGTGCTTCTAAATGGATCTCCTTGGGGTTATTTTCCAGTGGAAAAGGGCTCTGTCAAGGTGATCCTCTCTCATCCTACCTGTTCATTATCATTGTTGAAGTGTTAGGTAGAAATATTGACAAACTCATAAAGCAAGGAGTGCTAAGAGGAGTTAGGGAAGATTCTATGCTTGATCCTATCTCTCATCAATAATTCATTGATGACACCATCATTTTTGGAGAAGCCTATGTTTCAGAAGCAAAGTATTGGAAGCAGACTTTGGATAATTATGCTACAATCTCAGGGCAACATATAAATTATGAAAAAAGTAAGATTTTCTTTATGAATGCTAATCATCTCCTACAATAGAAAATCACTACTATCTTAGCTTTCCAAACTGCTTCTCTCTTGGAATCTTATTTGGGTCTACCTTTCATTTCCAAATCCCCATCTGTGGCCTTTTGGAATGGGATCATTGAAAGATTCCAAAATAAACTAGCTAGTTGAAAGAAGAAGTTACTTAGTATGGCTGGGAAAATTCAATTGGTGAAATCTTGTCTCTAGGATATCCCAATTTATTACCTCTCCCTATTCAAAATGCCAGGGAATGTGGTGGAGATGATTGAAAGGATTCAAAAAAGATTTTTACGGACTGGCATAGAAGAAAGGAATAGACTATCTTTAGTTGCTTGGGACAGGGTATGCTACTCCATTAAGTCTGGTGGACTTGGGATAAGGAAAATTAAATCATTCAACAAGACATTATTATCTAAAGTAGGTTGGCAGTTATTTGATGGAAAAAAATATTGGATGGACATACTGAAAGCTAAATACCTTGGCAATGAAAGGTGCAACAAATTCATAAACTAGTTTGAGTTACTTTCTAGGTCATTCATTTAAATTAATGTGGTTAAAACTAAATCTTTCATAAAAAACAATGGTAAAATGTTGATAGGGAATGGAAAAAAACCAAATTTTGGGATGATATATGTATTCATGACCAAGCCCTTTTAGATCTCCCTCAATTCAAAAAAGTTAAACAGATCTTAATTGATAGATGTGGGAAGCTAGTTCATGACTATATAGCCTATAAAGAAGACAAAGCAGAGTGGAAAAATCTAGAAGAGGTAGTGAATCAACAAGATGATAGTCCAATCTATTATAAGGACCAATTTATTAGAGAGGCAAAATCTCTATTCACAATCTTGCCTTAATGTACTTTCTTCTCTCCCCACATTGAGGATGAGTAGATTTGGAGACACAACTCCTCAGGGGCCTTCTCTATCAAGTCCACTTACCATATGTAGCCTGGAGAAGGAATTAGTTGAGGATTTCAAGTAGAAGAACATTTGGATTAAGGGCCTAATCCAAAAAATTAATTTCTTTTGGTGGGTAACCACTCATGGTAGAATCCTCACAATTGACAACATTAAGAAACAAGGATTTGCCTTTATCAATAGTTTTATTTTATGCTACCAAGATATGGAGAGTATTGATCACTTGTTTCTACATTGCCAATATACAAAGGAGGTTTGGGATGAACTTCTAGAAGACTTGAAAATATATTGGACCCTCCCGAAAAAGATGAAAGATTTCATGAAGCAATGACCCTTAACCCCTTATAGTCATCCTATGTCTAAATATCTTTGGTTTCAGACTCCTCCGGTAATGGCTTGGAACATTTGGAAAGAGTGGAATAGCATAGTATTTAGGGATGAAACTAGAAGCAACAAAGTTCTTTTCAACATCATAAAGTAGAGTGGAAAAATTTGGAAGAGTTAGTGAATCAACAAGATGATATTCCAATCTATTATAAGGACCAATTTATTAGAGAGGCAAAATCTCTATTCACATTCTTTCCTTAATGTACTTTCTTCTCTCCCTAAATTGAGGATGAGTATATTTGGAGAAAAAAATCCTTAGGGGTCTTCTTTGTCAAGTCCACTTACCATAGCCTGGAGAAGGAATTAGTTGAGGATTTCAACTGGAAAAATATTTGGATTAAGGGCCTAATCCCAAAAATCAATTTCTTTTGGTGGGCAACCTCTCATGGTAGAATCCTCACAATTGATAACCTTAATAAATGAGGATTTGCCTTTGTCAATATATGTGTTTCATGCTACCAAGATATGTAGAGTATTGATCTCTTGTTTCTACATTGCTAATATACAAAGGAGGTTTGGGATACACTTCTAGAAGAGTTGAAAATATACTAGACCCTCCTGGAGAAGATGAAATATTTCATGAAGCAATGGCTCTTAACCCCTTACAGTGACCTTGTGTCTAAAGATCTTTGGTTTTAGACTCCTTTGGCAATGGCATGGAACTTTTGGAAAGAGAAGAATAACATAGCATTTAGGGATGAAACTAGAAGTAGCAAAGTGCTTTTCAACATCATAAAACAACAAATTAAAGAGAGTATCAAAGTGGGTAAACCATGTACTTCAAAAGTTCGATCAACTCTACTGGATGTTAGACTAAAAAAAGGGGAATCAATCAAAATATATTCAAGTTAAATTGACACTCTATGCTAAGAAAGACATGTATTTGGTCCCCTCTAGAGGAAGGTTGGCTCAAGTGCAACTTCGATTGTTGTTCAAAAGGGAATTTAGGATTATTGGGAGCTAGAGGTTTAATAAGGGATTGTAGAGGTTATATGATTGAAGGATGCTATTCTTACTTGGGAAGAAGCACAAACAACAAAGCTAAATTCATGGTAGCATGGATGAGCCTTACTATACTCAAATATCAAAGCGGAAGAAATGTGATTTTGGAGGGTGAATTGAAACTAATAATAGACTGCCTAAATGATATCACTAGGGCTCCCTGGGAGATAAAGGGAATAATCCACAACTGTACAAATTTATAAATAGGAAGTTTAATACAATTAAAGTGTAGCACCAATATAGAGAAGGAAATTCTACCACATATGATATTGTGAACTAGGGGCTAACAAAAGTAGGGTGGTGTTACATTAATTTTGAAGAGAGTTCAATAGGATTAAAACAACTTTTAACAAATGAAAGGAAAAATTCCATGAGGGATGATATGGTCAACTATTCAGAAGGGATAGGCAATGACTTTCTTCTTTTAAAATAAACATCAAGAATTTTCAAATTCAAATTAACTACTTGCTTTCCTACAATTTGTTGAGTAGGATGATAATTACCTAGATAATTGGTATGATGTGTTTTGTGCCAAGGTGGCAAATGGATGATGTGGAGGTCACAAGTTCAAAGGATCTAGAGGGATGTATGAGGCTGGTTCCCCTTGTTTTAATAAGATTTCATAAGATATTGAAATCATTTGTAAGAAAGGCGATGGTCATTTTTCCCAAAATGCCTTAAATTTTAATAATGAGAAAAGAAAGTTTGCATGTGTGGACAACGAAGCTCATCAAGACAAAAATGACCTTTTCAGGAAATATTATTTAAGGAAGAAATCTATATTAAAAAAATCAAGCTACTCAGTTAGTCGCTTTCGTATCTTCTTATTGTACCCTGCAAGGAAAGAGACTGATATGGGGGGCCCTCTTAAAAGGATGGAACCAAAAAAATATGAATGGTTGCGAAGTAATGAAGAAATTTGGGATATCTTCCATAATGTGGGCCTAACCCCTTATTTTCTTGCCATGAAAGGGTATAACAAGGCCTTGTCTCCAAGATTTTGTAACTCATGGAAGAATGGTGCAATTACTGTGGGAAGTATATCTTTTATGTTGTCGCTAGAGTTTATCGCATAGGTCACGAGACTAAAAAATGAAAGGGAAAAAGTTGAGAGGCAGAGTAATGGGAACTATATGGCTTATATGAAGAAATTATTCGAGATGGGTGAACAATCAGTTGCTATTGAAAATGGGTATGGTTGCTCTACTCTCCCTAAACCCTACCCAATTGTTAGTTATTTCATTATGAAATACTTTACCTTGGAAGGGTGCTACACTACTATTCATGGGTATCACTTTCCAATTATAAATCATATTAGGAATGGAGAAAGGGTTAACTTGCCTTATTTTTTGTTTTTGTTCTTCGAATCCTATATTGAAAATGAGGCTAATCTGCCAATTCATCAAGGCTTAATCTACCTCATGTATAAATTTTATTTTGACCATTCCTCAAACTATAGCCATTTTCTATCCCTCCCTAACAATGTTGAGAAAAAGAAGAAGAAACATGGTTCCTCAGTCAAGATTGAATTAATTGAATCCAAACCTCTTTGTTTGTCGGACTCTACTCCCTCGGTTAAATCCAAGGACAAGAAAGCCCTAATGTTATAGGAAATGGAACCTCTTGAGGTTGCCCTTCTTAATATCAACCCAGATAAAATAAAAATGGAAACCCCAAAGAACAACCTTGCCAAGGTCAAAAAGATTGAAAAAGACTCACTAAGGAAGAATATCACTATTGACCTGAACCTACACGACTCTGAAAATGAGGACGAGAAGTTTATGGAGAAAGAAAGAAAAGAGGGGAGCTCAGGGAAGAGAAGGTCAGATAGACTCCATGGAAAGGAGAAGAAAAGCATGATGAAGACAAAAGAGTTAATGACAAATCTTGAATATGTCTTTAATTTGGGGGAAACTGAAGAGATATCCACTAATAATTCAGAGGATGATGATTGCCAGACCAAACAAGAGGATCAAGATGAACAATTTAAAGAAGAAATGGAGGATGAGACTAAAATGGAGGAGGATTCTAAAAATCTAGACGAAAGCCTTTTGTCCCCCAAGTCCATGGATGTGGAAGAAATGGTCCCCTGTTCATAGGAAATACTACAAGACAAACATATAAGAAGTAATATGGAGGATCAAATAAAGGATCTCAAAGAGTGTGCTCTCAACATGGAAGAGAGGAATGAAGATTTTAAGAAAAAGTTTGATGACCTATGCGAGGTTTTATTTCTCTCTGTCATATTATTGATGGTTTTATGAACAAGGCGATCATGGGAGTGGTGTCTGGATAAGGTAAAATAAAGAAGAAAACCAAGAAGATGACAAAGTAGGGGAAGAAAGTGGAAGGCACTGAAGGTAGGAATGAGGAACAAGAGGACACTTGGGAGACCCAAATCGACAAACTTTAGTGCAATTGGAATTCAATCAGTAATGACTAGGTAGTTCTCTCTTTTTTTGGTTAAGTGGACTACTAGATATAGGAAGTTTATAGTATTTATGCTTTGCTAGGGCTGCATGCCTCTTAAAACTGACTATATTGTGATGTTGTCTGCTACTCTCATGTTTAATTCTAGAAATATTAGTATCTCTGTTAGTATGATAGGTAGATGGTGGTTAGTTAGAGTTAGCATTGTTAGCTATAGAGACATGTTAATTTTCAATAATTTTTTATGGTAGGCTGTGGTTAGTACTGTTTGGCTAGATGTAGCCAGAGTTTTTGTTTTTGTTTGGTGACTTTGTTGTTCCAAGGTTTAGGGCCTTCTCCTTGCTAATGTAATAAAAAACCTAGATACCAAGGATACAGAAATGATAAACCTACTAAGTTATGGAATTGGAGTATACCCCTAGATTTGAAAATGAGATGTCTTTCCAAATACTTATTATTATTTTTTATAAGAATTAAATTAGTTTGAATCAATTAATTTGAGTAGATCTATAAAAAGGTTTGGGGTATGGATTAGAAGAATACAATAAATCTAGGCCTTTATTTTTAATTGGAAATAATTCTCTTAAATTAAAAGGTAACAATATAAGAAGAGTATAGTACCCTTAAAAGATAGGTTACATTGAAAATTATGAATAAGTGATGAATAGGAAATATAAAAGTTATGTTAATTGAGTCTCATGGAGTATATTTGGGTTAATGTCTAATAATCTTTGTTGTGCTTATTATAGATTATATTCTTCACTTAAATTAAATTTATTATATTGATAATTAGAGGTATATAATTATATATTAGAATTAAGTCAAGGAAAAGATTCCCTTATAATTTGAAAATATTAAAATAGTTATTTTTATTTATAATTCAAAGTAAGGTTTTCTTAATTCTAGTTATAAATATAGTTATCATAGTTTAATTATTTAATTTATTATTTAAGGAATTGGTCATCCACTAGATTTTCATGTATTTGATTATATAAGTAGGTAAGGGACCCTATCCCAAGAGTTACAGAGATAAAACAACAAAAAGAACTGCCAAAACAAGCCAAACTAAATACAACACTTAAATTGTAGTAAGGACTTCCAACTCATAACTAAGGAAAGGCACATAAGCCAAGAGTAAAAGCATAATAATATCCTTAAAGGAATTTAGGCATAGACTAATGTATCTACTTCTAACTTAGACTATAGAGGCACACAGGCAATAATACCGAATAAACAACTTTGAGATAATAAAACAAAAACACAACAAAATAATAAAACAATAATACAACAAAACAATTTTTTTTTCTTCGTATGAGCCTCATCAACCTTGGTTTCTAGGTTAGCCATATGCACATGCAGAACCCTAATTTGCATTTTAAGAGAAATAATGGTATATTGATACTTTTCAATTTCATAGTAGCATATAAATTATCCTCTTGTTTATTTTTGCTTTCCTCCTCCCGACCACTTCCTTTGATCTCATTATCCTCTTTATAATTCCCTTCTTTGTAATTTATCTCCTCTCCTTTACTATTATCATCATTGTATTTTTTTGCTAAATCCTTTTCCTCTTCCTCTATCTATTCACTATTTTATTCATTCTTATTCTCCACACTCTCTTCTTCATTATGTAGGTTACACTCTTGCTTGGAAGACATCTCTTCCTTGTCATCCCGCACATGTATTTTACCTTTCAAATATTTAACTTTGTCTAGCAAAGCAACAAAGCCAAACAAGAAAAATCGTGACCCTCCAATCAACTAGAGCCAAACCCCCAAACCTCCTTTCCACCCTTTCCTTATAATCACCATCCAAAACACCAATTATGTCAGCTGCAACACCTTGGTCTTAGTTCCTTTAAATTTCATTTTCCTTATTTTAGAAGGACCTGAAAGGAGAGAAGATGGATTTATTTTCTTTAGAGTAACTTTTAGCAATTCTTTTTCTAAAGTATGCCCACAATTTCAATTTTAAAGGGGCTCTTTTTATTTTTAATTTTAGTACTTTTTAGACACACATTTAATCAAATATCTAAAAGTTTCATGGAACATTATGATTTTGAATTATATTTGAATTCAACTAGATAGGTTAGATATATTCATGTGTGATTGTTTATTGTGTGTGTGAAATTTGGAATTTGTATCTAAAACACAAACACTCAATAAGTCATTGCATGCATTGTTAGTTGATCAATATCAATGTAAAACCATAACAAGTTGACCTATTGCCTCCTAAAATATGTGAGTATAGATTTTCTCTCAGATCTATCTAAGCAATACTAGTGACTAGACTACACCAAGACAAAGGATTTGCTCTATATGAATGCAAGGTTAAGAAAATTAAGCTAACATGATTAAGCTAATATGATTAAGCTAATATGCAATAAGCTAAGATGCAATATTCTTAATGATTCTAGAGAAAAACCAACATGATAACAATAAAATCTCTAGAATATTTTGATTGAGAGACGAGAGCCTGAATTTATAAAAAATCTAGAGAGAAAGTGACAGTTGAGATTGATTGTTGATGAGCAGTAAAGATTCTCCCACAAGTAGCACAATCCAGGTGATTTGATGTGATTGGCTACTTTCTTCAAATTTGAAGGAGATAATATTAAGCCAATATTGAGATAAAACCAAAAAAACTGATTTATTCCATTTTCCTTTCTTAAAGCAAGCTTTCTTTGATTTATTCCCTTTTATTCGATTTGAGATTTAATTGATTTAATTGCTTTTCTAAGATTTCTTTTTCAAATTATCTCAAATTAATTCATTTTTTCAAAATAATTCCTTTTTGATGGTTTAATGGCAAATTGATTTATTAATTAAATATGCTAGGATATTTAATTAAATAAATAAGATAATTGATTAAAGAGATTTTGATGATTTATTTAATTGAAAACATTAATTTGCCATGTGATATTGATGATTTAGGAATTAATTAATTAGGTGCTCAAAATTGATTTAATTGCCTTTGGTTAGGACCTTGGTGATGTAGTCAAGACTAGGGGCCCATGGTTTAGATGGCCATTTTTAGGGTATTACATTTGTTCCTCTTCGAATTGATGTGCGAGCAATGCATTGATTGAAATAATAATTGATGTCGAAGAGATACCGGATTTGATCAACTTGATGGATCACAAACAAATGAAAAGTGAGATATTCAGCTTGACTTGAAGCGATAAAACTGAACAAATTGATCAAAGCGATACCATTCCCAAACTTGATTGAACTAGGACCGATGAAGAGTGAAGATACTGATCTTGAACTTGATGGATCAAGAAGCGTGTACCGATGTAGAACTTGATTGAACTAGAATCGGTTGAGCGAAGAGATAATACCAATTCTAAACTTGACTGAACAAGAACCAATTAGCAAAATAGAATGTGCAGCTTGATTTGATGTGATGAAACTAAACACCTCTTTGGATTGAGCATGTGATCATTGTCAAAAAGACTCTTTAAACCCTTGATTGGGTTAAAACAAATAACTAGCTTGATGAGGTGTGATGAAATTGATTAACATTAAGAGACTGATTTAGATGAAGACAATATCAGCTTGATTTGGTGCGATGAAACTGATATGCCCCTAGAGATTGATTTGATTTGAAGAACCTCAACTTGATATGATACGATGAAGTTGAGATGCCCCTAGCAATGAGGTCTTGTTTGATGAGATTTGATTGATGTTCAATTAATCTTTGGTTGAAAAGATTTGCTTCTTGACTTTTGATGAAGATATGAATTTTTTTTTTCTCGACTTTTGATGATATAATAAGTATGCCCCCTCGATAGCGAAATCGAAAGATGACAAGATAACACAGTGATTCGAGGAAATTTGAGTGATAAAAAGATTTAGTGATGATAATTTGAGCACAGAGAATGATTTAAGAATTGATTTGAGATAAATTAAAGGACTTTTGAGTTGATTGGAAAAGATTTGAGCGAGAGTGATGTAAAGATTGACTTGAAGATGAATGCGCCAAGTGGTCAACGTTGTGAGAATTTGACTAGAAAAGTGATGCCAGATTTCAATTTTGATATCAAAAATGGACTTAGGATGGTTAATTTAACGCTGATGATCATGAATGTTTTATCATTTTCATATGCAAATGAATGACTTAATGGATAAATATGATGATTTTGATGCAAATGTGAATGCCATGTTTATTTTTATCTTTTTCAATATGATAAGATGGATGCAAATGAATATGTCAATACATAGGTACTTAATCATGTCAAAGATGATGATATGCAGTTGACCACTTGGTAGAGAAATGATGATCATTTCAGATTCAAGCTTCATTCAAAGGAAAGAAAACGTAAAGTTATCATGCTGAAATTTCATGAAATGCACAAAGCTTAATATGAATGCAACCTAAGACTTTAGTAATTGGATTTGTTATGCTATTTTATCATCACTGAGCATTTTAAGATGTCAGAGATATACAGAAGCACCAAGGCACAAAGAGATAGGATGCCTTGAATGCCATGTCCTTTTGATTTAGCAAGCGAACATAAGCACCAAGGCATAAAGAGGCAGGATGACCTAAATGTTGCGTGTGTGCAAACACACTAGACAAAGAAGAGTTCCTTTTTTTTACTATGCAATAGTAATTATCTTGTCTGCAATGACCCTTTTATTGTTCATATCCTAGGATAGATTAAGCATGAATTCAGATTGCATAATAAAGAAAAGTTACCCAAAACAGACAAGGAAATAGTTCCAATCTCCCTGTAGCATATAAATAAATGAAGTCAAGGTATGTGTGGCAATTTCACCTCGATGTGAAGGAACTTATCACAGACGCCCAGTTTATGAGATGTTTCTAGATCATTGGAATCATTCCTTCAAATAGAAAACATAGAAAACTATTATGCCCCCAGTCCTTGCTCCTCTTAGTCAAGATAGACTTCCGAGTTACTCAGAGGGAATAATAAGCGAAAACCAATTTAAAAGACAACATACAAAGAAAATTTCAATCATAGCTCAACCAGTTTTAGTGATTGTTTTCATTGTTCTTTCTTTGTGTGTTTGATGAGATGTTAGTGTCAAAACCCTACAGTGGTTAGGAGATAGGTAACTAACTCAGATTGGATGACCAGGTACTACTGACATAAAGATGATTTGGTTAAACTGCTTAGGACATTTAGATTTATTAGTCGATTTCCCTAGGACTAAGACATTGATCGGTTTCAAGCCATGAGGGTTCCAAGATGAACCAAGGTGTCACAAAAGCGACTGAAGGATATGTACAAGCTAAAGCAAAGACGTAGGAAAGCAGGAAATAAAGCAAGAAATGCCATATTTGCGTTGATAGATGGAGGACTTCAGCACAAGACCTTGGTAAATATTTTTTTTTTTTTTTTTCTTAGGAATTTTAGGATTTTTTAGGATTTTTTTCAGGACATTTTACCTGTATATATTGTTGGACTAGAGAATTCTAAATGTAGAATATCTTCAAGCGGATGGTTTTGAATGGTTCACGGAGCTGCTCTCCTTCCCATGTCGAGAGTTGGTAAGCGCCAGAGCCAAAGACTACAGTAATAATGTAGGGACCCAATCAGTTGGGTTCAAACTTCTCTTTTTGTTCCCAATGCTATTGATTTTTAGGATCCTCTCTCAAAACAAGGTCACCAACCTAAAATTCTTTGTGTCGAACTTTCTTGTTATAGTCTCTAGACATTATCTTCTGGTAAGCTCTTATATGATCGAACTCCACTTGTCGATGTTCATCCAACAGTTTGAGTTCTTGCAATCTAGATATTCTGCAATATTCATCAGTGATAAGACCTTACAAAGAAACTCTCAAAGAAGGAATTTCAACCTCAATAGGAAAGACTACTTTAGTCCCATACACCAAAGAAAAAGGTGTAGCCCCAGTAGGTGTTTGGATGCTTGTTCTATAAGCCCATAACATCAGATTGAGCTACAAATGCCAATCCTTTCTAGATTTGTTGAGTGTTCTATGCAGAATGGTCAGTAGAGTTTTGTTAAATGCTTCATCCTATCCATTATCATGAGGGTAGCATATGGAAGACCAATGTTGTTTGATTTTGAACTTGTCATGGAGCTCATCTATATCCTTATTTTTGAACTATCCCCCATTGTCAGTTACAATTGAGGAGGGGATTCCATACTTGCAGATGATGTAGTTTAGAATAAATATAACCACTTGTGTGCCATTTGCTTTGATTAGCAAAACTGCTTCAACCCACTTAGTGAAGTATCCAGTGGTAGTTATGATAAACTTATGTCCATTGGATGATGAAGGATATATTTGGCCAACAAGGTCAAACACCCATTGTTGAAAAGGCCAATGTGTGATAAAAGGTATGAGCTCCCTTGCTAGAGCATGTATGAGATTTCCATGCAGCTGACATTTCTGACAAGTTTTAGCAAATTTTACAACATCCTTTTCCATATCTGGCCTATAGTAGCCAACCCTTAGCAATTTTCATGCTAGAGTTAGACCGTTTGAGTGAGATCCACAAATACCTTCATGGACTACAAATAACACACATTGAGACTCTTCAAGTTCTAGACACCTAAGCAAAGTACTATCTAAACCTCACCTATATAGATAGTTAGTGATGATGACATACCGTGAAGCATTATGGACCAGGTTTCTTTTTTTTATTATGAGTAAGGTTATTAGGGTTGATTTGGTCATGTAAGTAGGAGTAGATATGGTTATAGTGAGATGAGTCATGCCCAATGATAAAACATACCATCTGGGAATCAGGGGAATCATAAGCAGGATAGCGAAGATCTTCTGCCAAGAACTCATAGTGGAACTGTGTTTCTTGTAGTTGTGGTATAGATGCCAATGTAGCCATAGCATCAGCTGCTTTGTTCGCTGATTTAGGAATCTGCTGAAATGGGACAAAGACAAAGTATTTCTTAAAGTCATCAACCATTATTTTATAGGGCATTAGTTTTTTATCCCGAGTTTGATACACATTGTTGATCTAGTTGATTATCAACTAAGAGTTATCATAGATGTATAGTTCAACAAATTTCCATTCAATAGTCAGTTTGATTCCATTCACCAAGGCTTCAGATTCTGCAATATTGTTGGCACAAGGAAAGGGGATCTTGTATGCCTTTGGAATTAAGTATTTCTGAGGAGTAATAAAAAGGATCCCATCACTATAACCTTGTTGAGAAAAAGATTTGTCAAATAATATTTTCCAAGATCGCCGAGTAAGATGTATTATGGATTCATCTATAAATTCTATGTTTAGAGGTTGATTATCTTCAAGCAAAGTGCCAACAAGTTGATCCACAATGACTTCTCCTTTTATAGCTTTGCATTCTACATACTCAATGTCAAATATAGTGAGTATCATAACCCATTTAGCTAATCTCCCTATGAGTGTTGCTTTGCTTAGAAGATATTTCAGAGGATCAATCTTAGCAACCAGTTTGATGGAATGTGCCAGTATGTAATGTCTCAATTTCTGTGAAGCAAAGACCACTGCCAAACAAGCTTTCTCAATGATAGTGTAGTTCATCTCATAGGACACCAACATCATTCTTATATAGTATATAGCTCATTCCTTGTTGTTCTCATTCCATTGAGCCAAAAGTACCCCTAGTGATGTGTCAGTAGCTAATATACAGATAATCAAAGGTTTGCCTTGAATTGGTGGCATCAAAATGAGTGGATTGGAAAGATATTCCTTGATATGTTTCAGGTGTTGTTCACATTCTTCATCCTAGTTGTATGTAACTCCTTTCCATAATGATTTTGTGAATGGTTGAGCCTTATTTTCTAGCAGAGAAATGAAGCGCCTTATTGATTGGAGCCGCCCTTGTAGAGTTCTCATTTGACTTACATTCTTTAGAGGTGGCATTTCCATTATAGCTTTACTTTTTCTGGATCAACTTCAATCCCTTTTGCTGAAAAAATGTATCCTAGAAATTTGTGAGATGTAACTCTGAATGCACATTTCTTAGGATTTAATCTGAGTTTAAAATTTTTCATTCTGTCTAAGATTAGACCCAATATTGAGAGATGTGTCGATCTTTTCATAGATTTGACCAGGGTATCATCTACATAGTCTTCCGTGTTTTTGTGCATCATGTCATGAAAGATTGTAGTTAGAACTCTTTGATAGGTAGCACTTGCATTCTTTAGGCCAAAGGGCATGACATTCCAGTTGAAAGTTCCCCAAGCACATGTGAACATTGTTTTCTCTTGATCTTCAAGTGGGATATTGATTTGGTTGTAGCCAGAAAAGCCATCCATTAGAGAGTACATTTCATAACCAACAGTCATGTCCACTATCATGTCAATGTTAGGTAGTGGAAAATAATCTTTTGGACATGCCTTGTTTAAGTCTCTGAAGTCTGTGCAGATGCAGATTGATTTATCAGGTTTTGAAATAGGGACAATGTTGGATATCCACTCAGCATAATCAATTGCTTGGATGAATCCTGCTTTGAGTAATTTCTCTAGCTTAGCTTAACAAGCAATACAACATGAGGATGCATTTTTTGGAGTTTTTGTTTGATAAGTTTGACTCTAGGATCAATAGAAAGATGATGCATTATAAGGTCAGGATCTAGACCCAGCATATCAAAATATGTCCACGTGAAGTTGATCTTTTTCTTTATGAAGAAATCAATAAACTCTTTCAATTCTTCTGCTGATAGGGATCGAGCCACATGTATTATATGCTGAATTTCCTCTATTCCAATGTTCACTGGTAAGTAGGTTCAATCAGTACTAATGATGTCTCTTGAAAGTGATTAGGTAGAATATCAAGCATCTTACCTTTAGGTGCCTCAGGGGGGTTTTCACAGTCAGATACGTCTTTTATTTTTACTTTTTTCGGTTCTGATACCACCACAATGTGGTTTTCACCATCAGAAAAATTGTTTTTCTTCTTTTGATATTTTAGACTAAGATACTTGACATCCACTTCTATCATGTTCACACTCTGTTCGTTGATGGAAGAGTTCATGGGTTCAATTGTATTAAGGTAACATGCTAAGGCATAGTCATTGGAAAAAGTAGGTATATACATGGGTTGGTCTTGTAGAGTATGGTCAATAAGCTCAGGATATACCAGGGATAAAGATTCGATGGGTTTAAGGGAATTCACGGTATTGTCATCACAACCATGGCCTGTCAAGTTGAGTTCTAGAAGAGTACCTTGCGTTAGCATCTTGAGACTAGGAAGAGTCATAACATGATTATCGAAGCCTATGTTAGCATTTAGAAAATATAACCCAGCAAACCTACCACTAGACCCTTCTCCTACTTCAGAATAGACTACGTATTGTGGTTCAATGATAATAACTTCTTCAGACAAAGTTTCAACATTCATGACAAAGTAGTCATAGTTTGGTGTTGAATAGGTAATATTATAGATAGAGCTTATTTCAGGTTGATCAAAGTTAGAAGATGAAGCATCTGACCCCTCTTCAAGTGACTCAATAAAAACATGAATAGTATCAATATGAACATCTTTTATGCTGCAAGTTCCTTCTCATTCTGGTTCAGAGATAACCTGTAGTTGACATACCTGTTCACATAGCCTTGATGACTCTAAAATTTTTAGTCTTCTTTCCCATTCAACTTCTTCTGGATTGATGACCGGTCCTGGTTGACTAGCCTCCAGTTCTTTAGTTGTGTTCCCATACCTGATTTGTTTTATCTCATTACATGGAGATACAGTAGGTGAGTGATTTTCCCGTGCTTTCTCTTTTCTTAGTTGTTGCTCATAATCTTCTTGTCTTTGTAGTCTAACTTCCACTAGTTCTCATTGTAGCTTCATATGTGCTATTTCTTGTGCTTCATCTATAGTATCATTGGATTCTTCAAGATTTTCTTCAGTAGATACATCTGATAGAGGTTCTAGACCCCATTCATACTCATTTGAGTTAGTTACTAAATATCATTCTGGCATCATTCCCATATATGTGATAGGAATGTTTAATGGTGCAAACATTTCTTTGATTCTTTCCATCTGTTCTCTCATTTCTTCTGGAATTTCTACTTCCGTTCTTTTTCCGGCTAGTACCTTTGGAACTTGATTATAAGCTTCTTCTCTTTTGATTGCCAACTCTTCTTGTTTTTTTTCATATTCTTCCTTAGTTTGTTGTCTATTTACTTTCTCTGGTGTTTGATGTAGCTAATAATATTGTCTCTTTTGACTTGATGGTTTATCTAGATGGTACCCAAGTCTGGTTTTGTCCTTTGTAGACTTGGTTTACAACTTGATGGGTTTGGTAATTCTTTCTTGACACTTTCCTAGAGGACCTCTACCCGAATACCCCATGAGTTGGATTATCTGATAGCCTTTACAATATTGTTCATGGGAAATTTCACAACATTGTACTTCTTTATATTCATTTTTCCCTTTGCAAAGCCATTCGAGAATAACTACCTCTTCTATTTCATTTGAAAAGGAAGTAGAGGATTGTACAAAAGTACCATCATAGATGACGTTTGCAGGTGAAGTTTGTGGTTTCATAGCTTCAGATGGTTTTCCATACTGTCTAGGTGATGGGGGAAGAGATATCAGTGAAAGTACAGGTTCTATCTTGTATCCACCCATGCTAGCATCCATGATTTTTAGTTTTTTTTCTAATTCATTCATCATAGCTTCTGAGCTCTCAGCTATAGAGGCTACTCTGTTGTGAGGAACAAGAGTATCAACACGTTGTTTTAATGCATTGTAAGCATAGCTGGTATCAATAGGAACACTGACCTCAACTCCATTATAGGGAAAATTCAAGCATTGATGGTATGTAGATGGCACTGCATGCATATCATGAATTCATGGTCTTCCCAATAAAATGTTGTAAGATAGAGGAAGGTCAAGGACCTGATAGATAACATCTCTTTCCATGGGTCCAACCTGATTAGTAATAGCACCAGACCCTTGGCAGTTCTCTCTTCTTCATCATAAGCTTTTATTGTTATCTACTTTCTTGGATCTATATCATTCTCAGAAAATCCCAATTGTATGAGTAGATTGTAAGTATAAATGTTCAACCCAATGCCTCTATCTATCAAAACACATTTGAATCAATGTTTATGGATCATGGATTTAATGTGTAATGATTGATTATGTGGATGGTTCAAGGAATTATCGTCTTCTTCAGAGAAGGACCTATATTGAGGTGAGGTTAGGTGACCCACCATAGATTGAAACCGATCCAAATCTAAGTCATTAGGGACATTGGTAGCGAGAAAAGATTTGTCTAGGATCTCTTTATGAGAAAGAGACATCTTAAGCAGTTTGAGAATAGAGATTTGAATAGTATTTCGTTTAATCTGTTCAACAATGTTATAACGAGAAGAAGACGGTGAATCCAACTATTTAGATGGGGAAGGCTTAGGAGTGATTGTAGCTGGTTATTTGTTTGAAGATGTTGATAGTTTTGATGATGTCGATGGATTTGATGATGACGTTTGATCGGAAGATGAGGAACCAACTCCTTTGAGAGTAACTTTTCCTTGAGCATGGGTCATAAAGTTTATAGCTCTCAGTTTATTTTTCTCTTCTTTGACTATGATTACATTGCAATTCTCTGATTGGGAAGGTTCAAACATGTTGATGATATTATCGTCATTGGTATAAGTGTAATTTATCTTGGCACCCTCCTCAGATTTAGAGGAATCTTCTTGCTCATAAGTAGGAAAGGGATCTTTGAAAGATTTGTGATCAGAGTCGATTGCATGATTCCCAACAACAATTTTGCCATTATCGATAAGGTCTTGAATCTCATGTTTGAGTTTCATGCCATTATTAGTTGTGTGACCCTTGTTTTGGTGATATTCACAGTAATTATTTTCCCTCCACCATTTGGGTTTGACTTTAGGATCATATGGTTTAGAGTTGTCAAGAAATGTGATTAGATCATTTGCCAATAGAGTCTTAAGAGTTGTTTCATAGGATTCTCCCAAAGGAGTGAAACCATGTTTAGGCTTTGAAATCCAAGGCTTATCTTTAAACCACTCTTTTGATTTCTTAGGAGGGTTTTTTGCAGCACTTTCAACAGCTCTGAGAGCCTATGTCCCACTAGTCAAATTAAATATTGTTGGTTTTGGTTATGGTTTAATAGTATCAACTACTCCATCATTCACAACATTTCTATTATTATCTTTACCATATTTCCTCTATTTGTTCTTCTCTTAAGAACTAGAGCCATGTTGTGTTTCCTTATAAAGTGAGATTTCTCCTTTCTTCATAAGCACATCTTCTATTTTGAGAGCACTGTCAACCATCTTATTAAATGAAGGATGTACTTGCATTTGAACATTATATTGTAACTCAGGAATCAGATTGTTGACAAAGATGTCCATCTTTTTAGAATCAGGAATGGGTTGTGAATATCTAGAGAAAATCTTTCTCCAATGTTGAAGGAGTATTTCTAGAGAAATAGTTCGACCAACTCCTCAAAAGATTTAATTCCTGTAGGCAGTTTTGAAAACCATTCCATAGCTTCTCCTCCTAGACTTCTTGGGAAGAGACACATAAGATATGTGTGTTCATGCATAAATTCCATACATCTAGACCACAAAATTCTTGGACATGGTCTTGAGGATCTGAGTTGCCATCATATTTGTCAAATTTAGGAATTTCTGTTCTTGACAGAAATGGAGGCATGTGAAGATTCTTGTCAAATGGAAACGGAAAGATTGTGTCCAAGGAATACTACATAGAAGATTTATCTTTGCCTTTCATTTATTTGATCTTAGTTTACAATGCTTGCAATTGTTTGGTTACCAGCTACAGTGGTGTCTCTTCTTCTTTACTGATAATATTTTCAACATTGTAGTTAGCAGGAAGTCTGGTTCCTTGCTTAGCTAATTCTAGAAAATGTTCTTTTTCTCGGGCCATGATAATTTTCATCATTTTTCTAAAATCCTTGTCCTTTTGACATTTTTCTATAGTATCTTCTTCAGGTTCGGAATCACTAGATGAGGTGTCACTATTAGTAGCATGAGTGCTAATGTTATCGCGAGGACTGCGTTTAGAATCCTCTCTTTCTTGTTTTTCCCTAGACATATTGGAAGATAATGGTTGATCAAAAATTGCTTAGCTTGATGATGAAGGTTTGTCAGAGGTTGGTTGTTCTTGAAAGAATGGATTAGTTTGAAATGAGTAAGACTGCCTCTTACTTTCATCAAAATTCTTAGAAGATCTCCTGGTTCAAATAGACATTTACAATTGATGTGACCGAGAGATAGAAGTGATATAGATGTCAAGATCAAATCGAAGCTAGATGTTTGTTTGAGGTGATGATTGAATGAAGAGATTGAGACCAAGTTTGGTTTCAGGAATGATCTATCCTATATAAGACATGATCTAAGAGGATCAAATTGATTAGATTGATGTATGATTGATTGAACCAGCTAGAATATAATTGAAAAAATCATGTAACACGATGACCAGGGCATACTATCAAGATGCTATGCTCAAGATGAAAAAAACTACATATATGTTGTCCTATGATGTATCAGGACTGCCCAGGAAAGTATGACAAAGGTATGCAAAAGATATCAAAATCATGCAAATAAATTTTCTAGACTGAGGAAGACAAATTCTCGTATAGAAAAACTACTAAGACAATACAACAAACTACAGGTAACCAGATGACAAACTAGGTTACTCGTACAAGATGTTCTTATAAGTGTTCAAAGTAGTCAGTGAAAGTTGCAGGCTCGTACACCAATTCTTAGAGGCTCATACGACAATTATTAGATAGCAGTATGACAAACTGGGAAATTAAGGTCTTGACTCATAGGGAATAGGATCAGACAAGAAATGAGTTTTGGTAGGAAACAAGGTTTTGAACACTAAGTTTGATGCTTCAATTGATTATTCTGGTTTTCCAATTTCAGCTTCAAATTGTTCAGTGATAGTTTCAGATAGTTGAAGGATAGAGACACAATAGACATGCAAGATGTAAAATTAATTCAAGCACAACACGCTAATCCTAAGTAAGTTGGCTGAGAGAGAAAACCTTTGCTTGAAAACTTAGGTACACACCCAATAGCTAATCAAAATATAATTGCTGAGTCTCACACAATGGATTCTCAATGTCGTATTAGCCAAATCTAAATGCTAATGGGGGCATGATATGGAAAGTATCTTGGGAGAGTTACTATCTCTCTGGCACAAAGATTATCCCCCTTTCAGAGGTGAATCAAGTAGCTTCTATCCTAGAGCTCTTAGTAAGGGTTTCTATTCAAGCGTGACTGAGACCACGAGGCCCTTCAAAATGGCCAATATGAGAAATCTCAAAGAGAAAACTCAAATAACTCCGTCCTCTGAGACATTAATTTCAAAGAGGCCTATTTATTATAGCAAGTTAGAATGCTTGGATCTAGATGTACTCACTTGGGTCGTTCTCACAAGGTGTACATTTTCCCACTGTGACAGGCCCGTTAAAAGGAAAATAAATCTCAAACTAGAAAGCTTCAAGGGTCTGGATTTCTGATTGTCTATGCAGACAAGAGCATACTCTCCTACCTCTACACTTTCCTCAAACACAAAAAATAGATTTGTTCATTTACCACATCGCAATTTAGGTGCCTAGAAAACAATTAGGAACACACAAAGTTTGCTTGAATCTCCTTAGTCAACCTGCAAAAACAACAAATTAGTAGTCATATTGTTTTTGAGCAATAGATTTTTTGACAAGCGTAAGTTTGAGCGATAGAATCTTCGACAAGCGTTCTGTAGAAAAAACTTGTTAGGCTGTCAAAAACATAAGATACAAAGAGAACATAGAAGGGTCAACGTTAGTATCGACAAATGTACAACATAAAACCGCTAAAAACCTCTTTGTTTTTCATACAAGAGAGCAGAAAATCATAAGAGTTTTCTCACTTGACCATACGACAAAAGATAAATACTAGAAGAACAACTAACATATATTCGTACGAACTTTTACAAAGAATTGTATGGACATAATCTGAGAAATGAAAATAAAAAGATATGCGAGGCCAAAAATTGAATTTCTCGACCCCACAGTGGGTGCCAAAAATGTGTGTGTGAAATTTGGAATTTGTATCTGAAACACAAACACTCAATAAGTCATTGCATGCATGGTTAGTTAATCAAAATCACTAAATGTAAAACCATAACAAGTCAACCTATTTCCTCCTAAAAGATGCGAGTATAGATTTTCTCTCAGATTTATCTAAGCAATACCAATGACTAGACTACACCAAGACAAAGGATTTAATCTATATGAATGCAAGATTAAGAAAATTAAGCTAGATGGATGCAAGATTAAGCAAATTAAGCTAACATGATTAAGCTAATATGATTAAGTTAATATGCAATATTTTCAATGATTCTAGAGCAAAACCAACATGATAACAATAAAATCTCTAGAATATTTTGATTAAGAGATGAGAGGCCGAATTTATAAAAAAATCCAGAGAGAAAGCGACGGTCGAGATTGATTGTTGATGGGCAGTCAAGATTCTCCCTGAAGTAGCACAATTCAGGTGATTTGATGTGATTGGCTTCTTTATTCAGATTTGAAGGAGATAAGATTGAGCTAAAATTGAGATAAAATCACAAAAATTGATTTATTCCATATTCCTTTCTTAAAGAAAGCCTTATTTGATTTATTCCCTTTTATTCAATTTTGAGATTTAATTGCTTTCTGAGATTTCTTTTTCAAATTATCTCAAATTAATTCCTTTTTGATAATTAATTCATTTTTTCCAAATTAATTCTTTTTTGATGATTTAATGGCAAATTAATTTATTAATTAAATATGCTAGGATATTTAATTAAATAAATAGGATAATTGATTAAAGAGATTTTTATGATTTATTTAATTGAAAAGATTAATTGGCCATGTGACATTGATGATTTAGGAATTAATTAACTAATTAGGTTCTCAAAACCAATTTAATTGCCTTTGGTTAGGACCTTGGTGATGTAGTCGAGATTAGGGGCCCATGGTTTAGTGTATTAATTCATGTGTGTGCATAGATGACAAGTAGAATTGTATTGTAGCTTCTGAATGCTTATGCATTTATAGATGTATTCTTGTGTTTTCAATTTGTATTAATTATGTGTTAGATGAGTGTTGTATATGGAGAAAAGAGAAGGGTAAATTTATAGTGAAGGGTAAGTATTTGCTTTAACTTATTTGTTGATATTTAGCTCATAAAGGTACTTTGGCTAAAGCTCATAATATCAATTAATTGGCATCTAGAATGTAGATATATAATGTTGCATTAGATTTGATCACCCTAAAAGTTTCAAATTTCTAGGAATTCTCATGCAGGATTAGGTATTCTTTAGAGAAAGAATTCTAGGAAGTGTAGTGCTTCATGGTTGGATAGTAAAGTGCTTTGACGATGTCTTCATCTATGATGTTCTCAAGTGAATATCATGAGTGTAATGCTACTATCAAGATTATCATCAGCATTGTTTTTTAATTACTTTATGTATTCTTTGTATTTGACCTTGGGGTCCCATTTAGAGGATTCTATTTCTTTTTGTTTTTCCTTTTTATTGGTTTATGTAGTCAATTTTTTTGTTAAAATATAATTTCTTGTCTCTATTCTAGTATAGTTGAATTTTTTTAAAATGAGTGTGTAACAGTGTGTGTATGACAGAAATGTGGGATCATCCTGCAATGATAGAAAACACCTCAAACACACACATAAAACATTGCATTAGAGTTAGTAACAACAAAAACATGTTAGTGAACCAAAAACTCTCAAAATCGTTCCATGCTCCTCTATCCCTAAAGATCCTTAAGATTCAAGGTGGCCCTCACTTGGAAGAGCACTTGATTTCTTGGATGTCAACCTAGAGAATGAGATTTAAATGATGATTCTAGGATCAAAATGAATACAACTAAGATCCTAGTGAATTGCTAAGATGATGATATGAGTGAAAGCTAAGGATGCAAGATGAAAAGATAGTGATGATCACGATGGTGGAGATGATATGAGGCTAATTTGATTCCAAATTGAAGATTATGATGAGCTAATTAAGATAGATGAAGATGATAAAGTTTGTAATTGATATGCAATCTAGGCTAAATGATAAAAAAACCTAATGCAATTAAGCTAAATGCTATGATGTTAATGCTAGAAGATTTAGATTCTTGAAGGTTACCAATGAGCTCCTTAATAACCTACAAAAAGACTATAATTTGGATGCACAAGATTCAGATTATTTGATATGAGACAAGAGCTCATCTTATAGAGTTGAAGGCTTAGAAATTTATGGTCAAGATTGATTACAAATCAAGGGTCAATATTGAAAGAGGAATGTGGTCCCGAGTTGGAAGGCTTAGCCTTGTGACATTTGTCACAAGGGGGAGAGGGTGAGGATCAATGTGGTCCCAGATTTACAAGCTTAGCCTTGTGACAAGTGTCACAAGGGGGAAAGGGATGAGAAGTCAATGTGGTCCCACCTTGGGAGAAGGGGGATATGTGCTCACACATGTGTGATCAACCTAGGAAGAAACAAAGTGGATTAATTAGGATAATGAGGGGATTAGATAGGTTCTAGAAGAATATTATAATGCTAATGAGAAATGTAGGATTTTGCAAGTGGGTGAGGAAAATAGACATTTTAGCATATTAAAATGGTTTAATTTAGCCAAAAGGGATGCAACTTGCATTTGTAGGATTTTTGCAAGTGTGGGGATATTTACAAATAAATAATGATTTATTTAAATGCAAAGGGGATTTTTAATTAAATGTGAATTTAATCAAAAGGAGAAAAATGGATTTTAATCAAATAAATAAGATTTATTTAATCAAATGGATAAGGGTACTTAATCAAACCTTTTAGAATAGGTGCCTTCTATAACAACTGAACCAGTTGGATATGTCCATCCATCACCGTCTACAATTACTTCTGGCAATTTGAATTTTACTTTCATGCATCTTAGTAGATAATAATCTACACCTTCCACATTGTTAGGATTCACAACCACAACAAAATATCACCTATGTATGTACATCTAGATGACACCATATAAATTTAAAACAAAAGTAAGTTGTAGATAAAATTTGAACATCACTGTGATCTAAATTAAAACTAAATAAAAGAACATGTATGCACAGACTAAATCAGAAACACGTTCATAATCAACTAAATATATAGGATCATGAATGTCTATGTCATTTTCATCATCTTCATAAGGAGGCATTCAGATTAACTCTTTCATATCCCATTTTGAGACATATCCATTTGCAATATTCTCACATTGACTCATTGGATTATCCTCAACATAGTTTCACAAAATCATGATTTTTCTCTTACTTGAATCAATAGAGGCTTGTGGAGTCCTGTAATCATCACTTGATGTAAACTTCTAATACCAACAATTGTTTGACAATTGTAAGGATTAGATCGATCAATACATGTTACAAATATGAATTGAAATTTGCACATTTTTAGATCAACAACTTTAGGATAAAAGTAAAATGTAGGTGATGAAACTTCTTAAGAATTCTTGAGAACAAAAATATTTTACCTTTCACTTCCCAAAAATAACATTTGTTGTATGGCGTGTCCCGACTAGCAAAATGACTTTGACACTATTCAACAATTTTGTTTGAATTCTCTATGCTATTACCTGCATAAAATAACTTAGAGATGTTGTTATGTGCACTTCTTTCTAAATGAAATTATATAAAGAAATAGACACAAACAAATTGAAAACAAAATTAACAGTACCTACAAGTTCATATTGGCAAAGTGCACGCTTCACACATGCTCATACTCCATCGTGCTCCCCTATTCCATGTCCACTTTCAAAGAAGTTCCACAAAAAATTTAACATTGTGTCTAGCATGTTGTATGGATAGCCAATTAAAGGCTTTTGCAGATTTAAATTGTCCTGCTCGATAAAACTGTATGTCATGTACATGTACAATTGAACATTTAAAATAAATTTTATCAAATTTTATCAAATACAAATTTACATATAAATGAAAATGAATTGAAACTTATGTACTCACCTTCACCACCATCTGACCAAATCTAGTGTTGTGAAACATTTATCCCACGATTTGCAAGATCTTCAAAAAACATTGCAAAACAATGAGCTACATAGCTCCTATCATGAACCTTATCATCGCTGATATAGAAATGAACCTCCTTGATGATAATGCGTTCATTTGGATAAGTACAGTTTTCTACCCCATCCACATCAAATTGTGCATGTCTATAGGTCACTTGCACAAATATTGCAACTCAATCAAAATGATAATATTGAGCTTGAATCTGCAATTGAGGGGCAAATGTATAGTTCTTGGAGAAATCTACAATTGAAATAATACAAGCAGGTGGAAAACAATTTTTGGAATCATGAAATTGTTTAGCTTGCCATCATGCACCATGAGAATTTTGGATATGTGGATAAATCATAGTACAAAATCTGTTCATAAAATCAAGGTAGGACAATTCACTCTCCTTCAATGCAATTTTTTTGGATTCATCTCTTGTCTTATTTCAATATGTCTCATATTGAAATCTCTTCCATAAAAATGGCATTGAAACATCAATATTCTCAATTTGTAATGGAATTTTTTGTAAATCTCCATAATCAATGCATGCACTTTTTATACACTGTACATTGAAGTCATCTAAATCTTCTGATTTATCACATAAAATTGATTTCACAAATTGTGTCGTACTTCCGAGGATGACCATATCTGGATTAAGTACTGCCATAATGTTTTTATATGACTCTAAGTATAGATGAAACTAAACATGATTTCAACAACAATAATTTTCATATACCTTATTTATGCATACAAAGCAAGGGCACAACCTTTCAAACATTCTCTGACATATTTTCACATCTAAAAATTCTTCCTTGAATGCTTCAAATAGTTCACTTTGTGTTGTATCTACAAAGTTTTTAGGATGTGAAATTTTCATACTGTTCTCTTCATCCTTCATCTGTATAGTGTCCCTTCTATTGGAAGAAACACGAGAGTGGCTGGTCCAATATTCAATGACCAGTCTTCTTACATCTTTAGAAATTCTGTCTTTTCGAGGAAGTCTACAAATATTTACCCAATTAATTTCAATGTTTTCATCTAACATATTTCTCCTCCTAAGATATCTTTGAATAGTTTTTCTAGATATATGCAGTAATTCCGAAATTGCTATAACTTGTCTTTTATGTGACAACCTCTTACTAGAAATCATAGTCATCAACGCTCTACGTGCAACACTTGAATCAACTCCTCGACTTGTGGTATTAATAAGGTTCAATGCATCTTGCAAATTTTCAATAATTGTTTCTTTTACATGATCTCCTGAGCTTTTCCTATTATCGACACCCAACAACTCCAAAACAGGAGTCATTTCTCTTTTCCTGAATAACTTTACAAATAATTTTGCTCTCCTGACCACGTTTTTTTTTCAAAATATTCCTCCCACATGTTTTTGAAATGCAATTTAATTACATGCTCTCAAGTACCATGTGTTCAGATGAAATTTGACTAAAAAGAGAATCCTCATTCATCTCCATCAAATTTCTCATGACAAAAGAAAAATTTGTACCTTGAGTAGTACCAATTTCTTTTGCTACTTCAAATGCATCATCTTCAACATCAATAGGATCTTCTTCAACATCAATAGGTTGCTCTTGATTACATTTTGTATGACCTTTCATTGAAACATCCCTTATACAATCATATTTTTTTGCTTTATTGCTTTTATTCCCCATTACACAAAGTATTGAAATTTGCTTTCCTAAAATAGCAAGTGAATATTCATTAAGAAAAAAATAATCTCCTTTGGAAAAAATCACCTCCTCGAGAAAAAATCACCTCCTTCGAAAAAATTGCCTCCTTCCTTGAAAAAAATCAACTTCCTAAAAAAAATTGAAATTGAAATGAATTGCTTTTGTTTCAAAAAAATGAAAAAATGACCTCATTAATATATGAGGGAAAGGGTTGGGAAGTGAGTGGTCGCTTCCCCATGTGACCGCTTGCGAAGGCTCTCATTGCTTGGGGGACTTGATCGAGTCCTACTTTGGCGAGGTTGCCTACTCAGCAAACCCCCCCCCCCCCCCCCCCCCAATTTGCAGAACTTTCAAGTTCTGCTAAGAATTAGACCATCAATTTAAAAAAAAACAACCACCAAAAATACCCTTTTTTGATAGCTCAAAGTGAGGAACGTTGACATATTATTTTTATAGAATTTCAATTAGAATTAGTATATTAAAATTACAAAATACTATAGGTAGGTATATTAAAATTCGAGAAGACTTTGATTCGGGAAAAAAAAATAGTAAATCATATCAGAAAAATTTAAAAATTATATATAACACTAGATGAGAGAGTCCTCTTCAATAATATATAATTTTTTGGGGGATTTCTATAGTTTTGTAGGGGAAATTTGGTGGGAGACGAAAACTGTTGATTTCAGGAAACTTCGACTTTGAATTGTTATAACAGTGAAAATATACATCGAAATCAGATTTTTATTTTCTACACTGGCAATGGATGTCATCTAAAACATATTTTAAAATCAAAGGAAAACAAGATTATTTACATTTAGTTTTGTGGTGGGAGGTGAAACCCTTGATTTGTAGTATTTTTCAATAATTGAAAAATTGACTTTAATATTTAAAAAACATATCAATTCTTGTTTCAATTTTTTTTTAAAAATAATAGGCATAAACATCATCCAGTTTTACACATTTCATAAGTTTACATCATCTTCAAATACCAAATAGAAATATCACTTTTGTGCCATTGAAGTTGAATTGTTTTGTTGTTGTTAGCCTTTTCCTTTATAAAAGTGAGACACAAGTTTGTACTTTTACCCAACACATTTGATAAGGTTTTCAGTGCATATGATTAGGATTATCGCACATATGATTAGGATTTTAGCACATATGATAAATAGTTTAGTGCATATGATTGATAGAATAGTGCATTTGATGGACAAACTAGTGCATTTGATGAATTAAATAGCTCATTTGATGTAGTGCATTCAATTACTATTTTAGCGCATATGAAATAGCGCACCATTTTTTGAATTTTAAGCAATTTTGGACATGAGCAATTTGTTAATCTTAGAAGATCCAGTTAATACTAAGAGGGAGGGTGAATCAATATTAACAATAACTTGAAATCATAAACTCAGACTCATAAAACTTTCACCAAATAAAATATAGATCAATACTAGAGTCATTTATGAGTACCAGTATCTACTGATAAACATATGCTAAATTGATATATCAGTGTTGCACATTAAGTTCTCATTAACCATGCATAAACTGAAAGTAAAGAAAAGCATCACATCAAAAACATTCACCATATGAACACCATTATTTTCACATGGAAACCCAAATAGGGAAAAACCATGTTGGGAATTGGTACCCACAAATATTTTGCACTCTTTCAGAATGCGCCTTGTTAGGAGCCAAGCCAGGTTAGAAGCTTACAATGATGCCCTATTAGGAGTCACCCGGTTAACGGATTTACCTTAGCCCTGTTAAGAGGTTTAATCTGTTAGGATCAACCTCGCAAGAGGATTTATAACTTAGAGATTGAGTCACCCCATTAGGGGATTTTACAATGTGAGGCCTGTTAGGACCTACCCAAGTAAGGTATTTTAGCTGCTATAATTGTTAGAGAACAACACTGAATGATCTATGTATAGTACTCAATTGCTTTCTTGATCACATCCAATTAAGTTCTAAGTCTACATCACTCTGGAAGATCTTCTCACGCACCTTGGTTCGACTTCACACACTTCTCAAAATCACCGACACTTCAAAACATCAACCTTACTGACATAAATAACCTTTACAACTAGGTTGACATCAAAGCCATAAGAATTACTACATAGATCATCATATGGATCATTAGAATCAATTACAAATCAATATCAGTCATGGAATGATCATAAATCATCACAACAGGTCGATTTGGTACAAAATCAAACCCTTAGCTCATTTCACTGAGCACTTTCCATATTCCTGAGAAATTCTCTCTCCAAATGTGCCAAAACATCTTTCAAACACATCACATGGTTTGTGCCACATTATCATCAACATGTGAACTTGATGTAGATCAACGCCACACCAAAAATCATTAGCAGTTAAGAGAATTCTTTATTGGTCCTTAAACCCTTCTTAAACCTTGACAAAAACTCAACATAACTTCCGGTTGTCACAACATGATGCGGTTCTAGTTAGATACATGTTACAATGATAGAAACTTACATTCGAAACCACAAAGCCTCAATCATCACCAATCACCAGATACAATCAGAATATTTCCTCGTTTACCAGTTAAGGTCGTAATTCTCAGTTTCTTGATTCTTTGTAGGTAAGCCCTCTCCGATAGACCAAAAGATTTATATGAAACAATAAAACATAAGTAAACATGAATAAACATTAGTTGCAATCAATGACAACATAAATACCTGATCAGAGTCATCCATCATGCAATCTCAATCTCTTCATCACAATGTCATCTCAAACAATCTTGTATCGGTTTAGTCATCATTATCCATATGTATTAGTTATGCCAAACATGCCAACAATCTCTCCCTTTGGCATTGATGGCAACACTAAACATCAACATACTCAACTCAAACTGTTCCATTGTGTTCTGGACCTTCTCTACAACTCTTCTCTTCTCTGCTACACCTCATCTATCGGTTACACTTTATCTTCAATTACACATCTTTTCCTCTTGATCATATGTCTTCTCTTATGACTAATCATATTTCTTCTCCCCCTTTGACAATAATGCTAAAGGTGCATAAGCATCACAAATCATCAAATCTATTGTTGCTATCTTCAACATGTCTGCAAACTCATCTAAGCTGCTCCCCCTAAGGAGTAGCATGCATCTCATCAATCCAAAGTGAAAAATAGTCATGAATCCTAGTGGATTGATGCCTCTTGCATTCTAGTTCTTTTTGAATAGGGGTTTGACCCCTAATTTAGCTCTAAGATACTCAAAGGTTGTCTTTAGCAATGGTTTTATGAAAATTTCTACCATCTACTCTTTGCTTGTCACATACTCCATTCTGACTTGTTTTTCCTGTACTCTTTCCCTTAGAAAATGATATTTCAATTTTATGTTCTTTGTTCTTGCATGTAACACGGGATTTTTTGAAATATTAATTGCACTAGTATTATCACGATAAATAGTTACTGGTTCAGACATATCAAATCTGAATCCTTCAAGCACATGTCTCATCCAAATTGCCTGTGTGTAATTCATTGATGCTACAACATAATCTGCCTCTGTTGTTGAATGAGAAACACAAGTTTGCTTCTTACTTGTCCAAGCAACCAATCTTCCTCCAAGAATAAAAGATCCACCGGTAGTGCTTTTCCGACCATCAATATTGCCTACCCAATCTGCATCTGTAAACACATTCAAAAAAAAATTTCCTTTATAAGGATACCATAAACCATAATCTATTGTGCCTTTCAGGTACTAGAATATCCTTTTCACCACTACCAAGTGAGTCTCCATGGCATCCTTTTGAAATCTAGCAACCAATCCAACAACATGTGCAATATATGGTCTGCTATGAACGACATAATGCCAAATGTTTTCAACACCTCTTTGACATACTTACTCTGACATAAAATTCCACCATCCAATTGCTAGACCCGCAACCTAATGAAAAATTTAATCCCCAAAAAGAGACATCTCAAATTCCTTTTTCATCTCCTTAAAAAAATCAATGCATAATTCATCATTACCACCAAAAATTATGTCATCCACATATACTTAAGCTATTAATACTTTCTCTCCATCAGTCTTTAGATATATGTTACTGTCCTCACTAGTACACTAGAATCCTATCTTGATTAGGTGTGCATGCAACCTTTCAAACCATGCTCTCGGTGCCTACTTCAATCCATAGATTGCCTTATGTAGTTTGGAAATCATATCTTTGTCTTCAGACAAAGAAAATCCATCTGGTTGTTCTATGTATACTTCTTCAAGGGTGCCATTAAGAAAAGTTGATTTAACATCCATCTGATAGACTTTAAATCCTTTAAATACAACATAAGCAAGTAGCATTCTTACTCCTTCCAATCTTGCCACAGGTGCAAAGGTTTCACCAAAATATTCTCCTTCTTCTTGTGCATAGCCTTTGCAAACCAATCTTGCTTTATTTCTCACAACCTTGCCTTCTTCATTTAACTTGTTTGTAAAGACCTATTTAGTTCCAATCACATTCTTGTCTTCTAGTTTGGGAACAAGTGTCTATGTCTTGTTTTTCTCTATCTGATCCAACTCTTCATTCATTGAATTAATCCAATCATCATTATTTAATGCCTCTCTTACTGTTTTCGATTCAATAGTAGAAATCAGATAGGAATTTTCTCTGATTTTCCTCCTTGTTTGTACTCCAACATTTTTATCTCCAATCTTCTGAGTGATTTAGCCTAACATACCTTGGAATAACCGGTTCTAGTGTTGTGCTTCCTTCTTCATGTTCTTCATCTCCTTCATCGCTCTCTGCATTTACCGGTTGAGGACCTATTTCAGCAACATTTTTCTCATTAGTCTTCTACACTTTTGGTTCTATAAACACAAGTTTTTCTTCATCTTCCTGAGGCTCAGATCTACTGGTCTCTCCATGTTTCTCAGAAAGTTCATCTATCTTCACATTAGCACTCTCAATGATCTTCTTAGTTCTCTTGTTATAGCATTTAAATGCCTTACTCTTTGTAGAGTAACCAAGAAAAATGCCTTCATCACACTTAGCATCAAACTTTTTCAGTGTAATCATCTCTCTTAATATAACATTTACTCCCAGTTTTTTTGAAATAAATTACACTAGGATTCTATCCATGTCATAATTTATAAGATGTTTTATTATTACCTTTTTTAACAAGTACCCAGTTCAAAGTATAAACAACAATGCTGACTGCTTCTCCCCAAAACTTCTTCGATACTTCACCTTGAATCATCATGGTTCTAGTAGCCTTAACAACTATTCTATTCATTCTCTTTACTATCCCATTTTGTTGTGGAGTTCTAGGAGCTGACATCTGCCTCTTAATTCCCTATTCATCATAGAACTTCACAAATGCATCATAAGTAAATTCACCTCCCCGGTCAGATCTCAAACATTTTAGATTCTTCCCAGTATCTTTCTCAACAAGAGATTTAAATTCTTTAAACTTACTGAATGCCTCAAACTTTTCTCTTAGAAAATTTACCCACATCATTTTGGAATAATCATCAGTAAAGATCATAAAATACTTATCACCAAAATAGCTCTTAGTCCTTATAGGACCACAAAGATCAGTATGAAACAAATCAAGAATATTCTCTGAAGAGAAAGACTTACTCTTATAAGATACATAGGTCATCTTACCCATTTGACAATACTTGCATAACACATTGTCCAGTTCCACAAGTTGGGGCAAACCTCTCATAATACTTGACTTACTAACTTTAATTAAATTGTCAAAATTGACATGACAAAATCTCTTGTGCCACAACCAACTGTCTTCAATATTTGCCACCAAACAATCATTTACATTAGTATTCAGATGAAATAGATTACCTCTAGTCTGCTTACTAGTAGCAATCAATTCTCCATTATTTCCAAGAATCCTACACACTCCACTTTTGAAGTCAAGTAGATATCCCTTATCATTAAGCTATCTAACACTGAAGAGGTTATGTTTTAGTCCTTCAACCCAAAAGACATCATCTGCATTACTCTTCCCATTTAATGAAATTGATCCTTTACCTTTAACCATGCTGGGAGAGTTATTACCAAATCTTACAACACCTCCATCAAACTCTTCAAGGGACATGAACTTACTTTTGTCACCGGTCATGTGGTATGAGAAACCATTATCTATTATCCATTCATCATTGTTATCCATGTAAGACACCAAATCCTTCTCATCAATCAGATCCTCCTTCACAACAACAAATACTATCTCCTCATTGTCATCTTCTTCCGATTCATCATCAGTCACACCTTCATCCACCACAACATAACAATGTTTCTTACCTTTTCCTTTGAATCTCCTAAACTTCTCTTTCTTATCAGTGTTAGGGAAGTTAGTAGCTATGTGTCCAATTTTAATACAAGAGAAACACTTCAAGGGTAATTTACCTGTTCCTCTAGGGAATCTTTTAGCTAGTAATGCCTCAAGTTCCATCAGATGATCTTCATCATCACTATCACCTCTGCTACCTCCATGACTAGACCTGCAATCATGATTTTGACAAACATCTTTTCCTTGCCTTGTTGATGTACCAGTTATAGAAGCCTTAAAAGAAGATTTAGAAGGTTTAGAAACACTATTATCAAAATTGATTAGTTCAAATGCAGTTAACTTTCCAATTAGAGAATCAACAATGACTTTATCTTTTGAAATGGATCTCAATTCTTGAATAGCAGACACTTTGATAGAATATTGCGGTAAAAGAGTTCTAAGCATTTTAATAACAACAATATCATCTTCAATATTACCTCTGACACTCTTTATACCATCTACAAATTCCTTAATTCTTTGTCCATATTGAGCTATGTTCTCACCATCAACCATTTTCATATCATCAAATTTTCCTCTCAAACTCTCTTCCTTTGCGCTTTGTACATGTTCATTTCCTCCATAAATTAAATTAGATCTCCCATACCTCATTTGCAGTTTCTAATCCATGAACATCAATATACTCAGAGTCAGACAAAGTACTTACAATTGCTTCAAGAGCCTAAATATTTTCTTGTTGTTCCTTGAGCTCATTCGGTGTCAAGGGACTAGTAGTAGGAGCAACATACTTGGTTATCACATGATTCCAATACTATGAACCCATTCTTTTAATGTAGATCTTCATCTGATCACTCCATATCTGGTAGTTGTCCTTGGTAAACTTGGGACCCTCCTTCATCATCTTTCACATAATCTTTTCCTCAAGCTGTTAGGCTTTTTGCACACAGAGGAACAACACTATGATACCAATTGTTAATCTTAGAGGATTTGGTTAGTACTGAGAGGTGGGTGAATCAATATTAACAATCATTTGAAATCACAAACTCAAACTCATAAAACTTTCACCAAATCAAATATAGGTCAACACCAGAGTCATATACTAGTACTGATATCTACTGATAAACATATGCTAAACTAATATATCAATGTTGCACATTAAGTTCTTATTAACCATGCATAAACTGAAAGTAAAGAAAACCATCACATCAAAAATATTCACCATATGAACACCATGATTTTCATGTGGAAACCCAAATAGGGAAAAACCACGGTGGAATTGGTACCCACAAATATTTTTCACTCTTTTGGAATGCGCCTTGTTAGGAGTAAAGCCTGATTAGAAGCTTACAATGATACCCTGTTAGGAGCATACCCTGTTAGGAGTCACCCAGTTAAGGGATTTACCTTAGCCTTGTTAAGAGATTTGATCTGTTAGAATCAAGCTCACAAGAGGATTTAGAACTCAAATATTGAGTCACCTTGTTAGAGGATTTTACAATGTGAGGCCTATTAGGACCTACCTAGTTAAGGGATTTTAGCTGCTGTAATTGTTAGAGAACAACAATGACTGATCTATGTATAACACTCAACTACTTGCTTGATCAGATCCAATTAAGTTCTAAGTTTGGATCACTCTAGAAGATGTTCTCACACACCCTAGTTCAACTTCACACACTTCTCAAAATCATCGACACTTCAAAACATCAACCTTGCCGACATAAATAACCTTTTTAACTAGGTCGGCATCAAAAACCTAAGACTTACTACATAGATCATCAAAAATATTTACAACTCATTGTAGATCATCATATGGATCATTACAATCAATTACAAATCAATGTCAACCGTGGAATGATCATAAATCGTCACAACAAGTCGATCTGGTACAAAGTCAAACCCTTAGCTCATTCCCCTATGCACTTTGCACATTCCTAAGAAATTTTCTCTCCAAATGTGCCAAAACATATTTCAAACACATCATGTGGTTTGTGTCGCATTATTACCAACATGCGAACTTTATGTAGATCACCGCCAAACCAAAAATTATTACCGATTAAGAGAATTCTTTACCGATCTTTAAACCCTTCTTAAAGTCTGGCAAAAACTCAACAAAAAATATAAACATAACTTTCGGTTGTCACAACATGATGTGTTTTGGTCAGATACATGTTACAATGATAGAAACTTACATTCAAAACCATGAAGCCTCAATTATCACCAATCACCAGATACAATCAGAATATTTCCTTGTTTACCGGTTAAGTTTGTAATTCTCAGTTTCTTGATTCTTTACCGGTAAGCCCTCTCTAGTAGACCAAAAGATTTAGATAACACAATACAACATAAGTAAACATTAGTAGACATGAATAAACATTAGTTGCCATTAATGACAACATAAATAACTAATCAAATTCATCCATCATGCAATCTCAAACTCTTCATCACAATGTCATCTCAAATAGTCTTGTACTGGTTTAGTCATCATTCTCCATCTGTATTAGTTATGCCAAACATGCCTACACAATTTTGAATTTTTAGGTTTGTTGTGAAGTTTTACACCCTGTCAATGTGTCGATTTGTATCGCTTGTGTTGATGTGATGTTGATTTTTGATTTTTGATTTTGGGTCCGTATGAGTCGGTCATTGATATGAGTCAATTTGATATGGTTCAAATTTTGGTATGGATCAAGTTAGTCAAAGTAGATATGTTTCAAGGTCAATATGGGTCACTTGTCGATATGGGTCAATGTCGTTATGGTTCCTGATTTGATATGGGTCAAAGTTGATATGGTTCTTAGTTGGTATGAGTCAAATTTTGATAGGGGTCTGGATTTGATATGGGTCTCATGTTGATATGGGTCGAGATTTCAATATTATTCTCTTATGCTCTATATGGTGCATGTTGTCGATATGGAACTTAGTTTTTCTATATAGATCTTGTTGTCGATATGGAACTTGGTTTTCGATATAGATCTTGTTGTCGATATGGAACTTGGTTTTCGATATGGGTTTTGATTTGGTTTGCGATGTTGGCAAATGCACACTCCAATGAGATATTGTAGGTGATTGAAGGTTTTGTCATTGATGGAAACCTTGCAATCATATGATACCGACAAGACAATATACTGACACCGGTAATGACAAACTCTACACTGGCACATAGAACACCGACAGTAAAAGGAAGTATACCGACACCCAGGCTGACAGGAATTTTGTTTATAATATATTTTGTAATTAATTGTAAAATCATTATAAGCCGACTTAGAAAGTTGTAAAATGACTCATATGTGTATGAGATCATTATAGAACATTTTGTATGTAAAAAGATAGGTGAAATAAGGTAGACCTATTATGCGAATTATAGGCTAAAGGTTTATGTATGAAGCAGAGCTAAAACCGATACTAGATCTGGCATAGTAGATGCTATTTTGAAGAAGTACAAGACATTGGATTTGCATAATCCATTTTTTAAGTTAGTGAGACTTCCCATTTTTGTAATTGAGCAGTGAGCTCTAGGCACTTGGCCTTCCTGCATGTGTAGGCCCCTATTGTAGCAGTAATATTCTCTTATTGGCCTGTAAGTGAATATTGTGGGTCACAAATCCCACTGAGGTTTTTCCCACACTAGGTTTCCTCGTTAAACTATTGTGTTATGGTGTGCTTTTCATGTGGTTGTTGTTATCTCTATTTATTGCATTATTTTTTGTTTACCGGTATACAGTATTGATATGCTTTACATGTTTTAAGTCAAGAAAATTATATAACCGGTTAGATACTGATTCACCCCCCCCTCTCAGTATCTTTGGGAATCCTAGCAATTGGTATCAGAGCCTAGTCCTCTATTTTCAGAAGCCTAACAACTTGAGGAAGATCTAGGCACCGGTAGAGATGGAAAAATTGATGAAGCAATTAGAAGCAACTCTCTCAGACTATGATACAGAAAAGTTGAAAAATATCAAACTTGAAGATGATCTAAAGGCTGCACAGGATATTATTCAAGCACTTCAAGAAAATATTACCATTGCAAGAAACAAGAGAAGAAAAATTTGTGAAAAGATGCAAAATGAGAATGATGAAAAGGAAACTCTTCGTGATCTCATGAATAAGCCGAAACAAGAAAACATGACAACAAAAAATGAGATGCAGGATATGACTATGAGATTTTGTAAAGAAATTGAAGATAGAAAGAAGAATGCAGAAGACTTGACTAGAAGATTGAATGATGCTGCAAATGAAAACACAAGACTTAGTTATGAAAATGATATGTTGAAGATAGATCTGATGCATGCACAAAATGACTCAAATGAACTCATGAGACAAAAAGGTATCTTGGAAAGACAACTGGCTACTACAAATCAACACAAGGAAAAATTCAAGAAAAGCTCAAAAGAACTTGGTGACTTGCTGAAAAATCAAAAACCAAATGGTGACACTAATGGCCTTGGCTTTGAAGTTGGTGAAAGCTCCGGTACTACGAACACACATGATCATAGCAAACTGGTAAGAGAACCAAATGCTTATAAATTTAATGGCAAATGCTTTAACTATAACAAGTATGGTCATAGAGAATCAGTGTAGATCTAGAAATTATCAGAGCACTAATACACCCACCGATCAATGCTCCAAATGCAACAAATCTGGTCATAATTCAGAAAATTGCAAAATGAATGTAAGATGTTACGTTTGTGGAAGATTTGGATACTTATCTAATTAGTGTAGAACACAAACCAGCATAGGATATGGGAAAGCTATTCAGAAAAACAATGTGACCTGTTATGCTTGCAATAAGATTGGACATATTGCAAAATTCTGGAGAAGTAAGGCATCATCGGCAAGTAATAATGGTGCTAGTTTGAAAGGTAAAGAAAAGGTTGAAGAGGTAAAGCAAGAATTCTCAAAACAATGGATCAAAAAGTCAGATCTAAATGTTGATAGGAATACTCCTCCACTGGCAGAATAGATTAACACTTCACTGGCAGAACAGAGTAACACTCCATCGACATGAGACTCTTCATCTAATTGAAGAAAATTCCTTTGAGGGTTTAGCAACCAAATGTGAAACATGCTATTATTCCCTCGGTTGATGATGAGAAGTTGAAATTACTTCTATACCGGCAGATAAGTTAAGTCATTACTTAACTGGCAAGCATTAAATGTGGTGGTTGGCAAAATTAACATTATAAAGCAAGTGTTTTGGCTCCATTTTCATTTCACCAAGCATTCAAATCTTTGAGAGCATGAAAATTCCCGAGTGAAGGCATTCCAAGGAAAGAAGTGAAGCAATTCATCAAGCAATCATTCCTTAAGGCAGATAAAGGTATTTATAACATGGCTTCCTCATCTACTCTTGAATTCATTGCAAACCCTACTGTTGTTGAAGTTATTAAACACCCTAGACCCATATTCCAGTTAGTTCCTGAAATTGCCAAGAAAGATGATAACATTGGCGCATTTTCTAAAATTCCTAAGGGAGTAGTTTTTGCTGAAGACCCTAGAATGTATATACATTGTCATATTGAGGAATTAGGTGATGAGGAAATTAAGAATATGTATAAATCTGTAATTTGTGATGAATCCAAAAATATTAAACCTGAACACAATATAGTTGAAACCCTAGGTTTCACTAAAATTCTCAGTATCCTGGATTTTCCCAAGGATGTTATAAGAATAGTACTAAGCAGGGTGCATGGTGTATTCTTTTGGTTGGACTCAGTTCACAAAATCACAAAAGAAGCAGTAAAGTCTATGATAGGGTTACCCTCCACTGGTAATAGACTTGACAAAACAAAGAAGGTCTCAAATGACCTAGTGATAAACCTAACCGGTGCAACATTTGATAAGAGATCTTTAAGGGTAAATGATGTAACAGATATCAATGTGAAATTCATTAGTATGATATTAGGCTACAAAGCTACACATGCAAATAGGTTAAACTCAATGTCTAGCCTATGCATTAAAAGTGTCTATGATATGATTAATGATAATGCAAGAATAGATGTGTGCGAATGGCTTAAAGATGAACTGATTGACAATTTGGGAAAGATAAAGAAGGACAAAAAGGGAACATTCAGATTTGGAAACCTACTTGTTTGTCTAATGTTGCACATAACCAAACAAGTACCCGCTATTGGTATTAGAAATTTTGGTTTTGATATACCGATAGGCAAACAGTTGTTAGATTTACTGAACAAGATGGGAGAGAACAGAGAAAAGAACATAAATCAGTATTTTCAGGCATTGAAGGCTCGAATGAAGACCAGAGTTAGATTGTCACAAGAAATTGTGGACAAGTATAAGGATGAAATCTGTTTTGTAATAAAGAAGGATGAATTTTGGATGGAGGCAGTTATCCTAAGAACCATCTGGGTTACTGAAATGAGGTATGAAACTGATGACCACATAATAGAAACATATGCAAAAGACCTCCTAGAAGCACCTAAGGAACCTAAAGAAGAGGTATTTGGCAATGCTGAGACTATTGAAAAACAAATTCAATCCAAGAAAAATGTTAAAAAGGTTGAGGCAACAATTAGAAAAGGATCCAAGCAAGCAAAAGCTATTAAGGAAGATGTACTTAAACGAACTAGTATTACTAAAGATGAGTTAGAAACACTTCAACTGGAAACTCACCTTTCACCGGTTGGAAATTCTTCAGAAAGTAACATACTAGCTGCATTCAAAAGAGTTGAGAGAAAAAGGAAATCTTCACCGGTATCTTCACCTTCTCCTAGAAGAACAAGACAGAAACAATAGGCAGTAAGGCCCCCAGCAAAGAAATTAACTCCAAAGAAGAAAAAGGTGACTCCTAAGAAGAAGTCCATAGCTCCTATTGATAAATTACTAGATGAAATTACTGAGGATGGTAAATTGAAAAATATCAGCAAAATGTATAACACATTATCAGATGATGACAAAGATAAAGTAGAGAATAGTGTAATATTGCACTTAGATATTTTTAAGAAATTTTTGATGCAAGTTGTTGATGAAATATTGACAGAGCTCTACAACAGACTTGAAGCTAGGAGAGTAGGTATTATTGAGCTTGATAAGAAAATAAAAATTGAAAAATTATTTGCTGTACATCCTGTCAACTCACCTGATGAGATAGATAAATTGATCTCAGAGGCTAACCGATCGGTATTTTTAACTGCTCATCGACATGTAGCACTAATGGCAGGGAGAGTGAATGAGGTAACAGAAGAAACAACTAATGCATGGGACATATTCCTTGTAGAGAAGGAAAACCAGGAAGAGTATCGAAGCCCTAAACCCATCAAGGTATATCAAAAGGATAAGGGACAAGGAAAGGTTGGTGGAACACCCAACATAAAAATAACATACAACTTATCCCCACCACCTCTAGATACTCCACCGATAGTTACTACTCACAATCAACCGACTAGTGAGAGTATGGACATACCACATGAGGACACAAATCCTAATTCTGAGGTGTTATGTACAATGAACATTGACACTCAGAAAGTCAATATTGTGGTAGATAAGGAATCAACAAGGAAAACAAATGTGGCAACTGGGCCACCAGCAATAGGTAGCACAAAAGAAAAACCAACAGTGGACAACACTGAGAAACAGGCAGAGCAACATGCTCCCTCATAGGAATAGGTTCATGCAGAGACAGTGCCATCGGCAATAGCTGAGCAACCCAAACCTTTGCTTAGAGAAATGCAAACACAAACTGACCTACCAGAGGTCACTACAAGCAAAGAAATTACTCACACCGCCGGAATACAAATTGTTTCAGTTCTTTTGGATTCTATCAAGAAAATAACAGAGTGTAGCTCACAAGCATACAAAGCTATTGATGATACAATCCCAATTTTGAAAATGATAGCACCCAAATGTAATGTGGATAATAAAGATTCTTTGAATCAACTTGACACATTGTCTAAGTATATTACTGACAACATTGTGATAGTTGAATAACTAAATGAGGAAGCATTCAAAGAGAAACTAGAGAAGGAAAAACACAAATTCTTTGAAGAGGAAATAAAGAAGTGCATGAGACAATTTGACACTCTTTTAACGACACTATGTAATACACTAAAAGAATTTAAAACTTTGTACAAAGATACATGCAAAACAAAATTTTTGACATAGATATAGACAAGAAGATCAACAAGGTACAGGAAGAAATAAATAAACTAGCTGACAACTTCATTAATTCATCTGAACCATTATTAGTTTTTGAGAAGAAAACAATAGGTTTTGAGGAGGAACTTCTAAAATTGGAAAAAAGAAGGAAAGTATAAAAGGAAAGGCAAAAGATCTAAAATGGAAATAGTCCAAGATTGGACTACCTTGCCTCCCTGAGAAAAGAGATATCTGAGGCTCTAGTTCAAGGACAGAAAACATCGGAACATCAAATGCAACACCTCACCGATACAATTCAAAGGACAAAGGCCGCATTAAAGGATAGTGAATGGTTCATTGAGAGCCCGAATTTGGTATTGGCGGACCTTTCTCAGATTGTAACCAATTGGTTACAAGGATAAAGCTGGAAACCACACTCAATTGACACTTTGACAACCTTTGTCATTGATGCCAAAGGGGGAGTAGTGGTATGAGAAAAATAATCAGCAAATGGCTCATCAACTTAGGGGGAGCACATATTTGTTTTGGGTACACAATTTTTGGTAAGACAATTCTGGCAGATTCTTTTTTATGACACTTTTTGGATTTTTCTCATGAGTGTTTCCATCAATGCCAAAGGGTGAGATTGTTGGAAAATGCACACTACAATGAGATATTGTAGGTGATTGAAGGTTTTGTCATTGATGGCAACCTTGCAATCATATGATACCGACAAGACAATATACCGGCACCAGCAATGACAGACTCTACACTGGCACATAGAACATCGACAGTAAAAGGAAGTATACCGACAGCTAGGCCGACATGAATTTTGTTTATAATATATTTTGTAATTAATTGTAAAATCATTATAAGCCAACTTGGAAAGTTGTAAAATGACTCATATATGTATGAGGTCATTATAGAACATTTTGTATGTAAAAAGATAGGCGAAATAAGGCAGACCTATTATGTGAATTATAGGTTAAGGGTTTATGTATAAAGCAGAGCTAAAATCGGCACTGGATCTGGCATAGTAGATGCTATTTTGAAGCAGTACAAGACATTGGATTTGCATAATCCATTTTGTAAGTCATTGAGACTTCCCATTTTTGTAATTGAGCAGTGAGCTCTAGGCACTTGGCCTTCCTGCATGTGCAGGCCCTTATTGTAGCAGTAATAAATCTCTTATTGGCCAGTAGGTGAATATTGTGGGTCACAAATCCCACCGAGGTTTTTCCCACACCGGGTTTCCTCGTTAAATTACTGTGTTATGGTGTGCTTTTCATGTGGTTGTTGTTATCTCTGTTTATTGCATTACTTTTTGTTTACCGGTATACAATATTGATATGCTTTACATGTTTTAAGTCAAGAAAATTATATAACCGGTTAGATACTGATTCACCCCCCCTCTCAGTATCTTTGGGAATCCTAACATGCGATATGGGACTTGTTGCTCGATGTTTGATATGGGATTGATTGATGAATTCTCTATATGAAGCTTGATTGCAATATGGTTTTTGTTTGATTGATAGGATAGTCCTTGTGTGATGCCGTGACTATCGTCACTTGATAGATGCACCTATTGTTTGATTGTCGATTTCTTGATTGCTTAGGATGAATAAAACCGATATAATACCCCATTGTTGATATAGGTCCATCGAGGTGTTCTTCAGTTTCGGGAGAAATACCCGAAGACCTTGTCTATGAGAGATCGTTTGACTACCGATGATTTAACAGTTATAAAGGCTTGTAATTTGATACACTTGCTAGAGATGCTTTCCTACCGAAATAATAGGGCTCTACACACTACACTGGCCGAGAGGTGGCACAACGAGCATAACACCTTTCATTTACCAATGGGTGAGATTACAGTACACCTGAGGAGAACTATTAGATTCTTCAGATTCCGATTACAGGAGAGCTGGTCATGTATGATACGGAGGAGGTTGGCGGGATAGATGCAATGTGGGAGATGTTTGGTGATCCACATATTGCAGGTTACCTAGTGTCTTGGTAGGACATGGTAGATAACTATGCCCCACTCCCTTCAGTATTGGCAGGTTTGATTGGTAGCTTCTTGATTCTTGACAGGAGGTCTCATGGGTTGTTGATTGGATGGGGTTGTGTTCTACGATAGCTGGTATAGTTGTGCACATTATATGCTTAGGGTATATGTCTAATTGCTCACTTATATGATGAGATCCACTAGATATTCTACAACGAGACAATCGGTTTAGCTTCCAGGTGCACCCTAATACAGATTTGGGAATGGGAGCATATAGCAGTGACTCATCTGATTGGGGATAGATTCAGACTAGCTGGAGCACCCTATATGATGATGTATAGCCAGGTTGCTTCCCATCCCATACTCAGGAAGTTGGAGTATTGGAGATAGGCCTTAGATGATATGGAGATGGTTGTGTGTAGGTCGTATTAGCTTTGGGAGCCTTGGCCTGAGGATGGATTGGAGGTGCCATATTTTTTTTGAGTAGGTTTTTGTTGGGTAGGACCTCCTATGTTGTAGAGCAGTTCATTCTTCCTCATGTATACCAATAGTTTGGTCGTGTGAAACCTATGCTGCAAGGGATGGTTTTGTATGCTATGGTGCATAAGGAGAGGACAGATTGGGGGCCGACACTAGATTTTGCCACAGCCCAAGTTGAGATCTACTCCTTGCCCTATTGTATATGGAACATGCAGGTGGACGTATCTAATGCGTGCATGATAGTTGAGTATGCTCACTATATGATGACACATAGGTTGCGATGACTAATAGGGCTAGGAGAGCCTATTCTTGTACTTGAGGAGGTTGATGATGACAATGATGATCAGGGCTGAGGGGGAGGTTGCCGAGGTGGTGGGTGAGGATGAGGGAGAGGCAGGAGGAGTGGGAGAGATGGTATGATTGGTCACTGACGGGGAGTAGGTGGTGGTGGGGGTGGCGGAGGAGATGGGAGGGGTGTTGGGTAGGGTATGAGGAGTTGGGTGGAGGGGACATTTGGGATGAGGAAGGCCAGTGCAAGCCAAGGATGTTGCTACAGTGGAGGCTGGGGAAAGCTAAGGTTAGAGGGGGAGACTAATGATTCTTTCGATGAGGCGACCGAGTCTAAGGAGGTTGGTGGAGGAGGAGGGTTGATTGGGTTATGGGGATGGCAGTTGAGGAGCGGGAGGAGGATGTTTAGCCACTTGTTCGCCAACAAAGGAAAGATATGCTTCTTCTTGTCCCTCGATAGGTTGGTAGTCAGGATCCGCAACTGTCACAACTACATATGGTACAGATTAGAGTGCCTCCACATTAGTAGAAGGAACATTTGGTAGGTTTATAGGCTATGTTGTAGAGGATATAGGGTCATCTCACATAGTCCCATGCATAGATGACACAACTGTAGTGACAGGTGACCACGATGTCATTAGAGTGGGACTTGGTCAGAGCCGAGAGAGATAGTACCATGGCTGAGAAGGATAGTGCTCGTCAAGGTTTGTAGGTGGCACAAGCACAGATTGCTTAGCTCATAGATGAGCGAGATACTAAGAGGGATCATCGTGACTGAGTAGAGGAGACAGTGCAAACCCTACAACAGGTTACCACACAGGGAGTCACAGGCGAGACTATCTAGAGTCTCGTCTATCTATCAGAGCGGGCCATCTGTTACAAGGATTTGTACTTTGTGGCTGCTAGTTCTCAATAGGGTGGACCTCATAGACATGGAGGCAGTGAGAGGGTCATGAGACCTAGGAGAGATGCCCTAGTAGCAGCATAGGTGCAGGTAGCTTGAGTTCTCAGTCAATAGGTTCTGGAGGCGGTCATGGTGATCCTGCCCATTGACTATGATCACAGATGTTGATATTTGTACTCTGATGCATTTATTGATATATAAACACATCATTGTATTTTGGTCCCCCCTCTCGATATGGTACATGGTTGTATTTTGATCCCATTGATATGATACATCGATGCTCTTATTGATATGATACTCATTGATGCTCGGATATGATGCTTTGATGATCTTATTGATATGATACTCATTGATTTCCTTGATGCTGATGTTGCTTGATTTGATGGACATTGTTATTGATATGATATCTAGGGACTTTGGACATTTTATTGTTTTATTGATGATTGGTTCTGACTTGTATCATTGGTTTTCCGTTGGATCAGCATGTGGTCACACATATGCATGATGATATATTATGGATGCAACTACTCTGATTTTGATGAGCTATATGATATGCCTTTGATCTATATGAATTTTGTTTGGATGATGATGCAGATGATGTGATGTGCATGTTTTTTGTTTTTATGATCTACATGCTTCTATGATGATTGCAATGTATGTCTAATGGATACTATATGTTTGGAAGGTGATATGCCTATGATGGTTGGATTTGATGATTGCAAATGCCTATGATTGTGCAAATGTTTCTAACATATTTTTGTGATTTTATGTGCTTTGGATAATGTGATCTAGAATGTCAAATGTTCTTGATATGATATGCACTATGATAGTGATGTAAAATGTGATAATGATTTGAACCATGAAATGTATCTTAAAAATGAGATGTATCCTAAAAATGAAATGTATGATAGGAGAAGAAAGATTTTAAAATGATATGACGATGATCATGATAATGATATGCAACCTAATGCGATCTTAATATGACAATGATCATGAAATGATACTAATGCAGGGTAAGTGCACAAGGATGGTGGTAAAAAAAGGGGGTATAAGTGGACACTTTTTTTTTGAAATCAGGTGAACTTGAACTTGGAGGCAAAATTTGAAAGTCATCCACTCAAGATATGAAGATAATCAAAGAACAAATATTGTATTACTTTGAATCTAGTTTCCAAACTACTAAACTTTTTCAAAATTGGATAATATTAAGGGGGTTAAATCCTTCGCGTACGAAAATTAGACCCTGATTTTTTTAGAAAAACATAACATAGTGTCTGACATGCACATCAAAAGAGTCATATTTATATTTATTATTTTGACAATTCCTTTGGTAGAAAGATAGTTAAGAGTGAGTACTAGAAGATGTGTATTTTTTTGTAATTTTTTGTTGAGTATTATTTTTTTTATGATTTTTCCGATGGAGCACATCCTGAAAATTAGGTACCTATTCGTGCGCGAAGCATAAGGTGCACTAAAAAAATTGAAAATGCAATTTTTTTTTTTAAATTGTAAAGAATCAAGTTCAATACAATAATATATAAATTTTTTTAAATTTGGATAATTATATCAAAAGTTATTAAAAAAATAGTGCTCCTATGTCTGTGACAACTATGGAGACACTGGTAAAAGAAATTCAATAATAATATGTTATTGTTGTTCAAATTTTAAAAAAATTATATGGTTAGAAAGCTTAGAAGATGGGTGAAAATATGGTGGAAATTTTAGAAATACCCACTTAATGATGTGTAAACCTGATGATGACAAAGTGGAGAAACCAAGTTGATAAAATAAAAACACCAAAAAGGAGGGAAATGGAGGGAAATCAAACTTCCAAATCATAGCTTTTTCATCTAGGCCTATTTCCAAGCCTAAATAGACAAAAGCGCGTACGAGGTACCTATGGTATAAAAAGTGCATACGAGGTACGTATGGTGTAAGAAGCGCCTACGTTCTATCTTAACTATAAAAAGTATGTACGTGCTTTTTATAGTACAAAAAGCGCGTACGCGCTATTTTTACTATAAAAAGTGCGTACGCGCTATTTGTACTATAAAAAGTGTGTACGTGCTATTTTCACTATAAATAGTGCATACGGGCTAAGTTTGTTTAAATTTTTGGAGTGCGTATAATATGCTATTGTATATATATAATATGTGTATATACATATAATATATAATTTATATATAATATAAAAAATAAAAAAATATATAATATTTATATATATATGTATATATATAATATATATTAAATATATATATATATATATATTTATATATATATATATATATATTTATATATATATATATATATATATATATATATTTATATATATATATATATATATATATATATATATATATATATATATATATATATACACATATGTGTGTATGTATGTGTATTGTCTCCCTCTCACTAGTCTCATACCTATAAGGACTCTGTCCTGAACTGCCAACCAAGCAAAGGCTCTAGCTTTAGGAAGACAATCCGAATGCCAAAACAACTTATAAGGCCAAGATGATAAATCTTTAGCAACCATAAGAGAGTTGCAACCATCTTTAATAGTGTACTTACCAGAAATATTCTTTGTCCAAATAAGTTCATCCTCAGAATAAGAAAGAAATACAATTCTATCCCCCAAAATCTTCTCAAAATCTAATTTCATGCTTTGATCAACATCTAACAGATCAATCGACTTCCATCTAGCTAGCTTAAGGGGTCCACTAGTCATAATTTTAAAATAATCTACTACAAAAACACCCCAAAGGGAGGAAAGAACAGTGATCAGAGGAGACCAATCCCTAATATTCACCAAAGGTGTGTGTCCATTCCATACTTCATCCCAGAATCTGACCTTTCTACCATTATGAACAATCCATGAGAGATGAGGCAAAATAACTGATCTACATTTACAAAGGAAATTCCAAATAGTAGAACCCGAAGGCAAATTTGAGACTTAAAAAATGTACTCTCTCGGTCCATTATTTAAATATTTGGCAAACATAATCTGTGCCCATAAGGAGCTCGGCTTGTCATATAATTTCCAAAACAACTTAGCACCTAAGGCTAAATTCTGATTCTCCAGACTCCGAATTCCTATTCCCCCAAGTTCCTTGGGCAAACATACCTTATCCCATGCAAGTAAAGGGAGTTTCTTCTTGCCATCTTTATTATTGTTCCAAAGAAAATCTCTAAGAGTATCATGTAAACTAATAATAGCTTCTTTTGGAGACTTCAAAATAGACATGAGATAAATGGGAACAACATTCAAAACAGACTTGATGAGAACAATTTTACCTGCCAAAGTGACCGAAATAATCTTATCCCAAAAACCAATCTTATCCTGTTTAACAAAGAAAGGAATCCCAAGGTAAGTAAATGGAAGATTTCTAGTCTCAAATCCCCAAAAGGATTGCAACCTATGTTGAACCAGTTGTGATGTATAAAGGAAAAAAATCTTTGATTTCTCACCATTCACTTTCTGACCAGAAAACGATGTATAATTCTGTATTATTCCTTTAATCACTTTGGCCTCAACTAACGAAGCATGTCCAAATAATAGAGTATCATCTACAAAGAGACAATGAGAAATACTTTGGGGAATATTCTGAATCCTTATACCTTTCCAAAGCCTCCCCACTTTAGCAGCCCTAATAGCCCAACTAAAGGTTTCAGCTAGGAGAATAAACAAAAAGGGAGAAAGGGGATCTCCCTCTCTCAAACCCCTAGAGGAAGTGAAAAAACCACAAGGAGAACCATTAATTAAAATCAAGAATCTTGCAGAAGAAATACATGCACGAATCCATTTGACCCAGGCCTTGGAAAAACCTAACTTCTCAAGAACAACACATAAAGCCCCCCACTCTACTCTATCATAAGCCTTCATCGTGTCTAGTTTAAGTATCATGGCCGGGGTTCTTTGGGTGGAAATAGAATGCAACACCTCATGTGCTACAATTGCACCCTCTGTTGTCTCTCTTTCGGGAACAAAACCACCTTGCTCCAATGAAATGATCCTAGGTGGAATTTTTGCCAACCTAAGGGAAATTGCCTTCGTAAATATCTTATACAAAGTGTTACATAAAGCAATGGGGCGAAAGTCAGCAAAAGTCTTAGTATCCTCTTTTTTAGGAATAATTGCAATCATTGTAGTATTAAGTTCTTTTAAAATAGACCCATTTCTCCTAGCTTCCTCGAGAGCCAATAAAACATCATTTCCCACAAAATCCCAACATTCTTGAAAAAATAAAAGAGTAACACCATCTGGTCCCAGAGCTTTATCCAGATTCATGGCAAAGGAAACACTCTTAACTTCTTCTAAGGAAAAGGGAGACATTAACATCTTATTTTCTTCCAAAGATACTAAAGGAGGAATATTAGATATAATATCATTGCTGAGATTTCCATTTTCCAAAGATAATAATGACTTAAAAAACCTAACTGTTTCTGAAGCAATGTCCTCTGGCTTTGTCAATAAATTCCCATTCTAACACTGAATACAAGATATCCTATTCTTACATCTTTTAATCTTAGTTGAAGAATGAAATTTTTTTGTGTTCCTGTCACCATCTTAAAGCCATAACTCTCTAGATTTCTGTCTCCAATAGATTTCCTCTCTAGCTAACACCTCCTCAAGCTGTAATTTTAGTGACTTCAATTCATCAAAAACTTGTGGCACCATACCATGTTGAAACACATGAGTATTAAGACACTCAATCATATCTTGAATCCTTTGTTTCTCTTGAAAAATGTTCTTAAAATGCGAGATATTCCATTCCCTAATATTCAATTTCAAATAACTTAACTTTTTAGAAATCTGAAACATACGGGACCCAGAACAAAAAGGAGAAGAATTCCACCATTTTATAAGCATAGGCAAAAATGAAGAATCCCTAAACCACATTGGCTCAAATTTAAATGGAGACTTAAAAGAAGCCCTATCCTCAATAACTGAAAGGGAAATTGGAAAATGATCAGAACCCGAGACTGGTAGAATAGAGGAAAAGAATTCAAAATCTGAATCAATCCAATCCTCAGATAACAAAAAATGATCTAAGCTCTGAGCAATTTGAGAAAAATCCCTTCTCATTTTTGTCCATGTGAAAACCCCATTCTAAGACTTACAATAAAAAAGGATCATATCAGAAATGAAATCCCCAAAGTCATCCATAATCCTTTTATTAGGGAAAACACCTCCTCTTTTCTCATATAAATCAGTGATAGCATTAAAATCACCCCCGAAGATAATAAAGGAATCATGTTTTAAGGGAGAAGAAATCCTCTTTATTTCATCCCATAACATACTCTTCCCTTGAATTCTTGACGAAGCATAAATGTTAAAAAGCTAGAATTTAACCTTCAAAATCTTGCTTATAACTAAAGCCAATATCCAATTTGTAGCAGATGCCACTAACTGTACCTCAATATTATAATTATTCCAAAGCAGTGCCAAACCTCCTGAAGCACCACAAGTCAGAGAAGAAAGAAAATTCCACCTTCTCCAAGATGAAAAAACCAAATCAGCAGACTCCTTTGACAATTTTGTTTCTTGCAACATAAAAATATCACACTTAATTAAGTTCATCTGGGACTTATTTAAGCATCTCTTGTTCCAAGAAATAATTCTCATTGTCCTCGAGGGGAGGCCGAAGCTCCCCTCTTCCCATTAATTAGAGAATTTTTGCTTTCCCTAAAGCAACCTTGCAAATTACGTTTCACAGCCCCTGATCTTGTCACAGGAGGACTAGTCACAAATCTTTTACTCCTCTTTCTTTTTACACTTAGAGGAGTTAGGCATGTTTTCTTAGGCCTACCAAGAGAGACCGAATGCTTCCCTTGCCCACTAGCAGGAGAAAGGGACAAAGTCTTTTGAATTCCAGCATCAATTTCCATTTGAGTCTTAAGATTATTTGGAGGCTTATCTCTCCTAGGAGAAACCACCGATGGTGAAAAAATCGGAGTTGTTTGGATAATTGGTAAACTCTTGCATGACTTTGGAGAAGCTAGGATAATTGGATTATCTTCAAAACCCAACTCTGTTGTATCCAAAACTGCAAAAGGATTAGCAGATGCAGAAATTGGAAGGGTCGAGTTTATACCCCCAAATCATTCTCAATTGAACAAACAACTCTATCAATAATACCCTCATCCATTTGATGTGCATGATCGTTAAAAATATCATTTCCTTGCTGAACCAGATTCTCATCTGGCATAATAATAGGGACAACCTCTGACGGATTACTATTCCCTAAGGAAGATTCATTAGCCATATTAATTTCAACATTCAGAGGGGAATTATTAGACACAAAATTCTTAATTTCCTGAACTAAAGAAGCATCATTAGGAAAACCTATGGTAGGTACCTGTTTAATAGTTTCCATATCAACCACTGCATTTTTATCTAAATTCACATTCTTTGAAGAATCCAAAACCTCCTTTTGAGTGCATGAAGACAAATTGTCGTCCTTACCCTTTGTGTGATTATTTGGCATCTTAGGGCAATCTATCATCAATGGATTAATCATTTAGGGATTAAAAATAATCAAAGCAATACTTGTTTCATTATTTTAATTTAATAAGGGAAATTACTTATATATTTTCTTCCCTCAAATTGACTAATTCACATAATCAAATTTATTTAATAAATCTAGCCTTTTCACTGAAAATATGCATTCATCATGAGCTACGTGTATGCATTTTATCTCACCAACGACTGCCAGAGAGCTAGAAAACTTTTGCCTCAACCACATTTTCATCTTCACACCTGCCAATCACTCATAAACTTGAATAGATATTATTTCATCAGCACATAAAATAATATTCATCATCAAATTTTACATGATGTTAAATAAAACAATGATTTATCGATTCATAATCCAGATCCAAAAATATTTTTTTAAATCAACATTCTCAAATTATGACCAAATATTTATAAAAATTAAATCTGATAAAAAATGGGTTGTGACAGATCATATTCAATTAGAGAGATAAGATTTCCACAGTCCATGGTAAATTCATATATTGTGATTTTGGATTTAACTGTGTAGAATATTTTTTTTCATCAATGTTTCAAATCACACTCCTGATTCATCATCAGAATGATAGATCATATTCATTTAAGTCACAACTTAATGGTTCATGCATCATTGCAAAACAACCTCTAGGTCCTAGTTACAAACCTTATCTTGTTAGTTCTTATATTTCCTATGTCTAGCGTTTTATTTTATAAGGTTAGATTGGTGACTACCATGGTCCTATAGGCTCCAAATCTATCATTTTTTTCAGACCTAGGGTGATCTGATGTTAGGATCTATGACTGTTGCACGTGTATGATTAACTATTATAACGATAAAATAGTAGGTCTTAAAAACGTAATTACATGCTTAAAGAAACACAACAATAATAAAGTGATGAATTTAACTAAGAGAGAAGACAGGAACACGAGTTGATAACGGAGTTCACCAATATGGTTACGTCTCCGGGTCCCTCTCCAATAGAGTGACCGATCCTTGATTATGCTCCAATAGTGGTTACAAGGCCTTCAACTGGACAAAGTTCCAAGTCTCTGATTACAAAGAGTTACAAAGTTCTCCTCCTTCAAGTGCAACAGTATGAATCTCCTCTGATGCACAAAGTTGAACACTCAAACTCTCCAAGAAAATTCTCTCACAACTCACCACCCCCTCAAACTCCTAAGCTACCCCCTTTTATACACATTTTTTGCCAAATTTGGTTCATAACCATATGATTTTTGAAAATCTACCCTATCTCCCATTTACAACAATAAATCTTCAAAAATCCCCTTTAAACAACATTAAAATCTTTTAAGAATAATCATAGCTCGTTAAAAATATGTCTTGATAATATATTTGGGTTTATATGTTTTATTTTAGAGGGGCTCGAGCTTGACCCGAGACCTCCAATTTCGGCCTTATCCCAATGTGCTTCTTTAAATAAATTATTTTCTAATTAAATGTCGAATTTATCGCATGCCTTAATGGTTCAGAGCCATCTGCGGGAGCTAGGAGGTCGGGGGTTCAATTCTCATGCATCTCCTTTTAGCGATTTGCTAGTCATTAAAACAAACCAGCCTCATATATTAGTCAGTGATGATCTAGCGGTTGAGTGGTGGAGCAAAGAACTTATATGTGGCTGATCACGGGATCAAACCCCATAAATATGTTCTTTGGTAACTGTTACCGAAACTGTTGGAGCATTGTGAATTTTTGGTGGAAAATATATCCACTCGGATCATAGGGTGTTCTATGATTATTCCCTATGAAATGGTGGGTCCAGGTCTGTTTAGTCGAGCGAAGAAAAGTTCTTGTCTGAGTTCGCTATGTTTTTATTGGATCGCAAAGGTGCATTGTCAAAGTTATTACAGTTGAATAGGATGCATGCTACATTTTGAGGTGGGCCTAGTAGTCTATGAGTCTCAGCCAAAGCTTATCATAGCAGTGCACTGTAAGAAAAGTCGGCCTCATTTCCTTGTGTCCTGCTGTGAAATATTGACATGTGGTGCCAACGGTCTAAAGTGCATGCAATTCGCCATGATCTGTTTGGTTTGAGTTAGATTGAAGCATGTAGGCTTATTTCTAAATTTAGCTATCTGAATGTAGACTGTAGATCTTGTTATTATCATCATCTTTAATCAATGATTTACATTTAAAATTTAGAAGGGCTAGTTTGTATTCAATTAGCCAAGGAAATACTCGTTAATGGTGAGATGACTAATTTCACAATTTGTTGTTTGGAGAAGGCGGGGCACATATTTCTTGTCTGGGGGGCATGTTTTAGAGATTGGCATGCCACATGGAAAGTGAAATTATATAAGTGATGATTTTTTATGGTGATTGCAATATACATGAGTGGAAAGAGTAAGGTGATGGGTTGACAAGATTTTATTGTGACAAAAAGATCATTCTATCAAGTCAAGACTATTTTAGGTTCGGTGTTACTAGATGTCAATATCTTTTGGTTTGAGAAAATATAAGGGAGGAGTGAATGAAAAGAGAATTCAAAGTAAAAAATAGGATTTGGGTCAAGGTTCAAATTTGGGAGCTTGTTTAGACATATAAATGTTGTCTGATGTGTACATAAAATTGCTATGTCTAAATTGTTTTTGGTTTCTTTTTATTGATGGGTTGATGCAACATGCTTGATGCTACTTAGATGGTTATTTGTGTGTCAATGTTATTCATGGTAGTCAAAAGATACTTCATTACGACACTGAAAGGGTTGAAAACTAGGTAGAGTCTTGAACTGATCATTTGGTCACTTCCATCGCCAAGTGAGAATAGTTGTAGACTTCACTAAGCACTCATGGAGTTGGCAAAGGAATCAAAGGTAAATGTATTTCTTAGTACAAATTTAAATGTCGTTTTTGTGTTGTTATGGTGAAGAGTTTCATATTAATTCGGTAGTTTCCAAAAGTGAAATATGCGAGAATTATAATTGTGTTCCAAGGAGTAAAGTGGGGCCTCCACATTCTCCCCCTCCTAATCTAGTGGTAGGCTGGACATCTATGTTAATATATACCAAGGAGTGGAGTTTCATGTCATTCCCCTTCCCCTCCTTTAGATACGTATATATGTTAAGACTTGTAGATTATCATTACATTCATTTTTTTTTGGTTTGTGTATATAATGATGCATACTTGTTGATAGTCAATGCAATATAATATGAGAAAACTATATATTGTTCTATAAATGAATATAATGAACTTCTCATACTATTTGTAAAATTAGTTATGACAATGCTGGTTCGTTGTACAATTGAGATATTTACTCATGGTGTTTTTGCCCTCTTCTACTATTAAGAAGAGATTTTTTCTGAGAATTGAAATAGATTGTGAACCACTTAATTATCAAAATTTGAACCTTCGTGCTCTTATTTTGTAAACTTATCAATGCCTAACCTAAACATATAAATCCCCCAATAATAGTTTTACCTTTTATAATTTTAACATCATATTTATGCATAATTAAAAATATATATGAATTAGATTTTAATAAATTCTATATAATTATTTAAATCATAAATTAAAAGATAATTAAATGAAAAAAACTGTTACAAATTTTTCATATAACAAAAAGGCGACTGTCAAATTTGAACCTGAACGACGACGAAAAGATAAAAAAAATAACAAAGTTCTTGACGTTTTAACCATATCTTGATAAGGAGGGTGCCACGAACAGAATACAAAGTATGTTAAAAGAAGCACCTTTTTCATAGTAAATAACCAAGGGATTCAATGAGTTTAGAGGGAGGGCCACATTTACTACACATTCCCTTTCTTTTCTTTCAGCTTCCATACATATTTTTGAAAAGCAGCTGAGAGCCCATCAAATTTAAAGGTGAAAAAATATAATTAATGACTACTAAGTAAAACAAGAACTATTAAAAAATTATATTGCTTCTTCTCCCATTTAAAGAAAAAACAGCTTGAAAAGTAAACATCCGAGATTCTTTGTGAATCCTATTGTTGACTGAGAGATACGCCCATAATGGATAGCAGGCAAAAACCTTAATGATATGGACTTTAAAAATAAGTTGGTCTATATACAAATAATCTAGAAGATTATAACATTGTTCCTAAAGATTTTACAACAGTTTTCAATCATATGAAGAATATGAAAGAATTTTGCAACGCAAAAGTAGTAGGCAAGCAATGAGCAAAATTCATTTCTATACTCCTCTTCCGCACCCATCGCACTGGACTTCGCCAGGTGTTCACAGAGGACTATGTTGAGAGACCAGCTCTTCCATTTCTTTTCCAATACCATCTATACCTCTAAATTGACTTGTAAATCTAAATCTCATGCGATCTAATATTTAAAATAAGGCACATTCAAAATTTTGCATGCCTCATAAAGGATTATTTGTGTTGCACCCTAAGAAAGTAACAAGTTTCATCTGTTCTTTATACCATAAAATATCATGGCACGCCTTTGCGTGTTCTATCTTGAGAAGGTAACGAGTTTGGTGTGTTATTTATATAAATTGTTATGGAGTTGAAGTAAGAGAGCACTATAAGGCCTATATCCATTCCAGAGAGCTGAATGTACAACATTCAATACAGTTGATTGAATTACCATAAAACATATCTCATGCTTTCTGCATGTTCTGTCTTTAGAAAGTAACAAGTTTGGCGTGGTCTCTATATTTTAAAGATGTCTGTTTTATCCAATATCATTATTTTGTCCACTTCATACCATAACAAGAGAAGTCTCTAAATTTTCTCTTGTTTCTATGCTTTTGTAAAACAATTAGGGGAAAGCATGTCATATTTATATTCGTGACATAAACTTAAATGCTTTAATTATTAAATAGATTATAGACTATTATAATGGTAAAAATTGTATCAGTTTATTGGGATAAAGTTGTTTTTTAATACGTCAAATAATATGTAAGATGGTCTATTTTATATTTAATTTGGCAAATAACTTTACTTGTTAAGGATTCCTATCATCACATATCCCCACAATCTATGCATGTAGAACTAATCTAGATCAAATTCATAACCATGGTAACTCTTAAAGTTTTAAAATAAAAAATCTTCAAATACATTCACAAATTGTTAATAATCTTATTAAAATATTAATTCCATCAAAGTATTCAATATGATTATGTATTTTAACACTAATCCTAATTAGAAATAAAATATTCAAAGTTTATGAATTTGATTTACATATTCTATAAAATTGGTTATATTAGCATTGTATCATTATTATAAAAGCATATTGCATGATTGTGTAATGTTTTAAAACTTTTATAGAGTCTCGAAGTCAATTTATTAAATGTCATACTAAGGAGAACATGACCTTTACAATTCAATATATACTCTAAAAGTGTTGAAAAATTAAAAATAATAATGAAAGAGTTCAATAGTCTATGAATTTCCATATTATTTTCACAAGTTACAAAATTTCTCCTACACATAAGAATAGGGTTACATTTATAGATATCCCTTCTAGAATCATCAATCTGATATTAATTGTTCATGTGCAAACATATCCATGTTAACATATGATACAAATTTAGAGGTTGGTGAGTGGATTCTTGACACTCGAGGAATGTTTCTACATAGAAAGAAAGTTGTATAACCATGCATTTAATTTGTTTGCTTTCTATTCTACATTTTTTTAATATGATTTCCCATTATTACTCCCACATATTTATTTAGTTCAATGTATGCTTATAAGTTCACATTTCAATTAATTAACTCGGATAAAATTAATTAAATAATGATAAAACCCTGAATTTTCTATTTAATGTAACATTCCTATACGATTTATGGTTTGACCTTAGAGTTTATTCCCTTTATTAGGTCTTTCATACTAGATTTATGTATTTCATCTTATTTATATATTTGTAAGGTATGGTTTCATTCTTGTTATCTCAACTTATCATAATTTGGCTAGTATTTGAGCTTGTACATAGTTGCATATCAACTTTCATATCCACCAACTAGATTATCTATTATGGTTTCTCATTCTATAATTTTTTGATTTATCTACTTTTCATGCTAAGAATGATTGATTAAGTTTTTTATTAAGGAACAAACAAGTTATGAAGGGATCCAAAACCCTTTTTAAAAAATATTGCTTAAAGACATAGAAAAATTAGAACAAGCAGCCAAAAGATAGCAAAAAACTAGCAAAAAGCCAAAAACCAGGAAGAAGACAACAAACTAAGAAGAACCTAATTCAAATTCTTGAGAGACTCTACTACCTTGGCTTCCAACTAAGTCATGTTGAGGGCAATATTTTTTAGATCCCAAATGTCTTGGTTTGTAGCTTTCTTTTTTAGGTTGGCTCTAGTCGTTTTAGAAGAGGATTTATTTGCCCTATTATCTCTTTAGGTCTCTATCGCAGTCTCTGAATAAGCACAACAAGAACCCTTCTTCACCTGTGCTTCATTGCAGCCTTATTATGCTCATTTATGAGCATTGCAAGATTCTGGCTATCCAGAAAAACAAGAGATTGTCAGTGTCACCAGGAAAAGGAAAGAGGAAGCTGGAGGAAGGTGGGTCTAGCAAGGATGAGGGGACACATAGAAAAAAAGGTAAAAAAGATACTATGGAGAAAATTCAAGAGGACAAGGGTTCAAAGGATATTGGAAAAGATGGCAGTGAGATGGAGACTAATGAGTCTGAAGGAGAGGAGAGCTAGAAGGAAGAGGAAGTCGGGGAAGAAGAAGGAGGAGCTGAGGAAGTTTCTGATCAAAATAGTCCGACCCACAATGTGAGCATTGGAATTGTTAATAGCCAACCTATGGAGGAATAGGACAAGATTAATGAGGAAAGGGAAATGGAACTTGAGTAGAAGAAGGACAAGGAAACTGAGCATGAGAAGGACAAGGAGAATTTGAGCAAGTATCAGGATAAAGCTGGAGAGGGGATAATTCTGGATAAACTCAAAAACCAGTCCGAGGCTCGTATGGGTTTTGACAAATGGGTTTATGAAGGAATAAAGAATCTGGGAAAAAATTGATAAGCAACAGGAAGAGAAAGGGAAGAAAGCTGAAATAAGCCAGGAACAATGGAATAAAGGAATGGAGGAAAAAGTGGAGAAGTTGGAAGCTCAGATTGATAATCAGGAGGAAGGAAAAACAACTTTGAAAAAAACTTTGCTAATGATTCGGGATATTCTTTCCTCTGTGACTAAGAATTTAGAGGAAATTACCAAGTTCCTCGATGGTTCTAGCACCCCCAAACCTGTCGTGGATCTAGATATTGATGAGGATGCTATCGAGGCAGGAACAATGGAAAGTGCTCCTGGTGGTGTGGCGAAAAGAACAAGGGCAAGCATGAAAAAAGTTGTTGTGGCCTCTTCTAAGGAAATCCCTAAGCTTAGGGATAATATTAAAGATTTGCAAGGGATTAGCTAAAATTTGGATAATGCTCTAAAAAATATGAAGTAATTTGTTTTTTGTCTCTTTTCTGTTATGGTTGGATGTGGCTAGTTTTGTTGGGCTTTTTTGCTGATTTTTGCCCATAACTGTGCTGGTTTTTTGGCAGTTTGTCTTTTCTTGTTGCTTAATGCTTTTATCTTTTAGGAATATTTTGTAAAGGGTTTCGAGATCTCTTCAAAACTTGATTTTCCTGTAATAAAAAACAATGAAGCTTTTACAAAATTTTCATATAACAAAAGAGGTGACCATCAAATTTGAAGGTAAACGACGACAAGCGTAAAGCAAAAAATTTAAGATTTTTATCCATATCAAGAACTAAGGAAGAAGCTCCAAATAGGATAAGATAACTGAAGGATTCATTTAGTTTCAAGGAGGGCCTCATTTATTACATATTCCTTTCTTTTCTTTGGGATTCCATCCTAATAAAGGATAGAAAAGTTATAGGAAAAAGCAGCTCAAATTACTAGCTAAAAAGTATAATTAAAGGGTACCAATGAACATGAACTATTAAAAATTGTGTTGCTTCTTCTCTCATTCAGAAAACGGCTTGAAAGGTAAATAGACCAGCTTCTTTCTAAATTTTATTGTTGAATTAGATATGGGATGTAATACGCATATGAAGCTGGTCACTATAACATTGTTCCCTCAAAATATAGAATACTTTACAACCATATGAAGACTCTGAAAGGATTTTGCAATACCTAAAATCACAAGCAGTATTTAAAATTGCTGCAATACCTAACATCAGCAAAAATGAGCAGCTTGGCACCATGACTCTTTCTCAATTCGGTATTTAGAACCACAGCGTTTGATAACAGGACTCGCTTGAGTGACCATCTCTTCCATTTTTTTCCAATACCATCTATATCAGTAAATTGAATTTTAAATCTATATTTCATCTGACCTAATCTAATCAATAAGAGACCTTTTAAAATATGTATCAACATTATGAAAATAACAAGTTTTTGTCTGTTTTTTATACCATAAAACGGCATGGCATGATTTGTGCGTGTTCTCTCTTGAAAAAGTTACGTGTTTGGTGTCTTCTTTACATAAAATGTTATGGGTTCAAATTACAAGGCGACATACGGTTTATATTCACTCCAGACAACTTGGAGTGAATGTATACGGTTCAGTACAGTTAGCCTAAAACATCTCATGCTTTCTACATGCTCTGCCTTTTGAGAAAGTAACAAGTTTGGCATGGTCTTTATATTTTAAAGAATATCTTTTGAAAACGAAAACAAAGGTGGTCACCTTAGTTGCAACTCCCACTTGAATTTCCACACTAGGAGCTATAGAATGGAGAGGTAGGACACAACTATGTGATTGAGAGGTGAAAGGCTATATAAAGCTCCTCAATTATAGATAAATTGTATCCCCAATGTCCCCATGAGTTAATTCCAACCTGTAGAGATAGATACTTGAGGAGAATGTCATATTCCTCCATATAATTTTCCCGTACTCAAGAATTATAGATTGTAGGTTGAATTTATTTTTTTCCAATGAATTTTACCATAGCAATTTCAAATTCTAAAGTAAGATGGGAAATTAGAAGTGAGTGATGTAAGGAAATCTTGCATAAAAGTCAAGCCCACAACAGGTATAATGATGTGGGAAGGACAGGAACATGTGAATTAAAGGAGGGAGAGATCAAAAGAGGGTAGTTTGATTGCTTCATTTAGAAGTGGAAGAATGAGATTGATGATTGTCTCATAGGGGATAGCGAATTTGAAATAGAATTGTTGAAAGATATTTATGAAGAACAATAAATTATCAAATGTTGGATTTTATATTCTATAAAAGAAACACTTGAGAGTATCTATAAAATAAAAAATCTTACTCAAGATCAAGGTAAGGAAGGCCTAAGGGTCATATGATCGAGGTAAGTATAATAAAAGAAGAGGCTATTGAGGATATATAGAAATGGATATAGTCCTCAATCACTAAATTATACAAGAACGAAGGTGAAAACCTCTTTCATTCTAAGGAACTATTTTTTAGGAACCAGAAGGACAACTGAGAGGGGGGGTGAATCAGTTGTCAATGAATTTCAACCCAAATATAAATTACTTCAACTTTACACTTAATATTGGTAAACCAACTTTACACTTAATATTGGTAAACCAATCTTAATGTCGGTAAAATAGATTAAGAGTGAATAATAATACTGGTGAAACTTAATGCATGAAATAGAAAGAGAAACAACATCCACAACACATAACACAAAGTTTTTTGATGTGGAAACCCTGTAAGGGGAAAAACCATGGTGGGAAACCTTACCCACAATCAGATGATACTACTGCAGATAGTATGTGTATACAAATGGGGTCTGCACATGCAGAAAGGCCAACCGCCTAGAGCACACTACTCAAATGGGAGTTGCAATGACTACAGTAGGATGGTTAAATCCTAGAATAATGTACTGCTCAAAATAGAATCTCTAATGTTGGATTCAGTACCGGTTTAAGCTCTGATAAACACCTTCAAACCTTCCTCTAACCTTCAAATGATATCTGCTTGATTCGCTCTATGATATGCTCATATGATCTTTAATATTCACTCATACAAAAATACCATACCACATTGTTACATTCATCTCACAAATGCGATCTTACATTTATACAAAACCTAAGACCAAATGTGTAGGTCGGCTCACTAAGAATATTACATTCAAAATCAATTACAAAATAAATCTTGATGCAATACAAGATGTTAGCTTCAATACAACAACCAATAATAAATCATCTCCATAACATGTTGTGCTGATCTAGAATAGATAACATGTACCTGTCCATAACCTAGACCTATGTGCCGGTAACAACAAATATGTCAACCCGATTAGATCAATAACCAAAACACTAAAACCAAGTATCCAAACCATGTCTTCGACATAATCAAGTGATCTCCAGATGATAACAAGTCTTCATTAGTGCTGGTGAACCATATAACCTATCGATGAGCATATACTGGTGATTGTGCATAAGTCACTGACCTTGCCGGTGAACATAATGTGTCGGTTCAACATAATTGTAGATCTCCAGAAGGATAAGTGTTGACATCAATGAAAAAACTAATGCATCACATCCATAATACCAACACTATTAAGATCATATGTTGGAATATAAAGAAGATCAGTGACACACATAAGTGTCATTTTTTAATATAACTATTGGAGAAAATGATACTAACTTTCGTATTATTTCAAGAAACAAAGGTTGAATGGGAAACATTGAAATATTTTTTGAAAAATATCTAATATAGTAATTACTAAGAACTTTGATGCTTTAGCTAATGCTAATGGGCTGCCATTAAACGTTTAGATAATATAAGAATTTTAGGTCTTTTTACTATCTACATCTAGTGACACTCTACATGTTAAGATTTCAATAGTAATAAGCATAGATGAAATTTGTGTTCTCTAATATATATGATTTGGACCTACCATTAAATATAGAAACTTATGTGAAGAATTGAAAAAGTATAAATTTCAATATAGAAGAATTATAGCTCTTCTATGGTGATTTCAATTCCCCTTAATCCTTGAGGACATAGTTACTACTAAGATGTCTTTCGAGTCAATTATCTATAAATACATCTAGTTATATTTGGCACTATGCGACATTAAATCAAAGGATGGGTGGTTCAATTGGAGTCATAGAAGGATATTCTCAAGTAATATTAGTTGTATATTGGATGAATTTAGGATTCTATCCAAATAGGTGTTGCTAGGAATCAACCCAAGTCCTCTATTGTGATTCATTTTGGAGAGTATAATCACTAGCCTACTCTCTCTAGTTCGAAGAAGGTATATAGAGTGGAAGGAGACCCTTTAAGATTAAATTAATGTAGTTTAAGGTTCTTGAATTTTATGGTTTGTTAAATAAATATAGATATAGGTGGTCAAGGGGTTTAAAAGCTTCATTCTTTAAAACATATTAGAGTTGTTGGAGAAGGATGTAAGAAATTAGAATAACAATGAGGTAGGTAATTTATTTATGAATTAGGACATGAAGGAGTACTCTAGGTAGAGTAGAATGTGATATTCCTATAAATAATATTTTACAAGAGCTAAGGAGGGGGGAAGAGAAGCTTTGGATTTGATGATATTCTGAGTATGAATGATATTTTTTTGCTACAAAAGACAAGTTTCTTTTATAATAATAATTTATTTCATTTTTTAAGAAAAATGTGAGAAGGAATACCAATGAGGTAGAGAAATTCACTTTCCCATTTGGAGAGGAAATCGTGGATATGGTTGATTTTGGAACTAAATTATTCGAGTTATTTTAGGACATATTGGATAAATGTGAGGGGGTGATGGAATTGGAATTATTTTTTTTAAACGTTCAATGGTTCGTTGGTGTATCATGTGAACAATAAGGTTTTCCTTGCCCCATTTTTCTATGGAGGAAAATAACACTTGGTGTCTTTCTCTTTCAGATTTAAGAAGGACCATGTGTATGATAGATTAATGTTAGTTTTTTCTTAAAAAATAACATATTTTTTAGTAGGATGTATGGGTAGCTATGAAGGAAATTAGAAAAGGATGGTAATGTTGTTGGAGAGGAACTCAAATTTCCTAATCCTTTATCCCAAAGGTGAAATATATGAGATTTTTTATGATTTCATGAAAAATAAATTATTTAACACAATATATGATATTTCCAATAAGTTAATGGAGTTAATATTTGATAATGTACCAACTAGTGCTAAATATAAATAATACACTCAAGTTTATAAAAGATAGGTAGATCTTGGATAGTATAATTACATAGTGAAAAGTTGTTAGTTCAATCACATAAACAAAGAGTGATGAGATACTTTTGAAAATTGATATGAATAATGCTTATGATAGGATTTTGTGTGACCTACTAATAAAATTATTTAGGAAGTTTTTGATTCAGTGTCAAATGGTGTAAATGGATTTGTAGCTAGTTATCCATCACTTCTGTTTTGTTTTTCATAATAACAAATCATGCAAAAAATTTAGGCCAAAATAGCTTTAAATAAGGGAAATCCATTATACCCCATCTGTTGACAACAACAATGGAGGAAAAATGAGAGGGAGGGGGGAGGGTGAATCAATTTTCGTCGGGTTAAACAATTTAAGCACAACTCTCAAATCTGATCAACTACAAAAAGAACAAAGATAAACAAAATAACAACAACACATATAACACTAATATTTTTACATGGAAAATGTGGTTAAGAGAAAAACAACAATGGGAACCTACCCACAATAAGATGATACTCTGCAACTTCGTATGTGTAAAATATTACAATGGGGAATGCACATGCATTTAGGCACACTTCCTAGAGGTCACTGCTCAACATATAATGACCTAGAAGGCTAAAAACCTTAGGGAATATTTGAACTACCTTACAATAACATTCAAACAACAATATGGTTTAGATGAACTGAAAGAATAGCATCTTCTAGTTCCTGATGATAGTTCTGATTAAGCACATGTGTCTATCCTACTACACACTCTGCTCAATACTTCATATTGAAAGATAAATTCGCATATTTGGGCATACACAACTCTCTGTTAATGAAGACACGACCACCACACCCAAATTACATGAATATAACACCCATTTATACAAACCGTCAACCTTGACTACAAGGTTGGCTCAACACTCTATACCTAATTATAAAATTCATCACATGATACATAAATCAACCACCAAACCAATATAATATCATAGACAACATCACATGGACCCAAACCACATCCTCGAACATGAAACATCACCAGAAATCTTGCCAAGATCATCTGCAATGTGCTACACCATTGAAAATACTACATAACATGAAGAACATCACTAGACCCATAAGATCTTCAATAATGCACATAAAGATCAATGCAGAACACCAAAAAAAAATAGGACATGATTAGGAAACTCCAACAAACATGTTAGAACTATCTACAATAGTTACACCAACACCACTTAATCAAATCTTCATCGTTCAATACACTAACACTCAAGAACACTCAATAATAGCAACTGGGATTAAAATGATAACTTGCAGAGCACCAAATCATGAACCATCTTAATTGAAGATACACATAAATATCCCAAACATTCTCCTATTGGCAATTGACACTCATCCAGTGATCTTTGATGCTTGATTTATGGTTTACGATTGTCATTGATGGTAACTCTTCTTGGTGATTCCATTTGGTGGTCGTGTTTTATCTTTTCTAAAAGTAGGAGTTAACTGGCATGCAGTTAACTGGCAAAGCAAGGCTATTTCGATAATGTTTTGGTCCGGAATGATTTCCGATGATTGCAGCAATTTTGGTCGTTTATTTTATTTTCTTCATGAATTCGAAGATCCTTAGGAAGCGTGTGAATATACTCTTTTGGTTTGGTGCTATGTTTGTGTTCGATATTGAAGTTGACTTGAAGCTACATGTTACACTTCTTGAAGTTGACTTGATGGAGATTATTTTTGAGTTAAGCTTTGATATATAAAATTGAATTGGCACTTGATATTTGATGTATTAGTATTGTGGAAATCAATTTTGGTGCGATTGACCATAGTTTCATGCGCGCATTTGATTCACAGATAATCCATCAGTTGAATGAGACAGAAACAAAGTATTTAGCAGAGCAAAGACAGTCAAAGATTCAATTCTTAGCCGAAACTCATTATTGCATTATTAGATTCTACTTGAGAGTTCATTTCATTGTATTTTGTTATTGTAATCAAATTGTAAGTCAGTGAGACTTCCCTAAAGGTAGGAGCCTTCTGGGAAAATGTAATTGAGCAGTGAGCTCTAGGCAGTGAGTGTGAATGCATGTGCATTCCCCATTATAATATTTTTACATACAATTGTAGAGTATCATGTTACTGTGGGTAGGTTTCCACCGTAGTTTTTCCCTTTTTGGGTTTCCATGTAAAAATTCCGTTGTTGTGGATTTGTGGATTATTTGTTGCTTGTTTATGTTCTTTTCTATTAAGCATTGCTAACTAGTGGATAAGGAATAAGTTTGTGGATTTGATTTCCGAAAGATCACTGGTTCACCCCCCTCTCAATGATCTTTAAGTTTAACAATTGGTATAAGAGAATAGTTCCTTTGAGGAAGCTTAACCACTTGAGGAAGATTTGGGAGATTGATTCAATGGATTCTAGTTTTTAGAGATAGCTGAATGTGGCACTTGAGGATCTTGATGCAGATAGAAATGATATTTGTACCTTGAAGACCTGAATGTTGCTGATGAATTCATTAGTTAGATAAAGGATCAAGAAAGTGTCTGTAGAGAAAAGAGGAAGGAGTTAATGAAAAATTTGAAGGAGAAAGAAGATCAGATCATGGAATTCCAAGAAAAAATTGATGAAGTTAACAAGCTTGAGAGAGAGAATGTTGCTTTGAAGAATGAGATGCAATCCATTTTGATGAGGTTGACTAAGGGGATTGAGGACCAAAAGAAGGATGAAGAGAATATGGAAAAATTATTGAAGGAAAGAGTTGATGAATGCTTCAGGATTGCCTATGAGAATGATCAATCGAAGCTTGAGTTGACACAATCAAAGAATAATGGTCAAGAACTTGAAACACAGATTGCTACCTTGAGGGATGAACTTGCTACTGCTAATGAATACAAAGAAAAATTCAAAGCCAGTTTAGCAAGGCTTGATGAGATGCTACAAAGTTAGAGACAAGGAAAGGATATGCAAGGCCTAGGATTTGAGAAAGGTGAATCCTCTGGATCTGGACAAGGCAATGCAAAACTTAATAAGAATAAGAGCAAGAATCCTCCGGTAAAACAACCTAATGCTCACAAATTAAAAGGTAGATGGTTTAATTGTAATAAGTTTGATCATATGGAAAGTCAATGCAAAAGTAAGATGAATAATGGAATTATGACCAGTAACAATATGATGAACAACATGAATAATGTTGCTACCTTTATCAGTCAGTGTTTCATATGCAATAATTTTGGAGACAAATCAAATATGTGTAGAGAAGTAATGAATAAATTTCTGAACAAAAAATTATATGCTTGTAGAATTTTTGGACGTATCTCTAATAAGTGTAGGAAAAGACCAAATTAGATGAACTTCAGACCTATGCAGAATAATTTTGTTTGCAGAGCATGTAACAAAACCTGTCATATTGCAAAGTATTGTAGAATCAAAAACAGTGCCTTGACTGACAAGAACAATTCAGATAAAAAAGTTAAGGCAAAGGTTGATAAGATCAGAGATCAACATAAGAAGATGTGGGTAAAGAAGGATGAATCTAAGGCAGATAACGGATCTATACTTGAATCCGATGCAAAACCTTCATCTGGTAACTGGGTCTTTTGGCCTTAGGGGGAGGCAAACTGATGCAAATATTGCAATACCCCTTTATGAGATATGTAGTCGATGAATTATAGATGGTAGGAATTTAATTTTAGTTAATATCTAGAATTCAGATGACTGATTTTGGCATGCGGTAGTGAAACAGGAAATCTTGTTGAATATATGAGGTACATTTATTTCAAAGTAAAATTAGGGTTTGCAAAGTTAAAAGGTATGAGATTCATTATTCACCTTGTGAATAGTGTTTTCAAGTTGTAGAACAAAAAGATCGAGGTTTCCAAGTAATTAGAGAGTTAAAAGTGATCAGGCAAGTAATCTACGACATTCGACAGTTTGTTAAGGTATTTTTCGACGAGCATTTCTGAGTTGAGTTTTTGTAAAAAATTCAAATGGCATCCTCATCTTCCATTGCTACTCTATTAGTTATAGAGGTCAAGGATAGGACCCATCTTATGTTCAAGAAGCACCCCTACAAATCCATGGAGGTTGACCCAGTTGGAGCTTTCTCTTTCATTACACACTGAGTTTCGCATGTTGATGATGTACAAGACTATATTCACTATGAGATTGAGGAAATAGGGATTGAGGATATCTTGGATCTTTATACCAACAAAATCATGGATGAGATTGGCAACCCAAAGCTAAAATTTGTTTAGTTGAAGAGAAAGGGCTTCACTTAGTTTGTAAACTTTTTGACATTCGATGAGAACGAATGGCTAAGGTATGTACTAAGAAGGATCCATGTTGAATTTATATGGCTAGACAAACCTTATAAGATCACTATAGATTCAATTAGGATGGTAACCTCTTTGAATCAAATAGTGACAAGCCAGGGTTACGCAAAGTCACAAACTCAACAGTCAAAAAATTAACCAGTGCAGAGTTTGATGGGCATCCAATGAAAATCAACACAATCAAGGAAGATGATGTCAAGTTTGTTGTGATGGTAATTGGTTACAAAGTGTGCCAATCTAACCGAATAAATTTTATATCTGACACTTTCATCCATATAGCCTATCAAATGGTCAAAGAAGATGCTCATTATGACCTATGCAGTGTGATGTTGGAAGAGTTGATGATAAATCTGAAGAAAATCAAGCAAGATAAAAAGCATATTTTCAAATTTGGTTCCCTAGTTATCTGCCTAGCACTTTATTTCATGAATCAGATCCTTAGAACCGGTAGAGTATAATGGGCTTTTGACAAACTGATGGCCCAACAAATAAAGCATGGGCTTGACAGGCTTAGTAGAAAGGATAATCCGAATGTTGTATTGTGGGCATTCTTTAAAACCTTTCAAGACAAGATGAAACAAAGAGTTAGAATCCCCAAAGAAATTGTGAGGAAATATGAGGGAATAGTCTTCTTTATGGTGAACAAATATGAATGTCTCATGGAAGTAGTTCAACCTCAGACAATATGGATAATGTCAATGGGCTATGAGGTTGATGAAGCCACTTCGGATTCTTACGCACAACACTTGTTAAATTCTCTGGTAGACCCCAAAGAGGAAAGGTTCGGAAGTTGCCAAAGGGAAATCAATGGAGTTGCACACCAAGTTCACCGAACCGGCTAGAAAAAGAAAAGTTGCAAAGATTTTGGAGGACATTCTTGTTGAGGAAGGTCACCCTTAGGAGAAAGTTAGAGCTGCTAGAGCTGCGAGTGATGCAATTGAAAAAGTGAAGAAACAAAGGACTGCACCTGCTCCAGTTAAATTAAAGGTGACAGGGTCTTCTCCTACTCTGGTGAAGACACCTCCTGCTGAAGTAGAACCCTCCAGTTCATCTGCGAAGGATAAAGGTGTTTTGAGGAAGAAACAAAAATCGCAAAGAGAATATGTGGTAGTTTCTCCAGTGCAATTTGAAACTGAGTTAGATGCAGACATTCCTAAGGCCCTGAAGAAAGAAGAGATTACTAGAGTGATCCAGAAACCCCAATCCATAAGACTCAGCTACTCAGTTAAAAAATCCTCTAGTAAATGATGCAAATAAGGAGGAAGATAATAAGGTTGTTGCAGAGTAACAAGTTTTGGATTATGTGGAGGATGAGCCTATTAAGGAAAAAGATAAATCAGTTGAGGTAGAGAATAGTGTACCAAATGATGTCTCTGGTGCACAAGAGGCACGTAAAGAAGACAAATCTGATCAAGTTGAGGCTGAGAAAAAAGAATAAGAAAAACATGAAGAATTGGGTAAAGGGAAGGGTAAGGTAATGGAGACTCTTATCCTCATGGAAATTGACACATCAAAAATCTAGAGACAAGGGAGCTTATCACAATTTAACATGAATTTTGATAAACCATTCAATCAGTTGTCTCTGACAAAGAGGATGATTTTTGTTGATGCTCTCCAAGCACAAGCCAGTCAAGAGTTAGCACAATCAGAATCTGAAGAGAAGAGACTTATTGAAAAACCAATTAAAGTTTTGGAACAGATGGTACTATAACTACAACTTGATGCTAATGTCGGTTCATCTGGTATGCTTTAGGACTTAATAAATCATATATCCACTCAGTTTTATTCTTTGGCCAAGGCATCAACTAGGCAGGCTATGGATAAATTTAAAGATGCCATAGTTCAATTTTTGTTTTGCAGATGATTAATAATGATAAGGCCCTGCTAGATAAGGAATTAAAACTAATTAATGAGGCCTTAGCGGAAGGTGGAAAAATTCATTTCTTATCTAATTTCGACCAATTTTACTATTGAGATAGACAAGCAAATAGATAATTGCATAAGATAGTTAGTTCATATTTCTCAAGCTTGTGATCCTACAAGTAACCTAACTGACAATATTGAAGGCCAAATTTTGGGTATTACTGAGCAGATTAGGAATTTTGAGGAGGAGAAGGAGAGAATGGTTAGGTGGATAGGTGAACTCCAGAACCTAACTAGTCCCTGGTTGGACACCTTAGTGTATCATAAGATGGACTGCATTCAAAACATGTCTCAGGAGACTCCTACTGATGTTGCGGCTATGAAATTTCATGCTTATGTTTTGAATGGTTTTGTTTCATTTTTGGAGAAGCTGCAATCAGGATGGAACCCATATTTTGGGTTATTTAAGATGGCATATAGAGATATACTGAAGCATGTATAGATTTGATTCTTTGGTGTGTGTATATATGTACAAACAATTTTGATGCACACCCTATCTTTGGCATTGTATGTATGGAGTGTATAGTTTGGTGATGATGGCAATATATAAATGTGAAAAAAAATGAATGCAAATAAATAAATCAACACCAGCAATTTCCCCCTAAGATCATGCACACAAAGCTCCCAAGATAAGGCATTTTTTCACATGCTTCTCTCCATCTTTGACAACAATGCCAAAGACAAAATATAATTTATTATTCTCTTCCCCTTACAACAATCTCTCACAAACACAATCCTCTGAACATCTGATCAAGTGTTTTGTTCAAACACTGACTAACTCGGCTAAGTAGAAGCACCAAATCATCAATCTGTATAAGAAGATAGGACTATGAAGTCCACGTTTGATGCATCTCCAAGCATCTAGTTCTCAATAGGAGGGGAAGAGACCCCTAACTTATCTCTCAAACATACAAATGTATTTATAGGAAAGGTTTTAGTAAATATATTTGCAACCTAATCCGTTGTAGATACATACTCCAATTTGACTTCTTCCTCATCGAATTTCTCCCTCAAGAAGTGATCATTGATATATGCTTTGTTTTAGAATGCAGTATCAAATTCTTGGAAATATTAATAGCACTTGAGTTATCACAATATATGACAGTAGGCTCATCATAAATAACTCTAATATCATTCAACATCTGCTTCATCCACACTACCTAAGTACAGTTGCTACCAGCAATGTTGTATTCAACTTCTATAGTAGATAGAGATATAACATCTTGCTTCTTACTTGACCAAGAAACCAACTTCTTCCCCAAACAGAATGCTCCACCAATAGTTCTCTTTCAATCATCAAAATAACTTGTCCAATCAACATCAATATAAGCACATAACATAAAATCATCATTCTTTGGATACCAAAAACCATATTCAATTATCCCCTTCAAGTATCTAAAAGTCCTCTTCATAGCAGTAATATGACTTTCTTTAGGATCAACTTGAAATCTTGCACAAAGACAAACATCATTCATAATATCTAGTCTAGTCTAAGTCAAATATAGCAGTCCACCAACCATATATATATAGAAGGTCTGATTAACTTTCTAAGATTCATCATGCTTAGACAACTTGCATCCAGTCACCATAGAAGTTCCAACAGGTTTGAAATCATCTAGCCAAATTTCTTCAACAATTCCTTCACCTACTTAGATTGAGAAATGAAAATACCTTTATCAGTCTGTGAAATTTGCAATCCTAGGAAGAATTTCATCTCACCTCTCATAGATATTTCAAACTCTTTTTGCATATCATCAGCAAATTTCATACTCAAATCATCATCTCGTCTAAAAATAATGTCATCAATAAATACTTCAACAATCAAAATATTATCATTATCAACCTTAAAGTATAAATTACTGTCAGCAGTACCTTTATAGAATCCCTACTTCATCAAATACCTATCCAATCTAGTATAACAAGCTCTAGGGGCTTGTTTCAATCCATACAATGCTTTGTTCGATTTGCATACCATGTCTCCTTCATCTGATAATGAAAACATGTCTGGTTTCTCAATGTAGACTTCCTCTTCCAAATTACCATTCAAAAAGGCTGACTTTGCATCCAACTGATATACCTTGAAATTCTTATAAGAGGCATAAGCAACAAGTAATATAATAGCTTCAACTCTAGCTACCAGAGAAAAAGTCTCCTCATAATAAATTCCTTCCATCTATGAGTATCCCTTACATACCAATCTTGCTTTGTTTCTAACTACTTTACCGACTTCATTCAATTTATTCTGGAATACCCATTTAGTGCCTATCACATTCTTGTCTTTAGGTCTTAGAACAAGTTCCCATGCACTATTCATCTCAATATAATTCAACTCTTCTTCCATAGATTTTATCCAATTCCTATAATTACATCCTTCAACAACATCTTTAGGTTCAATCTTGGAAATCAAACATATCTCTTTAGCGATAATCCTTCTCCTAGTCATCACACCTTTATTTTTATCACCAATAATCTGGTTTTTTGAATGATTCAATTTCACATACCTTAGAGTCTTCTGATTGTTGTGATTGTCAGGTTATTTAACTTATTCACCAATAGTATCAATATCTAGATTAATTGTCTCCATCTAATCAGTCTTCTTTAGGATCTTAGTATGCACTGGCTTTGAAATGACATCTTGGTCATTAAGCTCGTATTCACATGCTCCGATATACTTTCCACTATCTTCTTCAACCTCTTATTGTAACATCAGTAACCCTTTCTCTTAGTAGAATAATCCATGAAGATTCCTTAATCACATCTTGCATCAAAATTTCCTATATTCTCATCTCTTTTGAAATAACATTTGCTTCCAAAAATTCTGAAATATCTAGCTGTAGGAACATGACCAAAACATAAATCATAACAAGTCTTATTAGAATCACCTTTTATATGCACCTAGTTGAATGTGTAAATAGAAGTGCTAACAACTTCTCTCCAAAAGGTCTACGGAACATTCCCTTCAATCAACATAGTCCTAGAAGCATCCAAAATAGTTATATTATTCCTTTCAACAATTCCATTCTACTAAGGGGTTCTAGGAGAAGATAACTATCTTCTAATTCCATTCTTTTCATAAAATGAATCAAACTCACTAGATGTAAATTCTCCTCCTATATCATATCTCAAACACTTCACCTTCAACCTTGTCTTTGTCTCCACCTTGGCTTTGAATATCTTGAATTTCTCTACTTCTTCTGATTTCTCCCTTACAAAAGTAACCCACATCATTCTAGAATAGTAATCAATCAACAACATGAAATATCTATCACCCTACATGTTTCTCACTCTTGCAGGACCACACAAATCAGTATGCACAAGATCCAACAAACCATTATATGTATAGAACTTAATTTTGAATGAAATTCTTGTTTGCTTTCCCAATTAACATTTTTTTGCATACCGAATTAGAAGGTTTTACAATTTTAGGAAAATCTCTAATAGCTTGAGTAGAACTTATCCTTATCATGCAGTAAAAATTAACATGTCACATCCTTCTATGCCAAAACCAACTTTCATCTATCTGAGCAATCAAACAACTTTTCTCATCGGCATTCAAATGAAAGTTATTACCTTTAGTCTTAGTTCCTAACACAATCTCTATACCGAAGGCATTTAGAATCTTGCATTTACCATTCTTGAATTACAAATCATATCCCTTATCAATCATCTGTCCAACACTCAAAAGATTATGGTTCAAACCTTCAACATATAAGACATCATCAGTATTATTGTTACCATTAAAAAAAAAGATCCTCTACCACGAATCAAACAAGATTTATCATCTCCAAATCTTACTTTACCACCATCATACCTCTCCATATTAATTTTCTTTTACCACCTATCATACAATGTGAAAAACCACTGTCAATTACCCATTCATCTTTCTCTTCAATCTTAGCAGCCAAATATTTCTCCTCAACAATGTAGCTTGTAGAATTCACTAGTACCAAATCATCTTCCTTGATAGAAATAATTACAAATTCATCTTCTGAATTCTCATTCTCAGACTCTTCATTTGTCACACCTTCATCAGTAGCATAATAAAATCTCTTTTGACATCTATACTTTTGGTTAGGCTTATAGGGCTTATCATACTTATCATTTTTCTCATATCTATCATGTTTATCAAATTTATCATGCCTTTCAAATTTACCATGCCTATCATACCTTGACACTCTTCTAGGACACATAGAAGAAAAATGGCATATCTTATTACAAGAAAAACATTTCAAAGGAAACTTCCCGTCATACTGACTAGCTCATGTACGAAGTCTCTAAGAAATAAGTGCTTCAAGCTCATCCAACTCTATTTCATGTTCTTCCATCTCTCTCATTTCTCTTTCAGATTTGGAAGCCCTAAATGAACTCTTTCCCATATCATACTTCTACTTCTCTGATATATTCTTTAAATGCAGTCTTAGATTTACCATGTGATTCTCCAAATTCAGTCAACTCAAAACTAGCAAGCTTACCAACTAGCATGTATCTTGTCACAGTGGTCACAGTCTGGATCTCATCAATTGTAGCAACTTTAGATTTGTAAGAAGGAGGCAAAGATCTCAACACTTTAGCAACAATCTCATCTTCTTCAATAGTTCTATTGGCAATTTGGAGGAATTTATTATGTGTTGCATTGACATTTTGTCATTGATGGGAACACTAACAATTTTGGTTGTTTACCGCTTTTCGGTTGGTTCCAATAGAGTGGTTGTATTATGTTATCAATCCGGTATGCTTGGGTATGCTTTGGTCTATAGATTTGGTTTGGACCTATCATTCATGCTATTCAGATGTGTATCATGATTAGTTGGTTTGGGATTTGATGACTTAGGAGCTATCATTTGTTCTAGTAAGCCTTTTGTTTGTCGGTAAGGGTTTTACTAGCAGATCTTTGTTGAAGATCTGTTGATGCACATGATAAGTGGTGTTGGTGCAACTTCTAGATGGCTTTTGGGATGTTGTCGATTATCTTGTTTGTGTTCCTGTTGATCAGAGGTGTTGGATTTGGTTTATGGCGAACTATTTTGGGTCTAGTGTTATCTAGGTTATGGACTAGTTTATGTAACGTGTTGGTGGATGATCCCGATGCATTATCGATGAGATTTAATGATTGGTTTATATTGTTTTTAGTCTAAGATGACTTTTTTGATCATTGGATTGTGGGTTTATGTTATGAATTTATTGTATTATCTTATAGGTGGCCAACCTAAATGTTTAGGTCCCAGATTTGTATAAATATGATGTAATATCTCTTTGTAGATCATGTATGGTATGGGAAAATGGGATATAGGATTATCTGTGTGTGAATAATGTTTTAATCATATGGAGAGGTTTTGGTTGATTATAGGTGATTGAATTGGGTTTGTAAGAGAGGGTTAAGGCCTCTGGTATTGAGCTTAACCGAAACTTTACTCGGGCATAGGACATGCTATTTTTGCAGTTCAATCTTCATTTTGGATTATAGTCTGATATTTTTTATAGTTAGTGAGGCTCCTTTTGTCATGAGCAGTGCGCTCTAGGTTGTTGTCTTTCCCTCATGTGTAGGCCCCTTCATTTTGTAATCACATACTACATAAGTATTATCTAACTGTGGGTAGGCTTCCCACTGTGGTTTTACCCTTTAATGGGTTTTTCCACATACAAATCCTGGTGTCATGTGTTGTAGATAGATGGTAACTAAACCTTGATTTATGTTTATGTTCAATTGCTATATCTGTTATTTTGTATTTGGTTTATGCATTTCAGTATTGGGTTTATGTGTTCCGATAATAAGGATTTGAATGCTTAAAGTTCTATAATCTGTTGACAACTGATTCACACCACCCTCTCAGTTGTCCTCTGGTTATCTAAGTTGTCTAAAAATTGGTATCAGAGCTTGGTCATCTTTGTGGAAGGTTAACCACTTGAGGAAGATCCTATAGTGTCTAACAATTCAAGTTCATCAATTTCATCTACAACCATTTTTTGGAGAGAAATTCCTAGGCTTGATGTAACAAATTACAGGGTATGGAAGATTTGGATGGAGACTCATCTAATATGTCTTTGGAAAGAAATTTGGGAGATCATTGACAAAGGTGTAACATCTTTTAATCCTGAATCTGGCCATCCTCCTCCAGTAGGTCTGGATAAGGAGCTTGAGAATCATTGTAGAGCTAGAGAAGCCCTTTTGTATGCACTTTCTGATGAGCAAATAATGGGACTAATTGACAAATAAACTACAAAGACTATATGGAACAAACTAGAGACTCTAAATGAAGGTGATCCTACTATTAAACTTTCTAAACTTGATGGTTATCAGGTGAGGTATGAGAACCTGGAAATGGAAAAATATGAAAGGATTACTGCTTTTATGGAGAGAGATAATGAGATTATTCTAGGAATTCAATGTTGTGGTGGATCTCTAAGACAAGATGAAATAGTTTCTAAAGTACTGTGAGTTTTGCCACCGGCTTATAAGATGAAGGCTACTGCAATTAATGAGATAAGAACTATGGAAAACACCTCTATTAATAGGGATACCTTGGCTGGGAAGTTATCTGCTTTTGAACTTGAGGAATTTGGACCTTTTGGAGCTATAAAATCTAAACCTACTTTTCATGTATTACATCGTCTACTGGCAAGAGTGATTGAATAGCTTTATATGCAAAGGAAATAGAGGATATGAAGAAAGAAGATGAAGAGTTTGAGCAACTTGAAGCCTTATTTTCTAGAAGAGTACCTAAAGGACCGACGGGAAGTAAGTATGAAGTAAAATCACCTTTTAAATGCTTTGCATGTAATAAGATAGGTCATTTTGCATCTAGATGTCCTGAAAGGAATTCAAGATTTGAAGAAAGAGATAGAAGATCTTTTAGGACTAACCATGGTTATCAGAACAAGTATAAGTATAGGAGGAACAAAGACAAATCATGCTAATTTTCTGATAAGGAAGGTGTGACTGATTCTGATGATGAACCCACACAAGATTCATCTTGTGGATCTGGCAGTGGAAAGGAATGGGTATTTTTGGATATCAAGGAAAATAATCTGGTACTTGAAGAGAAGGCCTTTGCTACTTAAATTGAAGACAAGGATGAATGGGTAATTGACAGTGGATGTTCACATCATGTGACTGAAGATAAAAGAAAGTTCTTATCTTTCCAAGAATTTGATCGTGGTCTGGTTAAATTTGGAGATGACTTGAAGCATGTATGATCAAGGGAAGAGGAACAATATCATTGGATGGTAAGAATAACATTGATAATGTTTATTATGTTTAAGGTTTAAGGTATAATATTTTGAGTGTAGGAAAGTTGGTGGATAAGGGATTTCAATTACAGTTCAAAGATGGAAAATGCAAGATTATCAATAGATCTAGATTGGAGATTGCAATTGGTACACATACTAAAGGTAATATCTTTGATTTGAACTCTAGTGAGAAGACATGTTTGATTGCACAAATTGATGAGAGTTGGCTATGGCATAAGAGGTTGTGTCATGTGAATTTTGATTGCATTGTGAAGATCATTTCTACTAAGGTAGTTAGAGATATACCTAAGATTGTAAAGACTTATAATCCGGTATGTAAGGAATGTCAAATGGGAAAGCAAGTCAGAACTACTTTAAGATTATAGAAGACAAATCTAATGATATTCTTGATCTTATTCATACTGATTTGTGTGGTCCTTCTAGAATCAAAAGTTTCTAGGATGATAGATATTTTATGCTAATCATTGATGACTATTCAAGAAAGATATGGGTTACTTTTCTAAGGGAGAAGTCTGAAGCATTTGAAAAGTTTAAAATCTTTAAAGCTAAAGTTGAGACAGAGATGGGATTGAAGATTAAATTCTTAAGGTCAGATCAAGGTGGAAAATTCACATCCGGTGAATTTAACAACTATTTTGAGATGAATGGGATAAAAAGATAGTTGTCTGCACCCCAGACACCTCAGCTGAACGAAGTTGTGGAAAGGAACAATAGCACTATCTTGGATGCAGCTATAACTAAGATGATGGAAGATAATTTTCCTCATGTCTACTAGAGAGAAGTTGTAAGCACGATGATATACACATTCAACAGAGTTCATATCAAAGGAGACACTGGTAAGACACCTTATGAGTTATGTTTTGGTCATACACCAACACTTAAGTATTTCAAAATCTTTGGTAGTAAATGATATATCAAAAGAGACGATTACATTGCAAAGTTTGATCCTAGATGTGATGAAGGAATATTTTTTGGTTATTCTAATGAAAGAAAAGCATATATATGTTATAAAAAAAGATTACAAAGAATTGTGGAGAGCACAAATGTCAAGGTGGATGAGTAGAATAGAAGTCAAATTAGAACTTATGAGAAGGAACTAGTAGTGGAAATTATCATAATTGAACCGATAGCACATACATCAGAATAAAATGTTGAACCAGTTACTCGGTGGTATCATAAAATTCAATATTAACTAAAGATTAGGACATAGGAATAGATAATCAGAAGACTCCTAGGTATGCAAGGTGGAATCATTCAGAAGATTAGATCATTGGATACAAAAACAAAGGAGTGATGATAAGAAGAAGGTTGGTAGTTGATAAGATGTGTTTAATTTCTCAAATTGAAGCGACATCAATAATTGAAGCTTGTAAAGATGAATGTTGGATGAAATCTATGGAAGAAGAATTAGATCAGATAGAAAAGTATAACAAATGGATTTTAGTTCCTTGGCCTAAACATAAGAATGTTATTCGAACTAAATGGGTTTTTAGGAATAAATTTAATGAAGATGGACAAGTTATGAGGAATAAAGCTAGATCGGTTTATAAAGGATATTCTCAGAAGGAAGGAATTGATTATGATGAAACCTTTGCACCAGTAGCTAGGATTGAAGTTGTGAGATTATTTCCTTCTTATGCAGTTTGTATTGTATCAAGATATTAGAGTGATCCTAGAGAGAATCATGTGAGTGCGGTGAAAAGGATTTTTAGCTATTTGTAGGGAATAACTGAATATGGTTTGTGGTATCCTAAAAATGATGAATTTATATTATGTGCATATACAGATGCAAATTGGGCTAGAGATGTTGATGACCGAAAGAGCACATCTGGTGGAGCTTTCTTTCTTGGAAAGAAACTTTTTCATGGCTCAACAAAAAGAAGTCATGTACATCTTTATCTACTGTTGAAGCTGAGTATGTTGCTACTTCTACTAACTATACACAAGTTCTATGGATGAAGAAAATGTTGAAGGATATAAAGGTGGATTGTAGTGAACCAGTAGTTATTCATTGTGATAACTCTGCTTCTATTGATATATCAAATAATTCAATATTTTATTATACGGCAAAGCACATATCTATCAAGTATAAATTTTTGAAGGAGAAGGTGGAAGCAAATGAAGTCAGACTTGTTTATGTGAACACTAAAGAGCATATTGCAGACATTTTCACTAAACCTTTTCCTAAGGAATCATTTGAGTACTTCAGAGATAGATTGAGGGATTTTGCCCCTCCGGTAGAGACCTGAGTGATGTTGATTGGCATCAGTCTGGTATGTATTTACAGAGTTATTACTCATTCCCGATTGATGTGGTGGTGCTACTACTCACGGGGAGTATTCAGGTGTGTGAATTAGAGGATTTATGATTTATCTTTGATGTTCATGTCAGATTTATGGCATTGATGCCAAAGGGGGAGAGATATATGTCAAAAAAAAATCTTAACAAAATAGCAGTCAAATGGGGATAGATCAGAACTTCATTGCTATATCATTTTGTGAGAGATTTAGTTGTCTTCCATAGGGGGAGAATTGCTTGGCATTTCTTTGCACTTGGATGTTTTTCACATCTAGTGTTGCCATCAATGATAAAGGGAGAGATTGTTGGAAATTTGAAGGAATAGATTATGTGTTGCATTCATGTTTTGTCATTGTTGGAAAGACCAGAAGTTTTTAGTTGTTTACTAATTTTTGATTGGTTTTGGTAGAGTGGTTAGATTTTGTTATTGATCTGGTATGCTTGGGTATGCTTGGGTACGCTTTGGTTTGGATTTATCATTCATTCTATTTAGATGTGTATCACAATCAGTTGGTTCAGTATTTGATGAATCAGGAGCTATCAGTTGTTCTAGTAAGCCTTTTTGGCATTGATGTCAAAGAGGGAGAGATATATGTGAAAAACAAAGCATAACAAAATATTAGTCAAAGGAGGAGAGATCAGAACTTCATTGTTATATCATTTTGTGGGAGATTGTTAGATGTCTTCTATAGGGGGGACTTGCTTGGCATTTGAAATTTTTTCACACCTAGTGTTTCCATCAATGCCAAAGGAGGAGATTGTTGGCAATTTGGAGGAATAGATTATGTGTTGCATTGATATTTTTTCATTGATAGAAAGACCGATAGTTTTTGGTTGTTTACCAATTTTTGGTTAGTTCTGGTAGAATGGTTGGGTTTTATTATTGATCTAGTATGCTCGGGTATGCTTTGGTTTGGATTTGTCATTCATTCTATTTAGATGTGTATCATGATCAGTTGGTTCAATATTTGATGACTTAGGAGCTATCATTTGTTCTGGTAATCCTTTTGGTTACCGGTAAGGTTTTTATTGATAGAGTTTTGTTGAAGATCTTTTGATGCACTTGATAAGTGGTGTTTGTGTGACTTCTAGATGGCTTTCGGGATGTTGTTGGTTATCTTGTTTGTGTTCCTATTGATCGATGGTTTTGGATTTGGTTTATGGCGACTTATTTTGGGTCCAGTGTTATCTATGTTATGGGCTTGTTTATGTAACGTGTTGGTGGATGATCCCAATGCGTTCTCGGTGGGATTTAATGACTAGTTTACATTGTTTTTGTCCTAAGCCAACTTGGTTTATTATTGGATTGTGGGTTTATTTTATGAATTTATTGTATTATCTTTTAGGTGGCCAACCTAATTTTTTAGGTCCTGGGTTTGTATAAACATGATGCAAGATCTCTTTGTAGATCATCTTGTTACTACTTATCAGATTGCCATTAGTTTTATGTCAAAGTTATACTATATACTCTAGTTGGTATGTACAGTCTAGTCGGTTACAGAAGAAAGCAGTCACAGAATGCAGTATACACCAAGTTGTCTACCAAGTATCTTTACATGTTTACTGAGAAGCAAAGATGACACACTGAGTTGATTTACACCAAGTGAAACGTGTTACTAGATTCATTGAACCTGGACATACATGTGAAAATGTGTTACAAGATCAAGGTACATCTAACCATTATCCCATTGGAAATTGCACTTAAAGATTGTGTACGATTTTGAGGTTATCTAACCAATGAAATATTTTCCATGGTTATTCATTCAATAAATCGTGTTTGTAAGATCGAAGCAATGAATTGGATCACCGTCATAAGAGATCTATTTATACAACATGAGTTAAGAGTTAAAGGTGTGTGCATGAGTGTAAGAAGACTGTTACAGAGACACAGAGGTCACCGAGAAGGTTTTTAGAGAACAGTCGAAGAATAGAGTAAACAGAAGGGTTTACCGAGTTACTATATGGGTTATCGAGGTATGCTATAAGCAAGGTAATCTATTTTGAGCACATAGAATCTGCTATAACATTCCAGATGTAAAGTTGTAGATATTTGTAATGATTTTATTGTAATATTGTGAAGTTGAAAGAGAAACCTTTAACAGGGTAAAAGACTCTAATCAAGTCTATAAATTGTAAAGCCTCTAACCAGGTGCAACATTTAGGTGAAGTGTTGTAAAATCCTTTAGCAAGGTAGATCTAATAGATCTTGTTACTCCTAATAGGGTAAGCTATCAGAAATAGCTAAACATGTAGCTCTAATCGAGCACTCTTTATTATTGCAGTAGTGAAGTTGTGGGTGCCATCCCCACCACAGTTTTTCTCTCTAATGAAGAGTTTCTGCGTAACCAAAATATATGTGTTATGAAGTGAATCATGTATGATTGTTATCTATTAGTTTTAGTTTTATATTATGTTACTACACTACTTGGTTTATGCATAATAGTAAAGATATTGTTGAAGAAATGTTTTGATGTACTGATTCACCCCTCCCCTCTCAGTACATTAGCTTTCCATATTGGGCCTAACAATTGGTATCAGAGCTTGAATATTGGAAAAGGGTTTAACTACCTAAAGAGAAAGATCTTATCAATGGAAGGCTATAAACAATCTTGGAGGATTGTGTATCTGCAAGAAGAGCTCGATCATGCTAATCAAGTGATTGCAGACATGCAAAGGCAAATGCAAAAATCTCTGAAAGTGAGAAGAAGATTATCTGATGATTTGCAGGACTCTCAAGAGTTAGTGGAACAAATTGAGACATCATCTGAGAATAGTATACCTGAAGAGACTGAAGAAATGATTGGAGTATTGAAAGAAAAGAACAAAGCACTGGCTGATCAACTAAAATCAATGAAAAGAGAACATGAACATTTCAGCACATAGATGACTAAAAATCTAGATGCATTGAGAATGGCTGAGGATAAAGGAAGAGATCTAGAAAGAGAGAAACAACAACTTGAAGTCTTAGTATCTGATAAGAATGATGAAATCAAAAAGTGGACTAGAATTCAACAAAACCTATCAGATCAACTAGGCTATGCACATCATGAAGCAATTCTGAAGAATGATGAGAATCAAGCATTGAAACTTGAAGTATCAAAGTTAACCGATGAACTTGAAACAGAGAAGAAATCCAAAGAAACACTGAAGAAGAGTTATGAAGCATCAAAGATGTTGGATGAGAAATTGAATGCAAGAAGACCCAACAAAGATGTAGGACTCGGTTACAAAGGAAAAGACTCTACCGAGAAGGGAATTCATACTACCGAGAGAGGAGAATCATCAAAGCAAGCTGGAAATAGGAATAACATCAAAAGAAAGAAGCCTATTTGCAACTACTGTAGAAATCAAGGTCACACTGCCAACATATGCCAAATCAGAAAAGGTAAGCAACCGAATGTCACTAAATCCAATGGTTATTGTTACAATTGCAATAAATATGGTCACACATCTAATCAATGTAGGACAAAGTCTATTAACCATTATAAGAAGGCAAAAATCAAAGGGTTTTGTAAAAATTGCAATAGATATGGACATAGTACAAAGAAGTGTTGGTTTAAGAAAAAGAACTATATGTGGTATGCACACCAAGCAAATGCTAGAGGTTACCAAACTCACACAGATCCTTACCGACAGTATTCTGCAGTACCATGGGATTACAATACAAGGATATGGTGTGAATGTTGTGGAAGATATGGACATATTAGTGCTAATTGTTTTATAAGGTTTGGGATGTACAACCAAAGATCATAGAGAAATCCTGGTATGACATGTTTTCATTGTCACAAAGTGGGACACTTAGCTGGAGATTGCAGAGATCAACCTAGAAAAGACACTGAGGAAATAGAAGAAAAATTAAATATGATTTGGAAAAAGAAGGAAATTGTGTCAAATGAAGAAAGCACCTTACCTACCGAGTTAGGTGCTCCTATTCCAAATTAATCGGCAAAGGTATGAAGGGACTGCATTCTCTGAAGGTTAAAATCTTAACAGTTCCTATTATATTATGTACTAAATTCAAAATCTGCATAGTTAAGATGTATTAGTAAGTTTGAAATTCTATCAAAGTCTTTTGAAGCACTTTACAGGAAACTTGTCAAGTTGGTCAATACAGGAAGTCTGTCAAGTCGGTAAATGAAGGAAGTTTGGTTACTTGGTTAAAATGGAAAAAGGAGAGTAAATTGGTTAAAGAGAAACCAAGTGCATTTAATATTTTTGACCTAACCTGCACGGAGCCCGATAAGGTATTTTGTGTACTTAAAAGCATTTTCGTGGTCATTTACACTTACCAAGTTTTCGAGAAAGCAGAGAAAGTGATTCAAAGGCGATCAAACCTCCTACAAAGCAAATTCAAGGTATTTACATCAAATCTCAACACATTGTTAAGCTGGTTTACCGAGCGTATCTAGTTGCCATTATCTGCTAAGTATAAAGCATCTATCATTTGAAATCCTGAAAGCCTAAGGACTCTTTGTTAGTTTTTTGTCTGAAATCTTCAAATGGCGCCAAAGATCCAAGATCCCATAGTTGTCAAGAATGTAGAGAAGCCCTCACTAAAATACTCTTTGACTCCCAAAGTCGCTTTTGAACCAGATGACAAAACCGCCTTTTCACTCATCTCGGACAGAGTGTTACTAGTCAAAGATGTGAGATTCTTCACCAAATGTCGCATTGAAGAACTCGATCATGTTGAAATCAGAGACACCTATGATGAGCTATGTACCGATGGTATATTGAACAACAAGTATGAGCACATCAAAGTCAATGGATTAACTGAAGCCCTAACTTATCCTCGTGTGTTCAAACCCCAGTGGGTCAAGTTTGTTCTGAGTAGAGTTCATGATGATTTCATGTGGCTTGACGAACAACCATTTAAGATTACCAAGGAAATCATTCATCTGATTACCGGTTACCCTATCTATGATCATGCCCGAGCCCAAAAGATGATATCACAGAAGGAATTGATTAGTTTAACTAGAGTGGAATTTGATTGTAGAGGATTGAAACTAAATAATGTCACTGATGAAGAACTAAAATTAGCCATTAGAGTAATGGGTTACTGTTTCTTCCAATCGGCAAGCGAAAACAGTGTTCCTTGTGCAGTAGTAGACTTAGCTTACAAAATTGTGAAAAAGGGAATGAAAATTGACCTATGTGAGGTATTGCTGAAGAACCTATATGAAAATCTGAACACCATCAGGAAGCCAAAGAAGAATAACTCGGCTAATACTCTAAAGTTTGGATCACTACTGGTATGCATGTTTTTCTACTGTGAAAAATTCTTTCCATCAGTCGATAAAGTTGTTTGGGAGCTACACCGACCAGTCACCCATCAGATTAATGACTTCATTAAGAAGTTAGGAGATAATTTCAATGATATCATGGATGATTACTTTAGTAAATTTCAAGAGAAAATGCATAACAGATATAGGATACCACCCCAGCTAGTAGAGAAATACAAAAATGATATATATTTTGAAGTTGACACCGATTATTGTTATGTGAATGTTGTGGAACCGAGGACTCAATCTTTGTCACCAATGGGTTATGAGATTGATTTTGACATCACAAAATAGCAAATTGATGCATTTCTTACATTTCCCAGACATGCTACCAAGCTGAGGTATGGTACCTATGAGGAAGTAAAGGAAAAGGTAAAGATGAATATTGTAGTACCCAAAGCTACAAGAAAGGCAACAAAGATGATTAAGGCATTGTCTGAGAAATTTGGAGAAGACTCTTCCTCTACACCTGTCAAAGGCGCCATTGCCATTACCGAAGAGGAATCTAAAGCCCAAGAGGCGGCTATAACACTGAGCATAAAAATTGAATTGCCTAAGGGTAAAGTGTTAAAGAGAAAGAAACAGGACACATCAAAAGTCTCACCGACTCCACCTCCAGTAAAGCAACCTAACACTAGAGCATCTGCAGCTTCACCGAGTAAGAAGACAAAGAGTGTTATTATTCCCAAGGTAACAAAGACATACAAGAAATCTACTCAGAGACTCATTTTGGCAAAAGAGTCTAGTGATACCGAATCAAAGGATGCAAGCAAATTCCAGATTGTCAAGAGCAAGAAGGTAAATGTACATAGTGTTGAAAACTTCTATGCTAATCTGAAAGAATATGGAGGATTGGGAGGATTTAGATATGTTAAGTATGAAACTAGGAACAGTGATGAAAAGAGACGAATTGAAGAAGCTGTCATCTGCACACTTCTAAAGTTCTGGTTAGCTCCATTGGAACTAGCTAAGTCACTTCCAAATGAACTATATCTGCATATTGATAATAGGTGGAAGTATGCAATGGACTCAGAGAAACAAATATGAGAAAGAAGTCTAGTCCATCTCTTTCCTGATATGTCAATAGCTGAAATAAAGGAACATTTGACAACCTACAATTCAAAGTTTCTTGTCAAACAAAGAGCCTTAAAACTGATGAATGGGCTATATATTGACGTAGAAAATGAGACAAAAGCAAAGTGGCAGGAAATCTTTAAAATCAAGGATGCCAGTGAGCAAGCTATAGTTGAAATTGTTGATGTCACCGAGCATGATCCTAATGTCACCGAGCAAGGTCCTGATGCTACCGAACAAGACCCTATTGACACCATTCAAATAGATGAAGATGTCATGGATTTAGAGGCCCCAGACTAGGAAATGATAGAAGGCACTGCATATGCAAAAATTGTATCTAGTGAATCAGTCTTGGAACAAGTTCAACCTTATCCACCGGTCAAGCAACCTGTCTCAACTGAAACTCCTCAGGATACAGATCAAGGCACTGAAGGTCACAAATCTACAATAGGAGAAGGTACTACTCAAGAGCAGACATCTCAAGCACCTTCTGGCACTGATAATGTTGCAACTGAGACACCAAGTACCAAGATACCGAAGGACTCTACGGAGGCTAAAGGAACCGGTCAAATTGTTGCCTCTACCAAGCAACCTACCGAGGGTAATCAAGCCTCACAAGCAATTATCTTAGTTCCATCGGTGAAAGGTAAAGAAAAGAAAGTGAAGAAGCATAGTTTTAAAGTTGATTTGTCAAAACCAATAGTGTTGCCCAATGTAGACACAGCAAAATTAAAGGGGCAAGCACTCATTGATTTCAGTGAACTGTGCAAAGCAAAGGCCGAAAAAGAGAAGCAAATAGCCATTCAAAAGAAAAATAAAGTACTTCAGAAGGTAAAAGCACTCCTAATAGATATGCTACCTGAAGCTACAGTATCAACAGATGCAGCCATCCACATTCAACTGGATGAACTCCTAACAAAGATAGAGACATTTGGAGTAGATGCATCAGAGTATTTGACCAAGCTAAAAGACAAAGAGCTCACTACCAAAATGATAGAAGAGGTACAAAAAGCTATAGCTATTGGCAAAGTTAAACTTATCAAATTTATTGCTGAGTTGACTCCTTAACTCAAGCACATTCATTATTTATTTCAGAAACTCTGCACATTTTCTTTATTCATTAAAGACATTAAGAATAAAACAGATGCAATTGAGAAAGAGATCACCAATCTCTCAAATAAGTTGACCACCGAGCCAAATTCAATTCAGAATTTTTATACAAAGCTTCAATAGCTCATGGCTCAACAATTGGACTTAAGAAATGAAGAACACAAGATCAGGATGGACATAATGACACTTCAGACATTATTCCTTCCACATCTTTCATCAGTCCAAGAACAGATCAACCGAGCCACATACTTATCTAACACTCAAGAGGGAAGCACTCTAGATGGCTTAATATCACTATTGGTTGATATTCAAGCACAAAATTCTTTAATGGACAATGTAAAGGATGCACTCTCTGTCACTCTCACCGACGCCCGAACCAAGTACAAATCCATTTTTGACCAGTTACCGCCCCCGAATGGAAATTAAGTTTTTGATGTTTGTCAAAAAGGGGGAGTGATACCATATATTTGGGGAGTAATATGATACAGTCTTGGGGGAGTGATACAGTTTTGATACACTATTGAGAGAATGATATAGTATTCAAAGTATAGTATACAGGGGGAGTATATCGAGTAGAATAAGCAGAGTATCCAAGAGCAGTATACCAAACAGTAAGCAAAGCACACAAGAACAGATCACCAAGCATGCAAAATTAGAGTTATGTACAGTATATCGACAAGGGGAGTATATCTGATATATTATTTTATTGACTATTGTATATACTGTCAGTATAGTCATTTTGCAAAGTATATAGATTTTTGAGTTATAACTTTGAAAGTAGTTTTTGTCAAACATCTCTACTAATGTCAAAAGGGGAGATTGTTACTACATATTAGATTGCCATTAGTTTTATGTCAAAGTTATACTACATACTCTAGTCGGTTATCTATTACCGAAATATTCAGTCGGTATGTACAGTCTAGTCAGTTACAAAAGAAAGTAGCCACATAACGCAGTATACACTGAGCTGTCTATCGAGTATCTTTACATTTTACTGAGCAGCAAAGCTGACACACCGAGTGAAATGTGTTACCAGATTCATTGAACCTGGACATGCACATGAAAATGTGTTACAAGATCGAGGCACATCTAACCGTTATCACATTGGAAATTGCACTTAAAGATTGTGTATGAATTTGAGGTTATTTAACCAATGAAATATTTTGCATGGTTATTCATTCAATAAATCATGTTTGTAAGATCGAAGCAATGAATTGGATCACTGCCATAAGAGATCTATTTATACAGCATGAGTTAAGAGTTAAAGGTGTGTGCATGAGTGTAAGAAGATTGTTACAGAGACACAGAGGTCACCGAGAAGGTTTTTAGAGAACAGTCAAAGAACAGAGTAAACAAAAGGGTTTACCAAGTTACTATATGGGTTACCGAGGTATGCTATAAGCAAGGTAATCTATTTTGAGCACATAGAATCTGCTATAACATTCTAGATGTAAAGTTGCAGATATTTGTAATGATTTTATTGTAATATTGTGAAGTTGAAAGAGAAACCTTTAATAGGGTAAAAGACTCTAATCAAGTCTATAAATTGTAAAGCCTCTAACCAGGTGCAACATTTAGGTGATGTGTTGTAAAATCCTTTAGCAAGGTAGATCTAACAAATCTTGTTACTCCTAATAGGGTAAGCTATCAGAAATAGCTAAACATGTAGCTCTAATCGAGCACTCTTTATTATTGCAGTAGTGAAGTTGTGGGTGCCATCCCCACCACAGTTTTTCTCTCTAACCAAGAGTTTCTGCATAACCAAAATATATGCGTTATGGAGTGAATCATGTATGATTATTATCTATTAGTTTTAATTTTATATTATGTTACTGCACTATTCGGTTTATGCATAATAGTAAAGATATTGTTGAAGAAATGTTTTGATGTACTGATTCACCCCTCCCCTCTTAGTACATTAGCTTTCCATATTGGGCCTAACACATCTATGGTATGAGAAAATGGGATATAGGATTATTTGTGTGTGAATAATTTTGTAATCATATGCAGAGGTTTTGGTCAATCATAGGTGATCAAATTGGGTTCGTAAGAGATGTTTAAGGCCTCTGATACTGAGGTTAATCGAAACTATACTCAGGCATAGGAGATTCTATTCTTGTAGTTCAATCTTCATTCCGAATTGTAGTCCAATGTTTTTTGTAGTTAGTGAGGCTCCTTTTGTGATGAGCAATTTGCTCTAGGCTATTGGTCTTCCTGCATGTGCATGCTCCATTATTTTATAATCACATACTTTCTGCATAAGTATTATCTGACTATGGGTAGGATTCCCACCGTGGTTTTTCCCTTTATCAAGTTTTCTACGCACAAATCTTGGTGTCATTTGTTGTGGATAGATGGTAACTGTTCTGTGATTTATGTTTATATTCAATTGCTATATCTATTATTCTGGTATTTGGTTTATGCATTCTAGTATTGGGTTTATGTGTTCCAGTAATAAGGATTTGAATTCTTAAAGTTCTATAATCTAGTGAAAATTGATTTAGCCCCCCCTCTCAGTTGTCCTCTGGTTATCTGAGTTGTCTAACAAGTTCCACTGGCACATCTGATATTCAGGACAAGTTCATTCACTTTTTCCATAAAGGATGTTATGTTCTCATCTTCTCCCATCTTCTACATCTCATAATTTTCATTCAAACTCTACAATTTAGCTACTTTGACATGTTTATCTCCTTCATACAAGGTCTCTAACTTTTCCTAGATCTCATGTGCAGCCTACAATCCCATTACATTAGTCATCTCTAAATCAAATCTAATTGTTGGCAATTAACACTCATCTGGTGGATATCAATGCTTGATTATTGGTTTAGGATTTTCATTGATGTAAACGCTTCTTGAGATTCCTATCCATTAATCATGGATCTTGATATCCAGAAGCTGATGTCAACTGGTAGACAAATAACCGATAATTTAGGTTCAACAAGCCAGTTTTGGTTCAGAAGCTTTCCAATGATTGTGGTGTTATGAATTGTGCATGGGATGATAGGGTCGACATAGAGAAATCATTTTATCATCAAAATAGTGATCCACATTTTCTTTTGGCGATCTGGTTAAGACGACTCATGATTACACATTACATCAACGGGTTGACTTGATAAACAATTATTTTGTGATTGTAGATATATTAAACTGGTGTAGAAGACCTTTTTGGTATGTGGTATGATTTATAAGAGAGCGTGTGGTGATCAATAATCATTTGTAGTGCATTTTTACCTAAGAATTCATGATCTGATACCTAACTAAGACAGGAAACATAGCAAAGATGTAGAGCAATTACAGTCAGAGATTTTGCACTTAATCGGAACTCACCTAGGCATTATTAGATGCTATTTTGGAGTTCTTTCATTGTATTTCAGTGTAATTGATCAGTAAGGCAGTGAGGCTTTTGAGGTTGTATCTCTTATTATAATTGAGCAGTGAGCTCTAAACAGTGAGCCTGGATGCTTATACATTCCCCTCATGTAGTATTGTTTTGCTACTAGACATAGTGGAATAATATTGTGGGTTAAAATCCCACCATGGTTTTTACCTTTTGGGTTTCCACGTAAAAAATCTTGGTGTTATGATTTTGTGGTTGGTTTTTTTTAATTTTTGCATTTTAGTTTCATTCTTATGCTTTTGGTAGTTTAAACTTAAATTAGAAAATTTGATTACCAGTAGAACACTGATTCACCACCCTCTTAGTGTTCCTTGATTCCAACAATTGGTATCAGATCCTAGTTCCTCTGAGGAATCTTAGTTACTTGAGGAAGATCCAGGAGATTGAATCAATGGATTCAGGTGTTCAAAGACAGCTTAGTGTGGCACTTGAGGATAATGATGCAGGAAGAAAGGAGGTCAGTACCTTAAAGAGAAACCTAAATGTAGCTGAAGACTTAATTAATGATTTGAAGGATCAAGTGAACACTTCAAGAGACAAGAGGAAAGAGTTGATGGACAAGCTAAAGGAGAAAGAAGATCAAAGCATGGAGAATCATGAAAAAGTTGACAAGCTTGTGAGATAGAATGTTGCATTTAAGAATGAAATGAAATCTATTGTGATGAGGCTGACAAAGAAGATTGAGAACTAGAATAATAATGAAGATAATTTGACTCTATCATTAAAGGAAAGAGAAGATGAATGCTTCAGGCTTACCTATCAAAATGATCAATTGAAGTTTGAGTTGACACAATGAAGGAATAATAGTGAAGAACTAGAAAGACAGAGTGTTTCCCTAAGAGATGAACTTGCTACTGCAAATGAATACAAAGAAAAATTCAATGCTATCTCAACAAGGCTTAATGAGATGCTGGAAAGTCAGAGACATGGAAAGGACATCTGAGGACTTTGATTTCATAAAGGAGAATCTTTCAGATCTAGACAAAGAAATGCAAATACTAAGAACAAAAATCCTCTGATAAGACATCGTAATGCTCATAAATTCAATGGTAGATCCTTTTCTTGCAATAAATTTCATCATATGGTGAATCAATGTAGAAGTATCGTGAATAAGGGAATGAATAATGTGAATAATGGTCCTACCTTTGTGGCCAATGTTTCATATGCAATAATTTTGGTCACAAGTCAAGCATGTGTAGAGTAGTAATGATTAATTCTCAAAGAAAGATATGCTATGGGTGTGGGATGTTTGGACATATCTCTAACTAGTGTAGGGTGAAACCAAATCAAATTAATTTCAGACCTATGCAAAATGCTATTTTCTGTGCATGCAATAAAACTAGTCACATTGCAAAATATTACATAAGCGAAAATGTGAACAAGAGTGCTCTGGTAGACAAGATTAAAGTAGATGAGAAAGGCAAGGCAAAGGTAGAGGAGATCAAAGACAAGAATGAGAAAATATCAATCATAAAATATGAATCCAAGGTAGATAATGTATTTGCACCTAAATCCAGTGCAGGATCTTCATCCGATAACTAGGACTTTTTTCCTTAGGGGGTGCTTTTCATGGAAATTCTAAGAAACCCCCTCTTTAGAGATCTACAATTAATTTTGAAAGGTTGTAGAAGTCCTAAATCATATATACTGATGTTATCCAAAAGATTTAGTGAATATTTGATGCTCTGGTAAGCGAATCAATGAAAAACCAAGGTAATCGATTGCAACATTTATTGCAATGCAGAATTAGGTTTTCGAAGGCTAAAAGGGCATTTCAAAGCTTTATTTCTCATAATGTGATCAAGAGAAAGTGTAGAGTAGTAGAGAAAGTAATTTGGTGATCTAAACAATGATTCCAATGATCCTAAAGCAAATTTTTGCCCTCGATTGCAAACTAAGGTATGTTAGGAACCAGAAGGATAGCTGAGATGGGTGAGGTGAATTAGTTGTCAATTAATTTTAACCCAAATATAAATTATTTCAACTTAATACTTAATACCAATAAACCAATCTTTATGTCATTTAAACAAATTAACAGTGAATAACAATACTGGTGAAACCTAATGCACAAAATAGAAAGAGAAACAACATCCACAACACATAACATGGAGATTTTTGATGTGGAAACCCTATAAGGGGAAAAACCATGGTGGGAAACCTTACCCACAATTAGATAATACTACTGCAGATAGTATGTGTATGCAAATAGGGTTTGCACATGCAGAAAGGCCAACCACCTAGAGCACACTGCTCAAATAGGAGTCGCAATGACTACAATAGGATGGTTAAATCCTAGAATAATGTACTGCTTCAAAGTGAATTTGCAATGTTGGATTCAGTATCAGTTTAAGCTCTGATAAACACCTTCAAACCTTCCTCTAACCTTCAAATGATGTCTTCTTGATTCGCTCTATGATATGCTCACATGGTATTCAATATTCGCTCATACCAAATACCATACCACACTATACCATACTATTACATTCATCTCACAAATGAGATCTTACATTTATACAAAACCTAAGACCAAATGTGTAGGTCAGCTCACTAAGAATATTACATTCAAATAAATTACAAAATAAATCTTAATGCAATACAAGATGTCAGCTTCAATACAATAACCAATAGTAAATCATCTCCATAACGTGTTGTGCTGATCTAGAATAGATAACGTGTATCGCTCCATAATCTAGACCTATCTGTCGGTAACAACAAATATGTCAACCCAATTAGATCAATAATCCAAACACTAAAACCAAGTATCCAAACCATGTCTTCGACATAATTAAGTGATATCTAGATGATAACAAATGTTCATTAGTGTTGGTGAACCATATAACCTGTCAGTGAGCATATACCGGTGATTGTGCATAGGTCAATGACCTTTCCGGTGAACATAATGTGTCAGTTCAACATAACCATGTTGGTATTTTGGTATGGTTTTGTCATTTATGTCAACACCTACTAAACTTTATCAACTCTAGCACTTTGGAGAATCAACAATATTCACTGGCAAGAAAATGACTTATGCATAGTCACCGGTATCTGGTACACTGACAAGATATAATGATCACCGACACTTGGAAGGACATGGAAAACACTTGGTTATGTTGAAGACATTGTGCGGAAACCTTGTCTTGGAGATTTTTTTATTGGTATATTCATATTTGCATATTTGTTGTTACCGGCAAATAGGTCCAAGTTATACACCGGCAGGTTTATCTTTTTCAGATTAGCATGGCATGCTATGGAGATGACTTATTATTGTTGTAAATGCATTAAGCCGACATGTTGAATTGGTTATTGCATCGGGCATTAATTTATATGTAAAATGATTTTATTGTAATAACTTGTAGAGTCGACCTACTAAAATTGGTCTTAGGTTATGATATAAATATAAGATCTTATTTGGAAGATCGGTAAGGGAGTGTGAAAAAGAATTGTGTGACGGTATATGCGAGATTGAGCAGAGCTATACATGCAGACATCATTTGAAGGTGAAGCAAGGTTTTTTGTGAAAGCATATCAGAACTACACCAGTACTGAATCCAGCATATGAAGATGCTATTTTGAGAAGTACATCCTTATTGGATTTAACCATCCAATTGTAGTCAGTGTGACTCCTATTTTGTGATTGAGCAGTGAGCTCTAGGCGCTTGGCCTTTCTGCATGTGCAAACCCCATTTGTATACACTTACTATCTGCAGTAGTATCATCTGATTGTGGGTAAGTTTTCCCACCATGGTTTTTCCCCTTACAGGGTTTCCACGTACAAATATTGGTGTTATGTGTTGTGGATGACTTTGTCTTTTTATTTCATGCATTAATCTTTACCGGTATTGCAATTATCTGATTAAACTGTCCACTGGTAAACAAGACTGGTTCACCGGTATTAAGTAGTAAGTTGGTTAAGTTGTTTTGTTTTGAATTTGTTTGACAACTAATTCACCCCCCCTCTCAGTTGTCTTCGGGACCTAACAATTGGTATCAGAGCTTAGTCCTCTTTTGCAGAAGTTTAACACCTTGAGGAGATCCAATGTCTACTAACTATTTCAGGAAGGATAGTCCTAAACTTGATGGAACCAACTATGGCATATGGAAGATCAGAATGGAGACACATTTAAATTGCATTGGAAAGGACATCTAGGATATTATAAAGAATGGCTATACTGCTCCTACTCAAATCCAGCCTAATCCACCCAACTTGACTAAAGATGAAGAAAATGACTGCAAAGCAAGAGAAGCACTTTTGAGCGCATTAATAGATCAGCAAGTCATGGGATTATCAGACAGATCAACTACTAAAGCTATTTGGGATCATCTAGAAACACTGAATGAAGGAGATTCCATAGTCAAAATTGCAAAGCTTGAAAGCTTTCGGGTCAGGTATGAAAATTTGAAAATGGAAGAAGATGAAAGGATTTCTACTTTTATGGAAAGAGTTAATGAAATTGTTTTAGGTATTAAATGTTGTGGAGGAACCTTAAGTGAAGATGAAGTTGTTTCAAAAGTTTTAAGAGGATTTCCACCGGCATACAAAATGAAGGTCACTGCTATAAATGAGTTAAGAACAATGCCTAATACATCAGTAACTAGAGATACATTGATTGGAAAACTTTCAGCCTTTGAAATTGAGGAATTTGGTCTTGTTGCTACTATAAAGACAGATTTAGCCTTTAAAGCATCAACATCATCTATATCATCATTTGACAAATCTGATTGGAAAGCCTTTTATGCAAGAGAACTTGAAGAAAGCAGGAAAGAAAATGAAGAACTTGAAGAACTTGAAGCACTATTTGCAAGGAAAATGCCTAAAGGTCCAGTTGGAAGTAAGTATGAAGGTAAAGCACCCTTTAAATGTTTTAACTATAATAAGATTGGTCATATGGCTTCAAGACGCCCTGATAGACATGCTAGACTAAGAGAAGAAGGTTAGGCCCAATATGGAAAGCTAATGTACTAAGACGGGAGGGGTGAATAGGTACTCCAAAAATTTTCTTGAATAATAACTTTACTGTTATGCATATATCGATTAGTACAGTAACATAAAATAAAGCTAAAACAAATAGATAAAAATCATACATGATTCACTCCATAACACATATATTTTGGTTACACAGAAACTCTTGGTTAGAGAGAAAAATTGCGGTGGGAATGGCACCCACAACTTCACTACTGCAATAATAAAGAGTGCTCGGTTAGAGCTACATATTAGCTATTTCTGATAGCTTACCCTATTAGGAGTAACAAGATCTATTAGATCTACCTTGCTAAAGGATTTTACAACACTTAATCTAAATGTTGCACCTGGTTAGAGGCTTTACAATTTATAGACTTGATTAGAGTCTTTTACCCTGTTAAAGGTTTCTCTTTCAACTTCACAATATTACAATAAAATCATTACAAATATCTACAACTTTACATCTAAAATGTTATAGCAGATTCTATGTGCTCAGAATAGATTACATTGCTTATAGCATACCTCGGTAACCCATATAGTAACTCGGTAAACCCTTCCTTTTACTCTGTTCTTCGACTGTTCTCTGAAAACCTTCTCGGTGACCTCTATGTCTCTGTAACAGTCTTCTTACACACATACATACACCCTTAACTCATGCTGTATAGATAGATCTCTTAAGACGGTGATCCAATTCATTGCTTCGATCTTACAAACATGATTCCTCGAATGAATAACTATACAAAAATATTTCATTGGTTAGATGACCTCAAAATCATACACAATCTTCTAGTGCAATTTCCAATGTGATAACGGTTAGATGTGCCTCAATCTTGTAACACATTTTCATATGCATGTCCAGGTTCAATGAATCTGGTAACACGTTTCACTTGGTGTATATCAACTCGGTGTGTCATCTTTGCTACTTGGTAGACATAAAAAGATACTTAGTAGACAGCTCGGTGTATATTGCGTTCTATGACTGCTTTCTTCTGTAACCAACTAGACTGTGCATCAGTTTTATTCTTAATGTCTTTAATGAATATAGAAAATGTATAGAGTTTCTGAAATAAATAAAGAATGTGCTTGAGTTGGGGGGACAACTCAGCAATGAATTTGACAAGTTTGACTTTGCCAATAGCTAGAGCTTTCTGTACCTCTTCTATCATTTTTGCAGTAAGCTCCTTGTCTTTTAGCTTGCTCAAATACTCAGATGCATCAACTTTGGATGTTTCTATTTGATTAAGGAATTCATCCAGTTGAATATGGATGGCTGCATCGGTTGACACTGTAGCTGTAGGTAGCATATCTGATAGCAGTGTCAGTTGGCATTTTTGTTGTTTATGTTGTGATTGTCATTGATAGACACACACTTGTATTGAGATCCCCTTTAAGTGTATGAGCTTGTGCTCAACTGCTATGTTGTATACTAGTCTTTAGACTAGTGGTGATTTTGCAGAATGTGTTTCCCGGTCTGAAGCGACATGTCGACCCCAAGTGGTTCATAGATCCCAAGCAGCACGAGGGAGCAAAGCAGCACAACACATTCTAACCAGTCTTCATTTTTATCAAACCGGCAACCGGTATTTTGTATGAACCAGTAATACTCTATGATGAGTTACCAATCCACCGACTGTTTGATGGTGCCGACACATTGACGGTGCTTTTTGTGTCGTGTTACTGAGTACGTCTAGATGCATTGAACCTAGGAAATTGTAATGTAATCCTATTGGAACGACATGAAATTAGATTCCTTTAAAAGGACATCATGTCTAGGGTTTTAAGTTGTTGCTGAAAGGGTTAATGTTGTGCTAGGGTTTAATGTGGAAGTTGAGAATGATCTTATCTGAGAAGATCAAGTTGTAACTGTGAGAGAGAGAGAGAAGACTGAAGTAATGCTGGAATGCATTATCTGTGAGCAATACTGGATCTAACCAAGCAGTTTGTGCTATCAGATAGATCAAACACTTGTTGATTACTCACATCTTTGACAAGTCTACGACCCTTAACTGGGTAGGCCTCAAAGCCTTTGTAAAATCCTCTAACAAGGTGGTTCACACATGTGAATCTAAAATCCTCTAACAAGGTAGTCTTTAATTGGACTTATCTCCTAACATAGATTGAGATTCCTAACAGGATCTGTTCTGGTGAAGAACATTGTAAGACCTTAACCGGTCTGACCTTAACCAGTCTGGTTTCTATTCTGCAGATAGTGACTTGTGAGTTCCATCTCATCGTGCTTTTTCCCAGTTGGGTTTCCACGTCAAATATCTTGTGTTATGGTTGTATTGCTTTTGTGGGTGAATGCTTTATTCGCATTTTGGTTTGCATGTGTGGTAACTGGTCTGACTGTTAGACTGCTTTACCGGTTTATCTTTAGACTGTGTAAGTGTTTTAGTGCACAGATTTTTGGCATACTAATTCACCCCCCCCCCCTCTTAGTATTCATCAATTGGTATCAGAGCCTACCTTTCTATAAGTTCAACCACTTGGAAAGAAATATGGGGGAATACACCATGAGGGAACTTACTCAATGGCTCACTAAGTCTGAGCAAGCCTATGATGATATTATGGTCAAATACAAGGCATCTCAAGCAAAAAGGAGAGAACATGCAGAGAAGCTGATGGAACTATCTGAAAGCAGTTCTGAAGATGAAGCTAATATGGAAGCCATGATAGCAGAAGTAAACAAGTTGAATGAATCAAACTCCAACTTGAGAAAGGAGTTGGAAGGACTGACTATTCGGTTTAGTCAAGAGCTTGAGAACCGGAGAAAAGCTGAAGATCGGATAAAGGATAGAGATCATGAGATCTCCAAGTTGAAATAAGAGATTAGTGCATTGATTGCTCACCTTCATGAGAGTAGAATGGAAAAGGAAGACATGCAAGGAGAACTGAACATTTCCATCTCTGAAAATGCAAGTCTAATGAAGACAAACACTACTATTTCCAAAGAACTCTTTGAGTCAAAGGAAATACTGGCTAAGTTTCTCAAAAGTACTGTCAAGCTAGAGCAAAAGCTTGAGTCATCTAGACCGACAAAGAATACCAATGGTCTTGGTTTCTCTGGACATGAGGAAGGAGAATCCTCAGGAAAAAATGTTGAAGCATCAAAGAAGCAACCAACACTCAAAGGAAAAGGTAAGAAAAAATTCAAACCTGTTTGCTTTAACTGTCTTAAAGAAGGACACACTGCCAATGTATGTAGGAGCAAAGACTACAATAATTTTCCATATTTTATCAACAATGTACCTAGATCCAATAAGTTCAATGGTCATTGTTATGCATGCAACAAGTTTGGGCAAAAAGAATTTGAATGCAGGTCTGTGATGGATAACACTGGAAGATATCCTCAGAGGACCCAAGGAACTGGTCCTGAATCTTTTGTGAACCGGAACCACAACCGGTTTAATGTCTTCAATCATTAGTCAAGAAGCAGTGGCCATCAAGCGGCAACCAGATGGAGAGAAAGTTGTATGATTTGTCATGGTCATGGTCACACTACTACAAAATGTAGAAGGAAGAATGGAAACATATACAATGGACCTTGGAGAGCACCTAGACTTGTTTGCTATCACTACACCAAACCGGGTCACATTGCAAGATTCTGCATAAGAAGAAAAAGTATATCTGATTATATATCAGTCACTCAGGAAGGAGAAATCGATGTTGAAAAAGTTCAAGGTGACATGAAGAAAACATGGAGGAAGAAACCAACAATGTTGGAAGAGGAACCGGTTTCTACACCTAGTGTGGAAATATCGGAACCGACAAACTAAGCCTCAAAGGCTTAGGGGGAGCAAATGGCGAAATGCTTTCGAACCCCCGGTTTACACCAGTAAAAGACCTTAACTGGTATGCAATACCTATCGCTGGGAAGAAGACCGAAAATGGTAAAAAGGCAAATTAGGGTTTACGCCCTAATAGAGGAGCATTAATGGTGGTAGGTGAAAGACATGTATAAAAGTATTTTTTAAATCATTTATCACTATCTAATTTTGAGCGAAGAGAAGTTTTTCAAGTGCAGAGCGAAGAAAAGGCGATTTGAGCTTAGATTTCAAGAAATTGACAAACCTTGAAAGAGATTCAAATCCAGTTTGCAAGCGGTAGTAGAGAACACAAAGCAGTGATTTGGCAACCGATGAAGAGTGGAGTAAAGCAGAACCAGAAAACCCTAAATTCGCGTTTGAAAGGTATTTTTCGTGTTCTTGAAATACTCTACAATGGTTTCCGCATCTCATACCAGTTCGAGTACATCCATAGAGTCAGAAAGTTTTATTCAGAGGATAATGCTTTATCACAAGTTCCAGCTGGAGTCATAGTTGAAGAGGGAATTTCTGATTATATTGATTGCAAAATAGAAGACCTAGGGTCTTTATCCATTCACACTCAATTAGGTCTAGTTTATAGCAAGGACAAAAAGATAAAACCGGAGTTTAGTGTCTTAGAGAAGAAGAAATTCCACAATGCAATATATTTTCTAGAAGATTTCACGGAGGATCACATCAGAATTATTTTGAGCAGAGTCCATGGTGACAAGATGTACCTGGAGAGGACGCATGATATTATACCTTAGGCAATTCATGTAATCACCAGTTTTTATAACACAGGGGAAGTGCCAACCCTAAGAAAAGTGAGCAAAAGTGAAATAGCCAAGCTCACCAGTTCAACCAGTGATTCACAGGGTATGACAATCAATCCTATCAAGGATGATCTAGTGAAATACACCTACATGGTGATAGGCTATAGAATATTTTCAGCTAACAAGATTAATTTTGTATCTGCTGCAGCGGTAAATGCCGCTTACCAGATGATAAAAGAGGATGCATCTTTTGACTTATGCACCAATATGCAGAGGCAACTCCTGTTGAATCTTAAGGCAATCAAATAGGATAATTCACTGAGTTTTAAGTTTGGACAACTACTGGTAGGGTTGTTCTTCTATTTCCAAGGCTACTTTCCTGGTGTAGGAGATGTCCAGTGGTCCCCTGACCAACCGGTAACCAAACAGATAAAGGAAAGCGTTCAAGCCATTGGAATCGGCTACCCTAAAGTACTGAACAAATATTTTGATGAGTTTAGAAGAAAGATGAGTCAGAGGGTAAGAATCTTAGGTGATATAGTGAATAAATACAAAGATGACATCTGTTTCACTATTCAGGTGGACAAATGTTTAATCGAGCCTGTTGAGCCTAGAATGGAGGAAGTGGAGCCAATGGGCTATGAGGATATGTATGACATGTTGGAAGGGTATGCCTCAACCCTTATTGCCTTGCCTCTTGATCTAAAGGCTAAGAGGACCGGAACCTACTTGGAGAGGATTGCACCAGTTGAAGAAGCATCGGTGAAGAAAGGAAAAGAACCGGCAGCTAAGAAAGCCAAGGCAGTGCCTACAACATCAGCACCGGCTACCACTGCAACTCCAAGAGTGACCAAGCGGTCACCGGAAAAGAAGAAACTAGAGGTAACACCGGAAAAAGTCTTTGAAAGAAAGAGGAAGACTAAGACAAATGAACCAGACTCCGAAGAAACCGAGTTTGATGAAAAGCCGAAGAAGGAAAGACAGACAAAGAAGGTGAAGAAGAATGAACCAGCAGCATTTGCACTAGTAAATATTGATATCTCCTCATACAAACCTTTGACACATTGTCAAAGAATAGTAAAAAATATTAGGAGAAAATTACTTCATGATTTAGTAGACTATTATGATGAATTTAATAATGAGGAGAAAGATGAAGTACTACAGGAAATCATTCTTTATTTGTGTAAAAATGATCGGTCACCATCAGAGATTAAGTCTCAAACACCAGATTCATTATTTAAAGCATTAGATAATAAATGGTGCATTGCCATTGAAAAAGAATAGGAGATTAGGGAGAAATTATTTGCACAATACTTTCCCAAACTCTCAAATTCAAAATTATTTGATGCCCTGGATCAAAATAAAGGTCTCTTTTTCACAAGAAGAAGAAGACTCTGGTTGTTGGAGGGGAGAATTGATGATGTTGAAAAAGATACTCATCAGCATATGGCTCATGATATCGGCTCTCACAAAGCACGAATGGCCAACCTCCAAGTGGAAAAAGAACCGGTTATTTCCAAACCAGATGAGATTTTTGATGAGGAAGGAAACCTGGTGGAAGAACCAATCGACACTATTGATGTCGATGCCCTGGATGTAGAAGATGTCACTTAGGACATACCTTTTGAGGGAACTAAATAGGGGCAACAAGCCGATTAGGGTGGTGAACAGGTTGAGGACACACAGCAAGCGACAAAGGAACAGGAAGAGAAGAAGAAGAGGGATGAAGATGAGAAAAAGAAGAAAGAGGAAGAGAAGAGAAAAGAGGAAGATGAGAAATGAAAAGATGAAGAAAAGAAGAAGCAAGAAGATGATAGGAAAAAGAAAGAAGAAGAGGATAAGGAAGAAAAGAGAAAGAAGGAAGAGGAAGAACAAAAGAAGAAGGAAGAGGAAGAACAAAAGAAGAAGGAAGAGGAAGCAAAGAAGAAGGCAGAAGCATAGCAGAAGTAGAAAGAAGAGGAAGACAAGAAGAAGATGGAAGAGGAAGAGAAGAAAAAGAGAGAAGAGAAAGAGAAAGAAGAGAAGGAGAAGAAAAAGAAGGAAGAAGCAGACAAGACAGCTGAAGCAATGAAGAGCACATAGATGGAGACTCCTAAGGCAACCAGAAGCCAAGCCAAACCGGCTGCTATCTCGAGTCCTATTGATCTCCAATCTGTAAGTGAGTCTGAGCTTATGCAGAGCATCAAGGTTGCCCAAGAGCGCCTTGAAGTCATTCGCAAGAAAAGGGAACAAGATATTATTCAAGTGGTTGTAGACACACTTACCGGTTTAATCCCCGGTACTAATCTTCCTGACACTGAATCATCACTAGCATGGCTCAAGCTTCTATGTACTGTAGTGGATGATCACATGCAGAGTCTGGAAGAAGCAGTAGAGGCCAATGTAAAGAAAGAGCACCAAAAGGCTCTTAATGTTTCTCTAGTTAAAAAGATGAATGAGCTTAGGACTGAATTGCTGAAAGATCAAAAGGACATAAGGAATGCCTTAGATGAGGGAAACTTGCTACTCAGCAAAATCTATCAACCTCATCTATTATATGATGATGTGCTAGCCAAGAAGCAAACACTTCAAATGGACTTATAGTCCTACTTGGGCACATTTAAGACACCTTATGATTCCTTTGTAGCATATGGGCAAACCGTTCACCGGTTCTAGATCCAGTTAGCCAAGATGGAGCAAGAGATCAGTGCACGGTCTAGGGATTTGCAGGAGCTTCAACTGGTATTACTTCCATGACTCCAAATTCTTCAGAAGTGTTATTTGAACCTAGATGCCCTGACAGTCACACAAGAACTGAGCACAACAGATGCCATGGAAGAGCAGGTATCCTAGATGCAGACAGAGAAGGAAGTGGCAACCTCCCTACTTGAGTCCTGGTCTCTATCCATGAAACAATTTTTGCAGGACTATAAATTAGTTTTTGACAAGTATTATTCATTATTGTCATAAACTTATATATATATATGGAAACAGGGTCATTCAGCGGTACTTTGTCATTGTTGGCAAAGGGGGAGAAGTATATCTGGTTTTTGGTTATAAAATTTTGATCTTCTGACATAGGGGGAGAAATATTTGGTTTTGACATTTTGATATATGCTTTGATATATGCTATATGCTCTGATGTCTCAATAATTATGCTATGTATGCAAAATTGCTATACACTATGTTAATTAAGGGATAGTGTATATGCTTAGGGGGAGCAATTTTGTTAATGGCAAGTTTTTGTTGTATAACACTTAGATGTCAAATTTTCATTTTCCTAAGTGTTGCCATCAATGCCAAAGGGGGAGATTGTTGGCATTTTTGTTGTTTATGTTGTGATTGTCATTGATGGACACACACTTGTATTGAGATCCCCTTTATGTGTATGAGCTTGTGCTCAACCGGTATTTGTTCCAACCGATATGTTGTATACTAGTATTTAGACTAGTGGTGATTTTGCAGAATGTGTTTCTCGGTCTGAAGCGACATGTCGACCCCAAGTGGTTCGTAGATCCCAAGCGGCACGAGGGAGAAAAGCGGCACAACACATTCTTACCAGTCTTCATTTTTGTCAAACCGGCAACTGGTATTTTGTATGAACCGGTAATACTCTGTGATGAGTTACCAATCCACCAATTGTTTGACGGTGCCGACACATTGACGATGCTTTTTGTGTCATGTTACTGAGTACATCTAGATGCATTGAACCTAGGAAATTGTAATGTAATCCTATTTGACCAACATGAAATTAGATTCCTTTAAAAGGACATCATGTCTAGGGTTTTAAGTTGTTGCTGAAAGAGTTAATGTTGTTCTAGGGTTTAAGGTGGAAGTTGAGAATGATCTTATCTGAGAAGATCAAGTTGTAACTATGTGAGAGAGAGAGAAGACTAAAGTAATGCTGGAATGCATTACCTGTGAGCAATACTGGATCTAACCAAGCAGTTTGTGCTATCAGATAGATCAAACACTTGTTGATTACTCACATCTTTGACAAGTCTATAACCCTTAACTGAGTAGGCCTCAAAGCCTTTGTAAAATCCTCTAACAAGGTGGTTCACACATGTGAATCTAAAATCCTCTAACAAGGTAGTCTTTAATCGGACTTATCTCCTAATAGAGATTGAGATTCCTAATAGGATTTGTTCTGGTGAAGAATATTGTAAGACCTTAACCAATCTGGTTTCTATTATGCAGATAGTGACTTGTGAGTTCCATCTCACCGTGGTTTTTCCCAGTTGGGTTTCCACGTCAAATATCTTGTGTTATGGTTGTATTGCTTTTGTGGGTGAATACTTTATTTGCATTTTGGTTTGCATGTGTGGTAACCAGTCTGACTGTTAAACTGCTTTACCGGTTTATCTTTAGACTGTGTAAGTGTTTCAGTGCACAGATTTTTGGCATACTAATTCACCCCCCCCTCTTAGTATTCATCAGTGTCTTCACCTTCTGATGTACTTTATTCTTCTTTTGTATGGCCATCTATTTTTCTTGTTCAGCCTTTGCTTTGCATAGTTCACAAAAATCAATGAGTGCTTGCCCCTTTAATTTGGATATATCCACATTGGGCAACACTATTGGTTTAGACAAATCAACTTTGAAACTATTATTTTTCACCTTCTTCTCTTTACCTTTGGCCGGTTGGACCAAGACAATAGCTTGGGAGGCTTGTTGACCCTTGGTTGGTTTCTCCGTAGAGGCAACACTTTGGTCGGTTCCTATAGCCTCTGTGGTGTCTTTTGGTGTCTCAGCTACAACATTTTTAGTGCTCAAAGGTGCTTGAGAGGTCTGTTATAGAGTAGTATCTTCTCTTGTTGTAGACTTGTGACCTTTGGTGCCTTGTGCTGTATCTTGAGGAGCTTCCGTAGAGATAGGTTGAGTGATCGGTGGATAAGGTTGAACTTGTTCTAAAATAGATTCACCAGATACAAGTTTTGCATATGTAGTGCCTTCTATCATCTCCTATTCTGGTTCCTCTATATCCATGACATCTTCATCTATTTGAATAGTGTCAGCTGGGTCTTGTTCGGTAACATCAAGACCGTTCTCGGTGACATCAGGATCGTGCTCGGTGACATCAACAATTTCAATTGTAGATTGTTCACCAGCATCCTTTATTTTGAAGATTTCCTGCCACTTTGCTTTTGTCTCATTTTCTACGTCAATATATAGCCCATTCATCAGTTTTAAAGCTCTCTGTTTGACAAGAAACTTTGAATTGTAGGTTGTTAGATATTCCTTTATTTCAGCTACTGACATATCAGGAAATAGATGGACTAGACTTCTTTCTCTGATTTGTTTCTCTGAGTCCATTGCATACTTCCACCTATTATCAATATGCAAGTAAAGTTCATTTGGAAGTGACTTTACTAGTTCCAATGGAGCTAACTGAAACTTTAGAAGTGTGCAGATGACAGCTTCTTCAATTTGTCTCTTCTCATCTGCACTAGAAATAATGATGAGAAGAGACAAATTGAAGAAGCTGTCAACACTATGTATATTTACCTTCTTGCTCTTGACAATCTGGAATTTGTTTGCATCTTCAAATTCTGTATCACTAGACTCTTTTGCCAAAATGAGTCTCCGAGTAGATTTCTTGTATGTCTTTGTTACCTTGGGAGTAGTAACACTCTTTTGTTTCTTACTCAGTGATGCTGCAGATGCTCTTGTATTAGGTCTCTTTGTTGGAGGAGTCGGTAGGGCCTTTGAAGTGTCCTGTTTCTTTCTTTTTAACACTTTACCCTTAGGCAATTCAGTGCTCAGTGTTATAACTGCCTCTTGAGCTTTTGATTCCTCTTCGGTGATGGCAAGAGTTCCTTTGACAGGTGTAGAGGAAGAATCTTCTCCAAAATTTCTCCATTAAAACCTTTATCATCTTTATTGCTTTTCTTGTAGCTTTGGGTACTACAATGTTCATTTTTACCTTTTCCTTTACTTCTTCATATGTTCCATATCTTAGCTTGGTAGCATGCCTGGGCAATGTAAAAAATGCATCAATTTGTTGTTTTGTGATGTCAAAGTCAATCTCGTAACCCATTGGTGACAAGGATTGAGTCCTCAGTTCCACAACATTCACATAACAGTAGTCAGTGTCTACCTCAAAGCATATATCATCTTTATATTTCTCCTCTAACTGGGGTGGAATTCGATACCTGTTGTGCATCTTCTCCTGAAATTTACTGAAATAATCATCCATGATATCATTGAAATTATCTCCTAACTTCTTGATGAAGTCATTAATCTGATGGGTGATTGGTCGGTGTAGCTCCCAAACTACTTTACCGATTGATGGAAAGAATTTTTCAAAGTAGAAAAACATGCATACAAGAAGTAAACCAAACTTTAGTGTATTTGCCGAGTTGTTCTTCATTGGCTTCCTTATTGTGTTCAGATTCTCAAACAGGTTCTTCAATAACACTTCACATAAGTCAACTTTCATTCCCTTTTTCATAATTTTATAAGCTAAGTCAACTACTGCACAGGGTACACTATCTTCCCTAGCTGATTGGAAGAAACAACCAATTACTCTAATAGCAAACTTAAGTTCTGTATCAGTGACATTGTTCAATTTCAGTCCTCTGTAATCAAATTCCACTCCGGTTAAACTGATCAATTCCTTCTGTGATATCATCTTCTGAGTTCGTGCATGATCATAGATAGGATAACCGGTGATTACATGAATGATTTCCTTGGTGATTTTAAATGGTTGCTCTTCTAGCCACATGAAATCATCATGAACTCTTCTCAAAACAAATTTGACCCACTAGGGTTTGAACACATGAGGATAGGTTAGGGCTTCAGTCAATCCTTTGATTTTGATGTGTTCATACTTGTTGTTTAATACACCATCGGTACATAATTCGTCATAGGTGTCTCTGTTTTCAACATGACCGAGTTCTTCAACATGACATTTGGTGAAGAATCTCACATCTTTGATTAACAATACTCTGTCCGGGATGAGTGAAAAGGCGGTTTTGTCATCCAGTTCGGAGGTGACTTTAGGAGTCAAAGAGTATTTCAGTGAGAGCTTCTCTACATTCTTGACAACTATGGGATCTTGGATCTTGGGCACCATTTAGGATTTCAGGTTAAAAACTAGTAAAGAGTCCTTAGGGTTTTAGAATTCCAAATGACAGATACTTTATACTTAGCAAATAATGGCAACAAGATCAGTAAACCAACTTAACAATATGTTGAGATTTGATGTAAATACCCTGGATTTTCTTTGAATGAGGTTTTGATCACCTTGGAATCGCTTTGCTCTGCTCTTTCGAAAACTTGGTGAATGAAAATGACTACGAAAATGCTTTCAAGTACACAAAATACCTTATCGGGCTCCGTGTGGGTTAGGTCAAAAATATTAAATGCACTCGGTTCCTTTTTAACCGATTTACTCTCCTTTTTGTTTTAACTGAGTAACTAAGCTTCCTTCATTTACTGACTTGACAAGCTTCCTGTAAAGTGCTTCAAAGACTTTGATAAAATTTCAAACTTACTAATGCATCTTAACTATGCAGATTTTGAATTTAGTACATAATAGAATAGGAACTGTTATGATTTTAACCTTAAGAGAATGTAGTCCCTTCATACCTTTACCGATTAATTTGGAATAGGTGCACCTAACTCGGTAGGTAAGGTGCTTTCTTCATTTGACACAATTTCCTTCTTTTTCCAAATCATCTGTAATTTCTCTTTTATTTCTTCGGTGTCTTTTCTAGGTTGATCTTTGTAATCTCCAGCCAAGTGTCCAACTTTGTGACAATGAAAACATGCCATACCAGGATTTCTCCATGACCTTTGGTTGTTCATTCCAAACATTATAAAATAGTTAGCACTAATATGTCCATATCTTCCACAACATTCACACCATATCCTTGTACTGTAATCCCATGGTACTACTGCATATTGTTGGTAAGGATCTATGTAAGTTCGGTAGCCTCTAGTGTTTGCTCGGTCTGCAGTCCACATGTAGTTCTTTTGCTTAAACCAACACTTCTCGGTACTATGTCTATATCTATTGCAGTTTCTACAAAACCCTTTGAATTTTGCCTTCTGATAATTGTTAATAGACTTTGTCCTACATTGATTAGATGTGTGACCATATTTATTGCAATTGTAACAATAACCATTGGACTTAGTGATATTCAGTTGCTTACCTTTTCTGATTTGTGCATATGTTGGCAGTGTGACCTTGATTTCCATAGTAGTTGCAAATAGGCTTCTTTCTTTTGATGTTATTCCTATTTCCAGCTTGCTTTGATGATTCTCCTATCTCGGTAGTATGAATTCCTTTCTCGGTAGAGTCTTTTCCTTTGTAACCGAGTCCTGCATCTTTGTTGGGTCTTCTTGTATTCAGTTTCTCATCCAACATCTTTGATGCTTCATAACTCTTCTTCAGTGTTTCTTTGGATTTCTTCTCTGTTTCAAGTTCATCGGTCAACCTTGATACTTCAAATTTCAATGCTTGATTTTCATCATTCTTCAGAATTGCTTAATGATGTGCATAACCTAGTTGATCTGTTATATTTTGTTGAATCGCAGTCAACCTTATGATTTCATCATTTTTATCAGATACTAAGACTTCAAGTTGTTGTTTCTCTCTTCCTACTCTTGCTTTATCCTTAGCTATCCTTAATGCATCTAGATTTTCAGTCATTTGTGTGCTGAAATGTTCATGTTCTCTTTTCATCGCTTTTAGTTGATCAGCCAATGCTTTGTTCTTTTCTTTCAATACTTCAATCATTTCTTCAGTCTTTTTAGATATACTATTCTTAGATGATGTCTCAATTAGTTCCACTAACTCTTGAGAGTCCTACAAATCATCAGATGATCTTCTTCTTACTTTCAGAGATTTTTGCATCTGTTTTTGCATGTCTACAATCACTTGATTAGCATGATCTAGCTCTTCTTGCAGATACACAATCCTCCGAGATTGTTTATAGCCTTCCATTGATAAGATCTTTCTCTTTAGGCAGTTAAACCCTTTTCCAAGATTCAAGCTCTGATACCAATTGTTAGGCCCAATATGGAAAGCTAATGTACTGAGAGGGGAGGGGGTGAATTAGTACTCCAAAAAATTTCTTGAATAATAACTTTACTGTTATGCATATACCGAATAGTGTAGTAACATAAAATAAAGCTAAAACAAATAGATAACAATCATACATGATTCACTCCATAACACATATATTTTGGTTACACAGAAACTTTTGGTTAGAGAGAAAAACTGCAGTGGGGATGGCACCCACAACTTCACTACTGCAATAATAAAGAGTGCTCGGTTAGAGCTACATATTAGCTATTTCTGATAGCTTACCCTGTTATGAGTAACAAGATCTGTTAGATCTACCTTGCTAAAGTATTTTACAACACTTAATCTAAATGTTGCACCTGGTTAGAGGCTTTACAATTTATAGACTTGATTAGAGTCTTTTACCCTGTTAAAGGTTTCTCTTTCAACTTCACAATATTACAATAAAATCATTACAAATATCTACAACTTTACATTTGAAATGGTATAGCAGATTCTATATACTAAAAATAGATTACCTTGATTATAGCATATCTCGATAACCCAAATAGTAACTCGGTAAACCCTTATGTTTACTGTGTTCTTCGACTGTTCTTTGAAAACCTTCTCGATGACCTCTGTGTCTCTGTAACAGTCTTCTTACACACATACATACACCCTTAACTCATGCTATATAAATAGATCTCTTAAGACGGTGATCCAATTCATTGCTTCGATCTTACAAACATGATTCCTCGAATGAATAACTATACAAAAATATTTCATTGGTTAGATGACCTCGAAATCATACGCAATCTTCTAGTGCAATTTCCAATGTGATAACGGTTAGATGTGCCTCGATCTTGTAACACGTTTTCATATGTATGTCTAGGTTCAATGAATCTGGTAGCACGTTTCACTCGGTGTATATCAACTCAGTGTGTCATCTTTGCTACTTGGTAGACAGCTCGGTGTATACTGAGTTCTATGACTGCTTTCTTCTGTAACCGACTAGACTGTGCATACTGACTTCTCTATGTATACCGACTGCATGATTTGGTAGTGTTAACTGACTAGAGTATATAGTATAACTTTGACATAAAACTAATGGCAATCTGATAAGTAGTAACAAAGAAGCTAGAAGGACATACAAGCCTAACCCCAAATATCAAAGATACAGATTTAAGAAGAATGAACACAAATCTTGTTATCTTGCTAATGAAGGAGTGACTAATGATTCTGATGAGGATCCGGCAGACAATGGATGGATCTTTTGTTGCTATAACAGAAGATCAGCCGACACCTACAGTCCAACTGGTAGAGCAGGCCTTGGCAGCTAAAATTGAAGTAAAGGATGAATGGATCATTGTTTCGGGATGCTCACATCATATGACAGGTGATAAAGGTAAATTCTTGAACTTTCAAGAATATAATGGAGGTCTAGTGAGATTTGGAGATGATAAAGCTTGTCTGATCAAAGGTAAAGGTACAATATCTCTTGATGGTAAGCATAACACTGACAATGTTTACTATGTTGAAGGTTTAAAGCATAATCTTTTGAGTGTTGGTCAATTAGTTGAGAAAGGATTTTAGTTACAATTCAAAAATGGAAAATGCAAAATCATGAATAGAACTGGTTTAGAAATTGCAACCGGTAATCAAACTAGAGGTAATATCTTTCATTTGAATAACAGTGAAAAGACATGCTTGATTGCACATATTGATGAAAGTTGGCTATGGCATAAGAGACTATGTCATGTAAACTTTGATTGCATGGTGAAAATCAGTACTACAAAGGCAGTTAGAGATTTACCTAAAATTGTCAAACCTCACATGACAGTATGTAAGGAATGTCAATTTGGAAAACAAGTTAGAACTACCTTTAAAAGTATTCTAGAAAAATCCAATAATGCTCTTGACTTAATTCATACTGACTTATGTGGTCCAGCTAGAACCAAAAGCTTGCAAGGTGATAGATATTTCATGATAATCATTGATGACTATTCTAGAATGTGTTGGGCTACTTTTCTCAGAGAAAAATCAAAAGCACTTGGGAAGTTCAAACTGTTCAAAGCAATGGTAGAAAATGAAACCGGTAAGAAAATCAAATGTCTAAGATCAGATCAAGAAGGAGAATTTACATCTAAGGAATTTAATGCATTTTGTGAAGTCAATAGAATCAGAAGATAGCTATCAGCACCTCGGACACCACATCAAAATGGAGTTGTTGAAAGGAAAAATAGAACTATCTTGGATGCAGCTAGAAGAGTGTTATCAGAAGCAAATCTACCACATGTATATTAGAGAGAAGCAATAAGTACAACAGTCTATACATTCAACAAAGTTCACATCAAAGGTGAAATCGGTAAGACCCCTCATGAACTATGGTTTGGTATTACTCCTACTCTTAAATATTTTAGAGTATTTGGAAGTAAATTCTATATTAGAAGAGATGAGTATATTGAGAAATTTGATCCTAGAAGTGATGAAGGAATATTTCTTGGTTATTCATCTAAAAGTAAAGCATATAGATGTTTTAACAAAAGATTGCAGAAAATTGTTGAGAGTACAAATGTGAAGATTGATGAACAATTCAGAGGAACTTCAAGGTATATAGATTCTAAATTGGCAACATAAATTCTAACAAATGAACCTACACTGAACCCATCGGTATAGAATGAAGATCCAGTTACACCGGTACCATCTGAAAATTCCACTGTGACTGAGGAATAGCAGCAAACAAAGACACCCCAATATGTAAGACTAAATCATTCTGAAGATCAGATAATTGGAAACAAGTATAAAGGACTTATGACAAGAGGAGGATTGTCAAATGAAGAGGTATGTCTTATTTCTCAAATTGAACCATCATCAGTTAATGAGGCATGTGAAGATAAATATTGGATTAAAGCTATGGAAGAAGAATTAGAACAAATTGAGAAGAATAACACTTGGACATTAGTTCCCCGACCTAAAGATAAAAATGTAATTGGAACCAAATGGGTATTCAGAAACAAACTTAATGAAGATGGTAAGGTTATCAGAAATAAAGCAAGACTAGTGTGTAAGGGATATTCTCAGAAAGAAAGAACTGATTACAATGAAACCTTTGCACCGGTAGCCAGAATTGAGGCAGTCAGATTATTTTTGGCTTTTGCAGCACACAAGAACTACAAAGTATATCAAATGGATATTAAATGTGCATTTCTGAATGGAGATCTTGAAGAAGAAGTTTACATTGAACAACCTGATGGATTTTCTTTGATAGATAACAAAGATATGGTTTGCGGGTTAAAGAAAGCTTTGTATGGATTGAAACAAGCTCCAAGAGCTTGGTATGCAAGATTGGATAAGTATCTGTTAAAGATTGGGTTTTTTAAAGGTAATGCTGACAACAACTTATATTATAAAGTGACAAATGATGACATCCTGGTTATAGAATTTTTTGTTGATGATATAATCTTTGGAGGAGAAGATGGATTATGTAAAGAATTTTCTATTGAAATGCAGTAAGAATTTGAAATGTCTATGATTGGAGAAATAAAATTCTTTCTAGGATTGCAGATTTCACAGACTGATAAATGTATATTCTTGAGTCAATCCAAGTACTTAAAGGAGTTACTAAAGAAATTTGGGATGGAGAACTCTAAACTGGTAAGCACACCTATGACTACAAATGACAAACTATCACTAAGGGGTGAATCTACACTTGTTAATCCAACTAGGCACAAATCTATGATAGGAGGTTTACTGTATTTGACACAAACCAGACCTGATATCATGAATGCAGTATGTATTGTTTCAAGATTTCAGAGTAATCCTAGAGAAAATCATAAATCAGCAATAAAAAGGATTTTCCGGTACTTACAAGGCACAACAAATCTTGGATTATGATATCCTAGAGATGAAAACTTTGAATTATGTGCATACACAAATGCAATTTGGGCAGGAGATGTGGATGATAGAAAAAGCACCACCGGAGGGGCATTTTTTCTTGGAAACGGATTAGTTTCTTGGTTGAGTAAGAAACAAAGTAGTACATCCTTATCAACAACAGAATCAGAATATTTTGTAGCAACAACTAATTGTACACAGGTACTATGGCTTAAACAAATGTTGAAAGACATAAAGGTAAAATGCAAGGAACCTATAACTATCTATTGTGATAACACTGCAAAAATTGATATATCTAAGAACCCGGTACTACATTCTAAAACCAAACATGTTTCTATCAAACTAAATTTTCTAAGGGAGAATGTTGAAGCAAAAGAAATAAAGTTGGTTTATGTGAATACTAAAGAGAAAATTGCAGATATTTTCACTAAACCTCTGCCTAAGGAGACTTTTGAATATCTTAGAGATTAGCTTGGGGTCATTCCTCCACCAATAGATACTTAGGAAGTTGATATCTATCATCAACCGACAGAATTAACTGAAAAAACTTTTACTCCGGTCTTTGATGAGGAAGCTACTTCTTAGGGGGAGTAGTTGGTATACTGTATTGATTGGTATTTGGTATAGGAACTTGGCTTGGTAGTAACTTTGGCATTTGATGTCAAAGGGGGGGAGATTGGTATGGAAAAACACAAGGAAACACATGTTACTCTCAGGGGGAGAGATTGTTTTTGATAATTATTGGTATTTTGGTATTTGAAATTTTTGTTTTGGCACTATGATGGTTTTTCCATCTTGTGTTGCCATCAATGCCAAAGGGGGAGATTGTTGGTATTTTGGTATGGTTTTTTCATTGATGTCAACACCTACTAAACTTTATCAACTCTAGCACTTTGAAGAATCAACAATATTCACCGGCAAGCAAATGACTTATGCATAGTCACCGGTATCTGGTACACCGATAGGATATAATGATCACCGACACTTGGAAGGACTTGGTTATGTCGAAGACAGCGTGTGGAAACCTTGTCTTGGAGATTTGTTTATTGGTATATTCGTATTTGCATATTTGATGTTATCGGCAAATAGGTCCAGGTTATACACCGACAGGTTTATCTTTTCTAGATCAGCATGGCACGCTATGGAGATGAATTATTATTGTTGTAAATGCATTAAGATGACATGTTGAATTGTTTATTGCATCGGGCATTAATTTATTTGTAAAATGATTTTATTGTAATATCTTGTAGAGCCGACCTACTAAAATTGGTCTTAGGTTATGATATAAATATAAGATCTTATTTGTAAGATTGGTAAGGGAGTGTGAAAAAGAATTGTGTGATGGTATATGCGAGATTGAGCAGAGCTATACATGCAGACATCATTTGAAGGTGAAGCAAGGTTTTTTTTGAAAGCATATCAGAACTACAGTGGTATTGAATCCAACAAGGAAGATGCTATTTTGAGCAGTACATCCTTATTGGATTTAACCATCCAATTGTAGTCAGTGTGACTCCTATTTTGTGATTGAGTAATGAGCTCTAGGCACTTGGCCTTTTTGCATGTGTAGACCCCATTTGTATACACTTACTATCTGCAGTAGTATCATCTGATTGTGGGTAAGGTTTCCCATCGTGGTTTTTCCCCTTATAGGGTTTCCATGTACAAATATTGGTGTTATGTGTTGTAAATGACTGTCTTTTTATTTCATGCATTAATCTTTACCGGTATTTCAAATATCTGATAAAACTGTCCATCCGTATAAAAGACTAGTTCACCGGTATTAAGCAGTAAGTTGGTTAATTTGTTTTGTTTAGAATTTATTTGACAATTGATTCACCCCCCATCTCAGTTGTCTCTAGGACCTAACAAACCATAGATCTCCAGAAGGATAAGTGTTGACATCAATGACAAAACTAATGCAACACATCAATAATACCAACAATATCCCTCTTTGGCATTGATGGCAACACTAGATGGAAAAACATCTAAGTACCAAAGCAAAATGCCAAAAGCCAAAAACCAACAATCTCCCAAAATAGAGATCAATACCAGAAATCAAAAACCAAAATGCAGAGAGTGTATATCTCTCCCCAAAAGAATAATCTCTCCCAAAAGATAATGTTTTTCCATAGATATCTCTCCCCCTTTGACATCAAATGCCAAAGAAATAAATAAAATATACCAGAATATACAACCAACTACTCCCCCTAAGAAGTAGCTCTCCTCCATCAAAGCTAGAAAAATGTTTCTCTATTAGTTTATGTTAGTTTGATGTCAATCTTCAATCATCTAAGTCTCTTCCAGTGAGGGTATTACTCCAAGCTGCTCTCTGAGATATTCAAAAGTTTCCTTAGGCAAAGGCTTTGTAAAGATATCTGCAATCTGCTCTTTAGTATTCACATAAACCAATTTCACTTCATTTGCTTCAACATTCTCCTTCAGAACCTTATACTTAATAGAAACATGTTTAGTCTTAGAGTGAAATACCTCATTCTTTGATATGTCAATTGTTGTTGAATTGTCACAATAAATGATTATTGTTTCTTTGCATTTTACCTTTATGTCCTTCAATATTTGTTGCAATATATTTTGATTATGCTATTGATAATAATGTACAACTTTGCTTTTTGCTTAACCAAGAAATCAATCTACTACCAAGAAATAATGCACCACCAATGGTACTCTTTCTGTCATCTACATCTCCTACCCAATTTGCATCGGTGTGGGCACATAAATCAAAATTTTCATTTTTAGGATACAATAAACCAAGATTTGTTGTGCCTTGAAGGTACCATAAAATCCTTTTTACTGTCGATTCATGATTTTCTTTAGGATTACTCTAAAATCTTGAAACAATACATACTGCATTCATTATATCAGGTCTTGCTTGTGTCAAATATAGTAAACCTCCAATCATAGATTTGCATCTTGTCGGATTAACAGGAGTTGAATCATCCTTTAATGATAATTTGTAAGTTGTAGTCATAGGAGTACTTACCGGTTTAGCGTTTTCCATACCAAATTTCTTTAGTAGTTCTTTCAAGTATTTTATTTGACATATGAATATACCTTTATCAGTTTGTGAAATTTGCAATCCTAAGAATTTTATCTCACCAATCATAGACATTTCATATTCTTCCTGCATCTTGTTAACAAAGTCCTTATACAATCCATCTTTACCTCCAAAAATGATATCATCAACAAAAACTTCAATAACCAAGATGTCATCATTAGTCACTTTGTAGTATAAGTTATTGTCGGTGTTACCTTTAGTGTAACCAAGCTTCAAAAGATATTTGTCCAATCTAGCATACCAAGCTCTAGGAGCTTGCTTCAATCCATACAAAGCTTTCCTTAATCTGCAAACCATATCTTTATCATTTGTCAATGAAAATCCATCAGGTTGTTCAATGTCAAATTCTTCCTCAAGATCACCAATCAAAAATGTACATTTTACATCCATCTGATAAACTTTGTAGTTCTTATGAGCTGCAAATGCAAGAAATAATCTAACTGCCTCAATTCTAGCTATCGGTGCAAAGGTTTCATTATAATCAATTCCCTCTTTCTGTCAATATCCTTTACAAACTAATCTTCTTTGTTTCTGATTACCTTACCATCTTCATTAAGTTTATTTCTAAATACCCATTTAGTTCTAGTTACATTTTTGTCTTTAGGCTAGGGAACTAAAGTCCATGTATTGTTCTTTTCAATTTGTTCTAATTCATCTTCCATTGCTTTTATCCAATGTTCATCATGGCATGCTTCAATAATAGTTGTTGGTTCAATTTGATAAATTAAGCATACCTATTCATTTGTTGGTCTTCCTCTTGTCATAACACCTCGATACTTATTCCCAATTATCTGATTTTCTAAGTGATCCAGTCTTACATATCTGGGTTTATTCTGATGTTGATGTTCTTCAGTCACAGTGGAATTCTCTGATGATGTCGGTGTGACTGGATCCACATTTTGTATTGGTGCACTCTGTAGTGGTTCATTTATGATCATCTCAACTACTGGTTCAGAATCTACAGAGCTTTTATTTCCTCTAAACTATTCATCTATCTTCACATTAGCACTCTCAATAATCTTCTGTAATTTTTTATTAAAACATCTATATGCCTTGCTCTTAGATGAATAACCAAGAAATATTCTTTCATCACTTCTAGGATCAAATTTACCAACATACTCATCTCTCCTAATGCAACATCTACTTCCAATTATTCTGAAATACTTAAGAGTAGGAGTATTACCAAACCATAGTTCATAAGGGGTCTTACCAGTTTCACCTTTGATGTGAACTCTGTTGATAGTGTAGACTACTGTAATTGCTGCTTCTCTCCAGTACATGTGAGGTAGATTAGCTTCCAATATCATGCTTCTAGATGCTTCCAAAATAGTTTTATTCTTCCTTTCCATAATGCCATTCTGCTGAGGTGTCTAGGGTGCTGATAGTTGTCTTTTGATTCCATTCACTTCACATAATGTATTAAATTCCTTAGATGTAAATTCACCTCCTTGATCAGATCTCAAACATTTGATTTTCTTACCGGTTTCATTCTCTACCATTGCCTTAAATAACTTGAATTTTCCAAAAGCTTTTGATTTCTCCCTGAGAAAAGTAACTCAACACATTCTAGAATAATCATCCATAATTAGCATAAAGTATCTATCTCCTTGTATACTTCTTGTTCTTGCCGGACCACACAAGTTAGTATGAATTAAATCAAGAACATTATTGGATTTCTTATAAATACTCTTAAAAGTTGTTCTAACTTGCTTTCACATTTGACATTCCTTATATACCAGATTATGAGGTTTCACAATCTTAGGTAAGTCCCTTACTGCTTTAGTTGAGCTGATCTTTACAATGCAATCAAAATTTACATGACAGAGTCTCTTATGCCATCGCCAACTTTCATCAATATGTGCAATCAAGCAATCTTTATCACTATTATTCAAATGAAAGATATTACCTTTAGTCTGATTATCGGTTGCAAATGTCCAATCCGGTTCTGTTTCTAATTTTGCATTTCCCATTCTTGAATTGTAACTGAAATTTGTTTTCAACTAATCGACCAACACTCAAAAGATTATGCTTCAATCCTTCAATATAATAAATATTGTCAGTATTATGCTTACCATCCAAAGATATAGTGCCTTTTCCTTTGATCAAACAAGCTTTATCGTTGCCAGATCTTACTAGATCTCCATTGTATTCCTGAAAAGATAAGAATTTACTCTTATCACTAGTCATATGATGTGAACATTCGCTATCAATGATTCATTCATCTTTCTCTTCAATTTTAGCTACCAAGGCCTGCTCTACCAGTGGACTAGTAGGTGTCAGTTGATCTTCTAATATTGCAACAAAAGCCCATCCATTGTCTTTCAGTTCTTCATCAGCATAGTAACATGATTTATCTCTATTCTTCTTAAATTTGTATCTCTGATATTCAGGGTAAAGCTTATATGATCTTTTAGCTTCCTCTCTTAATCTTTCATGTCTATCAAGACATCTAGATTCTATGTAACCAACTTTATTGCAATTGAAACATTTAAATGGTTCTTTACCTTCATACTTACTTCCAATTGGACTTTTAAGAATCTTTCTTGCAAATAGTGCTTCAAGTTCTTCCAGTTCTTCATTTTCCCTTCTGATATCTTCAAGTTCTCTTGCATAAAGTGTTTTCCAATCAGATGATGATGATGATGATGATGATGTTGTTGTAGATGATGATGCTTTGAAGGCTAAATCAGTTTTTAATGTAGCAATAGGATCAAATTCCTCAAGCTCAAATGTTGAAAGTTTACCAACCAGGGTATCTCTAGAAACTGATGTATTAGGCATTGTCCTAAATTCATTAATAGTTGTTACTTTCATTTTGTAAGCTGGTGGCAAAGTTCTTAACACCTTAGAAACAATTTCATCTTCACTTAAGGAACCTGCACAACATTGTATACCCAAAACAATTTCATTAACTCTTTCCATAAAAGTAGAAATTCTTTCATCTTCTTCCATTTTTAAATTTTCATACCTGACCCGGTAACATTCCAGTTTTGCAATCTTGACAGTGGTATCTCTTTCATTCAAAGTCTCCAATTTATCCCAAATAGCTTTAGTAGTAGATCGGTTTGATAATCCCATGATTTGTTGATCTGATAATGTGCTCAAAAGTTCTTCCCTTGCTTTACAATCATTCTCCTGATCCTTGGTCAAATTTGGTTGATTAGGTTGACTTGAAGTAGGACCAACATACCCATTCTTAGTAACTTCCCATATATCTCTTTCAATGCAATTAATATGTGTCTCTATTTTGATCTTCTTTATACCATAGTTAGTTCCATCAAGTTTTAGATTGTCCTTCTTGAAAATGTTAGTTGCCATAGGATCTCCTCAAGTTGTCAGGCTTTTGCAAAAAGAGGACTTAGCTTTGATACCAATTGTTAGGAACTAGAAGGACAAGTAAGAGTGGGGAGGGGGGTGAATCGGTTTTCAATGAATTTCAACCCAAATATAAATTATTTCAACTTAATACTTAATACTAGTAAACCAATCTTAATGTCAGTAAAACAGATTAGCAATGAATAACCATACCAGTGAAACTTAATGCATGGACCATAAAGAGAAACAACATTCACAACACATAACAAATATATTTTTGAAGTGGAAACCCTGTAAGGGGAAAAACCATGATGGGAAACCTTACCCACAATCAGATGATAGTACTGCAGATAGTATGTGTATACAAATGGGGTCTGGACATGCAGAAAGGCCAACTGCCTAGAGCACACTGCTCAAATGGGAGTCACAATGACTACAGTAGGATGGTTAAATCCTAGAGTAATTTACTACTTCAAAGTGCATCTACAATGCTAGATTCAGTACCGGTTTAAGCTCTGATAAACACCTTCAAACCTTCCTCTAACCTTCAAATGATGTCTGCTTGATTCGCTCTATGATATGCTCACATGATCTTCAATATTAGCTCATACCAAATACCATACCACACTATACCATATTATTACATTCATCTCAAAAATGAGATCTTACATTTATACAAAACCTAAGACCAAATGTCTAGGTCATCTCAGGGTAAGTGCAAGAAGTTGTGTCCACTTTTTGGCCAAAAAGTGGAAGTTTTTCCTCTTTTTTTTTTTTTTTAATTTCATTCCGTTTGACATAAATATTTGAGGAACTTAAAGAATGAATCTTGAAAAATTCAATAATAGAAAATGTAGTGCTCGAAGTCTACTTTCCAAATATGTAATTTATTTTAATACCCAGATCTTAAAAATGAAGTTTGAATAGGCATTACTAAAACCTATAGTTTAAAAGTCGACAAGCATAATTTGACCTAACTGAAATTATTTTTATAAATCCTTTTGGGAAAAGATCTATAACTCACTCACCTTTGATGAGAATATTTTTTTGTAATTTTTTTCTGCATATTTTTTTTTTGTTAATTTTTTATTAGGCTTAATCATTGTTTTGAAAAATTCTCGTGTACGGCAAGCATAATTTGACCTAAACTTAACAATTTTTTTTTTTTTTTTTAAAACTATATAGAATTGTCTCTAGTTTGATACCATATAATTTTTATTTCAAAAAACTTAGAAACAAAAAAGTTATTAAAAAACTAAAAAACCATGTTATTTCAAGTTTATAGACCTCTTTCATTAGTAATTATTGTAAAAATAAAAATATTGATCAATTTTTTAAAAAAATTATATATTTAGAATCTAGACAGTCTCTGCTATAATGGGTTTTCATTTTTTTTTTAAAATATGAAAATTTGGTGTTTAGATATATTTTTCAAGTCATTATTTCATATGAAGATTGATTTGGCCTTCAAGTTGTAGGTCAAACCAGGTCCAAGCCTAAGAGTCGACTCTCCAAGCCATTTCCCAAGCCAAAACCGAAGCTACAACTGAACCAAAGTTGAAATTTTTAGAAACGGGATCCTATTTACGAAACGGGATCCCGTTTCCCTTTTTTTAATTTTTAATTTTTTTTTTTTTTAAACAAACTCTATATACATGAAATATAAAATTTAAGTTTAAGTCACATTTCCCTTTGTCTTTTTCCTTTCTTATACTTTAAGTTATATTTTATGTATATATTAGCAAGATGTTTGAGAATGGTTTTAGATCTCTAGGAGTTATAATAAAGATTCTAGATTTTAGAAGGTCTTATAAATTGTGACGTAATAGGACCTATAATGTCATAATAAAACTTATTATGTCATAATAAGTCCCATTGGTACATAATAGGTCCTAATGTGTCATAATAGGTCATATTGTGTCATAATAGGTCCTATTGTGACATAATACAACCCCTTAAGAGGACATGCCATGTCATAATAGATCCTATTATGTCATAATACCCCTTAAGAGGATGTATTATTACATTATACCCCTTAGTAGGACCTATTGAAGGGTATTATGTAACAATAGGACTGATTATGACACAATAGGACCTATGATGACATAATAGGTCATATTATCTCTTCATAGGTCCTATTATGACATCATAGGTCATATTATGTCATTAAATACCTTAAGAGGAACTATTATAACTTTATACTCCTTAGTAGGACTTGTTAAGGGGTATTATGTCATAACAAAACCTATTGTGACATAATAGGACCTATAATGTCATAATATGACCTAGTATGTCATAATATGTCCTTTTGTGACATAATAGGTCCTTTTGTGTCATAATATCCCTTAAGAGGACCTATTATGACATTATACCTCTTACTAGGACCTATTATGACATAAGACCCCTTAGTAGGACCTATTATGACATAATAAGATCGATTATCATATAATAGGACCTATTATGTCATATAGGTCCTATAATGTCATAAGACCCCTTAAGAGAACCTGTTATGTCATAATTGGTCATATCATGTTATAAGAGGACCTATTATAGCATTATGCCCCTCAGTAGGACCTATTAAAGGGTATTATGTCATAAAAGAACCAATTATGACATAATATGATTTATGATGATGTAATAGGTCCTATTATGTCATCGTAGGTCCTATTATGACATCATAGGTCATATTATGTCATAAAACCCCTTAAGAGGACCTCTTATGACTTTATACCCCTTACTAGGACATGTTAAGGGGTATTATGTCATAATAGGACCTATTGCGATATAATAGGACCTATAATGTCATAATAGGTCCCATTGTGACATAATAGGTCCTATTACGACACAATACGACTTATTGTGTCATAATACAACCTAGTATGTCATAATACGACCTATTATATCATAAGACCCCTTAAGAGGACCTATTATAACATAAGACCCTTTAGTAGGACCTATTATGACATAGGTAGAGAAAGATAAGTTGGTTGGAAGAGAGACATGGTATGTTTAGATAGAGTTGAGGGGTATTATGTCATAAAAGGACCTATTGTGACATAATAGGTCCTATTGTGACATGATAGGTCCTATTATGACATAATAGGACCTATTGCGATATAATAGGACCTATTATGTCATAATAGGTCCCATTGTGACATAATAGGTCCTATTATGACATAATATGACTTATTATGTCATAATACGACCTAGTATGTCATAATATGACCTATTATATCATAAGACCCCTTAAGAGGACCTATTATAACATAAGACCCTTTAGTAGGACCTATTATGACATATGTAGAGAAAGATAAGTTGGTTGGAAGAGAGACATGGTATGTTTAGATAGAGTTGAGATGTATTATGTCATAAAAGGACCTATTGTGACATAATAGGTCCTATTGTGACATAATACAACCTATTATGTCATAATAGGACCTATTATGTCATAAGACTCCTTAAGAAGACCTGTTATGGCATTATACCTCTTACTAGGACCTATTATGACATAAGACCCCTTAGTAGAACCTATTATGACATAATATGATAGATTATCACATAATAGGACCTATTATGTCATAATAGGTCCTATTATGTCATAATAGGTCCTATTATGTCATAGGACCCCTTAAGAGGACCTATTATGACATTATACCTCTTACTAGGACCTATTATGACATAAGACGGACCTTAGTAGGATCTATTATGACATAATAGGGTTGATTATCACATAATAGGACCTATAATATCATAAGACCCCTTAAGAGGACCTGTCATGTCATAATAGGTCCTATTATGTCATAAGACCCCTTAAGTGGACCTATTATGACATTATACCCCTTACTAGGACTTGTTAAAGGGTATTATGTCATAATAGGACTAATAATGACATAATAGGATCTATGATGTTGTAATGGGTCCTATTATGTCATCATAGGTCCTATTATGACATCATAGGTCATATTATATCACAAAAGCCCTTAAGAGGACCTATTATGACTTTATACCCCTTCTTAGGACTTGTTAATGGGTATTATGTCATAATAGGACCTATTGTGACATAATAGGACCTATAATGTCATAATATGACCTATTATGTCATAATAGGTCCCATTGTGACATAATAGGTCCTATTATGACATAATACGACCTATTATGACATAATATGACCTATTCTGTCATAATACGACCTATTATGTCACAAGACCTCTTAAGGGGACCTATTATGACATAAGACCCCTTAGTAGGACCTATTATGACATATGTAGAGAAAGATAAGCTGGTTGAGAGAGAGAGATGGTACTTTTAGAGAGAGTTAAGGGGTATTATGTCACAATAGGACCTATTGTGACATAATATGACCTATAATGTCATAATACGACATGTTATGTCATAATAGGTCACATTGTGACATAATAGGACCTATAAAGTCATAATACAACTTATTATGTCATAATAGATCACATTGTGACATAATAGGACCTATTGTGACATAATAGGTCCTATTGTGACATAATACGACCTATTATGTCATAATAGTGTCCTATTATGTCATAAGACCCCTTAATAGGACCTATTATGATATAAGACCCCTTAGTAGGATCTATTATGACATAATAAGATAGATTATCACATATTAGGACCTATTATGTCATAATAGGTCCTATAATGTCATAAGACCCCTTAAGAGGACCTATTATGACATTATACCCCTTTCTAGGACCCGTTAAAGGGTATTATGTCATAATAGGACTAATAATGACATAATAAGATCTATGATGATGTAATAGGTCCTATTATGTCATCATAGGTCCTATTATGACATCATAGGTCATATTATATCATAAAACCCCTTAAGAAGACCTATTATGACTTTATACCCCTTACTAGGACTTGTTAAGGGGTATTATGTCATAATAGGACCTATAATGTCATAATGCAACCTATTATGTCATAATAGGTCCCATTGTGACATAATAGGTCCTATTATGACAAAATATGACCTATTATGACATAATAGGTCATATTATGTCATAAGACCCCTTAAGAGGATCTATTAAGACATTATACCTCTTACTAGGACCTATTATGACATAAGACCCCTTAGTAGGACCTATTATGACATATGTAGAGAAAGATAAGTTGGTTGGGAGAGAGAGATGGTATGTTAAGAGAGAGGTAGAGATGTATATATAGGGGGTAAGGGGAGGTGTATATAGATAGCGATGATAAAGAGTAAAGAGTTAAGGATGTGAGAGAGAGGTAGAGAGATAGTTTTAGATTTTGGGAGAGAGGGGACAAAGTGAGATAGAAAGGAAAAAAAAGACAAAGAGAAATGTGACTTATATATAAATTTTATATTTCATGTATATATAGCTTGTATTTTTTATTGAAATTTTTTTTTTAAAAAATTATTATTTTATTTTTTTATTTTTTTAAAGGAAATGGAATCCCATTTTAAAATGAGATCCCATTTTGTTTTTGAAACAGGATCCCATTGCTTAGATCTAGGCTCAGGATCCCAAAGCTAAATGGGATCCCATTTCAAATTTTGGCTCGGGATCCCGACGTGAAATCAGATCCTGTTTCGTTTCCATGCATTCCGTGAGATTTGCCTTTTTTTCTCAGTGTAAAACTTCCACACTAAGTGGACACAACATTTTGCACTTACCCCTCACTAAGAATATTAAATTCAAATCAATTAAAAAATAAATCTTGATGCAATACAAGATGTCAGCTTCAATACAATAACCAATAATAAATCATCTTCATAACATGTTGTGCTGATTTGGAATAGATAACGTGTACCGGTCCATAATCTAGACCTATTTGTTGGTAATAGAAAATATGTTAACCCAATTAGATCAATAACCAAAACACTAAAACCAAGTATCCAAACCATGTCTTCAACGTAATCAAGTGATGTCCAGATGATAACAAGTCTTCATTGGTGTCGATGAACCATATAACCTGTCGGTGAGCATATACCAATGATTGTGAATAAGTCATTGACCTTGCTGGTGAACATAATGTTCTGGTTCAACATAGCAATAGATATCTAGAAGGATAAGTGTTGATATCAATGACAAAACTAATGCAACACATCCATAATACCAACAAGGTATTTATCAGTTTCAAGCTATCAATTTTTGAAAACCCTAAGTTCTCATTGGCATCAATATCTAAAATTGCTACTACACTGGTTGTGGAAATCAAGAATAGCGCTCGACCCATTTTCAAGAAACATCCTTTCAAATCAGTCGAGGATGATCCGAAAGGAGCATTTTCCTTTGTACCCTATGACATTCTTCATAATGAGGACATCAGGGCATATATCCACTATGATCTTGATGAACTCGAGAGCCCTTACAAGTTGACCCTATACAACTATCATCTGGCAGACAACTTAGAGAATCTCAAGCCGGAGTATCAACATTTGTAGGTCAAGGGTTTTCATCAGTTTGTACACTTTCTAAAATTTGATGAGAAAGAATTGGGGTATGTGCAAGATCATGGTGTGCCAAAATAGGCCCTTAAGTGGCAATGTGATTTGAGAAAATCAATTATGCAACTTGACATAAAATTTTGAGTAAGTTATGAATATTATTTTAAAAATATGTAACAAGAGAATCTATAGAAAATTGAATGTAGTTTCTAGGCTACAAGTTGTTTTTTCAAAAATTGATAAAAATTTGAAATTTCAATATAGTGGTAATAAAATTTTAGGAAAAAAATAAGTAGGTGTATGTCTGACCACCCTAAACACAACCAAAACATAATATTTTTTTATAATATTTATAATATAAGTAGTAAAATCATGTCTGAATGTGACACATATTTTTATGTACTTGTTTATGAAGTAAATAATTAAATATGAATTTTTTACTAAAACTTTTTCAGAATTTCAAAAACTCCTTCGTCTAACACCTTGGTCTAAAATTTATGAATTTTTTTTTCCTATAGTAGACGAAGCATAAAATGTCACACATTTTTCAGATTCAAAAACTGTGATACGGTTTGAAAGTTACTTGTGTTTTTCAAGGATCCTATCAATCGAGACTTGAGTCATAATTCAATTAGAAAAAAAATAATTATTATTTATTAAGATAAAAATAAGACAATCTTTATATTGTTGGAAAGTTGGGAACGTCCTTAAAAACTGGTTTTTGTTTTATCAATTTTCGCTAAAAAAAGCCATCAGAGTACTCAAAACCATGGTTTTTTGTTGACTTCTAGGCTCGTCATTTCCAATTAAAATCTCAAAGCATTCTTGAGCCAAATTTTAAATTTTGAAATTCATGTCATAAAAAATGGATATCGGATAATATCAGATATTCGATAAAATCTGATATCTGATTCTAGGAAGTTATGATATTAATAATATTAATATATTAATAAATTGTATATCAATATATTAATATACAATATATTAATATGTTAATATACAATATATTAAAGGCACCATATGAATGACACCATATGACCCGTTAGGACAAAATATGATCCCTAACAACACCTATGGTGTCCTAAGGGATAATGTGTTGTCCTAAATGGTCATAGGTTACCATATGACCCCATAGGACACAATACAACCCCTAACAACACTGTATGGTGTCCTAAGGGGTCATAGGATACCCTTTGAACCCTTAGGACACAATATGACCCCTAACAAAACCTAAGGAGTCATATGGTGTCGTTAGGGCTCATATGATGTCCTAAGAGGTCATATGACACCATATGACCCCTTATGATACCATACGACCCCTAATGACACCATGTGTTGTCCTACCGGTTAATTAATATGGTGTCCTAAGGGGTCATAGGACACCATACAACCCCTAACAATACCATATAGTGTCCCAAGTGCTCCTATGATGTCCTAAGGGGTCATAAGACACCATATGACCCCTTAGGACACAAGATGACCCCTAATGACACCTAAGGGGTCATATAGTGTCGTCAAGGGTCATATGGTGTCTTATAGGATCATAGGACACCATATGACCCCTTAAGATACCATACAAGTCCTAACAACACCTAAGGGGTCATAGAACACTACATGACCTCTTAGGACACAATACGACCCTTAACAACAATATATGATATCCTAAGGGGTCACGTGGTGTCCTAAGGGGTCATAAGACACCATATGACCCATTGGGACAATATGACCCATAACATCACCTAAGGGGTCATATAGTGTCTTTAGGGGCTGTATGGCATCCTGAAGGGTCATAGGACACTATAGCACCCCTTAGGACACTATACGACCCCTAGTGACACCATATGGTATCCTAAGGGCTCATATGGTGTCCTAAGGGGTCATAAGACACCATATTATACCTTAAGATACAATAAGACCCTTAATGATACCTAAGGGGTCATCATTAGGGGTAGTATAGTGTCCTAAGGGGTTATAGGACACCATATGACCCCTTAGGACACCATATGGTGTCCTAAGAGGTTATAAGACACCATATGACCCCTTAGGACACCATACATCCCTTAACAACATGTAAGGGGTGATATGGTGTCATTAGGGGTTATATGGTGTCCTAAAGGGTCACAGGACACCATCTGACCCCTTAGCTCACCATACAACCCCTAACGACACCATATAGTGTCCTAAGGGGTGATAGGAAACCATATTGTGTCCTAAGGGGTCATATGGTGTCTTATAACCTGTTAGGACACCATATGGTGTCGCTAGGGTTCGTATAGTGTCCTAATAGGTCATATGGTGTCCTATGACCCCTTAGAACAACATACAACCCCTCACGACACCATATGACCCCTTAGGTGTCGTTAGGGGTATTATTATCTCCTAAGAGGACATATGGTGTCCTATGACCCCTTACAAAACCATATGATTGCTTACAAAACCATATGGTGTCATTAGGGGTTATATAGTGTTCTAGGGGGTCATATAGTGTCCTATGACCCCTTAGAAAACAATATTATCCCTAACAATACCATATGAGCCCTTTGGTGTTGTTAGGGATCATATAGTGTCCCAATGGGTCTTACAATGTCTTATGACCCCTTAGGACACCATATATTGTCATTAGGGGTTGTATGGTGTCTTAAGAGGTCATGTAGTGTCCTATGACTCCATAGGATACCATATGACCCCTAAGGTGTCATTAGGGGTCATATGGTGTCCAAAGGGGTTATATAATGTCCTATGACCCTTCAGGACACCATATGACCCCTTAGGACACAATATGGTTTCCTATGACCCCTTAGGACACTAGATGAGCCCTTAGGAAACCATATGGTGTTGTTAGGGGTCGCATGGTGTGCTAAAGGGTCATATGGTTTCCTATGACCCCTTAGGGCACCATGTGACCCATAAAAACACCTATGACCCCTTAGGACACCATTTGACCCCTTAGGTGTCATTAAGGGTCGTATAGTCTCCCAAGGGGTCATATGGTCTCTTATGACCCCTTAGGATGCCACATGAGACCTTATGGCACCATATGGTGTCGTTAGGGGTTGTATGGTGTCCTAAGGGGTCATATGGTGTACTCCAACCCCTTAGGACACTACATGACCTCTTAAGACACCATACAACCCCTAATGACAAAACAATCTCCCCCTTTGGCATTGATGGCAAAACCAATTGATTTGACCTTTAAGAATTTGGATTGTTGTGATTCTAAAATGCTGAAATGCTCTCCCCCATACATCAGACTTCTCTTCTGATTTTAGTCTTTATTTCAATCTGTTGTCTTTTCTTAGTTTTCTCCCCCTGGGTAGGTCTTCTCCTTCTTGTTCTTCTCCTTGGTCTTCTCCTTGGTCTTCTCCCCGTTTGACAACAATGCCAAAAAGAATAGAACTAAAACATAATTTCTTACTGTAAGAAGTTATTTTATGCTGTTGTGTATCAACTAAGTCTCAGTCAGAGCATTTGTTTACAATTCTTGTTCCCTGTATCATTTTTTGTATTATCCCAGTATTATTTCCAGTACACTTTCAGAAAAACATTCTAAAGTGTATCACTCCAGCATCAGCTCCCCAAAAGATATTCAATAGAGTCATCGAAGTGATGCTTTCGTCAAACTCAGTCAGTGAGTAAAAGATAGGGGTAGGACCCCTAATTTACTTCTGAGATATTCAAAAGTGTCCTTTGGTAGTGTCTTGGTGAAGATATCAACTATTTGTTCCTTTGTGTTAACATATTCTAACACCACTTTCTTCTCTTGAGCTTCTTCTCTAAGATAATGATATTTGATAGATATGTGCTTTGTCTTAGAGTGCATAATAGGGTTCTTTGAAATATTAATGGCACTAGTATTGTCACAGAATATAGTTACTGGCTTGGTAACTTTCTCATTTATACCTTCCAACAATTGTTTGATCCATGCAATGTTGGTACAATTCAGTGCTACAGCAACATATTCAGCTTCGGCTATTGACTGAGAAACACATCCTTGTTTCTTGCTAAGCCAACTCACTAGTCTTTCTCCTAAGAAGAAAGCTCCTCCACTTGTGCTTTTTTTGTCATTAATGTTGCCTGCCCAATCAACATCAGTATAAACTTTTAAATCAAAATCATTTCCTTTCTGATATACTAAGCCATAATCTTCAGTGCCTTTCAAGTATCTAAAAATTCTTTTGATTGTTGTCATGTGTATTTCTTTAGGATCTGCAGAGAATCTTGCAACAATACCTACTGCATGTGTTATAGCTGGCCTGCTATGAACAACATATTCTAGTTTTCCAATCATGGATCAGTAGAGTGTCTCATCAACAGATGCAGATTCATCATTCTTTGATAGTTTGTAGTTTGTAGTCATAAGAGTACTTACTGGCTTTGAATCCTCCATTCCAAATTTCTTCAAGATTTCCTTTATGTATTTGGATTGAGTAATGAAAATTTCATTTTTCATTTGCAGTATCTGTAAGCCTATAAAATACTTTATCTCACCGATTAATGACATCTCAAATTCTTTGCTCATTTCATTTCCAAAGTTCTTGCATAAAGAGTCATTTCTACAAAATATAATATCATCAACAAGTATGGTTGAGATTAGTATTCCATTTTCATCATTCTTCATGTACATGTTGTTGTTCTCACTTGTCCTTATAAAACCAATCTTAATCAAATAAGAGTGCAATCTTTCATACCATGCTCTAGGTGCTTGTTTCAGACCATATAAAGCTTTGTTCAATTTACATACCTAATCTTTATTATTGTCTTCAACAAATCCTTCAGGTTGGTCAATGAAAAATTCTTCTTCTAATATTCCATTAAGAAATGCAGATTTTACATCCATTTGATATACCTTGAAGTTTTTGAAAGTAGCATATGCCAACAATGTTCTAACTCCTTCAATTCTAGCAATAGGTGCAAAAGTCTCACCATAATCAATTCCTTCTTCCTGGGCATAACCTTTGCAAAACAATCATGCTTTGTTCTGAATGACCTCACCTTTCTCATTTAGCTTGTTTCTAAAGATCCACTTTGTACCGATTACATTTTTGTCCTTCGGTCTTGGGACTAGTGTCCATGTGTCATTCTTCTTGATTTGATCAATCTCTTCAGTCATAGCATTTATCCAATCTTCACTGTTGAATGCCTCTTTCACTATTCTCGGTTCAAATTCAGATATCAAACATGTGTTTTGTCTCAATTTGTTCCTTGTCATCAGTGGATCATCCTTATCTCCTATAATCTGACTTGGTGCATGGTGTCTTCTAACATATTTGGCTAATACAGGCTCGATAGGCTCTATATGATACTCTTCATCACTTGGTAACTAGATATCTTCCTCATTTCCTTCAATAGTTATCTCGGTAGGACTTCTCAGTTGTACATAGACAAATTCATCATAGTCTTCTGGTTCTTTGGAATTCCTGTCATCAGTTCTTTCTGCAAATTCATCAATTTTCACATTTACACTTTCTACTATTTTGTTAGATGATTTGATCAGACATTTAAATGATTTGCTTCTAGAAGAATATCCTAGAAATGTTCCTTCTTCACTTTTCTAATCAAACTTGCCATTTCTATCATCTTTATGAACATAGCATTTACTTCCAAAGATCTTAAAATAACTTACATTAGGTTTCTTGCCATACCAGATTTCATAAGGTGTCTTCAAAGTACCTTTCTTCAATTGAACTCGGTTCAAGGTGTAAACAGCTGTGCTTATTGCTTCTCTCCAAAATGTTTGTGGAACCTTCTTCTCAATCATTAGTGTTCTAGCACAATCCACAATAGATTTGTTTCTTCTTTCAGCTATTCCATTCTGTTGTGGAGTCCTCGGTGCAGAGACTTGTCTTTTAATACCATGATCATTACAAAATAGGTTGAAATCATCAGATGTGAATGCTCCTCCTCTATCTGATCTAAGACATTTTAGTTGTCTTCCTGTTTCATTTTCAACTCTAGCCTTGTACCACTTAAACATTTGAAAAGCTTCTGATTTTTCTTTTAAAAACATTACTGACATCATCCTTGAATAATCATCCACAAATAATATGAAATACTTATCACCATAATAACTTTGAACTTTCATAGGACCACAAAGATCAGTGTGCACAAGATCTAAAATTCCCTTAGAGGTGTAGGACTTACTTGTAAAGATAGATCTTGTCATCTTACCCATTTGGCATCCTTAGCACATAGCATTCTCAGGTTTTTCAAGAATCGACAGACCTCTTACTATGTGCTTCTTACTTATCTTGATCAGATTATCAAAATTAACATGACAAAACCTTTTATGCCATAACCAGGTATTATCAATCTTTGCATGCAAACACTTGTTGTGAGTAGAGTCAAGGTGAAATGTATTACCTTTTGTTTATGTCTCGGTAGTAGCTAACTTTCCATTCTTGTCATGAACTTTGACAATTCCTTTCTAAAATTCTATTTGGTAACCTATGTTGTTTAGCTATGCTACACTCAACAAATTATATTTCAAACCTTCAACCCAATAAACATCCTTTACCTCTTACCAAACATGGTGCATCATTACCAAATCTAACATAGCCTCCATCATAATCTTCTAACATAACAAACTTGTGTTTATCTCCTGTCATATGATGTGAGCATCCACTATCTATAATCCAAGAATCATTAGTGTTTATGTGAGATATTAGGGCTTTTTCTTCATACCTTTCTTCATCTAATCCATCCTTGATAGCCACATAAACAACTTCCTCTGTATCAATCTCATTTGATTTATCATCTTCAGATTCCTCATCAGCAATTAAGCATGTCTTTCTATCTCTTCTTCTGAAGTCTCGGTGTCCTCTATAATGATTATCTTTCTGTCTGTCTTCTCGGTAATCTCTCTTTTTAGTGAAATCTTTGTTAGGACAGTTAGAAGCCATATGTCCAATCTTATCACAATTGAAACATTTCAAAGGTAGTTCTCCTTTATACTTACCTTTGCCTCTCGGTAACCTTTTGGCCAATAGTGCTTCAAATTCTTCTTGCTTTTTGATTTCTTCATATAGTTTATGTACCTCCTCCATGTTCTTCCGAAATCTTTCACTGGCTCCACTGTGATCTCCTTCAAAGTACTTATACATTCTCTTAATGTAATCATTAGATTCATTCAGATGAAAAGAACTAAATGCAGATTCAACTTTATTTACCGATGAGCCACTATTATCAAAATTACTTAACTCAAATGCATGTAGCTTACCAATAGTAGCATCTAAGGAAACTCGCATATTACGTACAAACCTCAATTCATTGATTGCAGAGACTTGGATTGCATAGGCAGGTAGAAGGGTTCTTAACAACTTACTTGTCACATCCTTTTCTTCAATAGTTTCTCCTGCTCCCTTGATTTGATTTACAATCTCCTTTAGTCTTGTACTATACTGGGTTATGTTCTCACCTTCATTCATCCTCATAGATTCACGTTGTCTTCTTAGACTATCAACTTTTGCTCTTTGAACATATTCATCTCCCCCATATACAGATATGAGCTTAGTCCACATTGCCTTTGCATCATTGCAGCCTTCTAGATCATTAAACTCAGAATCAGTCAATGCAAATGTTATTTCAATCATTGCTTGAATGTGTTCTTGCTTTGAATTTATCTCTTCCATAGTCAATGTATAGGTGCTTGGTGCAACAAAATCATTCTCTAGATAGTATAAAGCATATTCTCCAACTCCTGATAGATGTAGCTTCATCCTTTTCTACCAGGTAGAGAAACTTGACTTATTTAGCTTAGATGCATCCCTCTTATACATCTTTGGATCTTTAACTCAAGTGCCTTTAAACTTTCCTTTCAGAGTCCAAAGCTCTGATACCAATTGATAGTTCTGATACTTAATATAAGTATAGATCCAACAACCAACAAGATGAGAGGGGGGGGTGAATCATACAAACTTATTCATCCATAAAAACATCAGATTCAACCTTGGTAACATATATTAGTCATATAATAAAAAACTGTCAAACATGCAAACTCAAAAGCATATGAACAATATAAACCTCATAACACCAGATTTAACGTGGAAACCCAAATAGGGAGAAACCATTGTGGGATTTCGGACCCACTGAGAAATATACTCTTCTAGAGTATGTTTGGTTAAAAGCAAATCCTGTTAAAGATTACAAAACACATTACTAGATGTGACCCGGTTAAGGGATTTCCCTTAGATCTGTTAGGATCTTCACTTTGTTAGAAGTGACCTTGTCAAAGGATTTCAAACACTCAATCAGAATGTCACCTTGTTAGAGGATTTACATATAAGACTAGTAAGTCCACTCAGTTAAGAGATTTCCTGTCACTTTCACAAAATAACAGTAATACAATCTATCTGCAACTTCACATCTAAAATGCTAAAGTAGATTCTTATTTGTTCAATACAATCTAGACATAGAACTAATCTTGTGTATCTGCTAGGCATCAATACTCTATTATTCTAATAGGTCTTCAAGCTTCTGTGCTCGGTAATCACTATGTAGCATCCCTGTGCATACACTTGCCCGCATACATTGTTTATCAATAGTTCCTTATTTATAAACAATTTTCTAACCGCTTAATCTCCTTGATCACATTTCCCATGATCAATCATAGCCATCAAATCTTCAATCTTGTCTAGGTTCATTGTATCTTTCGATCTGAAAATGTTTTACCCCACGTCGAAACTTGCACATTCATCTTGGAACTTGTGTTAGGGTAATGCGGTTCAATTTGAGCTTTAGATCTTCTTGCCGACTTTCCATTGCCTTAGATTTGTTAACAAACTTTTTCTACAGCTTGCCAATCATTGATCCACTCCAGCTCATCAACATCTTTCATTAAATATCACATGTAAACATTTAATGCATTCTGTTATAGCTCGGTTACAACTCCGTGAATACTAAACTTTACTCGGTAGACATTTTGTCTTCATTAACCGATTGCGATAACCTTAGGGTTTACCGACTAGGTTCTTTGCTTGATAACATAGTATAGTATTGACCTTTACATTTTACAACATATGTATGATGTTAGAACAATCTAAAACATCAAGATCTCATCATTGTCTGACTCGGTAGAGTTGCCCATTGAATAACTTATCCCTTTATTCATCATATTCTTTCATGTGTCTTTATCGACTTCTTTATAATCTTCATATCATATTTCTTAAGATATGGCAACATCATACTAAATTAGAAAATCAATTTCTTGACATCAATGACAAAATAATAATATCAAGACAGTAAAACATCTTTAATCAGTTATGTCCATAATCATCAACAACCTTCTCAATATCCTTGTAATATTGCCAACACCCTTAGGTGTCGTTAGGGGTCTTATTGTTTCCTAAAGGGCCATATGGTGTCCTATGACCTATTAGGACACCATATGGTGTCGTTAGGGTTGTATGGTATTCTAAGGGGTCACATGGTGTCCTATGACCCATTAGGATAACATACGACCCCTAACGACACCACATGACCTCTTAGATATCGTTAGGGGTAATATTGTGTCCCAACTAGTCATATGGTATCTTTTGACCTCATAGGACACCATAGGTTGTCGTTAGTTGTTGTATCATTTCCTAAGAGTTCAAGTGGTGTCCTATAACCCCTTACAAGTTGTATGGTGTCCAAAGGGGTCATATGATGTCCTATGACCCCGTAGGACACCATATGACCCCTAATGACACCTAAGGGGTTAAATGGTGTTGTTATGGGTCATACGGTATCTTAAGGGGCCATAGGACACCATATGATTTCTTAGCACACCATATGACCCCTAACCACACCATATGATGTCCTAAGGGCTCATATGGTTCCCTAAGGGGTTATAGGAAACCATATTTTGTCCTAAGGGGTCATAGGACACCATATGACCCCTTTGCACACCATACATGTTATAATCAGAGATAATTAATAGTGGGGTGAATCAATGATCTACCAAAAATCAAGTGCTCAAACTTATTCTTTATCCATTTGTTCGCAATGTATTGGTGGCATTGTACAATCTGATGAGAATGGTTGATGTTGTCATTGATGGCAACCAACTGGTAACATGGTTCATAGGTTACACCGGCAACAAACATCATCTACCAACATCGATAGTCACTACAAGGTTTATTCACACTAGCATCCAGTCTACATTGATAGTAGATCATACCGGCACTCTAAGTCGACCTTGAAATAACATTATTTTGTATTGTAATTATATTTGTGTAGTTGACATTATGTATTGTAAAAACTCATATATGTATGAGATCTTGTAGGTCATTTTGTATGATGATTAGGCAATGTAATAACTGGAATATGAGATATTATAGGCTATGATATCGAATAGTTGTTTATGCATTTTGATGTATCTATTTTGAGAGAGAATAAGAAGCAGAGCAGAGTGAAGACTATTTTCTGAAAGCAGGATCATTTACCAGAAAGGTTTTTGGTTATGGTATCAGATAGAGCTTAAACCGGTACTGAATCCAACATTGCAGATGCTATTTTGAAGCAATACATTGTTATTGGATTTAACCATCCAATTATAGTCAGTGGGACTCCATCTTTTTGCTGAGCAGTGAGCTATAGGTTGTTGGCCTTCTTGCATGTGCAGGCCCCTATTGTATTGAGTAATATTTATTCATATTGGCCAGTGAGTAATATTGTGGGTCACAAATCCCAGCGAGGTTTTTCTCTTACCGGGTTTCCTCGCCAAAAATATTTGTGTTATGGTGTGCATTGATGCTTATACTTTTGTTTCTCTTTACTGCATTATTATTTGTTTACCAATATATTAATTTGGATTGTAAAGTTACAAATAAGTTTAAATCTTTCATCTACCGATTAGACACTGATTCACCCCCCCTCTCAGTGTCTTTGGGACTAACCAAGTATCTAACATGTATAATAAAAATATATATATACATATAGAAAAGAATATAAAAATTCACAACATCGAAAGTTTTACATGGAAACCTAGAAAGGGAAAAATCACGGTGGAGCTAGAACCCACAATATTCATATACTATGGCCATGAGTACATAAATATTACATAGATAGGGAATTCACTTTCATTCAGGCTCACTACCGAGAGCTCATTGCTCAATTACAATTTCCAAAAAGGCTACAACCTTCAGGGAAGTCTCACTAACTTACAATTTCATTATTTTGAGAAAATATAGTGAAATGAACTCTCAATTAACATCTGACTATGCAAGAATGAGTTTCAGTTAAGCATTGAATCTTTGTCTATCCTCACTTTTTTAAATACTCTATTTTTTGTCTCATTCAATGACTGGTTAGTCTGAAAGAAAAGTGCACATATGAAAATATGCTTAATCGTACCAAAATGGATCACCATAACACTAACACGCCAAAAATCAATCACTGGGTCGATCTTATATATCCGGTCTTACCACAAAAGCAATTTCCTTCAAGTCATCTTCAAGAAGTGTAACATGTAGCTCCAAGTTGGCTTCAATATTAAATGAAACATAGCACCATATCAAAATATTATAATCAAATGATTCATAAGGGTGTTCCTAATCACCGAGATCAGAAAAATAATCACCAAAAATACTGCACACATCAGAAATCATTCTGGACCAAAATATTACTGAAATACCCTATTAACTACCTATCAATTACCTTCATCTTTTGGATAAGATGAATCATGACTTCCAGATCAAATCACCAAGAATATTTGCCATCAATGACAACCCTACACAAATATGTAACTACCTGAAATCACCGGATGAGTGTCAATTGCCAACAATCTCTCTCTTTAGTGTTGATAGCAATACTCATGAAAAATGGCTAAGTGTTGAAACTTATATACCAGATGAAAGAGTAAAAGAATTCTAGGGCTCCCCCTAAGATCAAAAATCTAAAAATTTGCGTCACCGAACTATATACTATACAAAATTTGTCTGTACATTTTTCACCTCATCTCTCCCCCTTTGACAACAATGCAGAAGATGGGGTGCTGCCCAAAATTGATATACATATGACAAAACATTTTACAAATACTTGAAGAGCTTAGCATAAGTAGTCTTCAAAAATCCCAGGTGAGTATCCCACCCACTTTTTCACGTTATCCAAAATTAATTTCTAATTCTCTAAAATCTAATGCTACAGGTCGAGCCATTTTCTTCATACAGTCTACCTTATTACTTAGCATGATATCTAACCAACGACAATCAGCTTTCAGAGTTCACCCACTTTTCTCAAAACTTTCTCATTATCCACTTGAAGGCTTGAGATATGATCATTTAAGGCTATAATTTGTCCTTCAATACTTATAGTTAATGTTACATTAGGGTCAAAAGATTGAGGAATTCTAGCAAGCTTTCCCTAGCTGACTCCTATCTAATTATCAATATCAATAGTGAATAGGAAAAATAAGGCAAGATTTGTATAATTTACTGGCTTCTGACAATGTGTCAAAAATAGTCTGCAATCCCTTATTCAGTGTTACCCTATCATCTTCAATCATTTTCACAATTGGTATTTACACTGTTAGTCAATTGTAATAATTTACCGAAGGGGTTTTTATTTGAATCTAACTATACATTGGAAGCCACCTTCTGCAAAACATCTATAGACATCAAAATTAGCTTTTTGTCTTCATTTTCTGATTTCACCAGATCTTGACTGGCTTGAGCATGCACTGCAACAACAAGCATAAGCTTCTCAGAAGGAGACATCTTGCAAAGATTAACTAAGCCATTAGGATTGATCAAAATCTAAGGTGGGATCCCTATAACTAGAGGAGTGGCAATTGTGGGATCAACTATGCCTTTACCTTCGTCCACCTTAGTTACCTCAAATTCTCCTCACACAACATCCTTCTTCTCTCCCTTGTCCCTAATATCTGTCTATTGAATCACACTGGCTATAGAGTTATCTATCACCAGAGGATTTTTCCCGGTCTCAGTATCAGTTGTTCAATTATGGTATTACCTTGGTCTTAAGGTTGATCTTTAGACTAATTCTCAACCTTTCAACTTTCGGAATCAACTTTCTTATATTTCGGCTGAGATGGTCTAAATGAATATTTGTACAAAGGGTCATTCTGAATAATCTTTTTCCATATTTCCATTGTCTCTTTCGTCACCTCCTCTACATTCCCAATAATTAATCTATTGATTATATTCTTTCTTTTGAATTCCTTTTTATTTACTTCTTCAATTAACTTATTAACTTCACTATGAGTAATTCAAGTACATCTATTTACTAGCTCTCTCTCATTCATTTCTCTATCAATTTTTCTTGCATTCATTCTTCTAGTATCTATTAAAATATACAAGTCCTTTGGAATGGACTTTAATAACTCTATTAATCTTACTAATTATAAGTATAATACTATTGCTTCCTTAACTTTCCTTTGGTCACCATCATGAAAATGCTCAAAATTTGCTTCAAGATTCTTCAAATTTCCATCCACCAATATTTCATCTATCAATTGATCCACTGATAGTGGAGGAATAATTATGTACTTACCTTGTATACTTCTAGACTCAAGGTCTTTGTTGAGTTGACTTTTGACCTATCTACCTCTTTGGGATCTTTTGGTAGGGGCATGATCCGACTTCATGGTATTTTTTCTTTGTTATGCTCCACCAGATTGAGGCTTTATAACCAGTCTGGCAAATTCTTTGTTTTTCTTAGATCTTCTTGCCTCTTCCTCAGATTCAGTTTCTGAGGCCACCGAAGATATTGCAACATAGGTTCTTTTGGGTTTTTCTTTCTGTTAGGGTTCCCACAGATACTGAGAGGGGGGAGGTGAATCAGTATCTGACCGGTAATGAAATATTCTTAAAACTGAATATGCAGAACATAAAGTAACAGTATACTGGTATGCAAGAATTAATGCAAATAATAGAATCAAAAACATCCACATGAAAAGAACACCATAACACAAGATGTTTAACGAGGAAACCCGGTGTGGGAAAAACCTCGGTGGGATTTGTGACCCACAATATTCACTTACTGGCCAATAAGAGAATATTACTTACAATAGGGGCCTGCACATGCAGGAAGGCCAATTGCCTAGAGCTCACTGCTCAATAAGAAGTCACACTGACTTACAATGAGGATTTACACAAATCCAATACTCTGTACTGCTTTACAATAGCATCTTCAATGCTAGATTCAGTACCGGTTCTTGCTCTATTCTTTACATATACCCTTGACCTACAATTCGCACATTAAGTCTGCCTTATAATTTATTTATGCTTCCTATCCATATCCTACAAATGCCTACAATGATCTCTTTTATATACAAGAGTAATTTTACAATTTGTGAATTTGGCTTACAATAATAAACAAAATATTACATATCAAAAAACCTGTTGGCCTTAGTGCCAGTATACATGTTCTTTTATGTGCCGGTGTACATCTTCTGTGCTGGTGCTGGTGTAGATTGATCTTACTGATGTCAGTGCACTGTCTTGTTTGAGTAATGCTTTGCTGGTATAATGTCTTGTCGGTGCCATAGGATTGCAAGGTTGCCTGAGTAATGCTTTGCCAGTATAATGTCTTGCCGGTGCCATAGGATTGCAAGGTTGCTTGAGTAATGCTTTGCCGGTGCCATAGGATTGCAAGGTTGCCATCAATGACAAAATCTTCAATCACACACAATGTCTCATTGGAGTGTCCATATGCCAACAATCTCCCCCTTTGGCATTGATGGCAACACTCATGAGAAATTTCAAAAAAATATCCAAAAATGTGTAGACCAAAAATGTTACCAAAAATGTGAGAGCTCCCCCTGAGCATGTGATCCCTGTGTTTTGAATTTTCTCATCTACTACTCCCCCTTTGTCATCAATGACAAAGGTTAGTAGATTTTGTAGTTGTACCAATTCATAACCTCAACCTTTTAGTTGGGTAGTTATTATCTGAAGAATATCTCCCAAAATTAAGTTTATGCCATCCATAAACTTCTTGCTCTCCTTTATTGCTATCTCAGTTCTGTATACTGTACCGGTGAGATGCTGCAAGTACTCTGCCGGTGTTTTGCTACCCTGTGTTAGTGCCTTTGAGATTTCCTTCCGTAGAGATGCTAAATAGTCCAATCTTGGACTTAGTTTAGATCTCAAGAATTTTGCTTTGTTTATTATTTTCTCTTTCTCTCTTTCTAATTTGAGCAATTCTTCCTCAAAATTTGTTATCTTTTCCTCAAAAATTGATAATGTATCGGGTGAGTTAACAAAATTATCAGCAAGTTTATTGATCTCTTCCTGTACCTTGCTCATCTTTTTGTCTACATCTATGGTCAAAAAGTTTATCTTATAGGTGTCTTTGTACAGAGTTTTGTACTCTTTCAATAAATTGCACAGTTCCGGTAGAAGTGTGTCAAATTCCCTGTTACACTTCTTTATTCCTTCCTCAAAGTATTTATGTTTCTCTTTTTCTACACTTTCCTTTACAGTTTCTACCTTTGTTTGCTCAAAATTTCCAGAAATATATTTACAAAGTGTATCCAACTGGCCTAAAGAATCTTTGTTGGCTATATTACAATTGGGAGCTATTGATTTCAAAATCGGAATTGAATCATCTATCGCTTTATAGGCTTGTGAGCTATAATCAGTTATTTTCTTGATAGATTCGAGCAATACCTCTGTTACATTTGATGGTGACCCAACAAACTAAGTGCCGGTGGAGGTGACCATGCTGGTATTGACCTCTGGTAGGTCTGTTTGTGTCTCCATCTCTTTAAGCAGTTGTTTTCCTGCATCATTTCTTACCGGTGGCATCTGTTCTGGAGCCTTTAGCTCTGTTGATTTCTCTGTTTGTGTTCCAGATTCCATCTTTTTCTCTGAATCTGCTGCTGGTTGCTCTTTGTTTCCTATTGCCGGTTGCTCTTTGTTATCAGATTTATCTGTGGTATCCTTATCTACCACTATGTTGATTTTCTGAGTATCAACATTCACAGTATATAGGACTTCAGGATTAGGATTATTATCCTCTGTGTCCATGCTCTCAGCTGCCGGTTGATCTTCTGCAGTTGTGGTTTTTACCGGTGGAGTATTTAAAGGAGGTGGGGGTAAGTTGTCTCTAATTTTGATACTTGGTGGTCTACCAACTTTACCTTTCCCTTTGTCCTTTTGATATACCAGAATGGGCTTGGGATTCCTATATTCTTCTTGTTTTTCTTTTTCAACCAAAAATGTATCCCAACCATCTTTTGTTTCCTCTGAAACTTTAGTAACTCTACATGCCATTAGTGATATTTGCTGGTGTGCAGTGGAAAAAACTGTCCGGTTGGCCTGAGCTATCAAATCATCAATTTCCTTAGGTGAGTTGACCGGGTATACTGCAAGTAATTTCTCTATTTTTATTTTCTTATCCAACTCAATTATTCCTTGCCTTCTGGCCTCAAGTCTTTTATATAGTTCATCAGGAATTTCATTTAGGACTTGCATCAAAAACTTTTTATACATGTCCATGTGTAATATAACACTTTCCTTGACTTGTCCTTTCTCATCATCTGATAGGGTGTCATAGATTTTCCTTATGTTTTTCAATTTACCTTCCTCTGTGATCTCATTCAGTAGTATGTCAAGAGGGGCAAAGTCAGTGTTTGTCTTCTTCTTCCTTTTGGGGGTTAGCTTCTTCTTAGGTGTGGCTTTCTTGACCGGAGACCTCACAGCTTGTTGCTTTTGTCTTGTCCTTCTAGGTGAAGGAGTGGATACTGGTGAGGGGTCTCTTTTCCTAACAACTCTTTTGAAAGTTGCTGGCATATCTCCTTTTGAGGAAGTATCTACCGGTGATAGATGAGTTTCAGGTTGTTGGGCTGCCAACTCATCTTCTGTTATGCCAGTTTTCTTTAGTACATCTTCCTTTATGGCTTTTGCTTGTCTTGTTCCTTTCCTCACAAATGCCTCAACCTTTTTCACTCTCTTTTTAGATTGAATTTGACTTTCAATGGTCTCAGCACTACCAAATACTTCTTCCTTTGGTTCATTGGGGGCTTCCAGAAGTGCTTTGGCATAAGTTTCCACTATGTGGTCATCTGTTTCATACCCCATCTCTGTAACCCAGATTGTTCTTGGGATGACTGCTTCCATCCAGATCTCATCCTTTTTTATCACAAAGCATATATCATCCTTGTATTTGTTGACAATTTCTTGTGATAGTCTGATTCTTTTATTCATTCTGACCTTTAGTGCTTGAAAATACTCATTGATATTCTTTTCTCTGTTTTCACCCATGTTGTTGAATAAGTCAGACAATTGTTTTCCTACTGGTATGTCAAATCCAAAATCCTTGTAGCCTATACCGGGAGCCTATTTGGTTATATGTAGCATTAAGCATACAAGTAAATTTCCAAATCTAAAGGTTCCTTTCTTATCCTTCTTGATTTTTGCTAAGTTGTTAATTAACTCATCCTTTAACCATTCACAGATATCAATTTTTACATTGTCCTTCACCATGTCATAAGCACTCTTTATGCATAAACTGGAAACAGAGTTAAGCCTATTAGCATGAGTTGCTTTGTAACCTAGAATCATGCTAACAAATCTAACATTTATATCGGTCACATCATTAACCCTCAATGATCTCTTGTCGGATGTTGCACCAGTTAAGTTTGTTACCAAGTCACTGGAGACCTTCTTGGTTTTGTTGGGTCTGCTACCAGTGGAAGGTAACCCTGTTACTGCTTTCACAACTATCTTTGTAGTTTTATGCACTGAGTCAAGCCAAAAGAATGAACCATGTACCCTACTCAGAACTATCCTAACCACTTCCTTGGGAAATTTAGGAATGCAGAGGATTTCAGTGAATCCTAGGGTTTCAACAATTTTATGTTCAGGTTTCACATTCCCGGAGTTGTCACATATAATAGACTTATACATGTTTTTGATTTCTTCATCACCTAATTCCTCTATGTTGCAATGAATATACATTCTAGGGTCTTCTGCATAAACAACACCTTTTGGAATTTTTGAAAAAGCACCTGTGTTGTCATCTTTCTTAGCTACCTCGGGAACTAGCTGAAACACGGGCCTAGGTATTTTTATAACTTCGACTATTGTAGGGTTTGCTATGAATTCAGGTGCAGAGGAGGATGCCATGATGATAAATACCTTTTTCTTCCTTTGGATGGATTGATTGCTAAAGTGCTTTGCCTCTTTTCTCGGAATGCCTTAGCTCAGAAATCTTCGCACTCTCTAAAAGTTTGAATTCACGATGAAATGAAATGGAGCCAAAAACCTTATTTTATAAAGTCTTTTCTGCTACCTACCACATTAATTGCTTGCCGGCAATGTATTAGCTTAACTTTATTTGCCGGTAATGAAAGATTTTCAACTTCTTTTCTCTAACCGAGGGAATAATAGTACATGTGTCATTTGATTGCCAAACCCTCAAGATAATTTTCTTCAATTTGATGAAGAACATCCTGCCGGAGGAGCATTGCTCTATCCTACCGGTGGAGCATCATATTGTCCTACCAGTGAGGCATTTGTTGGTTCTACCGATGGAGGAGTAACCCCAATATTTAGATCACCTTTTCTGATCCATTGTTTTGAAAATTCTTGCTTAACCTCTTTAACCTTTTCCTTACCTTTCAAGCTAGTACTTATGTTATCTACCGGTGTACCTTTACTTCTATAAAATTTAGCAATATGACCAATCTTGTTACATGCATAATAGGTTACATTATTTTTCTGAATAGCTTTCCCATAACCTATGCTGGTTTGTGTTCTGCATTTATTTGATAAATGACCAAATCTTCCACAAACATAACATCTTACATTCATTCTGTAATTTTCAGAGTTATGACCAATTTTGTTGCATTTGGTGCATTGACCGGTGGGAGGATTGATGTTTTGATAATTCCTAGATCTACATTCATTCACCCTATGACCAAATTTATTACAGTTAAAGCATTTTCCATTGAATTTGTAAGTATTAGAAGGTTTTACCGGTTTGCTATGATCTTGGGTATTTGTAGTACTAGAGCTTTCTCCAACTTCAAATCCAATTCCAGAAGTGTCACCTTTGGGTTTTTGATTCTTCAATAAGGTACCAAGTTCTTCTGAGCTTTTCTTGAATTTTTCTTTGTGTTGATTTGCAGTTTCCAATTCCCTTTCCAAGATTTCTTTTTGTCTCATTAGTTCATTCAAGTCATTCTGAGTATGCATAAGATCTGTCTTCAACATGTCATTTTCATAGCTAAGTCTTGTGTTCTCATTTGCTGCATCACTTAGTCTTCTGGTCAATTCTTCTTCATTCTTCTTTTTGTCCTCAATCTCTTTGCAAAATCTCATAGTCATATCCTGCATTTCATTTTTTGTTGTCATGATCTCTTGTTTCAATTTGCTTATCATATCATTTAGTGATTCCTTTTCATCATTCTCATTTTGCATTTTTTCACAAAGTTCTCTTCTCTTGTTTCTTGTAACAGTAAGATTTTCTTAAAGTGCTTGAATAATGTCTTGAGCTGCTTTTAAATTATCTTCTAATTTGATATTTTTCAACTTCTCTGCATCATAGTCAGTAAGAGCTCCTTCAAGTTGCTTCATCATATTTTCCATCTTTACCAGTGTCAAGATCTTCCTCAAGCTGTTAGGCTTTTGAAAATAGAGGACCAGACTCTGATACCAATTGTTAGGGTTCCCACAGATACTAAGGGGGGGGGGGGGTGAATTAGTATCTGACTGGTAATGAAATATTCTTAAAACTGAATATGCAGAACATAAAGTAATAGTATACCGGTATGCAAGAATTAATGCAAATAATAGAATAAAAAACATCCACATGAAAAGAACACCATAACACAAGATGTTTAATGAGGAAACCCGGTGTGGGAAAAACCTCAGTGGGATTTGTGACCCATAATATTCACTTACTGGCCAATAAGAGAATATTACTTACAATAGGGGCCTGCACATGCAGGCAGGCCAACTGCCTAGAGCTCATTGCTCAATAAGAAGTCACACTGACTTACAATGAGGATTTACACAAATCCAATATTCTGTACTGCTTTACAATAGCATCTTCAATGCCAGATTCAGTACCGGTTCTTGCTCTATTCTTTACATATACCCTTGACCTACAATTCGCAAATTAAGTCTGCCTTATAATTTATTTATGCTTCCTATCCATATCCTACAAATGCCTACAATGATCTCTTTTATATACAAGAGTCATTTTACAATTTTCCAAGTCGGCTTACAATAATAAACAAAATATTACATATCAAAAATCCTGTCGGCCTTAGTGTCAGTATACATGTTCTTTTATGTGCTGGTGCCGGTGTAGATTGATCTTACTGATGTCAGTGCACTGTCTTGTTTGAGTAATGCTTTTCCGGTATAATGTGTTGCTGGTGCCATAGGATTGCAAGGTTGCCTAAGTAATGCTTTGCCGGTATAATGTCTTGCCGGTGCCATAGGATTGCAAGGTTGCCTGAGTAATGCTTTGCCAGTGCAATAGGATTGCAAGGTTGCCATCAATGACAAAACCTTCAATCACACACAATGTCTCATTGGAGTGTCCATATGCCAACACTTTCTACTTCAGCACACCTTTTCTAGATGGGCTTGATTTTGCAGGTTGTGCCACCAAAGTAGGAGAAGACTTAGTTTCCTTAGGTTTTTCCTTGGAGAGAACCAGATCAACCTTGGACTTCTTGGTTTCCTCTTTGGCCTCCTTTTGAGCATATTTTTATCTTTCTTTCTTCACCTCTTGCTTGGTGAAACCCATTTGAGAAGCTACTTCTTCCATCTTAGTTACTTTTTTCTTTTGGGAAAGAGTAGTGACCTACACATGTAAACAAAGGTCCTTTTTCTTAAATGTGCCAAATATCCCTTCCTTAGGATCCACCAGTTGACTCAAAAGGTGTTGTGCATATGCCTCAAGTGTACAAGAGTCAACTTCATACCCCATGGGCATGATCTAAACTATCTAGGGCTTCACTACGTCCATCAAACACTTATCTTTATCGACCATGAAGGAAATGGTTTTCTCATATTTCTCAACTAGCTCCTTCAGAATCCTTTCCCTATTTTTCATTGTAGATTGGAAGTTTTAAAATATCCCTAGAGGGAAGATATCCTCATGGTCACATCACTAATTCCCCATAGACTTTTCCTTATCTACATGGCCACTGATCTATTATAGGCCCATTGGACCTTATCGTTGATATTGGGTATCTCATTCAAGAAGTACAGTGCCAGGAAAATAAGGAGTGTACCATATTTAAAAGTATTATTTTTATCTTGCTTAATTTTCTTCAGATTGCTCAATAATTCATTTAGAAGTGCAGTGCATAGATCATACATCTTATCTTCCTTGAGCATTTGGTACACAAAGTAGATAGAAATACTAGAGACAAAGTTGTACTGACTAGATTGGTAACCTTGTATCTATCTACCATTGAAGTAAACTTCACATAATTCTCCAAAATGTCATTCACAGTCATGGCTTTGTTGTCAAATTTATATCTAGTGGTAGCTATGATGGTGTAATTTGATACCTTTCTCAGATTAGACACATCACCAGATTCAGCTAAAATAGTTACAGTGTGGATTGCTTGCTTGGTGATTTTGTGAGGCCTATTAAGCCATATAAACTCATCATGCACACAACTAAGCATGTAGAAGATCCATTCTGCCTCATGAAAAAGCAAAAAATGCATGAAGTGTGAGAACCCTTATCCTATAGCACCTTATATTTGGGTTTGATATTTCCCAAACCATCGGTCAAATACTTGTTGTACAGGTCCAATATGTCCGCATTCCCAAGCTCTTCAGTGAATGTAGGCCCTGATATCTTCATTATGCAGCAGGTCATAGGACACAGATGAGAATGCACTTTTGGATCATCCTTGATCAATTTAAATAGATGTTTCTTAAAGTCTAGATGATCCCTATCCTTAATTTCAACCACCAGAGGAGTCACAATACCAAAAATTGAAAAATTAAACTGGTAGATATCTTGCTTCACAACTAGAAGCTAAAATTCACTTAGAAGTTGCTGAAATTGTTGTTGAGATCATTAAGTTGTTGGCATTTTTGATGTTCATGTTGTGAATGTCATTGATGGACACACACTTGCATTAAGATCCTCTTTATATGTGTGAGTTATAGCACAACCGGTATTTGTTCCAATTGGTATGTTGTATTATAGTCTTTAGACTATTGATGTTTTGCAGAATATGTTTATCGGTCTAAAGCAGCATGTTGACCCCAAGCGGTTCATGGATACCAAGCGGTACAAGGGATTAAAGCGGAATAACACATTTTTACCAGTCTTCATTTTGACAAACCGGCAACCAGTATTTTTTATGAACCGGTAATACTCTGTGATGAGTTACCAACCGACATTTTGTGATGAGTTACCATCCACTGATCATTTGACGGTGCCGACTCTCTGGCAGTGCATTTTGTGTCATGTTACCAGATATGTCCAGATGCATTGAACCTAGGAAACTATATTGTAATCCTATTGGATCGACATGAAATCAAATTCCTTTATAAGGACATCATGTCTAGGGTTCTAAGGTTGTTGTTGTTGAGGTTGATGTTGTTACTAGGGTTCAAGGTAGCCGAGGAGTTAGAGAGAGTATGAATGTGCAAAAGACTGAAGTAATGTTGTAATGCATTAAGATTGAGCTATCAAGGATCTAACCAAGCAATCTATGCTATTTGCTAGATCACTCACTTATTGATTACTCACATCTTTGACAAGTTTGTAGCCCTTAACTGGGTAGGCCCAAAAGCCTCTTGTAAATCCTCTAACAAGATGGTTCACATCTATGGATCTAAAATCCTCTAGCAAGGTAGTCTTTAATCGAACTTATCTCCTAACAGAGATTGAGATTCCTAACAGGATCTGTTCTGGTAAAGAACGTTGTAAGACCTTAACCAGTTTGGTTTCTACTCTACAGATAGTTACTTGTGAGTTCCATCTCATTGTGGTTTTTCCCATTTGGGTTTCCATGTCAAAATCTCTTGTGTTATGGTGTTTGTGCTTCTGTGGGTGAATGAATTATTAGCTATTTGGTTTGCATGTTTGTTAATCGGTTTGTCTGTTAAATTGTTTTATCGATTTACTGCTAGTCTTGCAAAGTGTTTCAGTGCGAAGATTTTTGGCATACTAATTCAGCCCCCCCTCTTAGTATTCATCATAAGTTACTTTTATCTCTACTCTACTCTTACTCGCTTGATCGCATTGTGACAAATTAAGTCTTGAGATGCACTTTTATCCTTCAAAAACTTAATTTTTCACTATAAAAATTGCAGCAACTAGTTGTCATGATCTTCATTAAATTTCAACCGGAGCACAAGACCCTTCAGAACTTTCAGATATCATCTACACATATGATTCAATCCTTTTGTAATCTTTCATAATCGATTGGAGACCACCAAAGAGGGGATTCTTAAAATATGCATGAAAATCTCCCCATAAGGCATAAAGCCCTAGTTACTGGTTGAAGATCCTACACCGGATTTGGGTGTAGACCCATTGTCAGCTCTAGATTCATCCTTTCTCACCCACATCTTTTCATGCTTCTCCTTGATCTCTTCTACTTTCTCTTTCCCTTTCTCATCTAATTTGTTCTTATCTTTTAGAGCATTGTTATTGCTTTTGTAGTACTTTGCAATGTGACCAGTATTGTTGCATGCTTGGAAAACAACATTATTCTTCATGGGTTTGAAGTTCATCTTATTTTGTCTTGTCTTTCACAGATTAGAGATATGTCCAAACATTACACAAGCATAAAATCTTTTTTTCTGAAATTTATTTATTACTTCTCTACACACATTTGACTCATGTCCAAAGTTATTGCATATGAAATACTAACCGACAAAGGTAGTTGTAGGAACATTACTCATGTTGTTCATCATTCCACTATTCATCCCACTTCTACACTTACTCACCATATGACAAAACTTGTTGCAAGTAAAACATATACCATTGAATTTATGGGCATTAGGTTGTCTTCCCAGAGGATTCTCTCTCTTCTTTTGATCAGTTTTAGCATTTCCTTGTCCAGATCTAGAGGATTCACCTATCAGAAATCCTAGCCCTCACATATCCTTTCCATGTCTTTGACTTTCCACCATCTCATTAAGCCTTGTTGAACTAGCTTTAAATTTGTCTTTATATTCATTGGGAGTAGCAAGTTCATCCCTCAAGGTAGTAATTTATCTTTCAAGCTCTTGATCATTGTTCTTTGATTGTTTCAATTCAAGCATCAACTGATTATTCTTATAGGTAAGCTTGAAGCATTCATCAGCTCTTTCCTTCAATGATTGTGCTAGATTCTTGTCATTCTTCTTCTGATCCTCTATTTCCTTAGTCAGTCTCATCACAATGGATTGCATCTTATTCTTCAAAGCAACATTCTCTCTCTCAAGCATGTTAACCTCATTAGCTTTGTCCTGGTATTCCATGATTTGATCTTCTTTCTCCTTCAACTTTTCCAATAATTCTTTCTTCTTTTCTCTACAGAAACTTGCTTGATCCTATAGCTCACTAATGAATTCATCAATAATATTTAGGTTCTTCTTCAAAGTATAGACCTAATTTCTAGTTGCATCAATATCCTCAAGTGCCACATTGAATTGTCTCTTTAAATCATAATCCATAGAATCAATCTCCTAGATCTCCTCAAGTGGTTAAGCTTCCTCAAATGAACTTGGCTCTGATACCAATTGTTAGAATCAAATATTACGAGGAGGGGGGGGGGGGGGGGTTAAATCAACAATCTACTAGAAATCAATTCCTCAAACTTAATTTTTATCTATCGGTTAGCAATGCATAATAGAAAAGAACATAAACATGCAACAAAGTATACACAAATCCACAACACTAGAATTTTTGCGTGGAAACTCAAAAAGGGAAAATCCATGGTGGGATTGGAACCCATAATATTCATATACTATGACCAGGAGTACATAAATATTACATAGATGGGTAATGCACTTGCATTCAAGCTCACTACCTAGAGCTCAGTCCTTAATTACAATTGCTTGGAAGGCTAGAACCTTCAGGGAAGTCTCACTAACTTACAATTTGATTATAGTGAGAAAATACAATGAAATGAAATCTCAATTAGCATTTGACTATGGAAGAATGCGTTCCAGTTAAGCATTGAATCTCTGTCTATCTTCACTCTACTGAATACTCTTTTCCTATCTCAGTCAGAAACCGATTGGTCTGAAAGAAAAGTGCACACGTGAAACTACACTGAATCATACCAAAATGGATCACCATAACATAGCACAAAAACAACCTCCCACAAAAGCAATCTCCCTCAATTCATATTCAACAACTATAACTTGTAGCTCCAAGTCAGCTTCAATATTCAACAAAACATAGCACCAGACCAAAATATTATAATCACACAATTCCTAAGGGTCTTCACGATCCCATAGATCACAAAAACAATCACCGAAACCACTGCAATCATCGAAAATTATTCTGAAACAAAACATTACTGAAATACCCTATTTTACTGGTCAACTGCCTACTGGTTACCTTCATCTTCTGGATAAGATGAATTGCTACTATTGTATCAAATTACCAAGAATATTTTCTTTTAGTGACAACCCTACACAACTATGCAACTACTTGAAATCACCCGATGAGTGTCAATTGCCAACAATATGACCCCTAATGACATCTAATGGGTCATATGGTGTCCTAAGGGGTCATATGATACTACCTAACCTCTTAGGACACCATAAAATCCCTAACGACAACATATGGTGTCCTAAGGGGTCATAGGACACCATATGATTCGTTGGGATACAATATGACTTGTAATGGCAATTAAGGGGTCATATGGTATCTATAGGGATCGTACGGTGTCTTAAGGGATCATAGGACACAATAGGACTCCTTAGGACACCATACAACCTATAACAACACCATATGGTTTCTTAAGAGCTCATAAGGTATTCTAAGGGGTCATAAGACATCATATGACCCCTTAGGACACAATAATAACCATAACATCACCTAAGGGATCATATGGTGTTGTTAGGGCTCATATGGTATTCTAAGGGGTCATTGGACACCATATGACCCCTTAGGACACCATACAACCCCTAAAGACACCATATGGTGTCCTAAGGGCTCATATAGTGTCCTAAGGGGTCATAGGACACCATATGACCCCTTAGGACACCATACGACCCCAAATGACACCATATGGTGTCCTAAGGCATCATAGGGCACCATATGACCCCTTAGGACACCATAAAACCCATAACAAGACCTAAGGGGTCATATGTTGTCCTAAGGGGTCATTGGACACCATATGATCCCTTAGCACACCATACAACCCCTAAAAACACCATATGGTGTCCTAGGAGATCACATGGTGTCCTAAGGGGTCATACAAAACTATATTGTGTCTCAAGGGCTCATATGGTGTCCTAAGGGGTCATAGGACACCATATGAGCACTTTGGACAACATACACCTCACAATGATACCTATGAGGTCATATGGTGTCTTAAGGGGTCATAGGACACCACATGACCTCTTAGGAAACCATACAACTCCTAACAATAACATATGGTGTCTTAAAGGCTCATGCAGTGTCCTCAGTGGTTATAGGACACCTTATAACATGTTGGAACACAATATTATCCCTAACAACACTGAAGGGGTCAATATTGTCACAAAGGATGCACCCGCTTCTGCCAAGAAATTAAGTACCAATACTTGAGTGATCTCATACAACATGGAAATGAATCTCAAGTTGTGGGTGAACTCAGAATGAAAAAATGAATCTCTGGATGATGGGTCGGTTCCCTTTGAATACCTCTTAAAACTAATAAAGAGTATGGAAAAGAGTAAGAAATGATTGGAAAAGAGAAAAAATTAAACTATTCTAGGAGGTGAAGCATAAAGTTGATTTTAAAAATGATAGCAATTCTTCCTCAAACCACTGATTGATTCAAAACACATATATATTTCATACAAAGGATCTTTAATTAATCCATTTGATACAAAAGAGATCTTTCTCAACCAACAAGATTGAATTAACTAAACACAAAGCATAACCTTTGATCTTATGTATGAGATAAAATTTGAAAGGCCATAAAGCATAGCATAGTAAAATGCTCTCAATCATGCACAAAATAAAATGAATCCTCAAATTTAAGGCAAAAGCTAAAGATTTTATTCAAAATTCTGCCATAAACTGCAAAGTGAGCTACAACAAGAATTCTCTGCCATGAGCATGAGAATAATAATCAAGAACTAATGAAAAAAGATTATTTTTTTACACTTTATACAAAAAGGCCTTACAAGAGGCAAATAAATCAAACTCCAAATGAACTGAAGTGAACTCCAACTGAAAACATCTCCTCCAATCTGTGATCCACGAGAAAAAATAAAAAATCCATGAAAATAGGATTCAAATCATGCAAAAATATGTGAAACACATCTCAATCTCTTGGTCAAATCATAGTTGACCCATGTGGTACTCAAATTGAAGCACTAAATCCCTGAAATCATGAGAAAAATCCATGCAAAACTCCACTTCAAAGTTGTTGCCCATTGATGATCTCTAAATTTAGCATGTGTGCATGGTAGGAAGATTTTAGAATAAATATTAAGGTTAGCCAAAAAGACTTCCCTTTAATATTTATTATGTAGCTACATGATATTCTTCCCTAAATGCACTCATGTATTAAATATTAAGGAAATTTATAACTATTACAAAATTTTGCTAAAGCTAAATTTGGTCTCCTAAGCTAAGGCCTTATACATTGTAAGAAAAAGGTACACAATTTTTTTTTCAACTTTCATTATCTTTATAAATAAATATATATGCCATAGAATTTTCACATTAATGTGAAATTGTTTAAATCAAATGAGATACAAAAATAGGACATTTGCATGAAACACATATTTATTTATAAAGACAAATTGTTCATGAATCCCACACAAGCCATGGGAATAGCCAAGAGATGATCCACATGATCATAACACAACAAAAGAAAAGAAGAAGGTATGAAAGAGAGAGAGGGAACCCATCATTACCTGGATAGGTTGATGAGTTCTCTTTGGAGTCTTTTGATCAGTTTCGTTGGTCCAAGTACTTCATTGTCCACTCCAATAGATGACTCAAAAAACAAATATAAGAAAAATTTCTTAGAGCTTTGGGTCACCTATCTCACTCCTACATATATAATGTTATTCCCAATAGGCTTACAATGCTATATTAGACTCAAATAAAAAGAGAAAATAAGGTGCCATGAGATAACAACAAGTATCATGTTTTATCTAACTAGTTTGTTTAGTATGCAGGTTCCGGTTTATGATTATTTTCAATGATCAAGAATGTGGTGTTAAATAAGGCTCCCACAAGGGTTGAGCTTAGCATTCTAACATATCAATATGTCTTCATCAAACAAGGGCACATCCTTCATACTAGCGAGTCTTTAAGATCACTTTTGTAAATGACAGGTCACAGTTCAAGTGAAGGCATGTTGACAAGCTAGAAAACCAGGCAACCTTTATGAGATCTCAAAATGACTAGATTTTCATAATTTCAAGTGCAGTAAACATAGTATCAAAGAATAGGATCTCATTCCACAATAAAGAGAAATAATGGTATCAAGATTAGATACAATAATAATAAGAGCAATAGGACAATTAACATGGTTGTCATAATTCAAACATTAAAAATGAATAGACTATTTGATTTCTAATAGTCACAAAGCAAATAAGATATAGCCACTATAAATGTGTTATGACAATACTAGAGTTATAGTGCAATAAAGATGATAAAAGACAACTATGATGTCCTAAGATTTTTAAGGCTAGACACATATACAAAAACATCTCACAATCATAATGACATATAGCATCTACTCAATGCATTAGAAAGATTGTAGTCATGAGGATCATAGAAGGACAATACAAGGAGCACACACTGTCATATAGAGGTACATGACAAAATATATAGCCCATGGTCCTTCAATAGTGAGAGCACTGTCCTGATTTTTAAGGTAATAATATGATTTCATGGTAAAGATCAAGGTACTATCTATTAGAGATATAGTGATAAATATAATGCAGCCCTTGGAGATTTACAATAGATAATAGTCTAAACAATGAGAGAAAGTACAGTCTAAAGATAGAGAAATCACTATCGAGTACAATAACAAGAGGAGCTAAGGCACTTATGAGTAAAAAAAGTGCTATCTTTAGATTTGCCAATCAAATTCAATGATAAGTCAAATCAAAAGTTGTAAACTGCACAAGCATCACTAGGGCCATACAGTGGGTATACAAGGTAGTCATAAAAGCTTCACAATGAATAAGGATTTCATGATAGTAAATTTTGAGACAATATGGTCATAAATTGAGGTATGAGAAGCATACAAAGATCATAGTATTGTCACAAATCAAGGCAAAAGAACAATATTGATATTAAAAGAGCATCAATGAATAGTCTAGGGAAGAATGGAGTGATGCCAATTATACAACCATCCACAATCCAATTCATAGTAAAAACCTCTAAGACAATACAAAGGGAATTATTGGAACTGATAATATATAGTAAGAGAATGCAGCCAAATCCCTTAAAAGGCAATAGTGATCACTATTGACTCAATTATCCAAACCACAATGCTATCACAGTTCTATATAGTCATGTTTAACGCAATGAATTGAAAGGAAAATCAAAGGTAATGTCAAGTCAATGATACAAGGTGTAGTAATGAAGACATTAATGACTTATTGCTAAGCAAGATGAGAAGATTAGCATGTCATAGAACTAACAAAAGGCCATGTTAACTTTCAATAATAGTAAAGACTAGTCAAATGTAGAAGATGTTGTCTTCATAAAAATTTGAAGGGCATAATTAGTACAGTCATCCCATCACAAGGATGGTGCATGCCAAGATAAACAACTACAATCAAAGTGGTACAAGTGTATATCCTCAAGTAATCATGAAGATCACAGTCAAGACTTCAAGAGTGAAGCTACATAATAATAGTTTGGTCTAAAGAAAAATGAATATATAACTACTAACACCTTATGACAATATTTGAATGCAATCCTAGGGAGTTCCAAAGGACAATAAGTTTCAAAGTGCAGACTATCAAAGCCATAATAGGTAAAGAGAAGTTTTAGAACCTAAAAGATAGCCCTAAAACTACATAATCTAAGCACATTTAGTAATCCATACTTCATCAAAGACCAAATCCTAGCAATGAGCTTTATGAATAGTCAAAGCTACCATAAGAAGTCACAACAAAGTTTACTAGGACATTCAAAAGCTTATTGTCAGAGATGAATTATTAGTATTAACCCAAATGTACATGTTGATGCAGTCACTGCAAATGAGGACAATCCATGTAGCTGGCAGGTTGATGGATAGAGTTCCAATACAAACCTGTAGAGACACCATGCAAAGACACCAAAAAAAGTACAAAGACATAATAAGGGTCATTTATCTGGAGCACAACCAGTATATAGTGCATAAAAGTTACAATCATAGATTCTAAGATACCATGGTAATTCATAAACAAAGATCAATGATAAATTCATATGGCATAGAGTATCCTTTAGAGTAGTTTTTAAACCTGTAACAATCATGAAGGCCTTTATCAGCTTAAAGGAAGATAATCAGTAAGTACAATCACAAACACTTGGAGGTATAATTTAAAGGTAGAGGTTGTTCCATCAAAGAATACAATCATATGAATAGAAGCTAGAAAGTAGTCACAATTTCCTTGTATCAGACCTATTTAAGGACAATAGATTCTTGACTATACCACAATGCCTTAATAAAGATATATAGAGTAGTCCAAATAGTAAAAGGAAAAAGTATACATTTTTAGGCTTATTGACCAAATACAAAACACTATCATTATAATAGAGAAACATTAGTGTTAATGCATCAATCAAAAGATAATAAGATAGTAAGTAGCCATAGTGATCAGCCAATGTTTCATCTACATGAGCCAATATAGAAGATTCAAAAATCATGAATGCTCAAAATATAGAGAGAGTAAATGAGGAAATAAAATTATTGATGTCATCATCCAAAAGGATGGAGCAAAGATGGTGATAAGTTAGAGAGAATGCGGACATAACCACAATAGCTTCAGCTTCATGAATAATAATAGTGTATCTGCACTTAATAATAGAGAAACAAATAATAGAGCTGAGAGGTTGAATATATGACTTCGTGGCAAGGATTGAATACAAAAATCTTTTGAAGGATTTGAGATTGGCATTCAAACCGATATTGTAACCAAGAGACCAATACTGATAATTTGGAGCAATCAACACTCATGGATGTTAAAGATACATATTTTAAATGAAAAAGGAAACCATTCAATGACTGAATTGTTAGACACAATGCACCACTCAGAGGGGGGGGATGAATCAATGGTTCTCAAACTTTTCTCATTAGCTATTCAATCCAAGCATTCTGGTTATTGGATCTACCTATGAACAGACTTACCAGTTAGTGAGGAGACTAAACTCAAATGAAAACATACATAAGGGGACATCCCATGACACTAGCATATATGAGGAAAACCCAAGCTGGGAAAAACTTTGGTGAGAAATGTTGTTGGAGTCTACTGCTCCAATTGAACCTTACAATACAATACAATTACAAAGTTTAGGGCATCAACCCAAGGAGCAACAACCTGTGACTTTAGGGCACCAACCCAAGGAGCTACAACTCAATGTTCACAATGGAAACATCAAATACATAAGTAGTTATCTTGTTACAAGTGAATCTTGTAACCATTATATATATATATAACTCTATTAGTAAGATACCTTCTTTTCTTCACCGACTCACTTCTCTGCTTCTCTTCACCTGTTGCTTCTCTACTAGTAAGCCCTACCAGTTTATCTCTCTTCTAAACTTCTCTCACTGAATCTCCTCCTCACTAATCTTCTCTTCACCGATTCAACTCTCGATTGGTTCTTTGTCTATCTTCTTTGCAAGCTCCTTCACCTCTGCTTTACCAGTATGAACACCACCGGTTCTTCTCTCCAACTGATTGAAAGCTTCAACTAGGTTATTTCTCACTCCCACTCTCTTCACAGATGCTCCTTGAGCACTTGGATAATATGTTCTTACTTGCAGAGGTCTTTTACTTTGCAATAACACAATATTTTTCTATTCAACAACATCAAACATTCTCTTCAGCCCTCACACTTATAGCCAAGTTTTCCCACCAAAACCCAATTCAAAATCCAGGCGATTAGGGTTTCCTTACCATCCTTGAGGAAAACCAAATCCAATTAGATCTTGCACGATCTTATCTTTCTAGCATCCAACTGTACAACCACCATTTTTGCATCTCCTAGATCACGCCTTTCATCTCTGGCGACTTGCTTTTTACCCTAATAACTGATCCCTTGATCAATAACGAAAGATCTATCATGTTGTTTCCCCCATCACCTCGATCTTCTCAATCACTCTTAGCTGACTCATAGTTGTTTTCTAGACCTCAATCTTCAAACCCCTGCAATAGCTCAACAACATGTCTCGTGATTTAAGTGACCTTTCATTAAAGTCGACCAACCCTACAACAACCCTGTCGATGTACATTCCATCTTTATCCAAATGCATGTTTGCCACATTGAATCCATGTGGCATCTATATCAGCTAAGTGACAGCTTGGCACTTCATGTTGGTTCAGATAGGATCACCGACCAGCCACTCAACTGGTTCCTCTTTCCTGCCAATTCGTTAACCTCGTTGGTATCACACACTATACCAATAACCTCATCATGTCTGCATTCTGCACCTTGCTCATATTACTGGTGAGATTTACATACCGGTTAGCACTCTTGATGATACCAGTCATCAACCTTCACTAGACTCCTTCATCAGTTAGACCATTCTCCTCTGACGGTATCTGTTCAGCTGGTTTTTCTAAATGACAAACACATCACTCTTTTGTTGTATCAGCATCTCAGCATAGCTTCTATGTCGGTCTAGTGCATAATCTCGATCTCATGCACTTTAGGCATTCCACCAATTCATTGGTGGATCTAGTGTGATCCTTCAAGTACCTACCTTTACCTCTTTACTCTTATCCCACCAAACTATAATGCATTCAATGCATATAGGAGATAAGCTCCACTTACTTGGTGGAGGAACACCTTGTCATCTGCTCATGTGAGTTCCCTATTTGTACAACATATCTTCAAATAGGCACATGTGAACCAGTGTGAGCACATACACTATCAGTCATTGCTTCTCATGATGACTGCATCTTCATCGGATGGGAGTCCTTCTATTCTGCAACCTCACAGCATACCGGTGAACTGTTCAATCTTCTCTTCTGGTGTGGATGTGATTCAGATAATATTCTGCCTCTTCATCACAAACAACGACTCAAACACCTCTCTATCTCATCACACAAGTCAAGCACTAACTTATGTACTGGTGACTCCTGAGGTCATCTTTCTTAACTTACCGGTGTTCTACAAAACAAGGTGATATCCAAGATATCACATCATGTACTCCTTGATAGCAGTGTTGCATATACATCTCATCTACCGATGGTCATCCCATATTGGTTGACATCAATGACAACACAATGCCAACAATATCCCCCTTTGGCATTGATGTCAACACATGTAGTATCCGGCATACTACATAGTCTTTCTCCCCCTTATTGTGATGCATGAATTCACACACATGTATGCAGTATACTACAAAATCCTTCTCCACCTTTGACAACAATAGCAAAGGGCACTGTCAGGATATTATTTCTCTTTGTATGTATTGGTGATTGATGAAATACTTTCTCTCCCTTTCTCTTTATTGGACATAACACTTCCTTTGATACCACTTGTCATCTTGTCGCCGGTTGTTACATCTTCTTAAGTCACAACACTTGAGGTGGGGAACTTAACCATAACCTGACACCAATTGAGTATGCAAGTCCAATTCTATTTGAACTCAATTTTCAAAAAGACTGATACTAGTTGTTGATGTGTCAGTGAATACTACTCACATGCCGGTCAACCTGCAACACCTCTACAATTTCCATCTCCTACAATTTGGGCAGTCAGTATCCTTGCAAGTTCAAGCAAGTAGACACTTCATTATGAGCACTTGAACTCCCCCTAGGTCATACACCTTAGGTTCTTATCTCTGGTTAGATATAATACCGGGACTCCAATCACATCCATCTACTAGTTTAGCTATGAACATGAGATCATTTGATGATCTTTCAACTTCATCATTTCATCACCACCTATGACATGATCTTGGGACTACATAATGCCATACAATTTTATCATCATGCCAAGAATCAAACCAGTTAATCCAAAAAACATGCAACCCTACATATGTCTTTCAGGTCTTCATCAACACCACTTGAGGCATATCTTCTACACACACTAATCACCTCCTTTTTGTTTCTCTTTTATACTAGCAACAACATGTTCTTCCATGTTGTCATCTTTTTTGAGGGGGTGAATGATAAATTCAATGTGCCACTTCCCCTAAGGTCCTGCATCTCCTTTAGGCCTTGGGAGATATCATCTATGCATTGAGTGCATAGTGCCGGTCCAAGGTCCTCTTCCTCCATACTTGCTTGGTCTTATTCTTCTTCTCATTTTCAGACTTGGGATCAGGTCTTTCCTTCTTCTGTAGATAGGTCTTTCCATCTCCTAATTTCTTAAAATAACCAGAAGTAGTGCTATAGTAGCACACAACATCCATCCCAACTTAATGATTTGGAAATCTCTTGACACACCAGTTTGACCATCTCCTTCTAGTCATGTTGTTGTGACTGTCAACCGAAACTGGTGAACCTCTTACTCTTGCACAGTCATTTCTCCTTTGGTTCCATGCAGGTATTTTTCTTTCAAATTCTCTATATTCACTTTTTTGTAGAGCATAGTTGTTGTACCAACCTCCATTTGATTTTCTACATTCAAACTCTCTATGACCAAATCCATTGTGGTTATGGCAAACAAACTTTTCATAACTGGGAGAAGGAACATGCATGTATCTACTTCTGGATACATTTTTTTCATAAGCATGATTTCTATGAGATCCTACATTATCCTTTCTAGATCTCTTTCTACATTCCCCTACTTTATGGCCACAATCATTACATGTAAAGAAGTAACTGGTAAATGATGACATATGACTTACATATTTAATTTGCCATGCATGAGGAGATCTTGCCGGTTTTGCATCACCATCTTTTCCTTTTTGAGAATGGATCCTTGATAATCCATTATGAGCAGCTCTTTCATCTGATCTCTTCTTCTTCTCCCACACTTGCTTCCCCCTGTGGGTGATAGCATTTCTTTATCCTCTGTCGGTGCAGTGTTTCCTTTGTTGCTTCCTCATCTTCTTGCTTCTGGTGAAGTTTTCTTCTCCCATCTTCCCCTTACCTTTGGGATCTGCATGATTCTTCCTTTTTGCAGCGTTGATCTTCACTTTTTGTCTGCAAGTCCACACTAGTTGTGGTCAGGTCAACCTTCTTTCAAGGAGAATATCTAACTGAGAAGGTGTGGTCTTTGTTCTCTCCAAGAAGCCACTGAAGCTTTTTGTCTTTTATCTCTAGCTGAGAGGCTAGATCTTCACATAGACATTTCTTGGTGTCTTCTACCCGCGTCTTCAACTCTGAGATGCATTTCTCAAATTCTTCAAGGCATTTGACTAGCTGGTTCTACTCCACAATAGCAACATTCTTAAATAGCTTGTATTCTGGTGCAGGAGCACCTAGGAGGATAAATGAAGACATGAAGATAGAGGACCAGGTTATGACATTAAAATCCATTAATTGGAATGTTTTAAAGCCTATTATGGCCTTTTGTAATGACAAATGTGATGTAATGTGTAAATGTCCTAAAGGACCTAGTAAAGGCCTTAGGACCAAAATGAAATGTAATTGGGAAATGGGGTCTAAATAGGTTGATTAGGAGTCTAATATGCTTAAATGATCTGATTATGTCAAAATAAGTTGAATGGGATAAGTTTTAGTGGATTAAAAGCATTAGAAATAAAGTTGAAAATTCAAATTTTGAATTTCAACAACTAGTTTCAGTTTTGGTGGGAAATAGGTTTTAGAGTTGTTTTGACATTTTAATCACTTGGGTTAGTTGGATATTGGTTGGAGTTGGTTGGGGAAGGTATTATAAAGTCCCTAAAGTCATTTTTGTGTGGTTGGATGATGCTGGTACGGATTTGTACGGACTGATACAAAAATAGCAATAAAACTTCTAAATTTCTATCAATTCCTTGAGTTTTTCATGCTTCCTTTGCATTGGTAGACTAAGGGATTGGATTTTCTATGCTTTGAGGGGTCCTTTTATTTATCATTGCATGATATACACGTTTGGAAGTCTGAAATATATCATTTTTTTGTTTTATTGCTGACTGTCCCAGAAAAGACAGTGATTTTTCATTGATTTTGTGAGTTTCCAAGCATGTATGGATCCATCCTATGAATGTAAATGTCTGATTCTCATAGGGTGGATGCCTAATAACATGTAAAATATTATTTTAACTTCTTTTGACAGGAACTAATGAAGGTTGCAGGTGTACACCTTGACAATTGACTGGGAAATGCATGGGATTTATGCCATAGTTGTAGCAGCAGAAGATCTACCTTGAGGAGGTAGTATTTTTATGTGAAACAGCATTAGGGGATGGTAAATGCATGGTGAATATTGAAGGAGAAGTTCTGGAAGTGAGTTTTGGGGTTTGAACAAGAAGGCCCTAGTTTTTAAGCCATTTTAAGGAGGGTTTTGGTGTTTGGGTATTTGGGAGTGCAACCAAGTCTTAAAACCTTGAAAATCCTTGGATTGGGAGCCAAAATAAAGACTGTACAAAAGGGTTTAATCTGGTTGTGAGTTTGGAGGGTACTTCCTTCACAAAGTGGACCTAATTAACCCTCTTGGGGAATGAGGACAGCGGTTTTTTGAAGGCTTTGTTCCAAAACAGCCATAGGCAATATTTTGGGATTTGATAGAGGTTTATATTGTGCATATAAATCAGTCATAACATTGGTCCATGTTTTGGGAAATGTGTGTGAAAAGAGCCAAAAACAGCCCAGCAGGCTACTAGGAAACTAGGCCTAGTGAAGGGCTAGATCTGGGTTTTGATATCAATTGAAGGTTTGATGGTTTGAAAACCTTTGGAACATGTTAAGTGAAGTTTTTTGAAGTGTGTGGAGGCAGGGGAAACACCTGATTAAGGTGAAGACAAGTTTTGAGCCTATTGACGCATATTGAGCATTTGAAACACCATAGGAGTGTTGGGGTTTGGGTCCATATTCCACTTTAGTTTACAAGATTGAAACTAGATCCTCTAGCCTCTGCATCATATTCCCTTCTAACTCTATTGAGTTCTTCAAGTGTATTTACAAGCTCTCCTTGAAGGTCAACTTCTGCTTCTTCTTCATTATCAGAAGGGTCTTGATGGCTAGATCTATCTTCCATGTCTTCCTCTTCATCATCATCACTGCCCAACACATCTTGTTGAGGGAAACTGTTTGCCCAGGCACTTTCAGATTCTTGGGCCACAAAGAGTTGAGCTCCATCTTCATCATTGCTACGGCTGCTAGTAGATCCATCTTCATCATCTAGATAAATATGAGAGGTATTTCTCATATTTGCTTTAATTTCTAGTTCTACAATTGAGGGTTCATTTCCATGGAGCTTCTTCAATATTTCCTATAAGCTCTTTTTTGTTTTACACCTGTCCACCTATGAAGAGACATCACTAGTGAGTCGACTGAATATAGCCTTCATGGCTTCTTCATTGCACTGGTTTCTTCTTTCTTCTACAAATCTGGTAGGAAGACTGACCTTTTTAGGGGAACCATCGACTACTGATATCCATACATCAAACCCTAAGGAGGATAGGAAAAGTTCCATTCTGCAACTCCAAATAGAAAAGTTTGAACCATCAAATACTTGAGCAGAGATAGACACTAAACAAACCATTATGTCCTTAAGCTAGAATCTACCCAAGTTGGAGAACACTCTTCTAACTGGGAACCTATGCTTTGATACCAATTGTTAGACACAATGCACCATTGAGAGGGGGAGAGGGTGAATCAGTGGTTCTCAAACTTTTTTGATTAGCTAACCAATCCAAGCATTCCGGTTATTGGATCTAACTATGAACAAACTTACCAGTTAGTGAGGAGACTAAACTCAAATGCAAACACACACAAGGGGACATCCCATAACACTATCATATACGAGGAAAACCCAAGATGGGAAAAACCTCGGTGAGAAATGTTGCTGGAGTCTACTACTCCAATCTAACCTCACAATAAAACACAGTTACAAAGTTTAGGGCATCAATCCAAGGAGCACCAACCCCTACCTGATTTATGGGCTACAACCCAAAGGAGCACCAACCCCTGACTTTAGGGAACTAAACCAAGGAGCTACAACTCAGTGTTCACAATGGAAACATCAAATACATAAGTAGTTATCTTGTTACAAGTGAATCTTGCAACCATTATATATATATATCAGTGAGATACCTTCTTTATTTCACCGACTCACTTCTCTGCTACTCTTCACCTACTGCTTCTCTGTTGGTAAGCCCTACCAATTTATCTCTCTTCTAAACTGCTCTCACTGAAACTCCTCCTCACTACTATGCTCTTCACCAATTCAACTCTCTGTCAGTTCTCTGTCTATCTTCTTTGCAGCCTCCTTCATCTCTGCTCTGTTGATATGAACACTACTATTTCTTCTCTGTAACCAATTGAAAGTGGCAACCAGGTTCTTTCTCACTCCCACTCTCTTCACAGATGCTTGTTGAGCACTTAGTTGATATGTTCTTACTTGCAGAAGTCTTTTACTTCGCAATAACACAATATTGTTCTTTCAGTAGCAACAAACATTCTCTTCGACCCTCACACTTATAGCTATGTTTTCCTGCCAAAACCCAATTCAAAATCAACACGGTTAGGGTTTCCTCACCATCCTTAAGGCAAACCAAATCCAATCAGATCTTGCACATTCTGACCTTTCTGACATCCAACTGCACAACTCTGTCATTTTCACATCTCCTAGATCATGCCTTTCATCTCTGGTGAATTTCTTTTTACCCTAATAGTTGATCCCTTGGTCAATCACAAAATATTTGTCATGTTCTTTCCTCCATCGCCTCGATCTTCTCAATCTCTCTTAGTTGACTCGTAGTTGTTTTCCAGATGTCGAGCCTCAAACCCCTGCAATAGCTCTGCAACATGTCCCATGATTTGAGTGACCTTTCATTAAAGTCAACCAACCCTACAACAACCCTATCAATTGTACATTCCATCTTTATCCAAACACATGTGGCATCTATATTGGCTAAGTGCCCGATTGGCACTTCATGTTGGTTCAGATAGGATCACCGACCAACCACTCAACTGGTTCCTCTTTCCTACTAATTCATTAACCCCACCGGTATCACACACTATATCGGTAACCTTATCATGTCTACATTTTGCACCTTTCTCATAATACTGGTGAGATTTACATACTGATTATCACTCTTGATGATACCAGTCATCAACTTTCACTAGACTCCTTCATCGGTCAGACCATTCTCCTCTGACTATATCTGCTCAGTCGGTTTGTTTGAATGAGAAACACATCACTCTTCTGTTGTATCAGCATCTCAGCATGCCTTCTCTGTCAGTCCAATGCATAACCCTGATCTCATGCACTTAAGGCATTCCCTCAATTCACTGGTGGATCTAGTGTGATCCTTCAAGTACTTGCCTTTACCTCTTTACTCTTATCCCACCAAACTATAATGCACTCAATGCATATAGGAGATAAACTCCACTTACTTGGTGGAAGAACACCTTGCCATCTGCTCATGAGTTCCCTGTTTGTGCAGCATATCTTCAAACAGGCATATGTGAACCGATGTGAGCACATACACTATCATTCATTGCTTCTCATGATGACTACATCTTCATCTGGTAGGAGTCCTACTGTTCTGCAACCTCACAGCATATTGATGGCCCGTTCAATCTTCTATTCCAATGTGGATGTGATTTAGATAACATTCTGCCTCTTCATCATGAACAACTGCTCAAACACCTCTCTATCTCATCACACAAGCTAGGCACTAACTTGTGTACTGGCGACTCCTGAGGTCATCTTCCTTACCTTACCGGTGTTCTACAACACAAGGTGATGTCCAAGATATCATATCCTGTACTCCTTCATAGAAGTGTTGCACATACATCTCATCTATTGGTGGTCATGCCATACCGGTTGACATCAATGACAATACAATGCCAACATGAATCTTGCAATAGACTTTCATAAGTATAGAAAAATAGAAAATAGTCTCCAAGGTTTAAATCCTAGCCAATAATGAAAGCACAAAAGAACACTTAGAAAATGAATAGTTATAGTTTTCTTCAACCAATATACAAGAGGCAAAAAAAAACACATGAATAAAAGCATGAAAAGATACATTTTATTTGAGTTTTCTAGCAAACCCTAGCAATACCTTGCATAGAGCTATTATTTTTGAACCCTCATTTTTTAAGGAAACACAAAATAGTATTAGGGTTTGAGAAGAGGAAAAATATAAGAGGATTTTAACAAGGAACCCTAAATACATGCACCCAAAATACAAAGAATAGAAAATAAAAAAAGATTCAACTACAATAAATGCATGTATATAACATGTTTTTGAATCTAAATATCTTATTTATGCATGTAAAGAAGAAAAATACTGCTATAAATCTTTTGACAAATAAATAAAGGAAAGATAGCAGAATGAATAAAGAAAAGAGAAGCATCTATCAGATACTCATCATGTAGAGAAGTGAATAAAGCCTCCAAGTCTAAGTCACTATCAGCGAGCCTTCAAGCTTCAGTTCAAATAGAGAAGGAGGTGAATGGCAGCTGTGAAGGAAGTCTTCTTCATGAAGATAGAAAGTATGTAAAATGAAATGCCATCTTTTTAGGGTTTTTTCCCTTTTCACCTTGCATGCCCTAATCCCTGTGGATTTATTATGGGCTTTATTTCTTTTTTCTGTTGTTGTTATTATTTGTAATCGTAGTCAATTTTTTTCTAAACTCCCACTAAGAATTTATGTCCTAATAAATCATGCCAAGTCTTGTGGGGCTTAAAACTCTTGGATTATTTAAAGTGCATAATTCTTTTATTTGTCTTATTATATTTAATTATTAATAATGGTACAGAGGAAAAATATATAAATAATACAAATACCATTATTAATAAATAAATATAATTAATTATTTTATTTAAATAAATAGAAGTATATGTAAATTAAATAAAAGAATAATTTTATTTATTTAAATGAAATAATTAATTAATAAATGCACTTAGGAGCTATCAATAGCTTCAGGGTATGTTTAGCAAAACATATGACATGCAATTTAAGCAGAGAGGTTGTTTATTTTTTATAGCTATTTTTGGACACCATATATCATGCAGTTTTCAGAGGGAGAGATTTTGTTTTCTCTCAGTTCTATATTTGGCACGATAGGGCATGCAGTTTTTTTTGGGATAGGTTGCTTTTTCAGATTGAACTATTTTAGGGAGTGTGGCAGTTCTATGTTTAGCAGAGCGGTTCTTTTTCATGCATTATTAGTAGGGGACCTATTTTCATCATTGGAGGCAATTTTTGGCAAAGTTATGCATGAGTTTTTTATGCTATTTTGGGAAAATTTGCCCAAGGCGTTTTCTCATGCAGTTTTTTTCATTTTAGGGTCTTTGAAGGAGAATCTTCTATATATTCTTTTCTCCTCCCTCTTTTTTCCCTTTGGTTCTTTTTTTTCTACTACACACATAGCAAAAAAACCATTGTATCTCAGCACTTATTAGTTTTTCAGTTACTATAATAGATTTATTTTATTTAGTTTGCAATACAAAGTTATTTCCTTATCAATATTTTCTTGCTTTTTCATTTTCAAGTGAGTGATTTGATAGAGTTATTATGATTTTTACAATCCTTTACTTCGTCTCATTTTTTCTTTGCAGAAGTAGGATAATTTCATAGTGAATTCAAGTTGTGGGTTGTGTTCATCTAGTTTCCAATTCCTTACATGTTGTGAAAAAACACTTTTCCTACATGTAGAAGTTGGATAACTTCAAACCTTTTCATGAAATATTTATGAATTAGGTGATCTAGCTGATTTGTGAAGCATTTTCATTGCAGTTGTTATAGTTTTAGTGGAGTAGTTTAAAACTCCATAATCTCAATATATCACCTCCATTAGGATAGGTTTATTTCACATGCAAGCCTTAACCGTTTTCTCAAAAAAAGTAAGTTGTAGGAGATTCATCGAGATAGGAAACTGGTCGGGTCTCCAGAGGTCTACTTTCATGATAGGCATACCCATAGGCCTGAAAGTATTCCCATGTTTCACAGGATTGCTAAGTTTCAGACTTTGCATCATGGACGCAATCCTCCATGACAACAATAACTTATCTACCTTTAATATTTATTTTATAATTTGCTGATTATGAATGCATGCTAAAGATACAAAAATAATCTCCCATGCGTAAATACCATCTCAATTATTATATTTATAAAAAATAGAAATATTTGAAATAAATATTGAAATAATATTTCTATTGCCTTTTATATTCATACTTCTATTTAAATAAATAAAAAATAAATAATTTATTATTATATTTATTATATTAATAATGGTGTATTTTTCTTTCTTTATATTATATCATTATTAATATATTAATTATAATAACAAAAATGTAAACATGAAATAAAATCTTTAAAAGACTTTAGGGGTTTTTAAGCTTCCCATGGCTATCACATTACATGCATATGAATTTTTTTTCTTTAGAAACAAAATAAAAAGATAAAGCCCGAGATGAATAATTAGGGCATGCAACATATCTCGAACCCTAAAAGCTTTTGATTTTCAACTTTGTATCTTGCTAGAGAAGATTTCTTCTATGGCCACCATTCACATTGTGCATGAGCTCGAACAATGGTTGAGACTGGGGTTTTGAAGGCATAACTTAGACTTTGCATGTGTGGTATGTAATTTTATGCCCATGTTGCTATCTCAGAAAATTTTATTGCAGATATATTTGCTCTTATTCATGCATACCTAGAGTTTTTGTGTAAATTCAGAGACACATCACTATTGTTTTTGACCATGTTCTTGGGTCGTCAAAGCTCTTGTTGATACTCTTTGTTGTGCCTAATGTATGATACTTTTGGTTTGGTCTTTGTTCACAATTGTTTTAGTCATTGAAGGAGTATATTTGGATGTGATTTGACAACTACCCAATATCTTGCATCTTTATCTTTGTTGCAGATAATATATACTAATTTTACACAACGTTCTTATATAGAGAATCATAGGGGTGCACTTTTACTCTCTGTCATAACATATTACTGCCCTTGGGTCTTTAGGGATTTTCTCATTGCTTGACATAATAGGTATGTGTAATATGAAGCTTGAATATAATTGTGTTTGAAGATATTTGGTCACTATTTTGTTTTTTGCAAGTGCATTTTTGCAAACCTCTTAGCACCATATTAAAATATTCTCCTAATTTGTTAATAGTACTTTCATAACAGTCCCAAATTTGTGCAAATATTAAATGAATCTTTTCCCTTAGTCTAGCAAAAACATGTTCTTTTTTATACTGAAATCTGCTCTAGGTGTGTAATATTTGTGGTGTATCTAACTGTTAGGATTCCCACAGATACTGAGGGGGGGCGGCGGAGGGGGGGGTGAATCTGTGAGGCCCTACCCCGACTCAGCTTGACATTTTTAGTTATTTGCATATTGAGACTATTATGGATGCTTTATTTTATGCTTTAAGGATTTAGAACCTATATGACTTCATGATTTGGATCACATTGGCATATGTTGATGCTTTATTTTATGCATGATGATTATGAAACTATATATGTTGCTAGAATAGAATTATTTTGAAATGGTGAATGTCATTATTGGAATTGCAGGACTTCATTTTGATGATAGAAAAATGATGCTTATTTTATGAATGGTTCAATTTTGAGAATTGTGTTAATTGCTTATGTGAAATCGGATTTAATTGAATGAGATATTGAATTATTGTTGCCAATGTATGAGTATTTGATGTGCAATGAAATCCATGTATTTAATTATGTATAATTGTGATTATTTGGAATTACTAATGTGTTAATTGAGATGCGCAGGAAAATTATCCATGTGACCATGGAATTTATATGGAGAACCAAACCTAGACCAATGTACGTTTGTTAAGCCAGGGGTTGTCTATTTGGAGAGACAACACCCCGTTTGTAATGTATTTTATTTGTGAAGTGTATGATGCTTGAGTGTTAAAATTAATTTTTATGTATATGTGTAATCCTACAAGAGACAAATTCCATGTGTGATTTTTATATTGTATTTTTATTGTGTCACTTGACACATGTGCTGATTAGTGTCATTGATTTTGACTTGTCTCTTGGAGGGAGTTTTGTTTCTACCAAAGCCATTCAAAAACATGAGTGTGGTCCCAAATTTGCCTTGGGTAGGGAGTCTTGGGAGTGGTCAACTCAGGTTTGACCCGTAGGTAAACTTCAGTTGGGTTTCTAAGGGGTTAAATGGACTCCTAGGGTCAGTTTTAGGGCTTTTCCAAAGGTCCAAAGGGTATACCTATGGGTTAGGGGTATTTTGAAACATGTGACTACTCCCATGTGACTGTTTAGTCACCTCAAAAAGTGGTTTTTCCAAGGTGAGCGAAAATTCAACTTAGAAAGTTCCTCCTAGGATAAACAACCTTCCCTTTTGATGTCAAACTCTCTTCCCCATCTTCTCTCACCTTTTCCCTTTCCAGTTTTAGTAATGTGTAAGAGTTTGGGAAGAGCAACCAATGGGAACTCTCACCTCACCCAAGGGGTTGGGGAGTGTGTGAGAGGCCTTCTTAGGCAAGAATTGGAGACTTAGTGAGTAATCACCCACTCTCCATTGTTGGAGATTATGCATTGTTTTGAAAATTAGTAGTAGAATAGAATTTTTGGGAAAGATTGGAGAAAAGTTTGTGTGGAATTGGGCAGCTCATCCCCAACTAAATCTAGCATACCTATTGGAAGAATAAGGTTGGTTTTATTTCCTTTTATTTATGTTGTTTATGTTGTTTTGTTGAAGTGAAGAAAAGCTTGTTGAAAGAGATGTGTTCATGTAGATTGTTGTTAAAAGAAAAAGGTGTAAGCTTTCATTTCTATGTATTTTGTTTATGTGTTCTTGTTTTGGGAGTGTCCAAGACCTCCTACTCTTGGGGGAGTAGGATGGTCTTGGGGTGGAAGGAGTATGAAAGCCTTGGGTGAGAGGTTCTCCTTATGGGGAGTGATCTCAAGGGTGTCCTTTGTGACCCTTGTTGCATAGCCTTGTGTATGCATTTGGGGGTCATAAGGGGAGCAAATATGGCCTTTGAGCCTTTGGGGGGCATAAGGTATGTGGATGTATCTTTTGTTGTATTTTGTATTGCCATGAGGTGGTTTGAATTGTAAAATTTTGGCTTGCAATCTCCCCAATGGTATTTGGTCCACTTCCACCCATGGAATGATCATCAAAAAATGTGGTGAAAGTGTAGCTTGGGAAGGGAAGATGTATGTTGAGTGTTTGCCTTATTTTGTTGTGTTGTTTGCTTGTTTGTAACCCGTCTAGTGCTTGGTTCTCCAAGCTCGGGGGTGGCTTCTAGTAAGCCTAGGCTGGTAGGTGAGCTCTCCATGGTCAAAGTTGTATTTTGTTGCAGGTTGCTTTGGATGGGAAAAGAAAGAATAAAGAAAGTTGTTGCTGTTTTATGTTGCAGAAAAGTTTAAATGACAAATGTATTTTATATTGAAGTTTGTAAAGCAAAAAAAAGAGAGCCATTATTGTATTTATTTTCCAAAAGAAAAGAAATGTATTCCTATTACCATGGAAAGGAAAATGTTGTTGTTTTATTTTCAAAACCATTTGTATTCATATATACTTGTATTTACATTTGCTAAAGAAATATAAATATTTCTCCTACTTGGTTAGTTTTGCAAAAGAAGAGGAAATGAACTAGTTGTATTTAAATCTTCAAAAAAAAAAGTGTTGTTGCACTTATGTTTATTTGGCAAATGAAAAATTTATTTCTATTCTTTATGTTCGTTTAGCTATATTAATGATGCTGCAATTAAAAGAAAACTGTCATTATTTTTCCATTTAATGCAGAAAACAAATCATAAGATAGTAGCTTATTGGATCAAAAGGAAAGATCAGCATTAGTTCTTAGAGTTAATTTGATTACAAGAAGAATGAATATATTTTAAGTTGCTATGCATTGTAGGTAATAGTTGCAGATTGTTAGATCTTAAACAAAACAAAAAAAAACTGAATATTCAACATATGTGACTTCAACCCTATTGAGAAAAAGATATATATATATATATATATCTTTCCTCATTATTCAATCTGCAAATAATATTAGGAAAATGTTGTATGCATTCTAAGGTTATACAAAATAATAATAAACTCAAAAAAGCCTATATGGGTTATAGATTTTCAAAAAAAAAAACAAAAAGCAATATATATATATATATATATATGTAAATATTTATTTAAATATTTTATTTCTTTAAATATTATCCTGATAATTCTGTTTATAAACAAAAAAAAATAGTGATGTAATTCATGTTAAATTTCCTAACAAAAGAAAAGGGGATATATTTAATTTTATATATATATATATATATATATATATATATGAATATATATATATATATATATATTTATATAAATAAATATATATTTAAATGCATTTTTGTTTACACTGCATGATAATACCAACAAAATAATAACAAAAAAAAAAATTTAACTAAAATCCCAAAGGGCCAAACCCCTGTGAAAACAAGGGACGGCGCGGCTTGGCCCGCACTGTGATTACTCACAGTGGGCGGCTCGGCACCGTCACTGTGGGTAACCACAGTGGATGGTGCTGGGTCCGCTCCCGGCCCGCCACTGTGACTACCCATAGTGGACGGCGCTCGGCTGCATTGTGGGTAAGCACAGTGGTGCCCGAGGGAAACCCCCCACCCACCGCCGCTCACTCCCACTCAAACAAAAAAAAAACTCCGCCGCTGTTTCCTTGGGTTGTTCGGTGCTTTCCGCTGATTCCCCCTTCGGCTCTACCGAGCGGTGAGGCTCGAGCCACCTCTCTTTCACCTGCACACACATACACAAGATAAATAAAACACACACACACAACACACACACACAACAAAAAAAAAAAGGAAAAGTGTGAATGTTGTTTTACATACAAGCCCTAACCCTAATTTCGGGTTAGGGCAAATACATTTAGGTTTTTTTTTTAAATAAGATGTGTGTGTGGTGGAAAACAAAATAAAATAAAAAGCGGTAAAATAATGAAATAGAATGGTAGCCTTCTCTCCCCTTTCTCTTTAGTATATACGTTAAAACGTAAATATATATATATATATATATATATATATATATATATATATATATATATATATATATATATATATATATATATATATATATATATATAAGTAATTTATCTTCTAGATTTGTTGAGACCAAAATAGTTAGTTGAAATAAAAGAAAAATATATATATATTAATACTCCTTTTATTATTTAAAGAATGTAGGAGCTTCAAATTTAAAAGATTTGATTCTCTTGGGAGGATAAACCTTAGGGGAATAAATGACCACGTTGGCTCTTCGATACTGAAGATTAATAGACCTTTTTAAAAAAAATTAATGAATCCTTTATTTGATAGATTTATTTTAAATCGGGGAGTTAGGGTATATTAATTTTAGACCCTAGGTAGTTAAAGAATTATAAGAGATGAATTAGACACTTAATTTTGGAGATTATATATTAAGTTCGAGGTTATTGGCTAAGAGAGTTTAATAAATTATTAGTGGAGATTAGTGATAACTCTTTGGGAGGAATATTAGCTAGCGGATGATTTAGTTAAATTTATCACCAAATGAAATTAATTATTTGATTTACACAAAATATAGTTAAGACCAAACTAGTTTGCATTATTTTAATTAAGTTAATCGTACTTAGTTGAGTATTTAAAAAAAAATAAAAAATTATTCCGTTCATGCCCAAAAGTTTGGGCATGACATTTTGGTATCAGAGCAAGGTTACCAACACTAGGAACCTTACTCCATTACGTTTCGCTATAATTATTTGATTTATTAAATTATATTTATTTTTAAATTAGCTAAAATATTTCTCCTAGAATATTTATTTATTTCATTATATTTTATTTTCTTAAAAAGGATGCCTCCAACTACGCAACAAGCTCGCAAACGTGGTAGAGGCCCTAGGTGTGAACGCATGGCACGTGAAGAGGTCATTAGGGAGGAATCGGTTCAGGAAGTGAACCCAGCAGCTCCTCCCGAACGATCAGTTGACCCAAACTGAGACATCTTGGTAGCTCTACAGAAACCTGATTGGCATAGTTCAGGATAGGCTTCCGGCAGTAGATCATAATGTTGAGAACCAGAACTCAGGAAGCCACAGGACAGTAGAATGGGAACGGAGTAGGAGTCCACCTCCTAATCCTGTAGAGAGTCAGGCTGGGCATGAGCCCGAGTCCATTCATCTACCAGCACCACCTCCAGCCGTAGCACCAGTGTATATTGAGAGGGCATGTCGGGATCCAGGGGATCTAATCAGAGAGGTTATGCGTCTTCAACCACCATCTTTTGGGGGATCTACCGACGGGGTAGAAGCAGAGGCATGGCTTTTAAGCCTAGATAGGTGCTTTGCATTGCGCTCTTATGAGAGCAATCTAAAAGCATGTGCAGCAGTTCACCTATTGCGAGGGACAGCCTCCACATGGTGGAGACAGGAAAAATATAAGTGTGGCTTAGAGATAGAAACCCTCACTTGGGAGATTTTCACAGAGAGATTCAGGGAGAGGTACTTATTAGAGCATTTCAGACAGCATAGGGTGGATGAGTTTCATGACCTCCAGCAGAAGGGTCTTTCAGTGACCCAGTACGAGAACAAGTTCTTCGAACTCTTACTGTACGTAGACTACCTGAAAGATGAGAAGCTTCTCGTCAACTGATTTATCAGAGGATTGAATTCCGGCATAGCAGGACTAGGGAGCCTTCGGGTTGCCGTGGAGAAGGCTTTGGTAGCTGAGGAGATTCAGGTCAGACCACAGGACTCGAAGGATCGGTTCCAGAACCGTAACCCTACACCACAGACTTATGGGTTTCAGAAACCCCATTGGAAAGGTAACAACAGACACACATCGGGGTTCTCCAAACCCCCTCCTCCGCAGCAGTCATAGCAAAACCAGAGGCAAAGGCCTCCATAGAGTCAGTAGGGCATGAAGCCCAAGTAGTGGCAGTCACAGGGTCAGAGGCGAGATCAAAGATCTCAGGCTCCTTACACACCTCCGGCGAGGACTCAGTAGTCCTCCAGAGGTGGGTATAGTGGTTCTAGCAGGACAGGGGGACAGTCTTTCACCAAACCCCAGGGAGTGCAGTTTCAGGCACGTGGCGCTTGCTTCACATGTGGAGCCATGGGACACATGGCAAGAGAGTGTCCTCAGGGTCAGATGGCAAGAAATCAGAGGATGGCAGCATCAGAGCCGACAACTGGGGATATGGGCAAGTCCCATAGGGTCTTCGCAGCGATTGACAACCGCTAGGCAGAGCATCAGGCCACGGTTATTGAGGTAGCAGGTATGATCAGAGGTAGCAGTGTATCTATATTATTTGATTCAGGAGCTATTGACTCTTTTATTTCTCCATTGGTTGTGGAGCATTGCGGGCTAGTGGCAATTAGACAAGAGGTCAGTTGGGAAGTGGAGTTAGCTTTAGGGGCTAGAGTGTCAGTGGAATCAGAGGTTAAGGGTTGTCAGCTTCAGATTGGTAATACCATCACCTTAGTAGACCTTAGAGTTACACCACTCGGATCTTATGGCATCGTACTTGGCATGGATTGGCTTTATGCCCACAGAGCCAAGATGGATTGTCACCTGAAAAGGATCGAGTGTGAGGATGATCATGGCTCTCCCATAGTGATCACTAGAATTCAGAGACCCGTGTCTCTTCGTATGATCTCCGACATGCAGCTTAAGCGGAGCATGCGAAAGGGATGTCAGTTATTTGCCATCACCATTAGTGATAGAGAAGAAGAAGAGGAAAAGGAACCATCTATTGACAACCATCCTATCCTTAAGGAATTTTTAGATGTATTTCCTTTAGAATTACCAGGTATGCCGCCTCGTAGAGAGATTGATTTTCATATAGACCTTGTTCCAGGAGCAGAACCAATTTCTCGAGCACCATATAGAATGACCACAAATGAGCTTAATGAGCTCAAGATACAGCTTGAGGAACTCCTAGAGAAGGGCCACATTCGCCCTAGTGTATCCCCTTGGGGTGCACCAGTCATCTTCGTGAAGAAGAAGGATGGATCTCTCCGATTGTGCATGGATTACCGTCAGTTGAACAAAGTAACTATCAAGAACCGATATCCATTGCCCAGGATCGATGATTTATTTGACCAACTTCAGGGTGCCAAAGTATTTTCCAAGATTGATCTAAAGTCAGGGTACCATCAGTTGAGGATAGTGGATAGTGATATCCACAAGACCGCATTTCGCACTAGATATGGCCACTATGAGTTCACCGTGGTCCCATTCGGTCTTACGAATGCCCCAGCAGTTTTCATGAGTCTCATGAATGGAGTATTCCGCACATTCCTCGACCGATTTGTGATTGTGTTTCTCGATGACATATTGATATATTCACGAAATGAGGAGGAACATGAGGAGCACCTGAGACAGGTTTTGCAGTGTTTGAGGGATAATCAGTTGTATGGCAGTTTGTCGAAGTGTGCTTTCTTTAGAATAGAGGTCAAGTACCTTGGTCATGTTATATCCAGTGATGGGATCTCAGTAGACCCATCAAAGATCAGAGCCATTATGGATTGGCCAGTGCCTACCAGTGTGACAGAGGTCAGGAGCTTCATGGGCTTAGCAGGTTATTACCGACGTTTTGTTGAGGGATTCTCTAGAGTTGCTCATCCTATTACTTCTCTTCAGTGCAAAGGGAAGAAATTTGAGTGGACAGAGAAGTGCGAGAAGGCCTTCCAAGAACTTAAAAAGGCACTTACTATCGCACCTATCTTTGTAGTACCAGATCCTACAGCTGATTTCATGGTTTGCACAGATGCTTCCCTAGAGGGTTTAGGAGCAGTCCTTATGCAGAATGGTAGAGCTATAGCTTTTGAGTCTAGGAAACTCAAGACTCACGAGCTTAATTACCCTACTCATGACCTTGAGCTTGCAGTAGTAGTGCATGCACTTGTGAGATGGAGACATTTCCTTTTAGGTCATCATTTTGAGTTGCACTCAGACCATCAGAGCCTTCAATACATATTCACTCAGTCGAATCTTAATACACGTCAGAGGAGATGGATGGAATTCTTGTGCGAGTACGATTTTGACGTTCACTACATCAAAGGGAAAGAAAACGTAGTTGCAGATGCTTTGAGTAGGAGACGTCATGAGGTATACACCATATCTATGAGCACGGATTTGAGAGATCGGATCATGCAGCAGTTGCCAGAGGACAGATGGTATTTAGAGGTTTGCCAGGCTATACGATCTCAGGAAACTTTATAAGGGAAATATGTGGATTATTCCTTAGAATCTGATGGCTTGTTACACCATAGAGGGCACATCTATGTACCTTCTTCCGGGGGATTGCGGGAATTCATTATCACAGAGGCTCATAGAGCTCCTTATGCAGCACATCCCAGGGTCAAGAAGTTGCATGCAGACTTGAGGGAATTATACCATTGGCCAGGAATGTGATAGCTTATTGCCGAGTTGGTAGCCCGATGCCTTGAGTGTCAGAGAGTCAAGGCGGAGCACCGCCATCTAGGTGGGTTGCTCCAATCTCATGCTATACCAGAGTGGAAGTGGGATACTATATCCATGGATTTCATCATTGGTCTCCCCATGTCATCTCGTCACCATGATGCCATCTTGGTGACAGTTGACAAGTTGACCAAAGTGGCCCACTTTTCACCAGTTCGTACCACCTTCACAGTACCAGCAGTAGCACAGGTGTTTTTGTGAGACATTGTCTGACTTCATGGTGTTCCATGAAAGATCATTTCCGACAGGGAATCCCTCTTCACATCTTCCTTTTGGAAGGCATTACAGGCAGCTATGGGTACCAAGCTCAATTTCAGTATAGCCTATCATCCGGAAATAGATGGCCAGACAGAGAGAGTTAATCAGGTGTTAGAGGATATGCTTCACATGTATGTCATGGATCACCAGACCAGATGGGAAGAGTACCTTCCCTTAGTGGAGTTTGCCTATAACAATGGGCATCACACGTCCTTGGGGATGCCACCCTATCAGGCATTATATGGCAGACCTTACAGGACACCATTGAGTTGGGACCGCATAGAGGATAGAGTTTCTATTGGTCCTGAGATAGTTCGGGATATGGAGCAGCAGGTGGATTTGATTAGGCAGCATCTTAGAGAGGCACAAGATAGATAGAAGAAATATGCAGATGCAAAGAGGGTAGATCGTAGCTACTTGGTTGGAGACAGAGTCTTCTTGAGAGTGCGACCGCATAAGAGTCCAATCCGATATGGAAAGGGTTCTAAGCTCGCACCTCGATTTGTAGGACCATTTGAGATCCTTGAAAGGATAGGACCAGTTGCCTACCGTCTAGCATTGCCACCTAGCCTGTCACGCATCCATGATGTGTTTCATGTTTCAGTTTTGAGGAAGTATATCTATGATGAGTCTCATATTCTAGATTGGGATGCCTTGCAGGTGGAGTTGGACGGGCAGCTAGCATTGGAGCCCATTCGCATTTTGGCACATCGGACGCTGGGCCTTCGAGGTCGAGAGCTGGACCAGGTTAGGGTCCAGTGGGATTGCTATGATGAGGTCACAGCCTCATGGGAGGATGCAGCACGTATGAGATCACAGTACCCCCACCTTTTTGATGAACTCCAGGAGGAAGTTCATGCCTAGAGGGGGAGGGTGTGAGGCCCTACCCTGACTCAGCTTGACATTTTTAGTTATTTGCATATTGAGACTATTATGGATGCTTTATTTTATGCTTTAAGGATTTAGAACCTATATGACTTCATGATTTGGATCACATTGGCATATGCTGATGCTTTATTTTATGCATGATGATTATGAAACTATATATGTTGCTAGAATAGAATTATTTTGAAATGGTGAATGTCATTATTGGAATTGCAGGACTTCATTTTGATGATAGAAAAATGATGCTTATTTTATGAATGGTTCAATTTTGAGAATTGTGTTAATTGCTTATGTGAAATCGGATTTAATTGAATGAGATATTGAATTATTGTTGCCAATGTATGAGTATTTGATGTGCAATGAAATCCATGTATTTAATTATGTATAATTGTGATTATTTGGAATTACTAATATGTTAATTGAGATGCGCAGGAAAATTATCCATGTGACCATGGAATTTATATGGAGAACCAAACCTAGACCAATGTACGTTTGTTAAGCCAAGGTTTGTCTATTTGGAGAGACAACACCCCGTTTGTAATGTATTTTATTTGTGAAGTGTATGATGCTTGAGTGTTAAAATTAATTTTTATGTATATGTGTAATCCTACAAGAGACAAATTCCATGTGTGATTTTCATATTGTATTTTTATTGTGTCACTTGACACATGTGCTGATTAGTGTCATTGATTTTGACTTGTCTCTTGGAGGGAGTTTTGTTTCTACCAAAGCCATTCAAAAACATGAGTGTGGTCCCAAATTTGCCTTGAGTAGGGAGTCTTGGGAGTGGTCAACTCAGGTTTGACCCGTAGGTAAACTTCAGTTGGGTTTCTAAGGGGTTAAATGGACTCCTAGGGTCAGTTTTAGGGCTTTTCCAAAGGTCCAAAGGGTATACCTATGGGTTAGGGGTATTTTGAAACATGTGACTACTCCCATGTGACTGTTTAGTCATCTCAAAAAGTGGTTTTTCCAAGGTGAGCGAAAATTCAACTTAGAAAGTTCCTCCTAGGATAAACAACCTTCCCTTTTGATGTCAAACTCTCTTCCCCATCTTCTCTCACCTTTTCCCTTTCCAATTTTAGTAATGTGTAAGAGTTTGGGAAGAGCAACCAATGGGAACTCTCACCTCACCCAAGGGGTTGGGGAGTGTGTGAGAGGCCTTCTTAGGCAAGAATTGGAGACTTAGTGAGTAATCACCCACTCTCCATTGTTGGAGATTATGCATTGTTTTGAGAATTAGTAGTAGAATAGAATTTTTGGGAAAGATTGGAGAAAAGTTTGTGTGGAATTGGGCAGCTCATCCCCAACTAAATCTAGCATACCTATTGGAAGAATAAGGTTGGTTTTATTTCCTTTTATTTATGTTGTTTATGTTGTTTTGTTGAAGTGAAGAAAAGCTTGTTGAAAGAGATGTGTTCATGTAGATTGTTGTTAAAAGAAAAAGGTGTAAGCTTTCATTTCTATGTATTTTGTTTATGTGTTCTTGTTTTGGGAGTGTCCAAGACCTCCTACTTTTGGGGGAGTAGGATGGTCTTGGGGTGGAAGGAGTATGAAAGCCTTGGGTGAGAGGCTCTCCTTATGGGGAGTGATCTCAAGGGTGTCCTTTGTGACCCTTGCTGCATAGCGTTGTGTATGCATTTGGGGGTCATAAGGGGAGCAAATATGGCCTTTGAGCCTTTGGGGGGCATAAGGTATGTGGATGTATCTTTTGTTGTATTTTGTATTGCCATGAGGTGGCTTGAATTGTAAAATTTTGGCTTGCAATCTCCCCAATGGTATTTGGTCCACTTCCACCCATGGAATGATCATCACAAAATGTGGTGAAAGTGTAGCTTGGGAAGGGAAGATGTATGTTGAGTGTTTGCCTTATTTTGTTGTGTTGTTTGCTTGTTTGTAACCCGTCTAGTGCTTGGTTCTCCAAGCTCGGGGGTGGCTTCTAGTAAGCCTAGGCTGAGAGGTGAGCTCTCCATGGTCAAAGTTGCATTTTGTTGCAGGTTGCTTTGGATGGGAAAAGAAAAATTAAAGAAAGTTGTTGCTGTTTTATGTTGCAGAAAAGTTTAAATGACAAATGTATTTTATATTGAAGTTTGTAAAGCAAAAAAAAGAGAGCCATTGTTGTATTTATTTTCCAAAAGAAAAGAAATGTATTCCTATTACCATGGAAAGGAAAATGTTGTTGTTTTATTTTCAAAACCATTTGTATTCATATATACTTGTATTTACATTTGCTAAAGAAATATAAATATTTCTCCTACTTGGTTGGTTTTGCAAAAGAAGAGGAAATGAACTAATTGTATTTAAATCTTCAAAAAAAAAAGTGTTGTTTCACTTATGTTTATTTGGCAAATGAAAAATATATTTCTGTTCTTTATGTTCATTTAGCTATATTAATGATGCTGCAATCAAAAGAAAACTATCATTATTTTTCCATTTAATGCAGAAAACAAATCATAAGATAGTAGCTTATTGGATCAAAAGGAAAGATTAGCATTAGTTCTTAGAGTTAATTTGATTACAAGAAGAATGAATATATTTTAAGTTGCTATGCATTGTAGGTAATAGTTGCAGATTGTTAGATCTTAAACAAACAAAAAAAAACTGAATATTCAACATATGTGACTTCAACCCTATTGAGAAAATTAAAAAAAAAAATATATCTTTCCTCATTATTCAATCTGCAAATAATATTAGGAAAATGTTGTATGCATTCTAAGGTTATACAAAATAATAATAAACTCAAAAAAGCCTATATGGGTTATAGATTTTCAAAAAAAAAAAAAAAAAGCAAAATAAAATAGTGATGTAATTCATGTTAAATTTCCTAACAAAAAAAAAGGGGATATATTTAATTATATATATATATGCATTTTTGTTTACACTACATGATAATACCAACAAAATAATAACAAAAAAAAAAATTAACTAAAATCCCAAAGGGTCGAACCCTTGTGAAAACAGGGGATGGCACGGCCTGGCCCGCACTGTGATTACTCACAGTGGGCGGCTCGGCGCCACCACTGTGGGTAACCACAGTGGACGGTGTTGGGTCCGCTCCCGGCCCGCCACTATGACTACCCACAGTGGACGGCGCTCGGCCGCACTGTGGGTAAGCACAGTGGCGCCCGGGGGAAACCCCCCACCCACTGCCGCTCACTCCCACTCAAACAAAAAAAAAACTCCGTCGCTGTTTCCTTGGGTTGTTCGGTGCTCTCCGCCGATTCCCCCTTCGGCTCCGTCGAGCGGTGAGGCTCGAGCCACCTCTCTTTCACCTGCACACACATACACAAGATAAATAAAACATACACACACAACACACACACAACAAAAAAATAAATAGGAAAAGTGTGAATGTTGTTTTACATACAAGCCCTAACCCTAATTTCGGGTTAGGGCAAATACGTTTTGGTTTTTTTTTAAATAAGATGTGTGTGTGGTGGAAAACAAAATAAAATAAAAAGGGGTAAAATAATGAAATAGAATGGTAGCCTTCTCCCCCCTTTCTCTTTAGTATATACGTTAAAACATATATATATATATATATATATATATATACATAAGTAATTTATCTTCTAAATTTGTTGAGACCAAAATAGTTAGTTGAAATAAAAGAAAAAAATATATATATTAATACTCCTTTTATTATTTAAAGAATGTAGGAGCTTCAAATTTAAAAGATTTGATTCTCTTGGGAGGATAAACCTTAGGGGAATAAATGACCACGTTGGCTCTTCGATACTGAAGATTAATAGACCCTTTTTTAAAAAATTAATGAATCCTTTATTTGATAGATTTATTTTAAATCGGGGAGTTAGGGTATATTAATTTTAGACCCTAGGTAGTTAAAGAACTATAAGAGATGAATTAGACAATTAATTTTGGAGATTATATATTAAGTTTGAGGTTATTGGCTAAGAGAGTTTAATAAATTATTAGTGGAGATTAGTGATAACTCTTTGGGAGGAATATTAGCTAGCGGATGATTTAGTTAAATTTATCACCAAATGAAATTAATTATTTGATTTACACAAAATATAGTTAAGACCAAACTAGTTTGCATTATTTTAATTAAGTTAATCGTACTTAGTTGTGTATTTAAAAAAAATAAAAAAATTATTCCGTTCATGCCCAAAAGTTTGGGCATGACAGAATCAATATCTAACTGGTTTGTTGATTTTCTTGACTTAAAACATATAAAGCATATTAATACTGTATACCAGTAAACAAGAAATAATGCAATGAACAAAGATAACAACAACCACATGAACAACACACCATAACATAGTAGTTTAACGAGGAAACCTCGGTGGGATTTGTGACCCACAATATTCACTTACTGGCCAATAAGAGAATATTACTACTACAAGAGGGACCTGTACATGGAGGAAGGCCAAGTGCCTAGAGCTCATTGCTCAATTACAAAATGGGAGGTCTCACTGACTTACAAAATGGATTATATAAATCCAATGTCTTGTACTGCTTCAAAATAGCATCTACTATGCCAGATCCAACACTGGTTTATAGCTCTACTTCACACATAAACCCTTAACCTATAATTCACATAATAGGTCTGCCTTATTTCACCTAAATATCTTCATTCATCCTTACTTAATTGTTCTACAATGATCTCTTCTATATATGAGTCATTTTACAATTTGCCAAGTCGGCTTACAATGATTTTACAATAATAAACAAAATTCCTGTCAGCTTCTGTGCCGGTATGCTTCCTTTCACTGGCGGTGTCGGTGATCTATGTGCTGGTGTAGAATTTGACTTTGCTGGTGCCATTGGATTGCCTTTCTGGTGTCATAGGATTGTAAGGTTTCCATCAATGATGAAACCTTCAATCACCTACAATGTCTCATTGGAGTGTGCATTTGCCAACAATCTCCCCCTTTGGCATTGATGGCAACACTCATGAGAAAAATTCAGAAGTGTATCCAAAAATTGAAGTCCAAAAATTGTTACCAAAAATGTGTGCTCCCCTTGAGCAGATGATCCCTAGGTTATTGGATTTTTCTCATACCACTACTCCCCCTTTGGCATCAATGACAAAGGTTGTCAAAGTGTCAATAGAATGCAGTTTCCTATTTCAACCTTGTAACCGATTGGTTACAATCTGAAAAAGATCTGCCAAAACCAGATTCAAGTTCTCAATGAACTTTTTACTGTCTTTTATTGCAGCCTCTGTCCTTTGAACTATACTGGTGAGGTGTTGCACTTGCTCTGTCAGTGTTTTATGTCCTTGAATTAGGGCATTAGATATTTCTTTCCTTAAGGTGGCGAGGTAGTCCAGTTGTGGACTTAGTCTCCATTTAAGATCCTTGGCCTTACTTTTTATTCTTTCCTTTTCTCCTTCTAGCTTTAATAGTTCTTCCTCAAGACCTGTTATCTTTTGCTCAAAAACTGATAATGAATCAAATGAATTAATAAAATTGTCAGCTAGTTGATTTATTTCCTCCTGTATCTTGTTGATCTTCTTGTCTATATCAACTGTCAAAAAGTTAGTCTTACAAGTATCTATCTACAAAGTTTTGAATTCCTTTAATGTGCTACATAATTCTAGTAGAAGTGTGTCAAACTGCCTTGTACACTTCTTTATTTCTTCCTCAAAGAATTTGTCTTTTTCTTTTCCTAACCTCTCCTTGAATGCTTCCTCTTTTATTTGTTCAACTATCACAGTGTTGTTAGTAATATACTTAGACAAAGTGTCAAGTTGACTCAAAGAAACTTAATTGTCTACATTACATTTTGGAGCTATCATTTTCAAAATTGGAACTGTATCATCTATAGCCTTGTATGCTTGTGAGCTACAATCAGTTATTTTCTTTAAGGAGTCTAAAAGAACTTCTGTTACATTAGTTGATTTGAATCTTGCATTTGAAGTACCAACACTTTATATCCCACCGGTGGGAGCAATATCCTTGCTTGTGGTGACCTCTGGTAGGTCAGTTTGTGTTTCCATTTCTTTAAACAAAGGTTTATCTTGCATAGTTGATGCTGGTGGTACTCACTCTGCGTGAACCTATTCCTGTGGTGGAGCCTTTTGCTCTGCTTATTGTTCTGTGTTACCATCTATCGGTTTACCTTCTGTGTTATCTGTTATCGGTGACTCACTAGCCATATCTATCTTTCCAGTTGTGTCCTTATCTACCACAATGTTAACTTTCTGAGTATCAATGTCAACTGTGTATAACACCTCAGAGTTTGGATTTGTGTCCTCTTGTAGTATCTCCATACTCTCATTAGTCAGTTGACTTTCAGTTGTAACTACCGGTGGAGTATTCAAAGGCGGTGGGGATAAGTTATCTTTTATTTTTATGCTTGGAGATCCACCAACCTTGCCTTTACCCTTATCCTTATCTTTCTGATATACTTTGATAGTTTTAGGATTTCTATACTCTTCCTTCTTTTCTTTCTCAACAAGGAATATGTCCCATGCATTAGCAGTTTCCTCTGCAACCTCATTTACTCTACCAACCATAAGTACTACATGTCGGTGTGCAGTTGAGAATACTGTCCGGTTAGCCTCTGAGATCATATCATCTATCTCCTTTGGTGAGTTAATAGGATAAACAACAAGTAGTTTCTCAATTTTTATTTTCTTATCAAGCTGCTAGCTTCAAGTCTCTTAAATAGTTCTACTGGTACTTCATCTACAATTTGCATCAAAAATTTCTTATATATCCAAGTGTAGAATTACACTGTTTTCAACTTTCTCCTTGTCATCAACTGATAATGTATCATATAGTTTGTTGATGTTTTTTAGTTGTCCATCCTCTGTTATTTCATCTAGTAGTTTGTCAATTGGAGAAATATTTTGTCGAGTCTTTTTCTTTGGTGTTAAATTTTTCTTCTTTGGAGTTATCTTCTTAGCCGAGGGCCTTACTACCTATTTTTTTTGTCTAGTTCTTCTAGGCAAAGGTGTGGATACCAATGAAGGTTGTCTTTTCCTCACAACTCTTTTAAATGCAGCTGGCATGTCACTTTCCAAATAAGTTGCTACTGGTGAAAGGTGAGTTTCTGGTTGTTGTGCTTGTAACTCATCTTCAGTGATACCAGTTTGTTTAAGTACATCTTCTTTGATAGCCTTAGCATGCCTTGATCCTCTTCTCACTATTTCTTCTACCTTCTTTACTCTTTTCTTTGATTGAATTTGATTCTCAATAGTTTCAACACTACCAAATATCTCTTCTTTTGGTTCCTTAGGTGCTTCAAGAAGGGTTTTTGTATATGTTTCAATTATGTTGTCATCAGTTTCATAACCCATTTTAGTAACCCAAATGGTTCTTGGGATAACTGCTTCCATCCAAATATCATCCTTTTTAATAACAAAGCATATTTCATCCTTATACTTATCTACAATTGTTTGTGATAATCTTACTCTAGTGTTCATTTGGGCCTTCAATGCTTGAAACTATTCATTAATATTCTTTTCTCTATTTTCACCCATGTTGTGCAGTAAATTAGATAGTTGTTTGCCTACCGGTATGTCAAAACCAAGATTCTTGTTACCTATACCGGGCACCTATTTTTTTGTATGTAGCATTAAAAAGACAAGTAGGTTACCAAATCTAAATGTCCCCTTTTTGTCCTTCTTGATCTTTCCAAGATTGTCAATTAGTTCATCCTTCAGCCATTCACATACATCAATTTTTGCATTATCATTGATCATGTCATAGGCACTCTTTATGCATAAACTAGAAACTGAGTTTAACCTATTTGCATGTGTTGTTTTATACCCTAAAATCATGCTAATGAATCTGACATTGATGTCAGTTACATCATTCACTCTTAAAGATCTCTTGTCAGATGTTGCTCCTATCAGGTTTGTCACTAGGTCATTTTAGACCTTTGTCTTATCAGGTCTATTACCAGTGGAAGGTAACCCTGTTACAACTTTTACTGCCTCTTTAGTTATTTTGTGAATTGAATCCAGCCAGAAAAATTCACCATGAACCCTGCTCAACACTATCCTTATCACCTCCTTAGGGAATTCTGGAATACTGAGGATTTCAATGAATCTTAGGGTTTCGACTACTTTGTGTTTAGGTTTCACATTACCAGAACCATCACAAATTACAGTCTTATATATGTTCTTAATTTCCTCATCACCTAATTCTTCTATGTGGCAATGAATGTACATTCTAGGGTCTTCTGCAAAAACTACTCCTTTGGGGATTTGAGAAAATGCACAAATATTCTCATCATCCTTCTTAGCTATTTCAGGAACTAACTAAAATACGGGCCTAGGGAATTTGATTACTTTGACTACATTAGGGTTTCCTATGAATTTAGGTATAGAAGAAGATGCCATGATTATAAATACCTTTCTCTGCCTCAGGAATGATTGATTGTTGAATTGCTTTGCTACTTTGCTCGAAATGCCTTTGCTCGGAATTTTCACGCTCTACGAATGTTGGAATGCTCGGTGAAGTGGAATGGAGCCAAAAACACTGATTTATAATGTTAATTTTTCTAACCACCATATTTAATGCTTGTCGGTTAAGTAATCACTTAACATATCTGCCGGTATATAAGTAATTTTAACTTCTTACCATCAATCGAGGGAATAATAACATGTTTCACATTTGTTTGCCAAACCCTCAAAGAAATTTTCTTTGGTTAGATGAAGACTCTCTTGCAGGTGGAGTGTTACTTTCTTCTGCCAGTGGAGTGTTACTCTATTTTGCCAGAGGAGGAGTATTCCTATCAACATTTAGTTTTGATTTCCTGATCCATTGTTTTGAGAATTCCTGCTTTACTTCTTCAACCTTTTCTTTACCTTTCAAACTAGCACCATTGTTGTTTACCGATGAGGACTTACTTCTACAAAATTTTGCAATATGTCCAATCTTGTTATAGGCATAACAAGTCACATTATTTTTCTGAATAGCTTTCCCATAACCTATGCCGGTTTGTGTTCTACATTGATTAGATAAATGTCCAAATCTTCCACAAATATAACATCTCACATTCATTCTGCAATTTTTAGAATTATGACCAACTTTGTTGCATTTTGAACATTGACCGGTGGGTGTATTGGTATTCTGATAATTTCTAGATCTACATTGATTTTCTCTATGACCATACTTGTTACAGTTAAAGCATTTGCCATTAAGCTTATAAGAAGTAGGTTGTTTTGCTGGTTTGCCATGATCCTATGTGTTTGCAGTATCGAAGCTTTCACCATTTTTAAAGCCAAGACCATTAGTGTCACCATTAGGTTTCTAATTCTTCAACAAGTCACCAAGTTCTTCTGAGCTTTTCTTGAATTTTTCTTTATGTTGATTTGCAGTAGCCAGTTCTCCTTCCAAGATACCTTTTTATCTCATGAGTTCATTTGAGTCATTTTGTGCATGCATCATATCTATTCTCAACATATCATTCATAGCTAAGTCTTGTGTTTTCATTTGCAGCATCATTCAGTCTTCTAGTCAAGTCTTCTTCATTCTTCTTTTTATCTTCAATTTCTTTACAAAATCTCATAGTTATATCCTGCATCTCATTCTTTGTTGTCATGTTTTCTTGTTTTAGCATATTCATCAGATTACTAAGAGTTTCCTTTTCATCATTCTCATTTTGCATCTTTTCACAAAGTTCTCTTCTCTTGTTTCTTGAAATAGTAAGATTTTCTTGAAGTGCTTGAATAATATCCTGAGCAGCCTTTAGATCATCTTCAAGTTTGATATTTTTCAAATTTTCTACATCATAGTTTGAGAGAGCTCCTTCTAGTTGCTTCATCAAGTTTTCCATCTCTACCAGTGTCAAGATCTTTGTCAAGTTGTTAGGCTTTTGAAAATAGAGGACCAAGCTCTAATACCAATTGTTAGGATTCCCATAGATATTGAGAGGGGGGGGGTGAATCAGTATCTAACCGGTTTGTTGATTTTCTTGACTTAAAACATGTAAAGCATATTAATATTGTATACTAGTAAACAAGAAATAATGCAATGAACAAAGATAACAACAACCACATGAAAAATACACCATAACACAGTAGTTTAATGAGGAAACCCGGTGTGGGAAAAACCTCGGTAGGATTTGTGACCCACAATATTCACTTATTGGCCAATAAGAGAATATTACTACTACAAGAGGGACCTGCACATGCAGGAAGGCCAAGTTCCTAGAGCTCCCTGCTCAATTACAAAATGGATTATATAAATCCAATGTCTTGTACTACTTCAAAATAGCATCTACTATGCCAGATCTAGTACCGGTTTATAGCTCTACTTCATACATAAACCCTTAACCTATAATTTGCATAATACATCTGCCTTATTTCACCTAAACACCTTCATTCATCCTTACTTAATTGTTCTACAATGATCTCTTATATATATGAGTCATTTTACAATTTTCCAAGTCGGCTTACAATGATTTTATAATAATAAACAAAATAAATTACAAACAAAATTCCTGTCGGCTTCTGTGTCGGTATGCTTCCTTTCACTGTCAGTGTCATAGGATTGTAAGGTTGCCATCAATGACAAAACCTTCAATCACCTACAATATCTCATTGGAGTGTGCATTTGCCAACACTAACAATGTACTCTCTCTACTATGTAGCTGAGATTAGATTTTCAATAATCTTCTTGTGTTTTCCTTTGATGATGAATGCTTGTTGTCATTCACATGATTTTAATAAGTCTTTATCTCTCCTTATTGGTTTTTATGGATTGATTCTATCTTTGACACCTTTTTCTCTGAATGTGTTCACTATAACTGTTATAGTGACTGCTTTAATTCACTGCATTTCATGGTGATTTGTCTTTTGATCTATCATAATAATAAGGACTACCTTCATAGGATAAATTCTATCAATTATATGACTGTACTCATGATTTGGCACCAATTATCTACTTTGATATGTGACTGATAACTAATCATTGTGAGTGATCCTTGACATTTGCCTTGACTACTAATGTAGGCTCTTAAGATTTCCTTTTGATGCCCAGGTTCACATTTTAAATCCTTGAAAGATGATTGATTATTCTATAAAAGGAATATTATGGTATTCATTGTGTGTTAGCTCTTTTTTATGGTAACTTCACCAAATTATGTTATTGTGATTTTCAAAGGACTACCATGACTAATATTTGTTTGTGTTTGGATGCATTCATTGTCATGCTTTTATTGAAAACTATCACTATGATCATAGCTTTGGTGGGCCTTCTAACATCCTTGAGTATGTATTTGCTTCTAAGAACTGGATATGATGTGTCTATATGTACTTTCTTCACTATATTTTACTATTAGGAATTGAGGATTGCTTTTAATGACTGCAATGACTCCATCTAACTTCTTGCTTTCTTTAGCACGATAGTTTCATATTGTTATTATTTTGAAAGGCTTGATAAGCTACTCTAATCATAGTGTCATACATTTAAATTTTACTTCTCCCTATTTCTATTATGCCTTGATTGGAAAAGAGATTTTATAGATCATGCTTACTATTGTAGCTCTAATCTCATAATTGTCTATCATCATTTTTACGACTGTGAAGTGTGATCTGATGGTATGATGAATCAATAAGGATCTGGAAAACTACTGAGAGGGGGGGTGAATCAGTAGTTAAAAAAATGACAAAACTTTTCAGCAACCTCAAAAAAAATCTCACAAGTCAATCTCTAAATCAATTGGTTCAGAAACTGAACTACAAATGCAATATCACTGTCAAGTATACTGATTTACTGTCAAAACAAAATAATAGTATAACAGATCTAAAAATTCAAACCATTTAACAAAAACATTCAAATACTTTACTGACAATAGTAAAGGCATATTTGAGATTAATGTTGGTCATCTTATCATATCTAAGTGGATTTAACATCGAAGCAAATTGACCAAAGAAAACATAATCACAAAAAACATTCACCACTTGACACATTGATTTTGACGTGGAAACCCAAATGGGAAAAACCACGGTTGGGATGAATACCCCCAAGTATTCTGAACTCTCCTGAAGTTCATCTTGTTAGGAGCCAAGCCTGTTAAAGCTTTACAAAAATTCCTGTTAGGAACAAATCCTGTTAGGGACCACTGGATTAAGGGATTGACTATAATGCCTTGATAGAAGAAATACCCTATTAGGAGTAACCTCAGTAGAGGATTTTAACTCCAAGATAATGGATCACTTGGCTATAGGATTTAGATAGCACTAATATTTTTAAGTCTTACCCAGTTAAGGGATTTGACTATTGTAATTGTTAGAGGACAACAAGAGTTTTATAATCTGGTAAATAGTACTACTCTGCTTGATCAGATCCTTTTCATGCTTCTATCTACCTTCACACATACAGTAGATACACCTGTTGGTTCGGCAACTAATCACATTAACACTTAACCAAAATTTCCAACACTACAATAAAACAACTCATCGACCTTATAAGAAAAATAATAGGTCCATAACACATCACAAACCTAAGATATCATATATATTACAAACAAATCGGTTCAAGTATGTTCATTAGATTACATAGAAATCATTGTACATTATTCAAGACAACCTCTACCGCTCCTTGATCACCACTTCATTGATTCCTATAACCCATCACATGGTTTCCACTTCATGCAATGTACTCACTCATTCCCAAGATAAAACCATTATCTCTACATGCCAAGAACCATTTGAAACTCTTCACATACAACATGCATATGTGGCATAATCATTAGCGTTCATCATTTTATCATAAACTAATACACCCAATTTACCAAGCTCCATCGTTTAAGGTTTGGCACATCAATAGGCAGGGTTACTGGTTTCTCTTATTGCTTCTTAAGTGTTACCGGTTTCCTTCACTAGCTCTCCTATTGGTTGCAAAAAAAACATCATAACAACATCATATATTGGTTACAATTGACATCAATGACAACACAATAGTTCACCAATGCAATCTTCAATCAAATACCAACATGATCTACTCTTAGAGTTTAGATATACGGTTTGTATGCATCACTCTATGTACTAGAAGTCTGTCTTGGAGAGTTTGATGACTTTGAAGTCAATATCCATTCTATCACATGTATCCGTTGAATAAATGTATAGAATTAATTATGATTATGGCTCATGACTCTTTTATGGAAAATGATGTTCAAAGAATATTTTGTTCCAATTTTCTTATCATTGAGATTCATCATAGCATGCTTATCACCTTTTAAACTTTCCCTATTGCTTCTAAGTACTGCTATTTAAGCTTCTTGTAGATGATTATTCATTATTTCATTCTTATATACATTGTTGTTTCTATGAAAACTTTGTCATATATGTCTTTGTAGGTTGTCCATGATGCCATGACTTATGACTATCTTCTTTACCTTTAATTGCCATTGACTGTCTTTGATATAATATATTAACAACTGATTCACCCCCCCCCCCTCTCATTTGTTCACTAGTTATCCTAACAATTAGTATTAGAGCTTTGGTCATCTTTTGCAGAAGCTTAACCACTTGAGGTAGATTTTATGGCAACTAATCCATCGACAACTATTTTCAGAAGAGAAATCCCTAAGCTTGAGGGAACAAATTATGCGATATGGAAAATCCGTATGGAGACTCATCTTAGATGTCTTGGCAAAGATATTTGGGAGATCACTAAGAAAGGGTACACACCTTATGATCTAGCATTTGGTAATCTCGCTCCTACAGACTTGGATAAAAATATTGAGAATGATTGCAGAGCTAGATAATCCCTCATGTGTGCACTTACTAATTAATAGATCATGAGATTGACTGATAAATCATCTGCAAAGGTTATGTGGGATAAATTTCAAACTATGAATGAAGGTGATCCTACTATCAAAATTGCTAAACTTGATGGTTACTAGGTGAGATATGAGAACTTAAAGATGGATGACAATGAAAGAATTGCTACATTTATGGAAAGAGTAAATGAGATTATCATGGGAATTCAGTGTTGTGGAGGATCTTTGAGTGAAGATGAAATAGTTTCCAAAGTCTTGAGAGCCCTTCCACCAGCTTACAAGATGAAGGCAACTACAATTAATGAATTGAGAACAATGGCAACCCCCTTAGTTAACATATACATTATGATTGGGAAATCATCTTCTTTTGAGCTTGAAGAATTTGGACCTTCTTGAGCTACAAAATCTGAACCTTCTTTTCATGCATCATCATCATCTACTGGCAAGAATGATTGGAAAGCCCTATATGCAAAAGAACTAGAAGATATGAGGAAAAAGGATGAAGAATTTGAGCAACTTGAAGCCTTTTTTTCTAGAAGAGTACCTAAAGGTCCGGCAGGAAGTAAGTATGAAGGAAAAGAACCTTTTAAATGTTTTGCATGTAATAAGATTGGTCATTTTGCATCTATATATCCTAAAAGGAATGAAAGATTTGAAGATAGAGTTAAGAAATCATTCAAGCCTAATCAGAACAGATATAGATTCAAGAGAAACAAACAATGCTATATAGTGGATGAGGAAGGAGTAACTAATGACTTTGAGAATGAACTGGCAGAAGACTTTGCTAGTGGATCCGGCAATGGAAAGGAATGGGTGTTCTATGCCTTGTTAGGACCCGGAGGCAACTGAGAGGTGGGGGTGAATCAGTTGTCTATTAATTTTAACCCAGATATAAATTAACCAAACTTAGTGCATAATATCGGTAAACCAAACTTTAATGCTAGTAGACAGTTTAGCAGTTAATAAAAATACCGGTAAAGTTTAATGCATGAAACAAAAAGACAAATAACATACACAACACATAACACAGTTATTTGTACATGGAAATCCTATAAGGGGAAAAACCACAGTGGGAAACCTTACCCACAATTAGATGATACTACTACAGATAGTATGTGTGTATAATATGGGGTCTGCACATGCAAAAAGGCCAACTACATAGAGCTCACTGCTCAATCACAAAATGGGAGTTGCACTGACTACAATTGGATGGTTAAATCCAATGATAATGTACTACACAAAATAGCATCTTCATATGTTGGATGCAGTACCAGTTAAGCTCTGATTGCCTTCTTCATACCTTCCTTGAAGCTTCAAATGATGTATGCATGTATAGATCTTCTTATATTCGTATATACCTTATTACAATCCTTTTTCACTTCCTCTATGTCCCCATTCAATCTCACAAATGAGATCCTACATATATACCAAAACCTAAGACCAAATGTGTAGGTCAGCTTAAAAAGAATATTATAATTAAATCAATTACAAATGAATCAATATGTGATGCATGATGTTGGCTCAATGTATTTACAACAATAACAAATCATCTCCATAACGTGCTATGCTAATAATGCTTGTCGGTCCATGACCTAGACCTATTTGTTGGTAACAGCAAATATGAAAACTTGATTGTACCAATAATCAAATCACCAAAATAAAGTGTCCAAACAATTTCTTCGACATAACCAAGTAATCTTTAAGTCATTCCAAGTGTCGGTGAACAATATAACCTGCCGCTAAACCAAATACCAGTGACTGTGCATAAGTCACTAAACATGCTGGTGAACATAATCAAGAATCTCCACAAGGATAAGTGTTGACATCAATGACAAAACCAATACAACACATCTAAAATACCAACATTCCTTAAAGGAAGATGAACCAAAACTGGCTATCGAGAATGAAGAAAAGGCCCTGACAACAAAAGTTGAAGACAAGGATGAATGGGTAATTGATAGTGGATGCTTACATCATATGACTGGAGATAAAAGAAAATTTATATGCCTGGATGAATACAATGGCGGTCAAGTAAGATTTGGAGATGACAAAGCATGTATGATCAAAGGTAGAGATACTATTTCTCTGGCTGATAAGCATAATAATGATAATGTCTATTATGTAGAAGGTTTAAACCATAATCTTTTGAGTGTTGGTCAATTGGTGGACAAGGGATTCCAACTTCAATTCAAGGATAGAAAATGCAAAATCACTAACAAGGCTGGTTTGGAGATTGGTACCTGGTAATGAGAAATGTTTGATTGCTCATATTGATGAGAGTTGGATATGACATAAGAGGTTCTGTCATGTTAATTTTGATTACATTGTCAAGATCAGTTCAACAAATGCAGTTAGAGATATACCTAAGATTATGAAGCCTCATAATTTGGTATGTAAGGAATGTAATTGGGAAAGAAAGGTAGAACTTATTTTAAGAGAATACATGATAAATCTAATGATGTTCTTGATTTAATTCACCCTGACTTATGTGGTCCAACAAGGACAAGAGGCTTTCAAGGTGATAGGTACTTCATGCTAATAATTAATGACTATTATAGAATGATGCGGATGAATTTTCTTAGGAAGAAGTCTGAAGCTTTTGATAAATTCAAGATCTTTAAAGCAAAGGTAGAAACTGAAACTAGACTAAAAATAAAATGTCTAAGATCAAATCAAGGTGGTGAGTTCACTTCTCATGAATTTAATAGTTACTGTGAGACAAATGGAATTAGGAGATAGTTATCTACACCTAAGACTCCTTAGCAGAATGGAGTAGTCGAAAAGAAGAACAAAACCATTTTGGATGCAACAAGAACCATGATGATGGAAGCCAAATTGCCTCACATCTATTGGAGAGAATCAGTGAATACAACAGTCTACACATTCAACAGAGTTCATATGAAAGGTGAAACCGGTAAGACTCCTTATGAATTATGGTTTGGACATACACCTACTGCTAAATATTTCAGATTTTTTTGGAAAAAAAATTTATTTCAAAAGGGATGATTCAATTAGAAATTTTCATCCTAGATGTGATGAAGGAATATTTCTTGGATATTCTAATCAAAGCAAATCATATAGATGTTATACCAAAAGATTGCAGAAAATTGTGGAGAGGGCAAATGTGAAAGTGGATGAGCAATATAGAAATCAATCTATATCATATGATAAGGAACCAATAGTGCTAATGATCATAACTAAACCGACAATACCTCAACCGATATAGGACACTGAAATAGTTACACCAACATAGTCAGAAAATTCAACTGTGACTGATGATCAAATCAGTGAACATGAAGTTCAGAAAACTCCAAGGTATGTAAGATTAAATCATTCTGAAGATCAAATCATTGGAGATAGGAACAAGGGAGTTATGACAAGAACAAGACTAGCAAATGAAGAGGTATGCCTTATTTTTAAAGTTGAATCGACATCTTTTATTGAAGCTTGTAAAGATAAACATTGGTTAAAGGCTATGAAAGATGAATTAGATCACATAGAGAAAAATGAAACTTGCACTTTAGTTCCCTGACCTAAAAATAAGAATGTTATTGGAACTAAATGGGTTTCTAGAAATAAAATAAATGAGGATGGTCAAGTTATAAGAAACAAGGCTAGACTAGTTTCTAAAACATTTCCTCAAATGGAAGGAATTGATTATGTTGAGACATTTGCACTTGTAGCTAGAATTGAAGCTGCTAGACTATTCCTTGCCTATGCAACATATAAGAACTATAAGGTCTATCAAATGGATGTTAAATGTGCATTCTTGAATGGTGAACTTTAAGAAGAGGTATACATTTAGTAGCCTGATGGTTTTTCACTAACAGATGAAAAGGATATGGTTTGTAGGTTGAAGAAAGAATTATACGGATTGAAATAAGCTCCTAGAGCCTGGTATGCAAGGTTGGATAAATATCTTTTGAAGCTTGGTTTTACTAAAGGAAATGCTGATAGTAATTTATATTATAAGATCACTGATTATGATATTCTGATTATTGAAGTATTTGTTGATGATATCATTTTTGGTGGAGAAGATAAATTATGCACGAAATTTGCTAACAATATGAAGAATGAATTTGAAATGTCCATGATTGGTGAAATGAAATTTTTCTTAGGTTTGCAGATTACTCAAACTGACAAAGGCATTTTTATCTATCAAACAAAGTATCTAAGGGAATTATTGAAGAACTTTAGTATGGATAGTTCCAAATCGGTAAGTACTCCTATGGTGACAAGTGAGAAATTGTCTATCAAAGATACATCTGCATTGGTAAATTTGACAAGGTATAAGTCTATGATTTGTGACTTGTTATATCTAACTCAGACTAGACCAGATATTATGAATGCAGTGAGTATTGTTTCAAGATATCAAAGTAATCCTAAAGACAATCATGAATGTGCAGTAAAGAGGATATTCTAGTATTTGCAAGGTACATCTGAATATGGATTATGGTATTCTAGATATGATAACTTCACTTTATGTGCATATACAGATTCAGATTCGGTAGGAAATACCGATGATAGGAAGAGCACTTTTGGTGGAGCTTTATTTCTTGGAAAGAAACTAGTTTCATGGATCAGTAGAAAACAGTCATGCATTTCTTTATCTACTATAGAAGCTGAATATGTTGTAGTAACAACGAATTGTACACAAGTTTTGTGGATGAAGCAAATGTTGAAGGATATTAGGGTAAACTGTAGTGAATCGGTAGTTATCTACTGTGATAACTCTAGAGATATTGACATGTCTAAGAATCTAGTATTTCACTCTAAGACTAAACACATATCAATAAAGTATAACTTTATAAAGGACAAAGTATAAGAAAAGGAAGTCAAATTGGTTTATGTGAACACTAAAGAGCAAATTACAGATATATTCACTAAATCGTTGTCTAAAGAATCATTTGAATATTTGAGAGATAGGTTGGGGGTATCTACCCCTTTGACAAACACTTAAGCTAATAGTGCAGTGCATCATTTCGATATGGATCAAAAGCTTTATCCTTTGCTCTGGATTGATGTAGTGGTGCTCCTACTCAGGGGGAGTAGTGAGCTTTGAGATTCAAATAATTTTTATATTTGTCATATCCTTAGCATTGATGTCAAAGGGGGAGAGATATTGATGTGAAAAATAAACTTCAGGAGTTGTTTTTTAGAGCTTTATAGAGATATTACTCAAAGGGGGAGATTGGTGGTTGTCTTCCATTGGCAAGACTTGTTTGGCATTTCTTGGTACTTAGATGTTTTTCACATCTAGTATTGCCATCAATGCCAAAGGTGGAGATTGTTGGCATTATGGAAGGATTGATTATGTGTTGCATTGATGTCAACACTAGCTATTATGGTTGGTTACCGACAGATAGATCTTGGTTACCGACAGAAGATCTAGTGTTACCGGCATAAGAGACTATCAGTTGGACATTTCCAACATGTTTGGGTCAATGGAATATGTTTGGTTCTATGTGATAGATTATCCTGGAGCATGTATTGGTTAGGTGGTGTTTACTTGGTGATCGGATGATATCATACAATCTTGTAAAACCTTACCGACATAGGTTTAAGGCTTTACCGGCAAAGCTTTTATTTAGAATCTTTGACAGGATGCATAAGTGGTGTTGTTGTGGTTTCTAAGATGCAGAAGGTGATCCTTGATCATGCTTCAACCAGTTGAAGACATCTCTTTGGTGTGGTGTGTTGGGTCTCAAATCAACAGATTGGATAGGTTCTAAGGAAATGCCAACTCCTATGATCAAACCCTCCAATTGACTTGGCCAACTTATAGAGTGAACCTATTTGGTTACTGACTCTCTCACTTTAGGCTCTGCAGGACCTAGGCGGGTATACCTATTCACTAGCTGTTTTCAAAGACTAGTACCTTTTATAGCAGATTAAGTATCTTGATCTGGATTCCTCCTATCATAGAATGGCATAAGTTCCTGGAATGGAGATATAGCAGATGAGTTCAAGACTGTTGTTGTGGAAGCTATTTGATCTTTGTGCTTAGAATTTTATATGTATACACTATTACTAGCTTACTCTATGCTTCCTACTCAATTACTCCTGTTGTAAAATAAAATATGATGAATATGGTGATAAGTTGTAATTTACAAATGGCCAGTGCCTTCTTTGCTGTCTGGGCTACAGAGTCTTTATATTGCCTTAGGACTTATTGTGTGAACTTGTGAGACAGTTTTTAAACCCACCCCTTTTATGGATCTATTAGTTACTATTTCTTATGAGATGAATTGAATGCCTATATCATAAGTTGCTTGAATGAATTTAACCCTACCTTTAAGGGGCCATCCAAGTAAGCACTGCAAAGAACAATTATAATTCACAAGCAGAACTTTTATTTCAACCTTATAACATACAACATAGATTTCACTCAAAGAATATGAATAACCTTATCTCCTTTAGATAATATCACAAGTAATTGCCAACAACAAATGAAATAATCCACAGCGCATATGCAAAGAAAAGACAACTGATTATATTATATATCTGTCAAAATTTGTGCAACAAGTAACTTACAAGCTATCATATATCACTGTATTCTTTCTATCCTGTTCTTTTTTATTACAAGAAACCTTTCTCATATATATATGAGAGCAAAGCCTATTTATGAAAAGACATGTCTTTTCGAGATACTAACTGTCAATTTGAACATTCTTAACAAACTTAAGTAAAAAGAGATTAAGCATCCCTAAATGATGAATGTAATCACCTTCTTTAAAAGTCTTGATCTTGATGCTCTGTTTCTTTAATTCTTCTCTCTGTGAAAGGTATTCGAATATCATCTGGTTGATGGTAGGGGCCATGTCTTTGCTTCGATCCAATCTTGACAGAGCCCGATCCTTGACGCTCAGAAGTTCATTCCGCCATTCATCCATAGATACTAATTCTCCCTCTTTATAAATCGAGGGCATTCCAATAGGATTCCCATCATCCAATTCTTTAAGATCTCCTTTTAGCACATCTTCGAATTTAACATGATTTTCCATATATGAAGTCCCTTCTGTTTTCTCCTCTAGCATCATCACATCAACACTGTTTATTACTTCATGCAATCGTGCTTTTAACCTTTCATGCTCTCTTAATGCCTTTATGGTCCCAGCATACACCCTCCAATAATGTTCAACATGGATGAGCATGGTATTGAACCTATGTTAGATAATATCATTAACCATTTTATCCATCTTCTGTTGAATATTACTCACCTGTTTGGTAGCCTTCTGGTGCAGGAGCACCCGAGCACCTGAATGCTCAAATCCTAGCAGGTATAACATTTTATTGCAAATTAAGCATGTGTGTTTATTTTATGCTTCTAGTAGGTTTAATAGGTTTTTTTTGTGGTGTAATAAGGCTTGGAACTCATTTGTGTTTAAGAGTTTCCAAGATTTTTGTTTTTTTCTCAGTGGGCCAAAAACTGTCAATTTTGGGTCCAAATGAGCATTTTTGAATTTTTGATGTTGTAAATCCTTGAAAGGCATTGGAGCATGTTTATTTAGTGTTTCTAATGATTTTGAGTCATTGGTTTGAGTTCCAAGTCACCGGGAGTCAAAATGCAACTTTTTGAGCAACAAAAGTTGTCAAAAGTTGTCAAAAAGCTGTCAAAAAAATGCAAAAAGTGACTTTTGGAGGTTTTGGTTAGTTCCAGCGTGTACATGTCCATACAAGGGATTCAATAAGTTGGCACATGTTTAAAAACCATGTTCCCATGATTGTATGCATAGTTCATGTTGGAAAAATAAGAGAAATACTTGTTTGTGCTTATATTTTGTGAGTTTTTAACTAGTTTTCTGCACTTTCTAGAGTACAGTCCATACCATGGCTCCATGAGTCCACACTACTCCTATTTTGATTGATGTGATCTCCTTTGATGTTTTAGTAGTGATTGGAACAAGTTTTATTTGAAGTGTTCTTAAGAGAAGCATTGTTTTGTGGTTCCAATGGAAGGTCATTCATGGTCCAACTGATTTCTTCAAAGTCTCTTCATCCATGGCTTTGAGGAAATTTGTTGGATCCTCTGTACATACTATACCATACATCTATTTCCCTTTCCTAGCAATTCACAAGTGTTTGTAAGCCCATGGCAAGTGTGTGAAGTGAGCAACTTGGCTTGGGTATTCTTAATGTTGTGTGAATGGTAGTTTGTTGTTCATAGCACTGTACTTTGATATGTTGAAGAAGAATTAAGTTGGCAAGAGTCTTAATTGTATTTTACCATCCTTGTCTCTCTCATGACTTGGTTGGTTGCAAGAAGCAAAGGTGTAATCAGATTGTAAAAACAGTGTGTCACTGTTTCATGGATAAAACCTCATTGTCAACCTCCCTAATGGATAGTGTGGAATGATGGATTCCTCTTTCATGCATCATGAAAATGTATTTGCAAATGTTTTTCAATGTTAAGAAGACAAGGTACACAATCTGATTGTACAGGACCTAAATAAGGATCCTAGAAAAGTGTTTCCTTTGTCACAGTCTTATAATGCTGTCATGATTTGTGTCATCCTTTAAGTATTCAAACCTTCAAGATCTTTGAAGAGGTTATATGCATTGTCCTATCATGCCATTAATACCTTCTTGCAGGCCAGGGACAGAGTGAAGAAGCAGGTCAAAACAGAGAAAGAAAGTTGTCACAGTTTTAAGACTGTAAAAGTGCAGTAAGGCGGGTAAAAGACCAACAGTCATGAAAAAAACCCTTTCCTACTTGTTTGCAGGTTGCTCCAACTGCTGTCAGGACATTTTTGCATTCAAATGTGATATACTTTCATTGTATTTGTTTTATTAATGTTAACAAGGTATGCAAAACCTTGAAAACATCGTTGTCCCAGTCTTTAGACTGTTATTTCTGAGTAAATGGAGCAGTATGGTACTTGTTTGATAAAATGACAATGTGCTCAGTTAAGTTTTGAATCCTTGGAAGTGTTGGACATATGTTGTAGCAAAGTTTTAACCATTTAATTTGGGTCTAGCACCATGGAGGAGACCTTTAAATTGCAAACCCTCTCTAAAACCCTTAAAAACACTTGAAAAGTGCATATTTTGTGGGACAGTCCTCAAAGAGTCCATACAGTACTTGCCATAGAAAAAATCCTTGAGGTTTCATCATAAAATAACCACATCTCCAAGGGTTTGTCATGAAGTTTAATAGATTGAGCAGGGTGAACAATTTTCATAAAAGACTAGGGCTAATTCTAGTAGCCTTTTTGGAGCAAATTTGACAAATTCATGAAATCGGTAAGGAAGGAGAAGCAATTGATTGTTTCAAACTATCAAAACTAGTAAGTTAAGACTTTAGACACCCTACTACATGCCCCATAGAATTTTATTAAGTCATTTGATCAAGATGACCCTTTGAACCTAGAAGTTGCCTGGAGTAACCCAACGTTCTTTGCATCCAATTTGGAAATTTTCATTCTTGAAAGGTGAAGGACAGTCCTCATACTTTGCAGACCTATCCAGATGCTCAATAAATAGATTAATATGATTGAAACCCTTAAAGGTGAAAATAAGATTAGGTAAACCATGGTTCTCCAACAGTTGCCCATTCCTGGAAGAGAGGAGATTCGGCCAGTTGGACAACCAAACTTGTTCATTTTTGGTGACACTCAAGAGGACCTCATTTCAGACTTGAATGCCTTAGCATGGAAGGTAAGGAGGAGTGATGTCCAATACAATAGGGTGCAGGAAGTGTTGAATAGGGAGGAGGAGATAGGAGAAAGGTTTAGAAGAATCCCATTTGTGCCTAGGGATTGATTTGGGAAGAACATTGAGAACAAAAGCCCACCAACCTCAAAGAAGACCAACTTCTATTCTACCTCCTCATCATAGTGGTATCAGAGCCAATTCAGATTTGGGTTGAGAGATTAGCACATGTCAGGTAGTGAGTCAGTGGGAGACAACACCAACAACATGGTAACCAATGCAGAGTTAGCAAAGAGGATGGAGGATCAAGTTGAAGAAAATAGACTCCTTAGGGAAAGATTACAACAACTTGAAAAAAATTTGAACCAAGTAGAAGTTAAGACTGAAGAAGTCAGTGAGAGAGTAGAAAATGCTGAAGATAAGAAGGAAACCTTAGAGGAAGTTGTCTTAGAACCAGATCCAATCTTGGATAGAGAACAAGAAACCTTTTTACAAGCTTTAAAAGCTTTGACTGGAAAGGCCCTAGATGGAGTGTTGCTTTTTAGTGGCAAGATGGAACCAGAATCGCTAATGGAGTGGATAGAGGGTCTAGAGAATCACTTTGAATGTGATGGCATTACTGAAGCATAGAAAGTGAAGGTAGCCAAATCCAGAATGAGAGGGGCAGCCTTAACCTGGTGGAAATTCATCCAAGAGGAAAGGGTGAAAGAGGGAAAGAAACCCATAACCACCTGGAAGACAATGGTAACTAAAATAAAAGACACCTACATGCCTGAAGATTATGAAATCTAGTTACATAGGAAGAGACAAAACTTGAGACAGAAAGACCTAGATGTCAGTAGTTACACTGAAGAATTCCAAAAACTAAGCCTTAGATCTAAGGTACAAGAAGATGAAAATGTCAGAGTAGCTAGGTATCTCAATGGGTTAAGATGGAATATTCAGAAAGAGTTAAGCCTATGGTGTCCCAACACATTACATAAGTGTTTTCAATTAGCACTGAAGGTGGAAGAGAGAAACAAGAAGAAATAAGAACAGAATGGTAGAGGCAGAGGCAGAGGAAATAGAGGCAGTCATAGAGGCAGTTTTGGGGGAAGATACATAGATCATATGTCCCAAGGAGAGTCTAAGCTTATTGAGAAAAGCGGGGATTCTCAAAGAAGACCCAACTATAGGGGTAGGGGATCAGGAAACCCAGGAAGGGGTAGATCTAATGGACTTGGAAGAGGTTCATACTTCTCCACAATGAAGTGTTACAACTGTCACAAATTAGGCCATCCAGCATATAGATGCCCAGAGAAGCCAAGTTCATCTCAAGGAGGTGATAAGAGAGTCCATTTTGTGCAAGAGGAAACCACACCAAATCAAAGGTGTCTACCATCAGAAGAAGGGGAAAACCTCATGATCAGGAGGATCCTCATGAAAGAGCCATCTCAGAAAGCTATGTGTCAAAGGAAAGCTCTTTTCAGGATCAAATGTAAGATCCAAGGAAAGGTGTGCAAAGTTATCATTGACTCAGGATCAACTGATAATATCATATCAGAAGAAGCTGCTACAAAACTTCATCTACCTAGAATACAGCACAATGAGCCCTACAAGGTCACATGGTTGGAAAAAGGGCAGCATGTATTGGTGAGTGAACAAACATGGGTAGAGTTTAACATAGGTGAGTACCAAGATAAGATTTTGTGTGATATACTACCTATGGATGCTTGTCATTTGCTTTTAGGAAGACCTTGGGAATTTGACAGGAAAGCATAATATGATGGTGAAAAGAACTCATACTCATTTCTCAAGAATGGTATCAACTATAAAATTCAGTCCCTTAATGAAGAAAGTGAGGGCAGCAAACCACAAGTTCCCAAAACTTTGTTAGATGGTGAAAAGGAGTTCATTCATACCTTAAAAGAAGGTGATGGCATAGGGTTTGCATTAGTAACTAAACCAGTTGATGAAAAGAAAGAAAAGAAGGTACAAATCCCATACGAGGTGCAGCAACTTCTATATCAATTTAAGTCAATTGTTAATGATGGTCAACCAACCTCTCTACCCCCTCAGAGAGCCATTAGCCACCAGATAGACTTCATCCCAAGTGCATCCTTACCAAACAAAGCTTCTTACAAAATGACACCTGAACAAAATCAGGAAGTGGCAAGACAAATCCATGAGCTCCTAGACCAAGGATTGATTAGAAAAAGTATTAGTCCATGTGTAGTACCCATAGTGTTAGCACCTAAGAAAGGTGGGGCTTGGAGACTTTGTACAGACTCAAGAGCAATAAACAGGATCACAATCAGGTATAGATTCCCCATTCCTAGGATAGAAGATCTTATGGATTGTTTAGGGGGAGCAAAATATTTCAGTAAGATAGACCTAAAAAGTGGTTATCATCAAATCCGCATCAAAGAGGGAGATGAATGGAAAACAGCTTTCAAGACAAATGAGGGGTTGTATGAATGGCTAGTCATGCCATTTGGGTTAACAAATGCACCCAGTACATTTATGAGATTGATGAATGAGGTGTTACATGACTTCATAGGCAGGTTTGTAGTTGTGTACCTTGATGACATCTTAATTTTCAGTCAAACCAAGGAAGAACACCTCCAACATTTGTAGATTGTCTTACAAAGATTGAATGATGAACAACTTACTATCAATCTAGAGAAATGTGATTTCCTTAAGCAAGAGCTGGTCTATTTGGGTTTTGTTGTTTCAGGGGGTGACTTGAAGATGGATCCAAGTAAGGTAGAAGCCATAGTTAATTGGCCAACCCCTAAGAATGCTAGTGATGTCAGGAGTTTTCATGGACTTGCTCAATTTTATAGGAAATTTATCAGAGGTTTCAGTGAAATATGTGCACCTATCTTGGAAACCATTATGGGTGGTGTGAAAGTGAAATTTCAGTGGACAGAAGCAGCCAACAAGGGATTTGAATTGTTGAAAGTCAGAGTTGCTACCCAACCAGTGTTGATTCTACCTAGTTTTGACAAATTGTTTACCTTAGAGTGTGATGCAAGTAATATTGCTATTGGTGCTGTTTTGAGTCAGGATAATAGACCTGTTTTATTTTTCAGTGAAAAGCTTAATGATGCTAAGAGGAAATATTATTCATATGATCTTGAAATGTATGCTTTGGTTTAGGCACTTAGGAAATGGAGGCATTATCTTCTTCCGAAAGAATTTGTGGTTTACACTGACAACCAGGCACTTAGTTTTCTCAATTCACAGAATAAGCTTAGTCACAGACATGTTAAATGGGTAGAGTCTTTGCAAGCATATACCTTTACTTTGAAGCATAAGAAAGGACAGTGCAATAAAGTAGCTGATGCATTGAGTAGGATGTTACTTACTGTTCAAGAAATTTAGATTAGAAGTATTGGTATAGAATGTTTTAAGGATTTATATCCACATGATTCTGATTTTGTTGATATTTACAAGGTTTGTCATGATTTCTAGAATACTTTTCATAGTGAATATGTTGACTATACTTTGTAGAATGGATTGTTATTCAGGGGTGGACAGCTGTGTGTGCCAAAAGGTTCAATGAGGGAGAATCTGATACAGGAAAAGCACAATGGTTGCTTGAGTGGTCACTTTGGTCTTAATAAGACTTTGGAATTGGTTCAGAGGCACTATTTTTGGCCTAAGATGCAGGCAGATGTCAGGAAATATGTTGAGCAATGCATGGTATGTCAGAAAGCCAAGGGTACTAGCACTAATGCTGGTTTGTATCAGCCTCTTCCCATACCTTCTAGGCCTTGGGATTGCATAAGTATGGATTTTGTGGTAGGTTTGCCTAGAACTAAAGCAGGATGTGATAGTATTTTTGTGGTTGTTGACAGATTCAGTAAAATGGCACATTTCATACCTTGCAAAACCACTAATGATGCTAGTCACATTGCTTTTCTTTTCTTTAAGGAATTTGTAAGAATTCATGGTTTGCCATCTAGTATTGTATCTGATAGAGATGCTAAGTTTTTGGGTCATTTTTGGAAAACTTTATGGAAGAAATTGGGTACTAACTTGTCTTTTGGCTCAACTTACCATTCACAGATAGATGGCCAAACAGAAGTGGTGAACAGAACATTGGGTAACCTACTCAGATGTCTTACCAAAGAATATGGGCAAAGTTGGGATCAACTCATCCATCAGGCAGAGTTTCCATACAATGATAGTGTAAACAGATCCACTGGTAAGAGCCCATTTCAGATTGTTTATGGAATGCATCCTAGAGGTGTTTTTGAGTTAAATGATGTAACTAATTTGCAGCAAGTGAGTGGTACAACATAAGATATGGCACAGTCTATGAAAGAAATTCATGAGCAGGTACAGAAGTCTTTACAGGAAACTACTCAAAAAGTTAAGGAGAGAGTTGATGCTTCAAAAAGAGATGTTCAATTTTTAGTGGGTGATTATGTGATGGTCCATCTCAACAAGTCACGGTTATAGAAAAGAGTTCCTACTAAGTTGCAAATGAGAAGAGTAGGACCATGCAAAATCTTGGCTAAATATGGCCATAATGCTTACAAAGTTGATTTGCCTAACGAAGTTTCTATGTCTCCTATTTTCAATGTTGCAGATTTGGTGCCATTCAAAGGGGAGCTACCATCAGATTCACAAAGAGTTTTAGATCTTTCTCATTCCCTTTCTGATCTTTCTCTCCCCTCTTCTTCTACTCCCATTCCTCAGTAGGTACTAGATTCAAATATCATCAAAAAGACAAGACACCATACCTACTTGGAGCATCTCATCAAGTGGAAGGATAAACCAGTTTCTGAAGCCACTTGGGTACCTAAAAGTGACTTTCTCAAAACTGGAATTTCTCTTTCTTTACTACCCAAAGGAGTCACATGACTTCTTTGTCCTTAGGGGAGTATCGTGCAGGAGCACCTGAGCACCTGAATGCTCAAATCCTAGCAGGTATAACATTTTATTGCAAATTAAGCATGTGTGTTTATTTTATGATTCTAGTAGGTTTAATAGGTTTGATATGTGGTGTAATAAGGCTTGGAACTCATTTGTGTTTAAGAGTTTCCAAGATTTTTGTTTTTTTCTCAGTGGGCCAAAAATTGTCAATTTTGGGTCCAAATGAGCATTTTTGAATTTTTGATGTTGTAAATCCTTGAAAGGCATTGGAGCATGTTTATTTAGTGTTTCTAATTATTTTGAGTCATTGGTTTGAGTGCCAAGTCACCGGGAGTCAAAATGCAACTTTTTGAGCAACAACAGTTGTCAAAAGTTGTCAAAAAGCTGTCAAAAAAATGCAAAAATTGAATTTTGGTGGTTTTGGTTAGTTCCAGCCTGTACCTATCCGTACAAGGGCTTCAATAAGTTGGCACATGTTTAAAAACCATGTTCCCATGATTGTATTCATAGTTCATGTTGGAAAAATAAGAGAAATACTTGTTTGTGCTTGTATTTTGTGAGTTTTTAACTAGTTTTCTGCACTTTCTAGAGTACAGTCCGTACCATGGCTCCATGAGTCCGTACTGCTCCTATTTTTGATTGATGTGATCTCCTTTGATGTTTTAGTAGTGATTGGAACAAGTTTTATTTGAAGTGTTCTTAAGAGAAGCATTGTTTTGTTTTTCCAATGGAAGGTCATTCATGGTCCAACTGATTTCTTCAAAGTCTCTTCATCCATGGCTTTGAGGAAATTTGTTGGATCCTCTGTACATACTATACCATACATCTATTTCCCTTCCCTAGCAATGCACAAGTGTTTGTAAGCCCATGGCAAGTGTGTGAAGTGAGCAACTTGGCTTGGGTATTCTTAATGTTGTGTGAATGGTACTTTGCTGTTCATAGCACTGTACTTTGATATGTTGAAGAAGAATTAAGTTGGCAAGAGTGTTAATTGTATTTTACCATCCTTGTCTCTCTCATGACTTGGTTGGTTGCAAGAAGCAAAGGTGTAATCAGATTGTAACAATAGTGTGTCACTGTTTCATGGATAAAACCTCATTGTCAACCTCCCTAATGGATAGTGTGGAATGATGGATTCCTCTTTCATGCATCATGAAAATGTATTTACAAATGTTTTTCAATGTTAAGAAGACAAGGTACACAATCTGATTGTACAGGACCTAAATAAGGATCCTAGAAAAGTGTTTCCTTTGTCACAGTCTTATAATGCTGTCATGATTTGTGTCATCCTTTAAGTATTCAAACCTTCAAGATCTTTGAAGAGGTTATATTCATTGTCCTATCATGCCATTAATACTTTCTTGCAGGCCAGGAATAGAGTGAAGAAGCAGGTCAAAACAGAGAAAGAAAGTTGTCACAGTTTTAAGACTGTAAAAGTGCAGTAAGGTAGGTAAAAGACCAACAGTCATGAAAAAAACCCTTTCCTACTTGTTTGCAGGTTGCGCCAACTGCTGTCAAGACATTTTTGCATTCATATGTTATATACTTTCATTGTATTTGTTTTATTAATGTTAACAAGGTATGCAAAACCTTGAAAACATCGTTGTCCTAGTCTTTAGACTGTTATTTCTGAGTAAATGCAGCAGTATGGTACTTGTTTGATAAAATGACAATGTGCTCAGTTAAGTTTTGAATCCTTGGAAGTGTTGGACATATGTTGTCACAAAGTTTGAACCATTTAATTTGGGTCTAGCACCATGGAGGAGACCTTTAAATTGCAAACCCTCTCTAAAACCCTTAAAAACACTTGAAAAGTGCATATTTTGTGGGATAGTCCTCAAACAGTCCGTACAGTACTTGCCATAGCAAAAATCCTTGAGCTTTCATCATCAAATGACCACATCTCCAAGGGTTTGTCATGAAGTTTAATAGATTGAGCAGGGTGAACAATTTTCATAAAAAACTAGGGCTAATTCTAGTAGCCTTTTTGGAGCAAATTTGACAAATTCATGAAATTGGTAAGGAAGGAGAAGTAATTGATTGTTTCAAACTATCAAAACTATTAAGTTAAGACTTGAGACACCCTACTACATGCCCCATAGCATTGTATTAAGTCATTTGATCAAGATGACCCTTTGAACCTAGAAGTTGCCTTGAGTAACCCAACGTTCTTTGCATCCAATTTAGAAATTTTCATTCTTGAAAGGTGAAGGACAGTCCTCATACTTTGCAGACCTATCCAGATGCTCAATCAATAGATTAATATGATTGAAACCCTTAAAGGTGCAAATAAGATTAGGTAAACCATGGTTCTCCAACAGTTGCCCATTCTTGGAAGAGAGGAGATTCAGCCAGTTGGACAACCAAACTTGTTCATTTTTGGTGACACTCAAGAGGACCTCATTTCAGACTTGAATGCCTTAGCATGGAAGGTAAGGAGGAGTGATGTCCAATACAATAGGGTGCAAGCAGTGTTGAATAGGGAGGAGGAGATAGGAGAAAGGTTTAGAAGAATCCCATTTTTGCCTAGGGATTGATTTGGGAAGAACATTGAGAACAAAAGCCCACCAACCTCAAAGAAGACCAACTTCTATTCTACCTCCTCATCACCTTCTCTGCTTGATATTTCCAATGCAGAACATCAGAGACATCATCCAAGCTTCATCCTTTGGGATATGCAGCATATTCATTTAAAGGTGTCCCTGTCTCAAATTGCAATATCCTTGTTTGTAGCCTCTGATTCTCCTCTTTAGTTCTTTCATATAAACACTTATAGGTAATGTTTTCCCTGACCAAAAACTTTGTCTGATCCAGATTTAATTTAGCTACATCCAAGTTTAATTTTGCAGTGACCCTAGGGTCAGTCTTTCCTACCTGATGGACCATAAGGTGTCCAAAGGTTTCTTCAACATCTACAATAATTGGTCTTTTTCCTCTCAGATATAGTGCCCATTGTAGGAGAGCCTTTTGATCAGGGTCATACCTTGAGCCCATGAACAATTTATCTACTTCTTGAGGCAATACCTGTTGATTTGTGTCTTGCTTCTTCAAGAATCCATCAAACAGAAGTGCTGAATTTATATCCCAACCTGAAAATATGATAACTCCAGCCTCCTTTAATATCTTCCTCCCCTTCTCAGGGGTCATATCTTTCATGAGAGCATCTATCTCATCTTGCAGCCTTCTCATCTGCTCTTCTTCTGATCTCCCAGTCATACTTCGTCTCACATGAGCCCCCTTGTACTGGTATAAGAATGAAAGGAATTCTCTTGAAAAAGTGAATCCATCATCCGCAACAAAGTCTTCATGCTCTATCATCCTTATATCAACAACATCCCTAATATTAAAATCACTAGTTTCCACATCTACCTCTTCTTTAAAACCAGGTGGATAATCTTCTCTAGGGGAGTCAGCAGGGATGCTACTAGCAGTTGACTTTGGTGACATGTGAGCCAATGGCTTACTATCTCTTCCAGTGTTGACAAAATGGAGGAACTGTGGGGGTACTCTATGCATAATCTCTTTCTCATGCTGAAGTAGTTTTTAAGCTATCTCCAAAGAATCTTGGAGGTTTCCAAGTAGGTCTCCATCCACCATCCCCCTTGCTCTTTTCCACTTGAAAGCTTCCCAAGTCATCTCGCTTCTTTCTCTCAAAACCTTGGCATCTTCCCTTTCAAGGTTCCTTATTAAATCATCTGGCATTTGAGCCACATGTATTCTAGCCTTTAGCTTCTGTGATGCCCTTGCAGCTTTTATATATCCCTCAGGATCAAAGTTCTCTCTAGGATCACCCAGAGTCATGCCATAATAATTTAACTTATTTTGAAGTAAATGATAACTTTTAGAACTTTTAACAATGAAATCAGAAAACACTAGTAACCCTAGCACAATAGATTGTTTACCAAAATCTGTGAGATGTTTGGCACTAACAGCAGACAGTTGTCTTACAATCTCTAGACTAGCCACCCTATTTGGCACTATAATTGGAAGCATGTATGGCTTTCCTTCATACCTGAAAACCCTAATTTCTATATGATTAGGGTGGCAATACCAATCACCCCAGTTGTGATCAATCTGAGACTCTGGAGAGAAGTCTTTTGGCCTGAGGAATCTTTTGATTTCAGGAGACAAAGCATAATTTCTATGTTGTCCGAAGGCTGCACTGAGTGGTTTTACAAAATATTCCTGAAAGTGCCAATACTAGTTGTTTATAAATCTTTGATCCCATGCAGAACCTACAACTGGACTGGTTTCTTCAAACCATTTTTATCATAAGCTCTGATGCTAAAATCGTCTGACCAGAAATTGACTTCTTGTCCACAATAAAGAATAATGTGCATTAATAAGGAATACAATGAGAAATGAATATTTACAAGGTCTCCTTTTAACTTCTCCAACCCATGATTTAGGGCTTCTGCAACATAAGTGGCATAGTCAAATGGCCTAGGGCCTTTTGACTGTAGATCAGCATAGAGGACCATAACCCCAATATCCATGAGAGGATGAGCTTCTAAGCCTAATACTTGGGCTGCAGCATAGTATGTATACTTGAAATACGGATGGAATTGGTTGACATCAAAAGGCACCTTGTCATCTTTACTGAAAGGAACTAAGGACTTTCCCACTTTTGGCCAGTGAATGGGTAGTCTCCATGTCCTATAGATGTCCTCTAACTTGAAGAACTCTTGCGACAGTTTCTGTATGTCAATTTTCTCTTCTACATCCCAGTCTAGATCAAACACCAAATCAATAGTCTATTTGTCAATTACCACCATAGGATTCCCTTGGTAGTCACATATGGTATTGGTTTTTGGATCATAACAATCTACTAGGGCTTTCATTAACTCGACATCCACAAATACATTCGGAACTGCCAATTTCCCTAAATTTTTCTTCCATAGGTTACTCACGGGTTCAGGAGCATCCCTTCTCTTGTAGCCAAATAAGAACAACTCATGTCCTTTGATTTTAGTCCATATGTCTCCTAAATGTTCAAATCTATCTTCCAACCCTTCCTCTTCACTTTTGATTTTTTTGGACCTCACACTGGATGCCGGGCAATGGTCTAACAAATCCTGAGTTAAAGCTCTACCCTCCTTTTTCTGTCATTTGGGTTTCTCTTCAGGGTTCAATTCCTTTCCTTTCCTACTCTTTTTAGAAGAAGGAGATGGTTCCATAATTTCAATCAATGAGAGATATCACACTTACTTGGAGAATTGTCGAGCTCTTCTGACTATTGTTTACGAACTTTAGCTAACTCCTTGTAACTTTCTGTCTTCTGCACCAAAGTCTAGTTCTTATGAAAATTTGATCAATTCAGCTATAATTGTATGGGTAACTTGTGCAATAGTTAATGTCTTTGTGTTTATAATGGCTATTCAAATGTTTAAACTTAATTGCAGATCTGACATCCTCAACTTGAGCTTTTAATTCCTTCACGGGAAGTACTGTTTAGCTGAAAAGATTGTGAATCGAGATTTCGATGAAACCCCTATCTTCGGTTGAATGCTTTAACCTTTCATCGAAAGTTCATTTTCCTTGATATCAACTCATCGGTGAATGGCCCTTTCGAAAAACCATCTTCTAGTCTCCTCGAAATCATCCTCTCCTCGATGAAGTCTTTTTCGATGAGTTATTCGTGAGTCTCATCGAAATCATATTTCGATGAGTTTTATACTTCGGTGAAAGTTCACGCGAGCCCTTTGAAATCTTCTTTTCATCGATGTCCTTCTTTTATCGATGAAATCCCTCTACTTTTATCAACATATTGTTATCGATAAGATTTGCTTTTCGATGAATGCTTTTTTAGTTTCCTCGGCAATTTCATTTCCTCGACTTCACCTTTTGTTGGCGTTTCACTTTTCGATGAAACTGGGATATCGATGAGTGGCTTCCTTCATTTACCGAAAGAGATATTCTGCCGAAGACATCTTAACTTAGTATTTTACACTTTGTGTTTTATTTCGATGAAACTATTCTTTTAGTGAAACTCATTCTGAGATGCTCGACATGATATTTTGGCCAATGATCTTTTAGCTTTCGCGCCTTTGGGAAGATTTTTTTTAAATTCAAATATATTGTTCAACATGGTGGACCCATAATAGGTCTAGTTCCTATCTAGGTTATGGACTGGTATCATGTTAATGCGTTCTCTACATGTTACCGAGATGACTTATGGATTGGTTAATATTGTTTTGGTCTAAAGCCAATAGGGCATATCATTGTAATATGAATAAATTTAATGATATTATTGTAATATCTTTTAGGGGGCCAACCTAATTAGTTTAGGCCTTAGGGTTTGTATAAATCAATGTAAGATATCATTGTAGATCATGGGAATGGCGTGGACAAGAAAAAGGAATGTAATCTATGAATATTGTAATATCATTTAGGCAGAGGATTAGGTCGATCATTGAAGATCGAATTGGGTTTATGTAAGAGGTCAAAGGCCTCCAGTATTGAGATTAACCAGGATTGTAATCAAGCATGGTAGATGCTATCTCTGGTAGTTCATTCTACTAGATTTTTGTCCAATTATCTTGAGGTGGTTTTAACCTCTCTGTAGTTAGTAAGACTCTTTTGTAATGGTCAGTGTGCTCTAGTCGGTGTGCCTTCTTGCATGTGCAGGCCCCTCATTGTATCACATACTTTTTGTGGAAGTATCATCTGACTATGGGTAGGGTTCGCACCATGGTTTTTCTCTTTACTGAGTTTTCCATGTACAAATCATGGTGTTATGTGGTATGGTTGCATTGTTTACTGACATCTGTTTCTGCTATTCTGGTATTATAATGTTTATGTGCTCTGGTTTAAGGTTGTAAAGTGGATTAATTGATACAATCTGTTAACAACTAATTCACTCCCCCCTCTCATTTGTTCACCAGTTATCCTAACAATTGGTATCAGAGCTTTGGTCCTCTTTTGCAGAAGCTTAACTACTTGAGGTTGTCTTCCATTGGGGAGACTTGTTTGGCATTTCTTGGTACTTAGATTTTTTTCACATCTAGTTTTGCCATCAATGATAAAATATCAATGCAACACATAATCAATCCTTCCATTATACCAACAGTCTTACATTCGAATACACCTTGGTGATGCTCCTATTGGTTTATGATAGTAACATGACTATTCACTGCTTTAGATTGACTGTTACTACATCTCTTGATGATATCCCACTATTACTATGTTTTGATAATTTTAAGTATTTTATGACTACTTTATATAGGGGATGGTTGCTGAATGTGATCCTCATTGCAATTGGATAACTATATATTTTTGTATTCTTTCTTTTTCACCTTTTTTCAATATTATGACTATTACCTGTAGTTTTGGTAGATTGTATTTTGTTGATAGTGATAGGCATTATATGGGTTTCTTAGTCACTGTTTAGACCTCAATGTCAACTCTTTTATTTTGCCAAACACTATCTATTTGGATGTTTCTCTATCTTCAACAATGACTGTGACATAGCTTTCATTTTTTCCTTAGCTATATATTGAATGATCCATCATAGCTTAGATCTCTCATGACTTTAATGGGTCTGTTAATGATTATCATTCACTATTTGATAAAGGTGTTTGTGTTGGGATTTCATCTTCATAAATGTTCAAATTTATTGTGCCATAAAACCTTTTCATTCATTCCTTTGGCTGATGAAACCCTAATTCCTTCTTAGATCTACTTCAAACATGATTAAAACCTTGAAGAGTGTGAGCCTTTGAAGGAAACTTCCAAAATCTTTCCCTACTCATTGGACAATGTTCTAGTCTTTGGTTTCCTTTTACTATCACTACCAATGACTGTCTTTCTATGCATACAAGTTGTCCTTATTTTCTATCTTTTGTGGTTTTTCATGTTATTCTTTATCTAAATAGTGAATGTTATGATTAGAACTCTAGTATATGTTGTTATTACTTTTACTGTGTATTGATGCAAACCTCTTACTTTCTATGTGAATTTAGTCACTTGTTGACCATTTAGTATAATTTTAATCATTGTTGTATATATTTGCCATTGGATGGCAGTTTTATACTATCATTGAATGATAGTATATGGGACTATGGCTACACTTCCCTTCTATGGTTAACAACTGTTTAATATCATCATGTGAGTGATGACCGATATGCTGACCTCAACCTTTGTGGGAGCGTATTTTTCCTCACATACTTGATATTCATGAAATGCAAACCTGTCTTATACCTGTACAGTGAACAAACAAGCTAGATAAAATAAGAATCTAGTATCTCATGGCATCCTACTGATCCCTTTGATATCTTTTGCTTGATCTAAATCAATTTATTTCATTTGTAATACTTGATATATGTGTATGTGTATATTCTTAGAGAATAGAGATCCCGAGCTCTAACACATCTGTTCTTCACCCTTTGCACGTATACTAGGAGCACTTAGGAGCATGAAGAAACAAAGATGTGGCTTCAAATAACCAACATTTCATCATTAAAAGGAAATAATGGATCTTTCTTTCTCTCATTCTATTTATACATATGTTTGTCACTCTACATGTTGCATTTATCAGTCATACCCATGACTTGTGTGGGCAACCTTACACATTTTCAATCTTTTATTGTTGTTTTCTTGAGAAATACTTGCATAATGAAATAAACTCCCATTTTGAAAACATGATGTGTAAAATAAAAATTTCTATGAAAAAAATTTGTGTACCTCTTTTCATCTGCAATGTGTAAGGTCTTATTAGGCCACCAAATTTAGCTATAGAAAATTTTGGTAACACTTTTGGCAACCTCTCAAGGGTGTTTTCCTACTAAACAATTAGACCAGTAGCCTTTGTTGCAACCATTATGAATAAACTCAATCCTCTTCATATTTGTTCTTGAAATCACTTGTAACTCATCTGTTTGAAATAAGACAACAACAAAAATGAAATAAAAACAAAACATGGTTCCACAAATGAGCTTGCAAGCTATGCAAAAAATGCTTTTTGAAACAAACTATCCTGAAATAGAACTAAAAGAGGTGCAATTAATGTACTTATTGAAACAATCTAAGAATAAACCTACTCTACCCTAAGCTACCCAACACGGTAGTAAATGAAACAAAACCATTGACTGGTTTTGAGATGTAATTGCCCTTTCTTGACAAAATGCCATACTGTGCATGTGTTTGGGTAGCTAAAAAGAGAATTGGGCTGAAGATATGCTTTAGATAATAGTGTATAACCTCTTTAATAATGAAAAATAGATCTTCTACCTCTTTTAGTCATTCATATTCACATCCCTTTGCGAATGAAGAGATGATTGGCATGCAAACCCCTTCTTCTATAAGTTCACTATTAGGATCTTTGGCCTTCGAGCTTTCATGCTCAATTGCAAGCATGTTTTACAATGCTCTGTTGTCCTCTTCTCTAGATAAGTGCCTAATAGGACAACCTCTTGAGAGTGTAGACTCCTGTGTCACACCTAGTTCTCCTTGATAAATTATTTCATTATTGCCTACTGCTTTAGGACTTTGTTGCTCAATACTTGTTGTTAAGGTTGGCTTATGTATGCCTTTATCATTATCAATAAAGAAATGAAGTTCAACAAAGAGATAAAAATGAATCGTTTCCTGCTTTTCAGTTTGCTAATCTACCTCAAACAATAGATTTATTACCTCCCCTATCATAGGCGAAGCTACTGTAATTGTATGTGCTTGGCTGAAACTAGGCACTGAAATAATTTGATCTTTCTGAAATTGAACTGACAAAACCTTCATTTGCTGCATTTTTGTTGCCAACACCTTTACAAGCTACTCTTCATATTGTCTTTTTTGGTCCTCCATCTTTTGCTTGCAAAGATGAGTCTGATAAGCCAGCTCATCTTCTTTGATACTATCAACCTTTTGTTAAGAAACTATGATATTTCCTTCTTGTGGTAGATCAATATCATCTTATTGCCAGTTCATGTATACACAAATAGGAATATTTTCCTGGACTTGTGGACCCTTTTTCTCATGTGTCCTGCACTAAATATTTAGAAACCATGTAATTTTGATGTTCCTGATAGATTTGACCTTAGATTTATTTGGGGTAAGTGCAATGATTATGAATCTAAGGTGGTAAAGGACTGACTTCCCTTTATAAGTTTGTAACATATCATTTAACTCTTGGATTTCTTGGAATGGGGCTGATACAACAAGAATTTGAGGTGCTTCTTGATATTCTAAGGTCGGAATGGAAGATATAATTGAGGCTGGTAATAGCATATTTGGTTGTATTTCTAGAAGAATTGGCATGAGTTCTCTAGGAGCTAGCTTTGGAGCAAGAATTAAACTATTCATTGCTCTAATAGAGACATTAAAAACATCTGGCAAGGTAAAACCTCCCATAGAATGAATCATTATAGATATATTTCTATTAAGAGATCTTAAATAATATAAGAAAGCATAGTCATCGGTGGGTCTTATCGATGTTGAAATCTTGCTCCATGTCTTTTGGAAGCGATCATTGAAATTGGACATGAGGTCATGTTGTGCTCTCTTTATTGTAGATAGTTGTTCTATCAATAACAAAATGTTGGTTCTATCCTCAAAGTGTTCATTCAAAGAAGCTGCTAATTGATCCTAGGTTCTAATAAAAGCTATAGGTAGTTGTCTGAACCACTGTAGTGCCTTTCCCTTAAATGACATAGCTAGTAATCTGATTGTGACATTCTCTTGTGTGATATGATGAACTGCATGTCATGCCTATGAAGTGTATACCTGCAGCTACAACACAAAACACTCAATAGATCATTACAAGAATGGTTAATGAATTTAAAGTAAAGAAAGATAAAACCATAGCTAAGCGATCTATCGCCTCCTAGTAAATGCGAGTATGAATTTTTCTCTCAGATCTAGTTAGGCAAATTACAGTGACTTGACTACACCTAGATGGAGGATTTAAATGATAAATGATGCATTCAAGCTAGCAATTATAATGATTAAGATACATGATTCCATGATTATGCTACAAAATATGCTAAAATGATGCAATTAAGCTATGATAACAATGCTCAAATGATAAACTAAGATTGCATATGCCTATAGTAACAATGCCTAAAATGCAAAATGAGATGGGATCATTATTGCTCCAAAATGGGGTCTATTTATAGGGTTTCCAAGGCTAGGGGTAAGGTGGCAGGAATCAACGGTCAAGATTAGGTCTGAAGATATCAATGGTGAAATTGGAGGAGGTTGGAAAAGAGGTTGGATAAAAAGGGACATTTGCCATCTCTATGGTGACAAGTGTCAAGAAGCTTCTAGAAAGGTTGGATGAAAGGGAACATGTGCCATCTCTATGGTGACAAGTGTCAAGAAGCTTTTCTCATGAGAGGGCAAAGTGTCCAAGGAAAGGGGACATGGTGGTTAGGATGTGAAAGCTAGGATGGGGTTAATTAATCCCAAGGTTAGATAGAATGGGTTAGGCTAGAGGTGGTTAAAAGTTAGGATAATTTGAATTTAAAATTCAAATAAGACTAATTAATTCTCAACGACTCATAAATTGATTTGTTTAAATTAATTAGAAGATTGGAAGAATTAATTGAAGATGGGGGGGAAATTAATTAATTTGAATTAATTAATCAAAGGGGATTATGAAAATGAACCTATTAAATAAATCCTTAGATTTATTAATAAGTAGATGAAAGGGGGAATTTAATCAATTTGCTTAGTGAATTCAATTAAATTAGGAAGGGGGATTAATTAAATAATTTCTTTTTTAATTAATTATCTTTAGACCACTTTTAGGTGTATACACTACACACAATGATGCAATATCTTTGATGTGATCTACCATCGTTATCTGGTCTTCATCAGTGAAATAAGGTAAATTCTCCAATGCTACTGATGGTAAATCATCATACTATATAAAAATCAAGGGGGTACCTTGATCAAATGACAAGAATGGTTGATTTCTTGGTGGATTATGAGCCATCTAAATTAGTCATGGTACCGCTGGTACATTATTTGAATGCTGATAAAATCTAATCTTGAAACAAAGATCACAAGTCACCACATATTTCTGCTGAAAACCTTTGAAAGGATGAAAGTTGTTGTTCAATACCCAAAACAGGAGCATGAAATAAGTCTATTCCTGAACTGAGAATTAGTTCAGGGTCCCATCAGGCGTTCCAAAAAATATTGTCAGAAAGGATGCACCCTCTTCCTCCAAGCAATTCAATACCAATACTTGAGCAATCATGTGCAACATGGAAACAAATTTCGAGTTGTGGGTGAACTCTGAATGAGAAAATGAATCTCTAGTTTATGGGTCAAATCCCTTTGAATACCTCCTAAAATTAATGAAGAGTATGGAAAAGAGTTAGAAATCATTGGAAAAGAGGAGGTGATGCGATTTCTAAAATGACAACAATTCTTCCTCAAACCACCAATTTGCACAATGGAGCTCCTAATTCATTACACATAAATATTTCATACAAAGAATATTTAATTCAATCGATTTGACAGAAAAGAGACCTGTCTCAAGCAACAAGACTAAATTAACTGAACACAAAGCATAACATGTGATCTTATGTATGAGATAGAATTTGAAAGGCCATAAAGCATAGAACAATAAAATACTCTCAATCATGCATAAAATAAAATGAATCCTAAAATTGAAGGCAAAAGCTGAAGATTTTATTCAAAATACTATCATAAACTGCAAAGTGAGCTACAAGAAGAATTCTCTACAATGAGCATGAGAATAATAATCAAGAACTAATGAAAAAAGATAAACATTTTCCGCTTTATACAAAAAGGCCTTACAAGAGGCAAAGAAGTCAAACTCCTAGTGAATTGAAGTGAAGTCCAATTGAAAGTATCTCCTCCAAAGTTTGATCCACGAGAAAAACTAAAAAGCCAATGTGAAAATAGGCTTCAAATCATGCAAAAATATGTGAAATACATCTCAATCTCTTGGTCAACTTATAGTTGACCCATGTGGCACTCAAACTGAAGCACTGAATCCCTAAAATCATGAGAAAAATCCATGCAAAAATCCACCTCAAACTCAAATCCGTCCTCTAAAGTTGTTGCGCATTGATTATCTCTATCTTTAGAATGTGTGCATGGTAAGAAGATTTTAGAATAAATATTAAGGTTAAGAAAAATGATTTCCCTTTAATATTTATTATATAGCTCCATGATATTCTTCCCTAAATGCACTCATGTAATAAATATTAAAGAGATTTATGACTTATCTACCTTTAATATTTATTTTACAATTTGTTGATTATGAATGCATGCTAAAGACAGAAAAATAATCTCCTCGATGCATAAATACCATCTCAATTATTTTATTGATAAAAATTATAAATATTTGAAATAAAGATCTAAATAATCTTTATATTGCCTTTTATATTCATACTTCTATTTAAATAAATAAAAAAGGAAACAATTTATTATTATATTTATTATACTAATAATGGTGTACTTTTATTTCTTTATATTACATCATTATTAATATATTAATTATAATAATAAAAAATGAAAACATGAAATAAAGTCTTTAAAAGACTTAAGGGGTTTTTAAGCCTCCCACAAATATCACGTTACATGCATATGAATTTGTTTTCTTAAAATAAATAAATAAATGAATAAGATAAAGCACTTGAATAATTAGGGCATGCAACATATCTCAAACCCTAAAAGCTTTTGATTTTCAACTTTGTATCATGCTAGAATAGATTTTTCCTATGGCCATTATTCACATTGTGGATGAGCTCGAATAGTCATTGAGACTCGTTGAGACTAGGGTTTTGAACGTATAACTCAGACTTTGCATGCACGGTATGTAATTTTATGCCCATGTTGCTATCTTGGAAAAGTTTATTGGAGATATATTCACTTTTATTCATGCATACCTAGGGTTCTTGTGTAAATTCTTAGACACATCACTATTGTTTTGACCATGTGCTTGTGCCTTCAAAGCTCTTGTTGATACTCTTTTTTGTGCCTAATGCATGATACTTTCAGTTTGGGCTTTGTTCATAGTTGTTTTAGTCGTTGAAGGACTATATTTGGATGTGATCTAACATCTACCCGATATCCTCCATCTTTATCTCTATTACGAATAGTATGTACTAATTTCACATAATGTTCTTATATTGAGAATCAAAGGGGTGCCCTTTTACTCTTTGTCATAACGTATTAGTACCCTTGGGTCTTTAGGGCTTTTCTCATTGCTTGACATAATAGTTTTGCATAATATGAAGCTTGAATATAATTGTGTTTGAAGATATTTGGTCACTATTTTTTTTTCTTGAGGGTGCCTTTTTGCAAACCTCTTAGTACCCTATTCAAATATTCTCCTAATTTGTTGACAGTGATTTCATAACAATCCCGAATATGTGAAAAATATTGAATGAAGCTTTTCCCTTAATCTAGCAAAAACTAGTTCTTTTTTATACTGAAATCTGCTCTAGGTGTGTAATATTTGTGGTGTATCTAATGGTGTACTCTCTCTGCTATATAGTTGAGATCAGACTCTCAATAATCTTCTTGTGTTTTCCTTTGATGATGAATGCTTACTATCATTCATGTTCTTTTATTATGTCTTTAGCTCTCCTTAGTGTTTTTTATGGCTTGATGCTATCTTTGACACCTTTTTCTCTAAATGTGCTCACTATAACTGTTATAGTGACTACTTTACTTCACTACTTTTCATGGTGATTTGTCCTTTGATCTATCATAATAATAGAGACTACCTTCATATGCCAAATTTTATCAATAATATGAGTGTACTCATGCTTTGGCACCAATTATCTACTTTGATATGTGACTGATAACTAATCATTGCGAGTGATCCCTGAGATTTGCCTTGACTGCTAATATAGGATCTTAAGATTTCCTTTTGCTATTTAGGTTCACATGTACTGTCCTTGAAAGATGACTGATTATTCTATAACATAACTTCTAGGGTATTCAATGTGTATTAGCCCCTTTTGATGGTAACTTTACCAAAAAATATTATTGTGACTTTCGAAGGACTTCCATGACTAAGATTTGTTTGTCTTTGGATGCATTCATTGTCATGTTGTTAATCTCAAATTTTGATTTCCCTTCTATCCTTCTTGTAAGAAATAAATCAACTCTGTCTACATATGAAAAGATCAGGGAAATGGAACTCAAGAGTAACTGTAGACACTTAAAAATAATTATTTTAATTATTTTTAATTCCTCGCATAATTAATTAATTAATTATGTTAATTCAAATTCCTCTCAATATTAATTAAATATAATTAATATTGTCACTATAGCATATGATTTATTTATTTAATAAAACAATCCCTTTCTTTATTCTTCTAAAAAAATCAAATCCTCACAAATCTTCCTCTTAGCTAATTAATTTCAATTAATTAGTTAACCTACATGATTCCTACAAATCATCTTCTTAATTCATTCTTCTAGAAACCCCCTAAACTCACTTAACATTATTCTTCTAATTTTTTATTCCCTCCACTCACTCTCTCTCCTAGTCAAATTCTCCTACAAATATTAATCCCACCTAACATTTCCTCTAATCCCCCTCCTAATGAGTCGTTAATGGTTAATCATCATGATTAGCCACAAAGTCATCTCTTTGTCCTTTTCATCCAGCCACTAGCTTTAAATGCTCTTTTCCTAGGTGAATGTAAGATTTTTGAAATCACACATTCCTCTAGGCATCCCCTCTCCCAAGGAATTTTTAATTCTTTTTTATTCCTCCAATCCCCATGATATCCTTTTTTGGAGAATTTTTAATTCCTCCAATGCACCTTGTGGAGTGTGGAGATACGAAATGCCTTTAAGGCATATTTCTTGGTCTCCACACCCTCTCTTGGAGCTTGTGTGAGCTCACAAGTAAATCTTAGCCTTTCATCTCAAATCCATCCTAGCCATCCATTTTTCTTTCCTCTTCCTATAAATAGGGCTCCATCCCTTCATTCAAAACATCTTGAAATCCAGTAAGTTTATGCTGCCCTTTTGAGCCCAGGAAATCATCTTGGCAACTTGATCAACTCATCCTTATCATTTTTCAAATCCATTCCATTTGTGTACAACATTGGAGAGCCATCCACATCCAGCAATCAAAGGAGCACATCAAGTTGAGCATTATCAAGGGGTGCCTTCACTTCATCAAGCTCAATCTGAAGGAGAAGGTAAAATAGCAAGGTGAAATGGTCTTTTAATGATATTTTAGCATTCTTCATGTTTATTTCATTATGTTTTGATCATTTGACCTTCGAATCTATTTTCCCCTCTTCAGTAACATATAACAAGGTTTTGAGACATTCTACACTTTGAACTTATGCAAAGTTTAGGTGGGTATGCCTTCTATGAATATCTTCACACTTTAAAACTGAGATCCACAGTAAACCAGTGCTAAAAAACCTGTGGACTTCATCACCTCAATGAAACTGAAACACTAAAGGAAAAAATTGTGTTCATTTTCAGTATTGATCTTCAAGAAAAGATAGAAAGAGATCCTACAGTCTGATACCAGTGCCTTATCTGGGCTACAGAGTCACCTAAATCAAACAATAATTCTCAAAATGGAACACTCATATACATCTCATCATATTGGCTTTTATGAATCCCATACATGCCTAGCATATATATAGATCCTCTCCCATTGAACTAAAACAATTCATCAGATTCATAGAAACAAACAATAGACTTGCTGACAAAAGTATTTCATGCACATTTAATCCCTCTCCTGAAGAGAAAAGCCAGAAATAACATCTACAAGATTGCCTTACAATCCATGTTCATTCGAACAACCCTAGATTATCCAAATGAAACCAACAAACTAAATAATGCACACCAGAAGACAAAGGAATTTTAGGCCCAAAACTTTTATTTGTATATTAATATTCATTCCTAAAAAATATTACATACCTCAGAGCAATCTCCTTAAAACCAGAAAAAGGTCCTAAGTATATTTTGCCAGAGTTTCTTTACAAAATTTTTGTGATCATCTTTTACAATAGTCCTGGTATCCATTTATAACATTATGGATGCATACAAGCTTCAGACATTCCTAAAAAAGTTTGTTACAAACTGCAATACTCTCCAAGAAACAATTACAAGTCTTTTTCAATATCAACGACCTCTTTCGTTTGTTGTTCTGTTGCAACCTTTTCTATTTGCTCTGGAGTATCTTCTTGTTGTCCGATATATTTATCCTTCCACTCATGAAACATGTCATCACTTGGCCAAGCAAAGCTGATAATCTTTTGTTTCATTCCTTCTAGGCTTTTCCAAGTGACCCTTAACTTCCCAATTTTTGTTTCTATGAAACCATAATGTGATTTCACGTTTTCAATCTCTTCAATTGTTCGGACAAATAAGGATGTGTCATCAGTGTTAATGATTTCATTAACCCTTTGGGATAATTTGTGGTCCAGCTCTTCAAGTCATGCCTTCTTTTCTTTCAATTGAATTGGACTGACAAAACCACCTAGAAACAATTCATATTTGTGATTTGAATATTCTTTTCTATATAGTTGGGCTTTTCTTTTTACACCTGCCCTTTCCTCTGAGAGTATATTCATTTATTTTATAAACTCACTAGTGGACCTAAGATTGTCATTTTCCTCTGCATCTGCATTGGATGAACACATGAGCTCTAACTCCTTACCTCTAGGCATCCACTTATTAAGGATTGGTTCCAAGGTGGTTTAATCCTCTCTTAATTTAATCAGGATATTCAGGATCCTTTTCATAGAAATGTGTATAATAAAGGCCTTGACCAAATCAACAAACTTCAAAATTGTGGCTTTTACCCTTTCTTCATACTTGCTTGCAAATAATGTTTGAGCTTGTTTCAACTTTTCCAACTCATGTTGGATAGTTTTAGCTAACTAGAAACTAGAAGGCATAGGAGAAGGGGGATATTCTATAATGGGACTGGTAGGTGGAGGTCTTGCTGGAGAGGAGGCTATCAGGAGAGTAGAGGATTCACCTAGATGGTGCTGACCTGCCAACTGACCTTGAAGTCTAGCAATAATACTGTCTTTGTTGGCTAATCCTTCTTTGGCTTCATTGTAAGCCTTTAATATGGTTTCCAATTTTAACTAGAGATTAGCCTTCTCTTTTGCCTCGTTTTCTGCTACTGCCACGTTGAAATTTGCACTTTCCAAAACTGTACTTGCAGCTTCCACCACCCCTATATCTTGGACTCTTCTTACAATCATCCCTCCTAGGAGACTAGAATCAGATACACCTTTACTCTTTTTATTCTCATCTTTCTTTAGTGACCACATGACTAGAGCAGCATTATCCTTGCTGAAGGTCACTCCTTCCATGAGTTTTGTTTCCTTCCTTACTGCTTCAAGGACTAGAGCATCAACTATATCCCATTTAGGGAGGATTAAAACACCAGCCTTAGACACCATCTCTCTTCCCTTCTCAGGAGTAATAGTTTTAAACTCTTCAATCATTTCTTGCTTTACCTCTTCCTCCACCTGAGTTACATCCCTATGAGGCCATTCACTTTTCCTTTTCTCACTTCTGGCTTTGAATTGTTCCATATTTTGCTTCCACACAAATTGCATGAAAGCCCCTATTGTAACAAAATTACTGTCAGCCAAGAATTCCTCACTAGCTTGCTTAACAGTAAGGTCTAACTCTTGGCCCTTTAGCTTACCATCAGTCAAGTTCATTTCAGCACTAGGTGGCTCTTCTGGCATCCCATCTTGGATCTCCTCATATGTGTAGGCAATCTCCCCAAGACTCCCTAACTGTAACAACTGCTCGGCCACCGCCTGCTTATCTCCTATATGGATAGGGGACTGAGATGGAGAATACAAAGGCTCATTGGTTTGCATTTTCTTTCCCACCCTTTGCCTTTTAGGGGAGTCTTGGATGTCAACGACATCCTCAATTGCTCTTTTCCCTCTTCAAGTGGAAGGCTCACCTATCATTGGCATCATCACACTATAATTTGACTTCCTATGCATCACATAATCACAAGGACGGATAGCCTTAGCAAAGGCAGGATTAGCTAAGACCAATTTAACCCTGTCAGGATCATTCTGCATTATAGCCTACATTTTTTCTTTTAGGGTTTGCATGAGGTCTTCAAAATAAAGAACCAAGAATTTGATTTTCTCCTCAAACGGATTGAAACTAGAGAGAGGGTCATAACTGCTATCAAATTGATGAATGAAATCAAGAGACCTCTTATATGCAACCCACTTCTCTTTCCTCAGTTCTTGCTCATCAAAGCTGAATTCATTTCTAATTAACTCTTTTGGGAACTGAAATTGGTGAGGCCTAACTTTACACATTGCCCTCTTTGTAAACATGTCGTTGAAAAAGTCCTCAGGGTTTGCACATCTTGAAACTGTAGTTGACAACCTATATGGCTTAAAGAATTCTTCAAAATATTTCCAACCACCTTTAGTGATCACAAAATGATGGGCCATGGTAATGGTTGGGAAAATGGTCCCTTTACCCCTATTTGTCAGCTCTGCCTCTTGTACACCTCCAATTTGCCTCAAGACTTTTGCAATCCCTATCTTCAATGGGACCTGATAGGGCAATAGATAGGGAGTACCTCTGAAACCATACACTCTGAAAATGGTAGAAATAGGGTACAAATACATATCTCCCCAATTGTGAACAATCATAATACGCTCGGCAAACACTTTAGGCCTAAGGAATTCCAAGAGAGCCTTAGGAATCCTAGGGTTTTCTGTGCACAAAAGAAATCTAATCTTAGATGCAAAGCATCTATCAAACTTCAAATAGCTAGCATCCTCTCTATGCTAGGATAAAATAGTGCTCCAAAGTTGAACAGGCATCTCTTCCTTATCTTTTACCTTAACCAAATCCATTTCCTTTGCAAAATAATTAGCACGTTTGAACAAAAACATGTGCATCAGAAGGGAATACCATCCAAACAGTTTGTCCACCTTACCATTTTTTATCCCTACTAGCCCTACATGAATTGCATCAATAAGCTATGGTGCATAATCAAATGTTATTGCCAGGGAGCGGTTTGGAATTTTTACAATCTTCAGCATGTAATGGGTTGGCATTTTTTTCTTAGCATCTTCTCCAAAAATCTGGCACAATTCGCAATACATACCCTTAGCTCTTAGAGTAAATAGATTTAGGGAGAAAGGTTCCATTATACTGGGGCCTACAATTATTATCCCTCCTATCTTAACTAAGAACTCTTTCAATGGGCCACTCCTAAGATGATCTCTTTGAGCATTATAGACCTAGGCTAATGACTCAAAATCAATAGGCTCTAACAAATTTGAAGATTCACTGAGCTTAAATACATTTCTGAATTCATCATCATTTATTTCAATCGGGGCTGATCCCTTCATATTCCTCATACATCTAGCTATAGGGTCATAATTTTGTGCGATCAGAGTCAACAAATCTACATCCATGAATACACCAGGGACCACAAGCTTCCCCACATCTAATTCCCATATGCTATTTAAAGGGGCAAGGGAATGTCTCTAACCAAAACCAACTTTGAACAATCCTAACTTGACAGCCCTATTTGAGGATCCCTTAACCAATTACCTTTATCAAATAAGCCATCCCCAATTTTTAGATGAGGGTTATTTGGTACTAATTCTTTAGCTTTAGCCCTAGCATTGGTTGACATAGTTAACTGTTCCAAAAAATCATCATAAATGTTCCTTTCTTGGTAATTCACTTTTCCTGTCAACTCCCTTCTTGGTGCCATCTTGATAATGCAACTATATCAATCGAGACATGCACAGGCCTTTAATAAAATAATTCACACAGCAATCACCAAATTGAAACCATAATTAGTAAGAAAAAATACAAAAACCTGTTATTCGCCTGAAGAAAAACTGCTCCACACCAATTGCTCTGCAATAGACTTCGTTGAAATGATGCCAACATTAAATTTGATAGGACTCTAATACGGCAAGTCAGAATTGAATTTTAGAAATTAATCCTGCATGCTTCGGTCATCACCTCAGAATTGAATTCACAAATAATATTCAAAAATGGGCTCCAATGGATCATAAATTCTCTAAGTATTTCCTCTGTTTCGTTGTTTCGCTATTTTGCAAAGCTTAAAAGCTCTGCACCTTTCTTTCGTGAAAAAACGACAACTATTGGATCACGGGAACTTGCGCTGCTTTTATTCCATCCGGTCTTTCTATGTTAGTGACGAGCCCTACCTTCTTTCTGCTATTTTGCGAGCCTTCAACCTTGTGCAATTCTCTTTCGCGAAGCAACACCGACCATTAGATCATAATCTACTTGCCCGGTCTTTATCTCCAACAATGACCGTCAATCTTATTAACTAACCGCGCATCACCTTGATGGCTAGCTATTTTTGCCATTTCGCAGAGACTAAGTTGCAGGCATCTTCAGGCTAGCGAATCAATGTGAGTCATTAGATTTAAAACAAGATGCAATCCTTTTATCTGACGGTCAATCCATCTGGTCGGGCCCGCTTAGCCTTTTCACTACTTCACGAACTTTAACTTGCTAGCATCTTTGCCTAGCAAAACAATGACAACCGCAAGATTAACAATGAGTTGCACTTTAATTAAGGGCCCCGACAAACTTTAAAACAGGATAAAGGTAAAGGTGCACAGATTTAAAATATTAAGGAACCACCTAGGGAAATAACTAAAGGGGGGACACTTTTCATGATAGACCAACCCTTTTTTAAGTGGTAAAAGTAACTTAGAAATAGAACATAATGGTTTTTTTCAAACATAGGAAGGATTAAAACTCCAAAAATGTCAAACCCCCTTCTGACCCAAGAAAATCAGAAGCAACAAGGCCATACTAGACACATTTTTCACATACTTCTAGCCAATTATGGAACAAGAATATCCAATTTTATACAGTGATAACATTGGCTCTGAGTGGGGATTGTTGATTGCAAGATCAACACAAGAATTCAGAAACTCTCTGGAGAACAGACCAAACATAAGCCCAAAAAACAACAAAAAAAGCAAACCTAAATATGTACAGACTAAGACCTATTGTGCATGGACATTAAGAGAAGTAATGTTTCAGGAATTGTCCATGCACTGGAAATTCGTATACCTCATCATTCATATTCTACAAAAAATATGAATCCTTTCCATTAAGATCACAAACCACAGGGGGGCCTATCCATAGTGACTCAATTTTTTTGTGTTTTCCCTTATCTTGTCCTTTCGCATTCCACTAAAGAACCACAACACCAATTTGAAACTTTCTCAATGATGTCCTTTTGTCAAACAGATATTTTGACTGCAATTGGATCTTCAAATTCCTCTTGTGAGCCAAAGTTCTAATTTCTTCTATCTCCACCATCTGAATCATCTGGTCTTCGATATGTTCAGATAACTCCATGTCTCCAGCTTGCAGGAACGTATACACTGGAAGAAGATTATTGACTGGCACCCTAGATTGCATACCATAGACCAACTCAAAAGGTGAGACACCAATTGCTCTCTTAACAGTAACCCTATCTGCCCAAAGGGCTAATTTCAACTTCTGGTCCCAAGACCTTTTATTTTCCTCCAAGATTTTCTTAATAATGTTCAAGAGGCTCTTATTACTTGATTTAGCTTGCCCATTACTCTGAGGATGATAAGGTGAAGAGTAGGACATAACTATTCCATGGTTGGTGCAAAATTCAACAAACTCTTCTAGCTTGAAACTCATGGCATTGTCCATTACTAGTTTTACATGGACTCTAAATCTGGTTATGCCATTATCCATCAAGAAGTCAATAACAACCTTACTTGTGGCTCTCCTAGTGGGTATAGCTTCAATCCATTTGGTAAAATAATCAGTAGCTACTATAATCCAACTATGACCTCTTCCCGATTTCTCAACAATTTCTCCAATAAAATCAATGCCCCATTGGACAAAAGGTGCTTCCACTGTGACTTGGGTTGAGGGGTAAATCTCCCTTATACTTCAATTTTGATGAAAACTTCTAGCATGGGTCACATCTCTGGACATGCTCATGGGCATCTTTAAACAAAGTAGGCCAATAATATCCAACTGAAACTATCTTACTAGCAGTTGTCTTGGCAGAGTAATGACCTCCACACACTCCATCATGCATTTCAGTTAACACTCTCTTAGCCTGGGATTTATCCAAACACATTAGCAATGCCCCATTTCTATTCTGCCAAAACAGATCACCCTGAATGAGGACATATTTCTGTGACTTCAACTTCAGAGTTCTTCTCTAGTTATGGGTCATTCCTTCTGAAAATGTTGCATCTCTTAAAAAATATACCATTTCTGAGTACCAGGGTTGTGCCTTAATACTGGCGACTAGGATGTTCTCAACTTCAACATTATTCACTTCAACATCAAGAAGGTTTGATTCAGCCATAAGCTTAGCAAGGCCTAAACCTCTCACCAATTTAGTGATCTTAATTTCTAAATCAAATTCCTAGATTCTGGTTATCCATCTGCATCTTTTACCTGTGACCTCAGACTGGGATAGAATATCTTTGACAGCCGCATGTGGGACATAAGTAATTACTCATGCATTTACAAGATATGGCCTAAAAGCTTTAACAACCTTGACCAAATCATATGCTTGCTTCTCCATAATTTCATACTTTAACTCTGTAGCCTGTAAAGATTTGCTATAAAAAGCTATAGGATGTTCATATCCTTCATTGTCCTTTTGTAAAAGAACTGCAGCTACTATGTGATATGAAGCCAAAGAAAACAAAGAGAAAGGCTTACTGTAGTCAGGGGACTTCAACATTGGTGCCTCCTGAATAGCCTTTTTGATTTCATCAAAATCCTTTGAAGCTTCTTGATCCTAGCAGAACTTTGTATCCTTTTTAAGAAGTTTAACAATGGGCTTGACTATCTCTGCAAAATTTGTAATAAATCTTCTAACAAAATTTACTTTGCCAAAGAAAGATTGGATACCTTTAACATTCTTCGGCTTAGGCACATTGTTTATAGCCTCAATTCTTTTAGGGTCTATTCTTACCCCTTCTTTGGAGACAATATGCCCTAGCAGCTTCCCTTCAGTAACAACAAAATGACACTTTTTAGGATTTAAGGATACTCCAAATTCCAATGATTTATTGAAAACTTGTTCTAAGTATCCATAGTGGTCATCCGCCCTTTTGGAGAAGCATTTCAAATCATCTTGATATACTACCATGATAATATTGATGAATTACTTAAAAGGTACATCCATTGCCCTCTAAAAAGTAGCTCCAGCATTCTTCAAACCAAAAGGCATTCTGACATACATGTATGTTCCCCAAGGGGTGGTAAAAGCAGTTTTGAATTGTTCAGATTCTTTTACTAACACCTAGTTATACCCTGAGAACCCATCCATCATAGACAATAGGTCACAACCAGTTACTCTTTGCAACATCGCCTCCATATTAGGAGAAGAGTAATTATCTTTCAAGGAGGCAACCTTTAGGTTCCTAAAGTCTACACAGAGTCTAATGTTCCCATTCTTCTCTCTAACCGGGACTAAATTTGAGACCCATGATGAATCTCTTATAGGATTAATAATTCCCCCTTCCCTTAACTTTGTTAGTTATTGCTGCATTTTAGATTCCAACTGGGGGTTGATAGGTCTTTGTTTTGTCTAAAAGGCTTAGCATCTGGAAGCAGAGGGACTTCATGCTGAAACAGATCCTGTCTATACAACTTCAGATCTTCATAAGACCAAACAAAGACATGCTTATATTTCTTTAATAAATTAATAAGATTTATTCTGACATGAGGAGGCAATTTTTTTCCAATATACACCAACTTAGGGGATGATTTTGTCCCCAAGTTTACTTCCTCTAGTTCCTCTAACTTAGTGGTTGATTGCTGGTGCAGATAAATGTCACTGTAACTGAGCATACCTTCCAGTTCTACCAACCCTTTAGGTATTTCATTAGTTTCTAACTGAACTAAGCCGTTTCCAAACATAGTTTCTCTATTTTCAACCACTTCCACCAAGGGATTGCAATCAATTTTTTGTCCATCATAGTCATCAATGCATTGTATAAACCTGATAATATCTTCATCATCAACAAATACTTGCCAATTATATACATTGTCAAGAATGGCAGGCCTAGCTTTTACCTCAACTATGGATATACTGGTTAGTGTTGCATCATCATTCTTTAATGCAACATTTGCTAAGAAATCCACCATGATATTCTTAGATCTTTCTATCCAATTTATAGAGAATGCACTAAAATTCTCAATCACATCCCATACTTCATGCTTGTATCTTTTCAATCTATCATTCTTAGATGCATACTTAGCTCTAACTTGAGAAACAACCAATTCTGAGTCTCCTAACACTTTTAACAACTGAATGCCATGCTTTTTTGCAACTTCAAGTCCCAATAACAAGGCTTCATATTTAGCAGTGTTATTTGTACACTGAAAGGCTAACAGAAAGGAATATTTGAAGGTTACACCTGAAGGGGACACAAAAAGAACTCTTGCTCTAGATCCTTCTTTAGAGAAAGCTCCATCAAAATACATGTGCTACAAACTATGCTATTGAGATTCCAATTTAGTCATAATAGAGTCAGTATTCTTCAATTGAGCTAAAATTGGCTGTAATCTAAAATTCTCAAGATCCACATCAATCATATAGTTGAGCATACTAGGATCTACTTTCTCAATTACCCTAGGAGCACATGGTTCTCTATACAATTTGACTTGGTTTCCATTAATTGGGATAGTAGCATATGATAGATCCAACTGAACATTTCCACCTACTGCTGCAACCCACTGTCTAGATAACAACATACCATAATGAGGTTTGGTGTTAGTTACAATGACATCCATCTTGTATGTTGCTTCAGGGAATGCTGCTATTTTTACTTCAACATCTTTCATTGTACCTATCACTAGCACTTCTCTGTTATCCATAGTATAACATTTCCCATACAATGTACTCACTAACAATCCTAATTCTTTTATGACACCATAAGGCATTACATTTGCAGCTGCACCGGAATCTATCATATAGTTTTTAATTAACCGGTTATTTACTAATAAAGTAACATAGAAAGGATCAACCTGTGAGGGTTCTTGTGTAATAGTTGTTCCAACATATACCTCTAGGGTTTGTAGTTCCTGATCCTTTTCATCCTTAGTTGAACCAGAAGGTAAAGTTGTGTTACTGTCAGATATTTTAGAAAACAAAGATAGAGCATCTTATCTATGTTCCTTATTTTCAATAATTCTATCAATGGGACAGTGACCTTCATTTGGGTAAGAGCCTGAGTCATATCAAATGTTGAATTATTAATCAACTCAGTATTAGTCTTATCTTTCTCTGTCTTAGGTTGACTTGCCTTCTTCATTGTGGCAGTTCCTTGTATATCACTAGTAGCTTTATCATCCATAGTTTTAGCTGCATCCTTTAATTTGTCATTCCCCTTTTGACTATCTTGGGGCAAGGTAGCTTTACTTGTTGCTTTCTTCAGAGATATCTCTTTTATAAACATTGAACCAGGTTCACCTTGATCCCCATCCTTCTTAGTACTTCTCAAATTGTAGTTGTGCTTGGCTTTGGCTATGGCAACCTTAGTGAGATTTCTTACTTCTTCATCACTGGGTCTTCTGAGATGAACGTCTTCATCTTCAATTGTTACCACATTCAAAGTGGGATGCCAATCAAGTGACAACTATCCTTGGTAAGACCTTTTACTATTCAGCACATCACATTCACTAAGTCCACTTTGTAATGACTCATCATCACTTTCTATGATAGTTTCAAACATATTTATCTCAGGCTCAACCTCTTGTCTCATGAATTCTTCAAGGGCTTGAGCTACAACACATTAATGAGGAGAATGTTGTCCATCACAAGCCATGCACCAAGGAGTATTCTCCATATTATGAACATTTCCTCCTTTTAAAGGATCTGGGGTATCTTGGTTCTGAGTATTTTTGGGCTTCTTATTTTGAGGCTTGCCATCCTTCCAAGTAGTGTTGTAAGGCATGTCATGCAACCTAGGAGGCCTGTCTTGCCAATTGTAATGAGGCTTATCATTTTTTCTCACCTTGGCAGTAAGATCCTTCATAGCAGTCACTAATTTCTCTATTTTGTCTTCTTCTTTAGCAACTTTATTAGGTTGTTGTTTTGATTCTTGCCACAACCTACCATTAGTTCTTCTCCCTATTTTCCCAGATGCTTTTCTATTGCTCTCTACATTGATGGCAATTCTAAATGCATCTCTTAGACTATGCAGATTTTTAATCCCTCGGAATATAGGCCATTTTAAAATCAAAGGAATTGTAATAAGTATTCAGGCACATATTGTCATCTAACCTCATTACCTGATATAGCCTATGCATTGCTTTCTAAAATCTGGCATTAAAAGCTATGACAATTTCATTGTCAGACTTTCTAATATTGTTGAACTCATTGAGCATGAAGCTCACATTTGTTTTATCACCATATTGTTCCTGAAAGCAATTTTTACAATCTTCCCAAGACCCAATGCTATTCATAGGGAGACCTCTGTACCAGTCCCTTGCATCATCTACTAAAGACTATACAAACAATTTCATGATGACATCTTCATCTACAATTTCATAATCATTGATCAAGTCACCAGAATATTTTAAGTGCTCTTTTGCAATGATTGCATTATTCCCAACAAATTTGTGAAGTCTATCCCTCAATTCCATAGGAACATGGTTAGGGTACCCTGGAATTCCATCAAAAAAGAGCTGCCTATAAAGTTCTAGATTAATAGGTCTTCTCTGGAATTGGTTAGTAGCAAGGTTATTTCCCATGTTCATTCTTACATTGGGGCTTTGAGTCAGAGAGATCTGGTTACCTTGGTTAGTAACAGGGGCTTGATTTGTTGTGGTAGTGCTAATAGGCAAGGTTGGCTGAATTTTAACTGGGGGGAGTGAAGCTTGCTCAGGAAAATGTTTATTTAGGTCTACTGAGGGAAACATGATAGGAGGAGCCTTCAGATAGCTAATCTTTCTCTTAACTTCTTGGTTGGCTGCTTCTAATTCAGCTTTCTCTAACTCCATTTGCAAATCCTCTTTCTCTTTCCTCATCCTTTCCATCTCTCTTTCATGTGTTGATAGCATGTGAGAGATCTCCACTGTAGTCTTAGATCCAAACCCACCTTCCATGCATTTCTTCTTTTCTTTGTCAACATTATCTCTAACAGGTTGTGGGTCACTAAGGACTTCCCTATTTGGTTGCACTACTGACTTGTATGTAGGTTTGGTCTTGGGAACTAGGATTTCTCTAATCACTGGACCTTCATCCTCACTCTTGGCCTTTTCTTAGGTAAATAGCTCAAGGTCAGCAATTTGTCTTAGAAGCCTGTCTCTCTCCATCAATTTTTCTTTCACCTCTCTCTCTTTATCCGCTTCCTTTTGTGTTCTTAAAGAAATTAAATGATGGACTCTTCTATTTAGGACTTCAATTTCTTGGGATACCTTATCATCCTCAGGGAGGATTTCTTTAGAGTCTGACATATTGAATTGGTCAATATCAATTAAACTGATGTTTCCATCAATTGTCCTAGGTACAAAATCTCTCTTAATGTTTGAGCTACTTTTGTCTTTCCCAAAAAAACTAGCATGGGAGATCCCCTGATTTGAAACTTGGACATCTTCAATATTCCCAAACAAACCAGAATGGAAACCTAAAATATCATGCTTAGATTCCCAGGAAGAAGAATTTGAATTTGCATAGGCAGGTCTCGCACATGACTTACCCGTATTGATGCTCTTCTGTACCCAAGCAACATTACATGGTTCATGTACAATTGATCTTTTCTGGCCTCTCCGTGACTATCTAGGTAATCCATCTTGCAATGTCTCATGAGGATGCTTCTTCAGGAAGGACCTGGTGTTCCTTCCTCTTTCCATTATGCTTGTTTTCTTAAAATAATTTCACTTATTTAAAAGGATTGTTTATACTTGTCAGAGTCACCACCCACAAAGGCTGTGGGAAATAAAAAAACAAGCTTTAAACAAAAAACTTGCCAATTTTTTAAAACAAAAATCACAAAGATATTCAAAGAGACAGATAACACAAATCAGAGATCAGACAATTTTCCACAACACAGATATCCAAACAACTTCTGAACTAATTCAAGCACCAATCTACAACATAGAGACATACTTTAACTCTCCCAGCCAAAGTTGCCACTTTTGTTAGTCTCAAATTTTGATTTCCCTTCCATCCTTCTTGTAAGAAATAAATCAACTATGTCTGCATATGAAAAGATCAGGGAAATGGAACTCAAGAGTAACATATAACAAGGTTCTGAGACCTTCTACAATATGAACTTATCCAAAGTTCAGGTGGGTATACCTTCTATGAATATCTTCACACTTTAAAATTGAGATCCACAGTAAACTAGGGCTAAAAAACCTATGAACTTCATCACCTCAATGAAACTAAAACACTAAAGGAAAAACTTGCGTTCATTTTCAGTATTGATCTTCAAGAAAAGATAGAAAGAGATCCTACAATTTGATACCAGTGCCTTATCTGGGCTACAAAGTCACCTAAATCAAACAATAGTTCTCAAAATGGAACACTCATATACATCTCATCATTTTGGCTTTTATGAATCCCATACATGCCTAACATATATATAGATCCTCTCTCATTCAACTAAAACAATTGATCAGATTCATAGCAACAAACAATAGACTTGCTGACAGAAGTATTTCATGCACATTTAATCCCTCTCTTGAAGAGAAAAGCCAGAAATAACATCTACAAGATTGCCTTACAGTCCATGTTCATTGGAACAACCCTAGATTATGCGAATGAAATCAGCAAACTAAAGAATGCACACCAGAAGACAAAGGAATTTTGGGCCCAGAACTTTGATCTGTATATTCATATTTATTCTTGAAAATATTACATACCTCAGAGCAATCTCCTTAAAACCAGAAAAAGATCCTAAATATATTTTGCCAGAGTTTCTTTACAAAATTCTTGTGATCATCTTTTACACTAGTCCTGGTATCCATTTATAACATTATGGATGCATACAAGCTTTGGACATTCCTAAAAAAGTTTGTTACAAACCGCAATACTCTCCAAGAAATAGTTACAAGTCTTTTTCAATATCAATGGCCTCTTCCGTTTGTTGTTCTGTTGCAACCTTTTCTATTTGCTCTGGAGTATCTTCTTGTTGTCTGATATATTTATCCTTCCACTCCTGGAACACGTCATCACTTGGCCAAGCAAAGTTGATAATCTTTTGTTTCCTTCTTTCTAGCCTTTTCCAAGTCACCCTTAACTGCCCAATTTCTATTTCTATGAAACCATAATGTGATTTCACCTTTTCAATCTCTTCAATTGTCCGGAAAAATAAGGATGTGTCATCAGTGTTAATTATTTCATTAACCCTTTGGGACAATTTGTGGCCCAGCTCTTCTAGCCATGCCTTCTCCTCTTTCAATTGAATTGGACCGACAAAACCACCTTGAAACAATTCATATTTGTGATTTGAATATTCTTTTCTATATAGCTGGGCTTTTCTTTTTACACCTGCCCTTTCCTCTGAGAGTATATTAATTTCTTTTATAAACTCACTAGTGGACCTAAGATTGTCATTTTCCTCTGCATCTGCACGGGATGAACACATGAGCTCTAACTCTTTACCTCTAGGCATCCATTTATTAAGGATTGGTTCCAAGGTGGTTTCATCCTCTCTTAATTTAATCAGGATATTCAGGATCCTTTTCATAGAAATGTGTACAATGGAGGCCTTGACTGAATCAGCAAACTTCAAAATTGTGGCTTTTAGCTTTTCTTCATACTTGCTTGCAAACAATGCTTGAGTTTGTTTCAACTTTTCCAACTCATGTTGGATAGTTTCAGCTAACTGGAAACCAGAAGGCATAGCAGAAGGGAGATATTCTATAATGGGACTGGTAGGTGGAGGTCTTGCTAGACAGGAGGCTATCAGGAGAGTAGAGGATTTACCTAGATGGTGCTGACCTGCCAACTGACCCTGAAGTCTAGCAATAATACTGTCTTTGTTGGCTACTGCCACACTAAACTTTGCAGTTTCCAAAACCATGCTTGCAGCTTCCACCACCTCTGTATCTTGGACTCTTCTTACAATCATCCCTCCTAGGAGACTAAAATCTAATACACCTTTACTCCTTTTATTCTCATCTTTCTTTAGTGACCACATGACTAGAGAAACATTATCCTTGCTGAAGGTCACTCCTTCCATGGGTTTTGTTTCCTTCCTTACTACTTCAAGGATCAGAGCATCAACTATATCCTATTCAGGGAGGATTAAAACACTAGCCTTAGACACCATCTCTCTTCCCTTCTCAGGAGTAATAGTTTTAAAGTCTTCAATCATTTCTTGCTTTACCTCTTCTTCCACCTGTGTTACATCCCTATGAGGCTGTTCACTTTTCCTTTGCTCACATCTGGCTTTGAATTGTTCCATATTTTGCTTCCACACAAATTGCATGAAATCACCTATTGTAACAAAATTACTATCAGCCAGGAACTCCTCACTGGCTTGCTTAACACTAAGGTCTAACTCTTGGCCCTTTAGCTCACCATCAATCAAGTTCATTTAAGCACTAGGTGGCTCTTCTGGCATCCCCTCTTGGGTCTCCTCATATGTGTAGGCAATCTCCCTGAGACTCCTTAACTGTAACAACTGCTCGACTACCACCTGCTCATCTCCTATATGGATAGGGGACTGAGATGGAGAATACAAAGGCTCATTGGTTTGTACTTCCTTTCCTACCCTTTGCCTTTTAGGGGAGTCTTGGATGTCAACGACATCCTTAATTGCTCTTTTCCCTCTTGAAGTGGAAGGCTCACCTATCACTGGCATCATCACACTATACTTTGACTTCCTATGCATCACATAATCACTAGGTGGGATAGCCTTAGCAAAGGCAAGATTAGCTAAGACCAATTTAACCTTGTCAGGATCATTCTGCATTATAGCCTCCCTTTTTTCTTTCGAGGTTTGCATGAGGTCTTCAAAATAAAGAACCAAGAATTTGATTTTCTCCTCAAAGGGATTGAAACTATAGAGAGGGTCATAACTGCTATCAAATTGATGAATGAAATCAAGAGCCCTCTTATATGCAACGCACTTCTCTTTCCTCAGCTCTTACTCATCCAAACTAAACTCATTTCTAATTAAATCTTCTGGGAACTAAAATTGGTGAGGCCTACCTTTACACACTGCCCTCTTTCTAAACATGCTGTTGAAAAAGTCCTCAGGGTCTGCACATCTTGAAATTGTAGTTGACAACCTATATGTCTTAAATAATTCGTCAAAATATTTCTAGCCACCTTTAGTGATCACAAAATGATGGGCCATGGTAATGGTTGGGAAAATGTCCCTTTACCCCTATTTGTCAGCTCTTCTTCTTGTACACCTCCAATTTGCCTCAAGACTTCTGCAATCCCTATCTTCAATGGGACCTGATAGGTTAATAGATAGGGAGTACCTCTGAAACCATACACTCTGAAAATGGTAGAAATAGGGTACAAATACATATCTCCCCAATTGTGAACAATCTTACTACCCTCAGCAAACTCTTTAGGCCTAAGGAATTCCAAGAGAGCCTTAGGAAGCCTAGGGTTTTATGTGCACACAAGATATCTAATCTTAGATCCAAATCATCTATCAAACTTTAAATAGCTAGCATCCTGTCTATCCCAGGATAAAACAGTGCTCCATTGTTGAACAGGCATCTCTTCCTTATCTTTTACCTTAACCAACTCCATTTCCTTTGCAAAATAATCAGCACCTTTGAACAAAAACATGTGCATCAAAAGGGAATACCATCCAAACGGCTTGTCCACCTTACCATTTTTTATCCCTACTAGCCCTACATGAATTGCATCAGTAAGGTATGGTGCATAATCAAATGTTATTGCCAGGGAGGGGTTTGAAATTTGTGCAATCATCAGCATATAATGGGTTGGCATTTTTTTCTCAGCATCTTCTCCAAAAATCTGACACAGTGCCCAATACATACCCTTAGCTCTTAGAGTAATAGATTCAAGGAGAAGGGTTCCATTGTACTGGGGCCTAAACTGTTAACCCTCTTATCTTAACAAAGAACTCTTTCAATGGGCCACTCCTTAGATGATCCCTTTGAGCATTATAGACCTGGGCTAATGACTCAAAATCAATAGGCTCTAACAAATTTGAAGCTTCACTGAGCTTAAATACATTTATGAATTCATCATGATTTATTTCAATCGGGGCTGATCCCTTCACATTCCTGATACATCTAGCTATAGGGTCATAATTTTTTGCAATACATATCTACATCCATGAATACACCAGGGACCACAAGCTTCCCCACATCCAATTCCCATATGCTATTTAAAGGGGCAAGGGAATGTCTCTGACCAAAACCAACTTTGAACAATCCTAAACCTGATAGCCCTATTTGAGGACCCCTTAACCAATTACCTTTATCAAATAAGCCATCCCCAATTTTTAGACGAGGGTTCTTTGTTACTATTTCTTTAACTTTAGCCTCGGCATTGGTTGACATAGTTAACTGTTCCAAAAAATCATCACAAATGTTCCTTTCCTGGTAATTCACTTTTCCTATCAACTCCCTTCTTGGTGCCATCTTGATAATGCAACTATATCAATTGAGACTTGCACATACCTCTAATGAAACAATTCACACATCAATCACCGAATTCATACCAGAATTAGCAAGAAAAAACTCAAAAACCTATTATTCGCCTGAAGAAAAACTGCTCCGCACCAATTGCTCTGCAATAGACTTCATTGAAATGATGCCAACATTCAAGTTGATGTGGACTCTAATACGGTAAGTCGGCATTGAATTTTAGAAATTAATCCCGCATGCTTCGACCATCACCTCAGAATTGAATTCACAAATCGAATTCAAAAATGGGCTCCAATGGATCATAAATTCTCTGAGTATTTCCTCTATTTCGTTGTTTCGCTATTTCACAAAGATTAAAACCTCCGCACCTTTCTTCCATGAAATAATGACAACCGTTGGATCACGGGAACTTGCGCTGCTTTTATTCCGTCCGGTCTTTCTATGTTAGTGATGGGCCCTACCTTCTTTTCGCTATTTCGTGGGCCTTAAACCTTGTGCAATTCTCTGTCGTGAAGCAATGCCAACCATTATATCATAATCTACCTGCCCGATCTTTATCTCCAACAATGACCGTCAGTCTTATTAACTAACCACGCACCACCTTGACAGCTAGCAGTTTTCGCCATTTCATAGAGACTAAGTTGCAGGCATCTTCAGGCTAGCTAATCAATGTGAGCCGTTAGATTTAAAACAAGATGCAATCCTTTTATCTGATGGTCAATCCATTTGGTTGGGCCTGCCTAGCCTTTTTGCTACTTCACAAACATTAACTTGCTAGCATCTTTGCCTAGCAAAACAATGACAACCACAAGATTAACAATGAGTTGCACAATAATTAAGGGCCCCAACAAACATTAAAATAGGATAAAGGTAAAGGCACACAGATTTAAAATATTAAGGGACTGCCTAGGGAAATAACTAAAGGGGGGACACTTTTCATGATAGACTGACCCTTCTTTAAGTGGTAAAATTAACTCAGAAATAGAACATAAGGGTTTTTTGTGAACATAGGAAGGGTTAAAACTCAAAAAACCTGAAACCCTCTTCTGACCCAAGAGAATTAGAGGCAACAAGGCCATACTAGACACATTTTTTGCATACATCTATCCAATTATGGAATAATAATATCCAATTTTAAACAGTGATAACACATGCTTTTATTGAAAATTATCATTGTGATCATAGTTTTGGTGGGCCTTGTGATATCCTTGAGTTTGTGTTTTCTACTAAGAACTACCTATGATGCATTTGTATGTAGTTTCTTGGCTGCATTTTACTATTAGTAATTGAGGACTGCTTTTAATGATTTCAACAACTCCATCTAGCTTTTTGCTTTCTTTAGCATGACTGTCTCATATTGTTGTTATTTTGAAAGGCTTGACAAGATGCTCTAATCATAGTATCATACTTATCATTTTTACTACTCTTTCTGTCTATTATCCCTTGATTGGAAAATATATTTTATACATCATGCCTACTATTGTAGCTTTTATCATTGTTTGTCATAACTGTTACGACTGTGAAGTGTGATCTATTCTCGGAGTTTAGATATACAGTTTGTATGCATCACTCTATGTACTAGAAGCATGTCTTTAAGAGTTTGATGACTATGAAGTCAATATCCATTCTATCAGATGTATCTATTGCATCAATGTATGAAATTCATTTTGATAATGACTCGTGACTATTTTATGAATTGTGATGTTCAAAGATTATTTTTCTCCAATTTTTTTATCATTGCGATTCATTGTAGCATGCTTATCACCTTTTAACCTTTCCCTATTGTTGCTAAGTGCTTCTGTTTAAGCTTCCTATAGCTTATTATTCATTGTTTCAGGCTTATTTACATTGTTGTTTATGTGAAAACCCCATCATATATACCATAGTATGTTGTCCATGATGCCATGATTGATGACTGTCTTCTTCACCTTTAATTGTCATTGACTGTGCTTTGACTATATTATGTTTGAATACACCTTGGTTCTACTCCTACTAGTTTATGATAGTAATATGACTATTCACTTCTTTACATTGACTATTACCACATCTCTTGATGATATCCCACCATTAATGTGTTTTAATGATTTTAGGCATTTTATGACTTCTGTATCTAGTGGATGGATGTTAAATGTGATCCTCATTGCAATTTGATAACTATATATTTATGTATTCTTGTTTTTACACTTTGTTGTCAACACTATGATTGTTACCTCTAGTTTTGGTAGACTGTATTTTGTTGATAGTGATAGGTATTATAAGGGTTTCTCAGTCACTGTTAAGGCCTCAGTGTAAAGTGTTTTGTTTTTCCAAACTTTATCCATTTGGATGTTGCTCCATCATCAATAGTGATTTTGACATATCTTTCATTTTGTCCTTAGATGTATATTAAATGATCCATTAGAGCTTAGATCTATCATTCACTATTTGATAGAGGTGTTTGTGTTGGGCTCTCATCTTCATAGATGTTACACTTTATTGTGCCACAAAATCTTTTCATTCATTCCATTGGTTGATGAGACCCTAATTCCTTCTTAGCTCTTCTTCAAACATGATTATCACCTTGAAGACTGTGAGGCTTTCAAGGAAACTTCCAAAATCTTGCCCTGTTCATTGGACAGTGTTCTAGTCTTTGGTTTCCTTCAATTTGTGCATACAAGTTGTCTGTATTTTCTATCTTATGTATTTTTGCATGTTATTATTTATCTAAATAGTGAGTGTAATGATTGGAACTCTTGTATATGTGTTAGTATTAACTAGTGATTGAGAGGCGGGTGAATAATTCAAAATAGTTTATTCACAATTGAAACATTCAAACTAACTGGTCTGCAACTATCCTTCCAAATTAACTTAAACATTGTATAAATCATGAAAATAGAGAACATCAAAGAAAAGAGGTTTGCATACACACATAAGCATCAAATAACACTAGCAATTATATGTGGAAACCCTCAGTTAGAGGGAGAAAAACATGGTGGGGATAACCCACAATCTCTTTTACTACAGTGAAAAAGAGTGGCCTATTAAGAGCTTACAAGCAATTATTTTTGAAAAACATCACCCTATTAGAAGTGACTGGTATCTAGTTAAGAATACCTTAGAACCTGTTAAAGTTCACATTTCTAGAGGATTTTACAATTTCATATTTGAAATGACTCGGTTAAGAGATTGTACATAAAGAACCGGTTAAGGTTCACCCTGTTAAGGGATTTACAATGCTGTAATTGTTAGAAGGAAACAAAGATGATTGATCTATCTTATGACACTACCTTTGTCTCATAGATCCACTTTGCATACTCTATTCTATTGATCGATGTTGGCTTTACCATTTCATACCCCTATCCATTGCACTCTATTCTGCTTCCCTTGTTTACACTCACACAAATATTTTTTAAATTTCCAGCTTCACAATTAGAATGAATGGTGTGAATATATTAGCCTTTAGTTCCAAAAATTAGATTCAAAATTTTGTTATCACTCCTCAAATTACTCTCCAAAAATCATTCCATGAATATCGGTCAAGATAGCCGTTCATGCCAATAAGTTCGCTGGTTGCGAAGGGAAGACTGTCGGTTTAACTAGATGTTAACTAGATGTTTCCAAGTCTATCAGTTGAGACTCCTATTATGTTGGTGGTCGTTTGTGTACCTGCCCAATTCTGTCTAACCGGTTACCTCATGTATATCAATCTATTGTCTATTTAGTCGTTTGTCCTCCTGTGTACCAATCTATTCACTGCTTATCCGGTTGGCCTCCTGTGTGCCATTCTACTCACTCCTTAGCTGGTCTACACTCTGCTTAGCCGGTTAACCTCTATATAATGGTCTACTCACTGCTGATAGGAATAAGAACTCATGTTCTTTACTAGTTACCCTTTACTCCTTTACCAATAGACTGTGGAGACTTAGAAGATGATGTTGCCAATAATGACAACCATTTCATTCACCCATCATACAAAATGCATCATAATGCCAAAAAACTCCCCCTTTGGCATTGGTGGCAAACATGACAAAAATGTGATAGTTCTGACCCTTGTTTCTAGCCTATGTAACTCTGTTTCATCTACCTCATAGTATACAAACTATACAAACTCCCCCCTTTGACATCGATGGAAATGAATATACAAACGGATTCATGAAAGTAAAGCATTGAGCTTCTTGGAAAGAAGGTTCCCATGAAGGTTTCACCTGTTTCATAGTGTTGAAGTATCCATGCAAAATGGTAACAAAATCCTCCATATCATCGTTTGTCTTAAAATCAAGTGCACTTATGAGGCGTTCTGCTTCTGTAACATTCCTTTGCATGAAATCAATAATCAGTGCCAAGAAGCACTGTAGCTCTAACAAGCTAAGAGCTCGTTTGTCTTCTTCTTCTGTCAACTTTTTGATTTCATGATTGAGATGTTTAACCTTTCCACTAAAGGTCATTGATGAGCTTGTAAGAGGATCAAAATAACCTATTAGTTCTTGGATTTCTTTTTGAGTCTGAGTTCTTTTATCTTCAAGATATTTGATTAAATTTGTGAAACTTGAAGATTTAACCAATAATCGACCAACTTCCTCTAGTATAGTTTTGACCTCTTCAATGTGGTTGGAGAGAGAAACTTTTCCAATTGATATTTGTTCCATTAGTTTTTCTCCTCTCCTTGTTTCATACTATCTTACTGCAACCTTCTCTAGATCAGTTGCCTCTAAACCAATTGCTATTACAAGAGTGCCCAATTGATCAATGATGGGTACATTGTCATTAACAACAATGCCAGGAATAAGGTCAGATAGAATTGTTTTGACAGAATTGAGAATTCTCGCCTTCTTTTTCTTTTCTCTCAATTTTGCCTTTTCAACTTGAATTCTCAGTTTTTCAAAAACTTTCATTAATTACTTGGGGGTCATTTTCTTTATATCAATGACAGATTCTTCCTCTTCTTACTCTTTTGTTTCATCTTCCTTTTCTAAAGTCTCAATCTCATAATTGGGTGTAGTGGTGAGTTTTACTTTCTTCTTTTGACTCTCCTTTTCTAAGTCTAGCTTCCTCTTTACTGAAGGAGTGTCCATCACTACTTTCTTACTTTCTACTTTCTTCTCTTCCTCTACACCTTTTTATAACAAAGTAGGATTTATTGTCACTAAAGTTTTGTGAGGTTTATCTTTGTAAGGTATATCTTCAATTGTCACTTCATCTTCACTGGGATGCTTATTTTGATCAGCTTCCTTTATCGATGTAGTATTAACCGGTTGCTCAACATCCTTTGTTAGATTCTGAATGTCTGACATGACATTTGCTATGATATCCTCAACTATGAAAACATCAAACCCTTTAGTGGATTATTTTTCTTTACCTTTTCCTTTGTCAAGGGAAGTTGTACCTTGGTCCTGTTTGGTTCCCTTTGCTATTTCTTATTCAGCTTCCTTTTGCTAGCTCATGATTATTTTCCACAATGCAACACTCTATTCATGTACAACTTCAATTTCACCTATAGCCACTCCCCCTATTCTATTCCTTATTTTAAAATATTGAATACATGCTTCAGCCACTAGTGAAGCCTTGTCAAGGTCTAAATCATGTTGCACTTGGACATGAGTGCTTTTATCCTATGCTCTTTCTCAATGGCTAGGGATGTTTTCCATCTTCCTTCAATTTTATTTGGCAAATCAAATGGAATTATTCCATATAATTCACTAGGAGTTCTACAAAACTTGTGCAAGTTCTAGATAAGGGCTTCTTCAATTTTTCTTTTGTCCTCTATGTTACAGAGGGAATATGTTCTCCCAACGCCACATAGACCTCCATACTCTTTGATCCCATGGATCAATTCATCAACTGTTGGAGCTATATTTCTTCCACTTCTTCTGACCTTTTTTATTTCCACATCTGATTGGGTGTCGGTGTTATCACCCTCCTTTTCCTCCTTTTTGGGCTTCTTTTCAGCCTTTGTATCATCTTTCCCTTCACTATTTTTTATTTCTTGCATATGTTACTCCTACCTGTCTACCTTTACTTGGGGAAGATACAGGAGTATCCATGTCCTTTTCCTTTGTATATGTTGTTGGCTTGTTAGATGTAGTACCCTTGGGTTTTGCCTTTGATATTTTATTCTTTTCTCTTGTTGGTTCTTCATCTTTATTTGGTTTGGCCCTTGTTTGTTCACTAGTACTGGTGGAAGAAGTGGCACCAGATACTTCACCTCCATATTTTTTGTCTAGGGTATGAATCATTTTTCTTACTCTCCTTTGAATGATTGGATCCTTAAGTTCCCATTTTATTTTGGAGCTTGCCTTCTCACAAGTTTAAAACCTCTTTAGTTTCCTGTCTACCGGTTTCGACAGTAGCATGTTTGCATAACATTTAATAATGTCTCTCCGACCTTATAACCCATAGTTGGCACCCAAAAGGTTCTGGGTTGAACCGCTTGAATAATGCAATAATCTGTGTCTATAAGAAAGCAAATTTTTGTTGTGTGTGTGAAGTAGGGTACTTGTAGTTGCAACACAAACACTCATTATATCATTAGAGGTTGTTGGAATTATGTTGTCATTGATGTTAACTGGTATAGGATGTTATCGGTATCACTGACATTGATGTCAAATAGTGAAAAAGAGGTTGTTGGCATAGAAGATGGACCGGTATGGGAGAAGTGTTTATATGTTGTCATTGGTGACAACCAGGCAACCATCTTCATGCAGAAGGAAGAACCGACATGTACCAATATGATTGATGGGAAGTAATGTGACCACTCTGGAAAAGGGTTGTTGATATGGTGTTGCATACAACTGAGATGAAGAGATTACATGATGAGCATTGGTCATGCTGAAGTGGTAGAATATTGTTTGGTTCACATCAACACCATAGGAGAAGTAGAAGAAATATATGTGCAACACTGTCATGAAGGAGTACAAAATGATATATCTTGGATTTCACCTTGTGTTACAGAACACTGGTAAGGTAAGGAAGATGATTACTAGTGTCACTCGTACACAAGTTTGTGTCTAACTTGTGTGGATGGAATGGTAAGTGTACGTTAGGAAATAGGAAATCATCACAAGCAAATATAAAAACATTAATCATTATTAGCTCAATCACAAAAGCTCATTGCAATGATCTATCCTAAACAACACTCAATAGAGACATAAAAATGAAAACATTCAAAAGTAAATACTATGCAAACCAAAGGTATGATTTGAATGCTCCTTCATGCGACTCCATTGTTCTTCTTTCCTCTTCAAATGGTTTGGTTGTGGATCCAACCTACAAGTGCACACACATAACTGAAAGCAAGTAGACAAGATTATTGATCAAGAGTACTAGAAATGTGATTGATTAGAAATTCGATAATCTGTTAGTCTCATTATTAGGGATTTGATTGAAGAAATTCATCCAATTTATAGACAAATTGGAGAGATGAACAAATTAGCATGATAGTGATTCGAATGGAAATTCAAATCAAGAATAGCAAAATTATGACATGTGTATGACAAATTGCTATGTAAGGATTTATGACAATTTATGACAATTTATGACAAATTGCTATGCAAAGATTTATGACAAGAATTTGAAATAGAAATAGACATTTAGGAATTTAGGAGAATTTAGAAAATTAGGTTAGAAATGATGACTTGGAAATTAGGAAATTGATGAAAAATAGGTAAATTAATTAATAATTTCTCATTCATTAATTAATTTACAAAAATAGGAGGAATTAATTAGCCAATTAAATAAACATTTAATTGTGACAAGAAGACTTAGGATAAATAAATAAATAATTTAACCTAGAGGGAAAATGCCAAACAAGATTAAATGAATAAATCATAAAACCTTGGAAGATGAATTAGAAATGCAAGAATGACAATTAGGTCTTGACAAAGGATAGTTGATATCGATTCGATCATGATTTTGAATTGATAAATGACCAGTGTTGATAAATGATTTGATTGAGATTGGTTGACAAAAATCAATGACAAATTGACCAAATTGACATGATTGAAAAGGACAAGGATCGATGACGAATCGATCGCAATATGACAAGATTGACAAGGACAAAGATTAACCAAAATCATGACTGAAGATTGTTGTCGACAAGACCAAATTCGAAAGCAAGACAGATGAAGAATGCAGAAGAATGACTCGATGTTCACAAATGATAAAGACCAAGTGTGAATCATAGGAGAAATGTTAATGCGATGCAAAAACCTAAAATGAGGCAATGCACAAATGTTAAAGTATGATTCCGCAAGCGTTGACCATTTTTAGGTGTCTACAGTAAGGTTATCGGTACCGGCACAGTGTATCACTAGCAAGGTCTCAACTAGTAAGTGAAGTGTTGACAATGACCAAGGTGATTGGATGTTGTTTGTGATGAAGAAGCAGAATGTTACCTAAATCACATCAACATCGAAAGGGAAGAATGAATAGGCCACCGGTATGCTAAGAGGTTGCAGAACAAAAGGACTCCCACCAAATGAAGAATGCAGTCATCATGAGATGCAATGACTGACAGTGAATGTGCCCACATCGGATCACATGTGCCTGTTTGAAGAGATGTTGCACAAATAGGAAAGTCACATGAGTACATTGTCGAAAGAAAATGGTGTCAATCCATCGGTAAGTGGAGCTTATCTCATATTATGCATTTTGTACATCATAGTCCCTTGAGATAATGTACATGAGGCAAAGGCAGGTTCTTGAAGGTTCACATCAGATCTACTAGAGATTTGAGGGAATGCCTTAAGTGCATGAGATCAGGGTTATGCACTAGACCAACAAAGAAGGCATGTTGAGATGCGAGTACAAAAGGAGTGTGATGTGTTTTTCATCTTGGCAAACCGGTTGTGAAGTAGTCCGAACTAATCAGGGAGAGGGCAAGGCTAATCAGATACAGTCACATGAATGGTTGGACTAAAGATGGTGTCTGGTGAAGTTTGATGACAAAGTGTCATCAAGAGTGGTTACTAGTATGTAAGTCAACTGGTAATATGGTCAAGGTGCAGATGCACATGTCTTCCCACCTTATGGGAATGAGCATGCTATGGATAGACGTGTATCACAACCAGTCAAGGGGTTCCATCGGCAATTCAGCAAATGCAAACATGGTGAGGTAACCGACAAAGTGATTTGTGCTTGCAGGGTCAGTATGTGTGCGACCGGTTATGATAGTGGTTGATGACTAAGTTGAACCAATAAAGCTATATGCCAAAGTAGATACCAACAGTAATACCACAAGGAGGTGAAGTGGGGATCTTGCATGGGTCGGTGAAGTGTGACGATGAGCTAGTTGAGGTTGGTCTGACATAAATGTGACTACTAAGTTTGAGGTGAAGTTGCAGAGGTGCATGGAGCCAGATTAAAATGGACAAGAGAGGATCGAGGATAGACTGATTGAGCAGATCGAAGTAGTTGAAGCTATCCATCATGCCATTAATACTGATTGACTAGGAAGTGTGCCGACAGATTGATTGCAGGTTGCTGAAATAGGAAGGTGTGTTCTGGAAGGCATAGAAATGACGGATATGTATAGATAGACATCTCTGAGTTGTGATCTGATTAGATTTGATTGAATTCGGTGTGCCTCATGATTAGTGGAGAAAACCCTAAGGCACCAAGTTTGAATTGGTTTTTGGCGGGAAGTTTGGGTTATAAATATGCAAGCCTAAGAAATTGCGAGGCTCTGCTAAACAGAAAAAGATTGTGTTGCTACATGCAGATCAGTGAAGTGCTCATCAAGAAGATAGAGAAAAGATTGAGTGTGAGGGAGGACTAGGTTGAAGATTTCAACTAGTGGAAGTGCAGAACCAGTAGTGTTCATACCAATAAAGAAGAAGAAAATCATTGTGGAGAAGGCAGACATATAACCGACTGAGTGTAGTAACAGTTTAGTGTAGCGGAGCAATTGAAGGAAGTGAGAACTGACAAAGTGGAAGGTGAACTAGTAAGTAACAGTAGTGAGAAGAGAGATTCAGTCAGAGTAAGCAAAGAGCTAGTAAGGCTGAGGAGATACCTTACTAGCAAGGAAGTTTGTTTTGAGTTGTTACAAGATTCACTTGTAATTGGATTACTACTTGTTTATTTCATGTTTTAATTGTGATCATTGAGTTGTAGCTTGATGCAGGGGTTGTAGCTCCTTTGGGTTGTAGCCCATAAATAAGGTAGGGGTTGTAGCTCCTTGGGTTGGTGCCCTAAATCAGGGATTGTAGTTCCTTTGGGTTGTAGCCCATAAACAAGGTAGGGGTTGTAGCTCCTTGGGTTGGTGCCCTAAACATTGTAACAAAAGTTTCATTGTGAGGCTGGATTGGAGCAGTAGTCTCCAGTAGCATTTCTCACATGAGGTTTTTCCCATCTTGGGTTTTCCTTGTACATCCTTGTGCTATGTGATGTTTCTTTGTGTGTTGGCTTTTGTGTTTAATCTCCCCACTAGCCCGTAAGTCCGTTCTGAGTTAGATCTAATAACTAGTATGCACACATAGGATAGGAAATGGGAAAAGTTTAAGAACCACTGATTCACCCCCCTCTCAGTGGTGCATTGTGTCTAACACAAGCATGGTTAGCAAATTGAAAAAAAAAAAAAAGATAAACCATGACAAATCGACCTCACACCTCCTAAGAGATGCAAGTGTGGATTTTCTCTCAGATCCGTATAAGAAATCCCAGTGACTTGACTACACCTAGATGGAGGATTTGAAATGTTATGATATGCAAGATAGATGAGATTGATTATTCTAGATTGATCCAAGAGTCTAATTAAGTTATAATAGATATTAATTAAGCTACATGATTCAAAAATTATGTTAGAAAATGATCAAATTAAACTAGATCTAAGAGGCAATTGCCTATAATAACAATGCTCAAATGATATGCTAGAATGGATATGCCTATAGTAACAATGCCTAAAATGATATGAGATGGGATCCTTTGTGCTCTAAAAAGGGGGATATTTATATGATTTCCAAGGCTAGGGGTGAGGTGGCAGGAATCAACGGTCAAGATTGAGTCTAGAGATATCAAGGGTGAAATTGGAGGAGGTTGGAGAAGAGGTTGGAGGGAGGGACACATGTCATTTCTGTGGTGACAAGTGTCAAGGAGCCTTGCTCATAAGAGGTAAAGTGTCCAAGGGAGGAGACCTATGGCCTAAGTGTCATGTGTGTCAAGGGGAGAATATCCATAACATAGGAGGTCAGGATAAGGAGGTTAGGATGCACAAGATAAGATAGGGCTAGTTAAACCCAGGGTTAGGTGGAATGAGTTAGGCTAGGGGGTCGTTAGGTTAGGTTGTTAGAAGTTAGGAGGCATGTGGGTAATTTGAATTTAAAAATTTAAATAATAGGAAAAGGATAATTAACTTTCAACAACTCATAAATTGATTTGTTTTAGTTAATTAGGGGATTAGAAGAAATGAATTAAATGGGGGGGGATTAATTAATTTGGATTAACTAATCAAAGGGGAGTATTGAAATGAACCTATTAAATAAATCTTTAGATCTATTAATAAGTACATGAAAGGGATTTAATCAAATTGCTAATGAATTCAATTAAATTAAGAAGGGGGATTAATTAAATAATTTCAGTGTATACAATGTTGTCTTTGTACTTCTGCACTATACGGGTTGGAATTATTTCTCTTTTGTGCATTTTGATTTGAAATTACTTAAAATATCCCCAAATTTTTTCTCCAAACCTATCTCCTAAATCCTTAATCATTTCACCTATCTAAACCATGATAGGTTTTTCTTCAGACCACACTACATTACCCTTACCAGGAAAGAAGTTTTGCACATAGAAAAATATACATACCAGTAATGAGCCATATTTGAATGATTGATTCTTGTCCTTCTTAATTCACTCCATTTTCACCAAAAATTTTCTTCTCATCATCACACAAATATCATATGTTGCATCCTCCTTAATAATTCAATATGCTGCATGTATAACACCTCTTGACACACTATTCATGCGGCTTGATTGATAGACCTTATAACCCAACACTACAGAAGTTGTTATTGCTCAAATTATACCCATAATGCACAAGATGAATTCTCAAGCAACTTGGTGACACATGGGATAATTCTTAGGCCTATGGGTTGCCTATAGTGAGAATTAACCTCCAGATGAAGGGTTGGTTCTCTATGAATAACTCTAATTTTTTACCAAGAAAAAGGATAGGAACTAAAAATTGAAACTCAAAATGACTTTTCAAATGCTAAATTAAGGTGATGCACCTATATGAGATCTAAATATTTCATGCAAAGGATTCAAATTCAAGAAATTGAAAGGAAAGAAAAATTTCACAATCAACCAAATGAATCAATTAATCATAATGCACAACCTATGACTTACAAATGAGACAAAAAATTTAAAGGTTATCTAGATAATAACACAATAAACTAACTCTCAATCATGAATAAGAAAATGAACTCCAAAAGTATAAGGCATAAGTTGATAATTTTATTCAGTATTTTGTCATAAAACTGCACAGGAGCTACAAGAATGTATTCTCTGCCAAAACCAGCAAGAGAATGATCAAGAACTACTGAAAAAAGATTAAAAAAAAGTTCACTTTATACAAAAACCTTCCAAAAGGAAGAGGAAAGATGACTCCAAAAAAACTCAAGATAAATCCCCACTAAAAATATCTTCTCTGAAAACTGATCCTTGAGATAAAATGAAAAGCCACCAAAATAGGCTTCAAAACATGCAAAAATGTGGGTGGCTCAGCTCAAACTCATGGTCAACTATGGCACACAAAAGCAAGCCTTATCACCTCAAAATCATGATAAAAACTCATGTAAACCTGCACTCAAGCTCAAATCCAACCCCAAAATGCATGATGACTTCTCTTCATGATGAGTTTGATCTTTGAGCATGTATGCATACTAAGAAGACTTATAGAATAAATATCTAAGACACATCATAATAAACACTAAGTGGATTCATAATTTATCCAGCTTAGATATTATTTTACAATTTTTCATATTGTGTCTACATGCTAAAGACCAAACTCAAAGTACAGGTATTAAGATGCTAATGTTAATTATCTTCACATATATATATAAGGATATAGAAATTAAAAAATATTCCTATACATGTGTGTGAAAATAATTAATAATAATAATTATTAATTACTATATTAATATTGGCTCATGATATGTTGTTTTTATTTGCCAATATTAATATATTAATTAATCATTTACATATGATAAAAGAAAAACATCTATTACAAAGTTAAGTCTTAAAAGAGTTAAGGGTTTTAAACCCACCCCATGGCTGAGTCATTGGGTCATGCAAAATCTTATTCTCTAAAAATAACTCAAGTGAAGGAAGGGGTTTTCAAACCCTAAAATCACTCATTCGAACACTTGTTGTTCGAAAAGCTTCACGGGAAGCCTGGTTGCCTACATGCTACGAGAGCCTGAAGTAGGGCTTGATCTGAGGCTTTGAAATCTGAACTGGACATCAAACATGAATTGATTGATTGGGTATGCTTCTCTCTTCATCAATATTTTCATTTGCAAAGAGATTTATTGCAAAATCTTTCTTCGTTTGAAATCCATGCATGCATAGTGTTTTTAGAAAACAAGTTTTCAGATATACACCTTCTGTGCATGATCTCGGACTGTAGCTATGTTTTTAATATTTTATCTCTATCTCTCCTTTGCTTCAAAAATGTTCTACCATGTTCATATGTCGAACCCTAACTTGTTTGAGGTTTTAGTGCATGGATACACTATTACAAGCTCTGTTATTTCCTGTAATCTAAAAATGTTCCATACATTCTCTTCATGGTGATGAATTTCATGATGTTGCTCACTGTTATATTTCAAGCTCCATGGTTACTTTGTGTTTTGTGCTTTGTTATAGCTCTCTGTGATGTCGATCTGACATCTCTTCAATCGAATTTTCCCTTTTTATCCTTTGGATATGCTGCATTTGTGCATTGCCTTCCTTTTCATGTGCTGCTACTATTGCATAGGGCAGTAAGGTTTTGTATCTCCTCTGATTTCTTTTGAGTAGTTGTTTATGTATGCGTCTATTTAAGTGAATGTGTATCACTATATTTATGAGATATGTGTTATAAATCGTTAGCTACTTATTATTTATGACTATCAATCACTTCTCTTTTGGTATGTTTAAATCGGGGTTTATATGAACATTAGCTTTAAGATTCTTTATTGATGAAAAGGTTGTTCTATCATCATGCTTTGGTGCACTAAGTCTATTGCTAGTGATTCGTAGCATCTCATTCTCTATTCTCTAGGTACTGTGATGTCTTTTGGAGTTGTACACATTGATTTGCCTTATGATTCTGTCATTGTGATTTTGTTCTTTATGATGACTATACTTGTTACTTTCTCGGTCATTCTCCATTGTTGATTGTGTCATGCTCACTGTAAAATATGTCTTTGCAGATTTTGTTTTATCTTTTGTGCATATTTGAATGTTGTATATGCTGCATTTTTGTCCTTCATTACACATTTTTGGACAAGGATATTCTAGTTTGTATTGCAACTCCTGTCACATTTTTGGATAGTGATATGTTATTGTAGCTCATGTCTTAAATTACTTGCATGTTGGGCTCAACCCTTGTGGGAGCCCATTTTACCCCACATGCATAATTCATAAATTAGAATCAAGACTTTTTGTATGCCTGCACAATGAACAAACAAATTAGCAAAAAAATGATGAAGCTGAAAGCTTTAGTGAATTTGAACTCCTTCTTTTTCTCTTCTAATCTTGATGACTAACACTTAATGGATGCTTCTTATGACTATATTTGATTTGTCTAATTGTGATGTAGAAATGCAGATTGGGTTTGCTTCATCATTGCTTGGAGTTTTTTTTCTCTAACCTTTTCTCTTTTATTGATTTTTTTGCAGGACTAGGAGAACCCAGATCTTCCTTCTTTGAGATGTTCAACCATAGCTAGAGGAAGACAAAAATTCACATATCATCACACAAGTAATGATGGAACACTTCCCTTTTGTCTTTTTTCATTACAGTTAGCTATACCATTTACATTTATCAAATGTATTCTTTATTTGTTTCATGCATCATGAATAAAAATGAGGCTAATCCCACGGCTTGTGTGGGACTCCGATTTTTACATTATGAATACAAATACAAAATTTGTGAAAATGTAGAATATTCTTTTGTTCTATGTATTTGTACAAAAGCTAAAAATGACATCAATAGAACCTTTGTGTACCTTTTTCAATATGAATGAATGCAATTCAGCTCTACCTGTTTGAGTCATGATGATAATAGGTAACAAAAGCAAATCTTACTTCTGGGTCCTCAATGTGAGAAATTATCATTTCTCTCCTATCATCGGGATTGAGTTAACCGAGTGACTTCAATGGATGATATTGTTCTTAAGGTTATTACTTCACCAATTGTGCTAAACCATGTCACCCTTTGAATCACATACCTAACCAAATCGACATGAAATTGATCAGGAAAGTCAACAACATTTGACAAACCCTTGATCTTCAGATGTGAATATTTTGCCTTCAACAAATCATGATCATAAAACCCTTTAAATTCATTTCAAATGAATTTGTCTCCAAGTTCTTGAAGCTTGCAATGGATGAAGGAGTGCATATCTTCAATAATAACACACTAGAGGGCACAAAGGATAAGGAACTAGTCATGTCAATATCTCTAGCCTTCATTGGATGCAACTTGAACTCAAGTTGTGGTTCTTTAATTGCTTCAACCAACACAAGAGTCGATACAGAAGCTACCATGATGAGCTTCAAACAATTTTTTCTCAAACCAGGTTTGAATACCTTCTCCTCTAGGGATGGCAATCACCACTATCACACTACTTAATCTCTTCAAACAAATATCACTAGCAAGATTTCAATCACATTAGATCACACAACAACTCAAGAATGTTCACAAGAAAGAAAGGTAAGTGAAATGTATTGACATTTCCTTATTTAGCTATTGAGATTTATCAGTGTTTTGATACAACAATTAGTTTGAACAACTTACAACCTAAGGTACATCGATTTAGTTTTTATCGGTTTCTTGTTACTGATATTGGTACACAAACAACTAACTTGCAAGACAGTTATCAAATAATAAATTTAGACAAACTTTTATGCATCTCAACTATGCAGAGAGACATAACCTCATATTAGTTGAGGGGATTCAAAAATGCTTACCATATGTGCTCCCTCTGAGCATTAGTATGCCTAGTTTGAAGAGGAACTGTCATCATCGATGGATGATGACTTAGTTTCAGAAGGATTCTCTCCTTCTTTTCTTTCTTCCTTCTTAATCCATGTCTTCTTCATTTCATTCCTCACCTCTTCAATTGTCTTCTTTCCTTTCAATTCATTTTGCCCTTTCTTCTTGCCAAACTGGTTCCTGTCTTCAGACCGGTTGTAGGATCGGTTCCTGCATTCTTTGGCTAAGTGACTGATCTCATGGCAATTAAAACATGCCATTCCAGTTGTCCTCCATGGTCCTATATTATTTCACTGACCCATTCTCATTTTTCAATTTGTTGCACCATGACCAAAGTTACCACAAGTGGAACAGGTGACATTGAATTGATTACTCCTTTTATTTGGTCTAACTGGTTTGAATGGTGATCTTGATGCATTTGACTTCAACATGCATTCTTCAGCTTTGTGTCCATATATTGCATGTAAAGCAATATCTATTAAATATTCTTCTATTATACATGCTACTAGATCAAGATCTACACTTATAAGCAGTGTGACCATACTGGTGACAATTATAGAAATAACCATCAAAGGTGAAAGACTTATTTTGACTAACTGGTTGATATCTATGGACATCATACTTATGACCAGGTTTACCACAATGTTTGCAAGAAGATTTAGAAAAATTCATACCTTTCATTCCTAAATAGTTCCTTTTATCATCCTTCATCCTTCTAGATTTAGATGATTCTCCAGTTTCCATAGGACTTGTACTAGACTAACCAAGACTGGCTGTCTCCTTTGTTCTCCTCTGAGATTTCAATTGTTCATCTATCTTCTTTGAGATTTCATTAAATTTCCTCAACTTTTCATTTCTCTCGTTTGCAGCTTTCAACTCATTTGTGAGTTGTTCAATCTCTTTCATCATCTTCTCCTTTTCCTCCATTTTGTTATGCAGATGCTCATGTATGTATTCATTCTCCTAAGTGAGAATTTGGATTTATTCATCTTTCTCAATGATAATTGCATGATTTTCTCTTAGGGATTATTTAGAAATCCTTTTGGATTTTTCATCTTTTTGCAAAACTTCTTTTGCATCTCTTCTTCTTTCATCTGCTATCTTGCTAGCTTCTAGTAGTTCAGTCATTCTCAAGGCCTTACTTTCATGCTTTCTTTTTAGATTTGTGATTTCTTCAGTCAATTTCTTGTTCTTTTCCATCAGTTCTGAGATTGCTTCTTCTTCTTCTTCTTCAGATACACTTTGTTCAGAGAGTTGCTCTATGATATCCTGTCTCTTGTTTAGTTGTAGAGATAGTTCCTTTCTTTTGGAAAGTGATTTTCTCAGTCTCTCTTTTAGCTAAGCAATAATTTCATTAGCTTCATCAATTTTCTTTTGATACCAGTTTTCCTCCATGATCTTTTTCCTCAAGATGTCAATGTTTTCTTCAGAGGACCAAAGCTCTTATACCAATTGTTAGTATTAACTAGTAACTGAGAAGGGGGTGAATCATTCAAAATAGTTTATTGATAATTCAAACATTCAAACTGATTGATCTGCAACTATCCTTCCAAATTTACTTAAAAATTACATAAATCATGAAAACAAAGAACATCAAAGAAAAGAGGTTTGCATGTACACATAAGAATCACATAATACTAGAAATTATACGTGGAAACCCTTAGTTAGAGGGAGAAAACCATGGTGGGGATAACCCACAATATCCTTTACTGCAGTGAAAAAGAGTGCCCTGTTAAGAGCTTACAATCAGTTCTTTCTGATAATATCACCCTGTTAGAAGTGACTGGTATCCGGTTAAGAATACCTTAGAACCTATTAAAGTTCACCTTGCTAGAGGATTTTATAATTTCATATCTGAAATGACTTGATTAAGAGATTTTGCATAAAGAACTGGTTAATGTTCACCCTGTTAAGGGATTTACAATGTGCAATTGTTAGAAGGTAATAATGATGATTGATCTATCTAATGACACTACCTTTGTCATAGATCCACTTTGCATACTTTGTTCTGTTGATCGGTGTCAACTTCATCGTTTCATACATCTATCTGTTGCACTCTATTCTACTTTCCCTGTTTATACTCGCACACATATTTTTCACATTTCCAACTTCATAAATAGAATGAGTGATGTGAATTATTAGGCTTTAGTTTTGGCCCCAACTTTCCCTCCAAAAATCAGATTCAAAATTTTGTCATCGATCCTCAAAATTACTCTCCCAAAATCATCTAGGAATATCGGTCAAGACAGTCGATCATGTCAATAAGTTCATCGATTGAAAAGTGAAGACCGCCAATTCAACTAGATGTTAATTAGATGTTTCCAAGTTTGTCGGTTGAGACTCCTATTATGTCGATTGTCATCTATGTACCAGTCCAATTCTGTCTAACCCATTACCTCCTATATACCAGTCTATTTGTCTACTTAGCTGATTGACCTCTTGTATACCAATATATTAACTGCTTAGCTAGTTGACCTCTTGTATTCTGGTCTACACTCTTCTTAGTCAGTTAACCTCTATATACCGGTCTAGTCACTGTCGATAGGAATAAGAACTCTAGTTCTTTATCAGTTACCCTTTACTCCTTTACTAATGGACTATGGAGACTTAGAAGATGATGTTTCCAACAATGACAACCATTTCAGTCACCGATCATACAAAATGCATCATAATGCCAACAATACATTGTTATTACTTTCACTATGTATTGATGCAAACTTCTTACTTGCTTCATGACTTTAGTCACTTGTTGACTATTGAGTGTAATTTCATTTGTTGTTGTATTTTTTCCATTGGATGGCAGTTTTATACTATCATTGAATGACAATATATGGGAATGCGGATACAATTGCCTTTTATGGTTAACAATTATCTAATGTCACCCTATGAGTGATGACCAGTATGTTGAGCTCAACCCTTGTGGGAGCCCATTTTTTCCTACATACTTGATATTCATGAAATGGAAACCTATCTTATACCTGCACAATGAACAAAAAAGTTAGATGAAATAAGAAGTTCATATTTCATGGCATCCTACTAATCCCTTTGATATATGTTGCTTCATTTGAATTGATTTATTCTATTTGTAGTCTGATATATATATGTGAATGGGTAGATTGTTAGAGAATAGAGATCATGAGCTCTAACACATCTATTCTTCACCCTTTGTAGGTATACTAGGAGCACTTAGGAGCATGAAGAAATGAAGATGCACCTTCAACTAACCAGCATATCGTCATTCAAAAGCAATGACAAATCTTTCTTTCTCTCATTCTATTTATATATATGTTTATCATTCTACTTGTTGCATTTATTTGGCATACCCACAACTTTTGTGGGTAACCATACACATTCTTTGTAATGCAAAAGCTATTTTATGCAATCTTTTATTATTGTATTCTTGAGAAAGACTTGCATAATGAAATAAATTTCCATTTTGTAAACATGGTGCACAAAATGAAGATTTCTATGAAATTTGTTTGTGTACCTTTCTTCACCTGCAATATGTAAGGCCTTATTAGGCCACCAAATTTAGCTATAGAAAAATTTGGTAATAGTCATATGGTGTTGTAAGGTTTGTATGGTGCGCTAAGGAGTCATACGATACCATATGACCCCTTAGGACAATATATGATCCCTAGAGAGACCATATGGTGTCCTAAGAGCTCATATGGTCTCCTAAGGGATAATACGCTATCATATGACCCCTTAGGACACAATAAGACCCTTAACGTTACCTAAGGGGTCATATGGTATCGTTAGGAGTTGTATGGAATCCTAAGGGAAAATAGGACACCATATGACCCCTTAAGACACCATATAACACCATACCATGTCCTAAGGGGTCATAGGACACCACATGACTCCTTGGGACACCATACAACCCCTAATGACATATGGTGTCATTATGGGTCATATGGTGTCCTAAGGAGTCACATGACACTATATGACCCCTTAGCACACTATGCAGCCCCTAATGACACCATATGGTGTCCTAAGGGATCATATGGTGTCTTAAGGGGTCATACGACACTATACAACCCCTAACAACACCATATGGTGTCCTAAAGGCTCATACGGTGTCCTAAGGGCTAATAGGAAACCATATTGTGTCCTAAGGGGTCATATGGGGTCATAGAACACCATATGACCCCTTAGGACACAATAAGACCCCTAATGACACCTAAGGGGTCACATGGTATGATTAGAGGTTATATGGTGTCCTTAAGACACCATATGACCCCTTAGGACACCATACGACCCCTTAGGACACCATACGACCCCTTAACAACACCATATAGTGTTCTAAAGGCTCATGTGGTGTCCTAAGTAGTTATAAGACACCATATGACTCCTCAGGACACCATACAACCCCTAATGACACCTAAGGTGTCATATGGTATCGTTATGAGTTATAAGGTGTCGTAAGGGTTCATAAAACACCATATGACCCCTTTATCACACCATATGATCCCTAATGATACTATATGGTGTCCTAAGGGCTCATAGGACACCATACAACACCTAACAACACTTAAGGGGTCATATGGTGTCTTAAGAGTTTGTAGAAAACCATATTGACCCCTAATGACACCTAAGGGGTCATATGGTGTCTTATGGTGTCCTAACGGGTCATAGGATATAATATGACCCCTAACAACACCATATGGTGTCCTAAGGGCTCATATGGTGTCTTAAGAGTTTGTAGAAAACCATATTGTGTCCAAGGGGTCATATAGTGTCCTAAGGGATCATATTCAGTCCTAAGGTGGGAAGATGAACCATTATTACATTATAAAAGGCAATTCCAATACTACTTATAAAGATAAGTTCAAATCACCCCTTAAGAACAAGAATGGGGTTCAGGGATGAAAATAATAAACTAGTATATGCTCCCCTTCACCCCCTCCCTCGGCCCTTTCCCACCCCTCTCTCTCTCTCCCTCTCTCTCTGCCTCCTCATTCCTTTGTCCCTCACTTACTCTCCCTCTCTCTCTCTCCTTCTATCTTGTTCTCTATCTTTATCTCTCTCTTCCCTTCTCTATCTCTCTATCTCACTCTCTGACTCTCTCTCTCTTCCCTTCCCCACTTCTCTATCTCTCACTCTCTCTCCCTCTCCCCTTCTCCCCTCCATCTCCCTTTCTCCTTCTCTCCCCCCTCTATCTGTCTCTCTCTCCCCCTCTCCCCTTCTCTATCTTTCTCTCCCTCTCCCCTTCTCTATCTCTCTATCTCACTCTTCATCTCTCTGTCTCCCCTTTCCCACCTTATATGTCTCTCACTCTCTCTCTCCCTTTCCCCTTCCCCCCATCTATCTCCATTTTCTCCTTCTCCCCCCCCCTCTCTCTCCCCTTCTTTGTCTTTCTCTCCCTCTCCCCTTCTCTATCTCTCTATCTCACTCTCCATATCTCTCTCCTTCTCCTCTTTCCCTTTAGCCCCCTCAATCTCACTTTCTCCATCTACCCCCAAATCTCTCTCTTTCTCTCTCACTATTCCTCTCTCCATCTCCCTCAAGTATCTCTCTCACTTTCCTTACATTTAAAGAAATCAGATAATAGATATCAGATATTCCAATATCCATTTTGTTTGCATTAGGGCACCAACATTCAAAAAATTGGTGTCAAGAATAATTTTTCGTAGGGCTAGGGAAAAATATTTATAAAAATCGAATATCCAATTTTTGCACCATACATAAATAGGCTTGTGGGCCATTTTTTGCATTCCAATGGCCCACACATTCATTTTGCAGGCAACATTCATGGGTTTTTCAGATAGAAAGTGATAAAATATAGCTTTTGAGAGATACTTGTTTACAAATTTGACATTTTCAATCATTTAGGAGCATCTTTTTGCAGGTATAATGGGTCTGAGAAATAGTCGTCGAAAAAATAAATATTAATGAAATATTTCAAATGATCAAATAGAAGTATATAGACAAACGGATAGAGAATGTCATAGAAGGAGAGGATAAGGTATGTCAAATATTGGTGAAGAATTTGCAAATGTTACTTCAATTGAAGAAGAAATTGAATTTGAAAATTATAAGCAAGTTATTGAAACTGAAAATGAAAATGTAGATTTTGATATTGAAAATGTTGAACATAATATTCAAAGTGGGAATGACAATGTTGAAATAGATATTGAAAATGCTCAAAATGATATTGAATTTATGAATGAAAATGTGGGAATTGAAAGTGTAAATGTGGTAATTGACAATAAAGGTGAAAATGTGGGTGTTGACATTGAAGGTGAAAATTTGGGAATTGACATTGGAGGTGTCTGTTTAGGAAATTTTGATATTGAAGGTGGAATTGTTCAACCAAGTGGGTCATATGTAACACTGAATTACATGAGAAATGAAGACCCTCTCATGGATCAAAGACAAAATCCTAATTGATGAGAATGGATACTTAAAATTGATGAGAACATTATTGCCAATCTTCAAGGCAAGAGGTCAACAAGAACCATTTGATTGTGGGATACATAACTTTTCAACTAATATTTTAGCAATAAGACATTGACTGAGAAATGCCAACTTTTTGTTCAATTGCTAAAGATGCAAAATATGAGACCATTGCTAGCCAAATTGAAGATTCGTATGAACAAGAAGATGGAGAAAAATTTTATTATTGTCAAAAAAAATTTAATGCTCTCAATTCTATTTGAAAGAATAGAAAGGAAAAAGATAAAAGAGCCACTTGAAGAGTGATTACAACCTCCTTAATAAGCCATCAATTGAGAAAGGCTCATTTTATGAGAGAAACTTGTGTTGATTTGATCATAAACTGTAACACTTTTAATAGAGCACTTGCAAGAAGACAAAGACTCGATGATCCCATTCAACATGATACATGGGCTTTTGGTGGGAGGCTTCTACGTGTTGATAGAAGGTTGACGAACAATGTGAAGGAGGAAATTCAACAATTTTTTTTGTGAAGAACATCCAACTTTACAAATATCACAAAGGGCCTTTGAATCTTTGAAGCCATTTTATTGTGTACCCATTAAGATTCGTAATACGTGTTGTTACAAATACCATGTTGAGTTTTCAATGTAGCAGGAACTTTTATGTTATATTCATTCTATAATGCATACTAATGATATATTGCAGGAGTGTGGTGCAATGCAAATTTCGAGATCATCAAGAGACTTGCTAGATCTGTTTTTGTGTCGTAGAGATGATGGATTCTTTTTCTAGAGAAATGATTGTTTGAATGAGAAGCACTCACAATGTGGTGGGTTGTCAAATTTTTTTTCATGTTTGCATGAGGGTAGGGAACAAGTGTATATTAATAATGTGTTAAAAATACAGGTCTACTTTGATGAACATTACTATTGCATCATGATTTTTGCATGCATGTAGTGGGTACACTTGATATAGTTTGTATAATCCTACTTCTTTGTTAATATGATGTCTTCATTTATTATCATGCATTTCATTTCAAATAATGATCATAAGACCTTTATGCTAATGCAAGCATTTTTTAATCATTGCAACACCATTACATTACATTTTTTGCATCAAATTAGTGGGTACTCTCGATATAATCCCATCTCTCCATTTACCATCATATTTTTTATGTGTTGGTTAATAACTCTTGAAAATGTAGGTGTTTTTGATGTTCACATTTCTTATGTTTCTCTTTATTTATATGCAAACATAGCTCTACGTAAGCTTTGGTCTCAGGACATTAGGATGTTTGATGCACAAGAAGTGGGATGTTGTATTTGTATATGAGTACATTGATGTAACTTTGTTATGATGATATACGATGTATTTATACATGGCTACAAATATATACAATTTATTTACACATGAGCACATTGGTGTAGTTGTATTGTGAATATATAATATATTTGTACATGAGTAAACTAGTTTAGTTTTATTGATGATATACAATGTATTTGAACATGAATATATTGTTATAGTTTTATTATTTTGTTCACCTCAATTTTGAGGGCTATCAATTATCAATTGAGAAAATAAATTCCTTGATTCTAAAAATTCTTTATTATATTACGAGAATGGGATTGTTCTTTACCTCACTTAAACCCCAATTCAACCCACTCTTTGCATTCATCTTCTTTGTATATCATCATCATGCTTCATTCAATGTGAAATATTGTGTTTCATCTGTTGCTTAAACAATATGGGCTAAAGTTCCAACATATGAACAAGACAAAAAAACCAATAAAGCTGCCACTTCAAACCCTTCATCTCTGCCAAAGCTTTCAAAATTAGGGTTTACATTCTTGGATGAGATGATTGTTGAGCCTGATAGGCCTTACACAAGACAGTAATTGTGTCCAAGCCAGTGAAAATCCTCTTGAGTTCTTTGTGTAGCCAAGCTCTTATAAGGGCATCCGCTTCATACAATCACTCACCTCTGCAACATCATATAGATAAAAAAAAAATTCTAAATGAACTCACTAGGTAGGTGTAACTAATATCTTTCGAGATCAAACAAACATGGCTACCATAGTGGTATGGCCCTAAGTGTTTGACCAAGTGGGGGGGTAAAATAGGAACATGCCTAGGGTAAGAATGCCTAACCAGACATACTAGGACCGACGGTTGGCACCCAGGAAGAGCATAACAATAAATTCACCCCGTGGTGACATTTCATTGAATGAAACTACCTTTTTTTGCCAACGGAAAAATTGTTGTCCTAAAAAGACCAATCCAAATTTTGTAAATCTGAGACAAAATTTTGTAGGAAACCCTCACATGACCTTGTAGGTTCAAATAGATCATTTGTAGGTGCCACAATTTCTAAAATAGGACCTATCAAATTTTGACAATTTTTCGCATTTAGGGCACTCAAGGGAAGGCGTCGGTAGGGTATGGTCCTGAGCGTTCAAATGAGTGGGGGGGGTAAAATAGGAGCATACCTAGGGTAAGAATTCCTAACTAGACATGGTGGGATCGATGGTTCACACCCACAATGATTAGAGCATTAAATTCACCTCGTGGCAACATTTCATTGAATGAAACTGACAATTTTTTCGCCAACTAAAGAATCACTAGCTGTTATTATTGACTTTAGTTGGACTGAATCATGAGACAACACCTACGAAACTTGTCTATTTTGTATCTCACATACTTTGAGATTGATCAAAATGCCTCATTAGTCGTGCCCTTTTTGCATCTTAGTTAGGCGTCTTCTTTTTTAGGAGGATTCTGGTTCCTCTTTTATGCATTTCGGGTTTTAAAACCCGACTTGCATGTTTTAGCTTTTGAGTTGCACATTCAGTTTTAAAACCCAATGTGCAAGTTTGATTTCTTTGTTGGCAGGTCAGGTTTGACCTACAGGTTTGCCTTGTGTGTAGGTTGGGTATTAAAATCCGACCTGCGGATCCTTCCTATCTAGCTACAGATCGGGTTTTATTTTCTGATTTGTAGGTAGTTTTGTGGGTGCAGATTGGGTTTTAAACTCTAACCTACATGGTGCACAAGGTTCATTAATTGCACTTGTTATTATCCTTTTAAACTCAATTTTATGTTTTAATTCATCATTTTAAGTTATTGATTTGCATTTTTAAGCTCATGAGCATGGGTTTTTGCTAAGTGTGTGCAGGTAAGCTTGTTGTTTTAAGATTTGATTCCTAGGTTGTCTTCTTCTTTGGTTTTCATCATTTTCTGGCAGATTTGAGGTATGTTTGGTGCTTTTATTTTCATTTTTTGTCCTTTCATTCTTTTCTTTTACATCTCTTCTATGGATAGGGTATTTTTGTCATCATTTTTATTTTTGATTGTTTAGGTTTTCCTTCTATTTTCATGTCGGGATTTATATCCCGATATTTCTTTTTCTTTCTTGCATGTTTTTTCCTGAATGCAAGTTGGAATTTGTAAATCGACCTGCTCGATGAGCCACCCTTAGGAGACATGTTGGGATTTATGTTTTGACTTGAAACTTTTTCTATTGTCGATCACGGTCTTGCCCCTCATTTTTCTTAACTTGCAGATTGGGATCTAAATCCCGACCTACAGGTTGATCCACCTTTTGGGCAGGTCGAATTTTATTTCCTGACTTGTTGATCTTAGTCCTATCCAAACAACATGTTAGGTATTAAAACCCGACATGCAATATTATCTATCTTAAGGTGCATGTCAGGTTTTAAAACCCGATATGACTTTTGTTTTGCATGAAGGTGAAGGTCGGAAAATATTTCCCGACCTACAAGTTGACTTACCCTATGTGTAGGTTGAGATTTATTTCCCGACCCACCTGTTAGAATCCAATAACACTGAAAGGGGAGTGAATTGGTGTTCTATCGGTAAAAGAAAATCTGAACTTATTACTAATCAATCAGATGACAAAATATAAAATTAAAGTGCATATACAAATGAACACAAAAAGAAATACAATAACACCAAAAATTTTATGTGGGAAGACCTATAAAGGGAAAAATCACAGTGGGGTTGATACCCACATATCTATATACTTGATCAGGGTATATAAATATTACATAAAAGGGTATGCACATGCATACAAGCTCATCGCCTAGAGCTCACTGCTCAAATTCACATATATGGAAGTCTTACTGACTTGCAACAAATTACATAATTATTTATAACAAAATTGAACTTAAATGATTCATATGACCATGCTGGATAAGTTCTCATTTTAGCTTTGAGAACGTCCACTAAACCAGTGATACTGATACTCTATTATGCTATTGGTTAGGATTGCGCACATGCACCTACGTACATATGCTACCATTCGTTCACCAAATCGCACACTAACCATCTCTGACCTTTTCACATCTCAACTATAATAATATCCATCGCTAAGTGATCTCCCTTATATACCCTTATGACTTGTTCATCATGTCGGCCTCAATAAAAATAAACCTATCGGCTTCCTCCTGCATCATAAAGTATGTTATCAATTATCCCGATGAACTTATTTGATGTCGGCTTGCATGGTATCTTCAATTCCACAATGACTTTACCAGGTCCCATAATATCTTAATCAGGTCCCATAATATGAATTATTGGTACCAAGACTAACTGATTAACAATTATAAACCATAGGGTGTATACTGGTTGGTCCAATCAAGACAAAATGAAAAAGCAATTAGTCGGGATGAAGAAATACCATCACCTAAAGATGATTTGCCATCAATGACAACCCAAAATTTGCAATTTACCTCATAAGGTGACTACCAGATGAGTGTCAATTACCAACAATCTCCCCCTTTGGCATTGATAGCAACACTCATGTGAAAAATGATATTACCTCTGAGTGTGATCCCCCTTTTCTTTACATCCATGCAACTATTTACATTTCTACTCTCCCCCTGTGATATACATTCATTTTTCACTATACTTCCCCCCTTGGACATCAATGACAAAGTGGGGTGTCCACCAAAATTGTTGTACACGTATATACATACCGGTTCCTATACATATCTCAAAGTTTTTGCATACAAGGTCTTTAAGAAATAAAAATAAGTATCCCATCATTTCTTAAGTGAATCTATAATGGAGTTGAATCCACTCAAGAGACTAGCATAATATTCAATGGCCTAGGATTTAGTCAAATCCTCCTGCTACATATTAGCTATTACACTCTATTTTATGGCAAAGCAGGTTATCTAACCGAGGACCTATAAAGTTTTGAAGCTCTGTGGCTCTCCTTATCATATTGTCCTTTTCCTTTTCTAACTTTAAAATTTGATCCATGACTACCAAATTAGACCTGCAAAAGAACTAGTTAAGTTTGATGCCAGATTGTAAGAATTTAAAATCTTAAGCAATTGACCTTTATAATCCATAATATGCTTATCTATGGATGGTGTAAGCTTGGAAAAATCTACACAAGTTTTATACACTTTACCTCCTCCTTCTAAGGCTTCATCAATTGATGATAGATATGTGTGAAGTTTATCCTTTTATGATGTTATGATCTACAAAATGTCTACTTCCTAGCCTCAACAAATTTGTGCATATCTTCAAGTGCAAATTTTTTTACCAAAGAACATATTTCTTAAGAATATAATCAATTATTTGTTGTAGTTTAGCGGATGAGCTTGAGCTCTCATCTTCCTAAAATTTTAGTACAAGCCGGTTCAAAATATCAAAAGCAGTCTAAATAAACTCTTTGTCCTTACCTTCTTCCTATGCTAACTCCTGAGTCACCTGAGCTTGAAGTGTTGTACTATCCAATACTTTCTCTATCGATGACATCAGGTGGTAGGGTTTGTCAAAACTGATTGAATATTCTACAAATTTCCCTATAGTTTATGATAGAGAAGTGTCAATTTCTAATCCATAAGGGAAATATTTCTTTGTCCTTTTGCCTTTGTCTATCAGTTCCTTGTTTTCTGAAGTCTCCACCTCATGTGCACCGGTGGCTTCGCCACTTGGTGCTTCACTCTCTTTTGGTGCATCTCCTAAAACCTTTTCTTCTGTACCTTTATCATTTTCAACCTTTCCCTCAACATCCTATAGATGTGATTCCGGAGGATTCTGAGTATCCTCAATGTCAAAATTTGACTCATGAGCAGGTGGAGTAGTAACCGATGGATCAATTTGCACAATCTGTTCCTCTTTCTTTACCGGTTCCTTGTCCCATATATCAATTGCTTCTTTCTGGATCTCTTCATATTTCTCCAACATTAAGTTGTTTATCCAGTGTTTGGGTTTGAATTCTGTCAAACTTGTCTTATTAATAAAATCTACAACCTCTTGGGGAGTGATTGATGAACAAATATTAACCAATTTTCTTTCCTTCATTTGCCTATCCAAATTTTGTGCATGTAATTTCCTTATTTCCAATCTATCATAAAATTCCTTAGGCTAATTTTTATCTAATTATATTAATCTTCTACTAAAAGAATCAAGATATAAAACAATAGCTTCTTCAAATTGTTTCTTATCCTTATCATAAAACTAATCATAAAATGCAAAAATATTGTATAGATTGCAATCATTAATAATTTGATCAATAATTTCTTGAGCATCTAATGTTTTCTGCTTAAGGGTTCTCCTCTTGGATTCCAGTTTATATTGCTCATCACCTTTGGGCTTCCTTTTATGTACAATTGTGATCTTGGGAGTCTTCTTGGGTGGCTCTTTCTTCGGTTCCTTCTTTTGATCTTCCTTTTTCTATCTAGAGGGTTGTGCTCTAACAACTCTTGCAAAAACACCTTTCTTCTTCAGAGCTTGTCTGATTTTGTCATCTGATTTCATCTCCTTTGAAGATACCACCACATATCGCCTTGTCAATTTCTATTTTCTTTTCATTATTTTTTTGGGATTAGGGCTAGTAGGCTCACTGGATGGTCCTTCCGGTTGTTTAGGTGGTTCATTTGTAAGTAGGACAATATTTAGAATGGCCTAAGCTCCTCTCTCCTCTTTTCTCTTCTATTTCAGCCCTGTCATTACCTTCAGTGATTAATTGTTCAGCTACAACCCTTCTCATTTTCCTTTTGATGCTGGGTGCAACTTGTTCCTTGTGGGATTTCAAACCCTTCTCCTGTGTAGTGTCAATTTTTTCTTCTTTTTCATCAACCGGAGCTGTGAGTAGATGTTGTGCATATGCATCAAGTGTGACTGTATCTACTTGTGTAGGGGAAAAAGTGAGAATAAGAATGGAAACCTAAATCCCACTCTCATATGCACTCATGGAATACGAAAGAGCCTAGGGAGGTAATGCACGTCGGCTACTCCTTATGAGAAAGAGAGAGTCATGCACTACCTCTTAGGTTTTCATACCCAACCGCAAGGGAGAGGTACAAGCCAATCGTCAGTCGGTGATCTCCTATTGTTATTTTACATCTTCAAAATCCCCCAATTGATAAAATGATGTTTGATGAATGTTTAATGGATAAATGTTGAATTTTGTTGAAGACTTCAAAGATCTACTCTTTCGCTGCAAAGAAGGCTCTAATGCTCTAAAAACCTTCTCTTAGATTCTTAGAGGAAGATCCCTTCAAATGAAGAAAGAGAGCTCTTAAGTATGAAACCCTAGATCTTAATTTAATGTTTAGGCTGACCTAGGATTTGAATTTCCCACTGATATTTTGGGGTTAAACATTATTATATCATATGACCGTGCTCCCGAAATTTTGAGAAAAAAGGCGCGAACCATGTGCGTTCCCACCACAGTCCGACCAAATTTTCACCAAAGTTTTGGGGCCATTAGATATGATGATATTAGAGTGCATCCCAAATTTAAAACTAGTTTCAAGATGTTTGGATATGCAAAATTGGGCCTAAACAGTCAAAATAAGACATAATTAGGGTTTAAATGATTCATTGGAGGAATAAAATGAAAAGTGGAATGCTTAGGGTAAAGGGCCTAACTTTATAACATGTAAAGTGATGAGATGTGACCTTAGATTTAATTAAATTAATTATTTAAATTCTTAAAGGGGAATGAGAAATGCAAGATGCAACACATACTAAGGTAGGTGCTAGCCTAAGTGTGAAATTGTACCACCCTATCAAGGGTGTACAATTTACGACACTACATTTGGCCCCCACTTTAGCATTCATATGACACTACATGCATACACAAGATAAAGTATAGAAAAGTAAACATCATTTGAAAAAGGATATATCCATAAGTTGTTGAACAAAGCCCCCAGTTGTATCTGTAGTACACAATTAGGAACTATACCCTACAAAACCACATGTTAGATCACAAAATCACCTAATTCTCACTAAGGAAGGTGATGAAACTAATGGATAGCTATATGCCCCCCTATTTTGACTTTCTTATTAGTGAGGTGAAACAGGGTATCATGTTTTCCACAATGAATTATGATAAATATTTGATGAAGGAAGTTCAAAAGGATTGATTACTCATTTAAGAAGGTTGCAGAACTAATGTAGAGAGAGGGGGAAAACTCATGATTCTAATGCCACCGACGGTGCGAGGATCGGAGCTTCCTAGCTCAAGATATGATAATTTGAAGAAAAAGTGTCGAAATTAGGATTTTAACTTTAAAACATAAAGTCAAAAAGTGCATAACACATAAATATGAAAGTGACACTTTCATTTGTCACTTTCTAACTTTTTAGCACTATTGACTGTAGAGGAACCCACATACAAGCCATCATTCCTCGATGCTGACCTGAGTGACCTACATGGATGGAGATTTTTTGCCAGTCCATACTCATCGGCCGACCACTTGACGAGGTGAGTTGACCTTCCATTGACTGTATTTGGCATTTTCATGTTTTCATATTTTTTAGAAGTGATGATGTCATCACCTAGTCCAGGTCGAGACCCTTCCTTTAGACACCTAGGGGTCCTAGGGTTCCCTAGTCTTCCTAGGGTGCCATGGTCCCTTCTCAGTGTGATGGACCCAGTAGGGTTCCATGGTCCCATTAGGGCGCCCTGGTTCTCCTAGGGCGCCATGGTCCCAAGGGGGTGCCATAGGCCATTCTAGGTGCCATGGTCCCAGTAGGGCACCATGGTCCCATTAGGGTGTCCTGGTCCACTTAGGGTGCCCTAGTCCCTGTTCGGGGTGACCAACGATGACATGGGATCAGGCGATGAATGTTTAGAATTGATAGAATGATTGCATTGATTAAATGATAATAGATGATTGATCAATTACTAATGATAGATTGCTTTGCATTTTGTAGACACTACCGTACATGTGCAAGCATATCGTCGGTCTCACTTTTTGGAGCCTTCAAGAATAGATCCCAAGGACGATAGCAAGAGAGAGGGGTTTTCTACATGTAGTGGGCTTGTGTGATATGATGACCATGTTGACCATCTGATTCCATGATGCGATGTTGATGACACTGATGGAGAGGTGGGATGAAGACACCTCGACATTCTCGCTACTTTTGGGGGAGATGACGGTCACCCTTAAGGATGTATACCACATTTTGTGCCTTCCCTTTAGAGAAGAAACTGTGAGATACCCATCCAAATAGACAAAGGAGGATTATAGGAGAGAGAAGGTATATGCCATAGGGAGAGTTATACGTAGTGAGACGAGGGGTCACATTATGATCAATTGGCTCCTACACCCTACTCATGAGGCTCTATTAGTGAGGTGACTCATGATTGCAACCCTTGCATTAGCTATGTGCTCTAATGGGCACGACACATATATGCATGGAGGACTCATCTATGTCATACCAACGATGGAGAGACACAAGAGAGTATACTCTTGGGGTTGGAGCATGCTTGTGCATCTCTATCATGACCTTGGAGAGTATTTGTTTGGATAGGAATGCAACCTTATTAAATGCATACTACTACAGGTGTGGATGTTTGAGCATATTACCTGCACTAGGCCTAGTGGAGCCCCCATAGAGCTAGTCCAGAGTAGCCTAGGGTATATTCTTATCCTCTTACCCATGAGTGGTGATTCAACAATCTCATGTATTGAAGGTTGAGTTTGGATAGATTGAAAATGGGTGGGATTATATGGAGACCCTACCTTAGGATGTCCATATGGGTAGGGATACGCAGGCAAATTTTTAGCATGTAGAGGAACCATCTACTAGAGGGATGGTATAGCCACATAGTCGTTCCCTTTTACTTTGACCAATTCAGGTAGTAGTTTGGTTTTGAGTAGTGTGTTCCTACTGATGTGCATGTATACATCCAACACTAACATGCGATGTTGAGGCTAGGAGCCATTCCTAGGCCTACTAGTGATGAGATGGATATCACAGAATCAAATGGGTCATATCAGGATATAGCGATAGATTATAGAGATGATTCAAGTGTGCACCAATGATACAACACATGGTGGGGGAGGACATACCTTGGAGCCATTTTCCCAGTAGATTTCCCTGGAGGGAACCCCGAACCATGGAGACAGTCAGAAGACAGAGAGGGAATCGATGCATCCGAGGAGGGCTCAGATGATCAAGCTGACGACATAGATGAGAAGGAGGCAACAGAGATGGAGGTGATCCTGATACTAGAGAGGGAGATTGGGATGGAGATGAGGAGGAGGAGGAGGAGGAGGAGGAGGATGAGTCATGTATAGTTCCTCATCACTCCAGGGAGGATACTAGATCCCTAGACCCACTGAGTCTCCCACTGTAGAGAGACAAGGACCTCATATTAGGTCATGATCTTGATCCCTATTGACCCACACCGACTATATAGAGATATTATGAGCGTAGAGATCCTAGCAGTTCCTAGTCTCAGGTGGTTGTTGTCCCTGACCCCCACTGGTGAGAGGGAAATCTAGGTAATGTATCATGTTGTTGATTAACTTATGTATCTTACTTGCTTATATTTCATGATATAGAATGTTTACTGATAAAAAACTTCTCTCCATCTCATAGCTAACTGATGGTATGATGAATTAGTAAGGATCTAGACAACTACTAAGAGGGGGGGTGAAGCAGTAGATAGAAAACTAACTAAACTTTCACCAAACTCAAAAACAACCTCCCAAGCCTATCTCAGAACTAATTGGCTCAAACACTAAACTAAAAACTTCAATAGCATTGACAATTTACCGGTTTAACTGGCATATCAAAATAACAATATAACAACTCCTAAACTCTCAAACCATTTAACCATAACATCCAAATACTTTACTGACAAGAGTAAAAGCACATTTTAGATTACTGTCGGTCACCTTATCATATCTAAGTGGATTTAAGAGTTAAGCAAATTAACCATAAAAACCATAACCACCAAAACCATTCACCACTTGACACAAGGATTTTTGACATGGAAACCCAAATGGGAAAAACCATAGTTGGGATGAATACCCACAAGTCTTCTAAACTCTTCTGAAGTTTGCCCTATTAGGAGCCAAGCCTATTAACACTTTTACAAAAAGTCCTATTAAGAACATATCCTGATAGGGACCACCCGGTTAAGAGATTGACTATAATGCCCTATTAGAAGCAATACCCTATTACGAGTAACCTCAGTAGAGGATTTGAAATCCAAGATAATGGATCACCCGGTTAGAGGATTTAGATAGCACTAAGCGTGTTAAAGCTTACCTAGTTAAGGGATTTGATTGTTGTAATTGTTAGAGAACAAAAGGGGTTTGTTGATCTAGTAAATAGCACTACTATACTTGATTAGATCCTTTTCATGCTTCTATCTTCCTTCACACATACTGCAGATACACCTTCCGATTTGACAACCAATCACACTTACACTTAGCCAAAATTGCCAAAACTACAAGAAAGCAACTCATCGACCTTATAAGAAAAACAATCGGTCGGTAACACATCAAAAACCTAAGATCTCATAGAGATTACAAACAAATCAGTTCAAGTATGACCATTGGATTATATAGAAATCAGTGTACACAGTTCAAGACAATCTTGACCGCTCCTTGATCACAGCTTCATCAAATCCTGTAACTCATCATGTGGTTTCTACTTCATGCAATGTACTTGCTCATTCCCAAGATAAATCTGTTATCTCTACATGCCAAAAACCATTTGAAACTCTTCACATACAACATGCATAGGTGGCATAATCATTACCATTCACCATTTTATTATAAACTAATACAACTGATTCACCAAGCTCCATCGGCTAGGGTTTGGCACATCAACAGGTAGGGTTACCAGTTTATCTCACTACTTCTTAAGTAATATTGTTTCCTTCACTATCTCACCTATGGGTTGCAAAACAACACCATAACAACATTAATACTAGTTAAAATTGATATCAATGACAATATAAAAGTTCATCAATGCAATCTTCAATAAAATGCCAACAATCTCCCCCTTTGGCATTGATGGCAATACACATATCAATACCCTTGATTGTGATGATTGAGAGTAATGCACATACATGGGTATAGGAATCCTGGTTTACATTTTACCATGTACTCTCCTTCAACTGAGTCTCCATGTCTTCAACTGGTAACTAATTATAGATCTTCTCTCTATCAATCATACAATTCATCTCCCCATAATCATATATTTCTTCTCCCCATTTGACAACAATGCCAAAGTGAAAGTAAAACATGCAGTGTCATACTTCATTGTTCTACATCATCAGTCTACAAATTGATGCTCCCCCTGTGGAATAACTCCACTCTACACCAATCCTGCTTCAAGATTTTTCAATTAGCTCAGGGACTTATGTAGTCAACATCTTGCTTAGTTGACCTCATGTAGGGGTACAGCCCCTAGCTGACCTCTAAGATACTCAAAAGTAGTGTAGAGAAAAAGTTTTAGTAAAGATATTGACTAGCCGCTCCTTGGTAGATACATGCTCCAATAATGCATGTTTACTTTGCACTTTCTCCCTTAAGAAATGATATTCCAGCTCAATATTCTTGGTTCTGGCATGCAACACATAGTTCTTTGAAATATTAATTGCACTGGTATTGTCATGTAAAATCTTTAACTGGTAATGTGATCTTAAACTTGAATCCTTCCATAGTGTTTTTCATCCATATTGCCTGGGAACAATTCATATACACTGCAACATATTTAGCTTCGGTAGTGGACTATGATATACAACTATGCTTCTTACTGCTCCAAGAAACAAGTCTTCTTCCAAGAAAGAATGCACCACCAATTGTGCTCTTCCTATCATAAACATTACCTAGGACATTCTGCATCTGTATAAACCTTCAAATCAAAGTTACCTACATACGGATACCATAATCCATAGTCAATAGTACGTTTAAAATATTTGAATATCCTTTTAGTTGCTCTCAAGTGTTTCTCCTTTGGATTCTTCTAAAATCTGGCAACTAAACCAATTGCATGAGCAATATGTGGTCTATTGTGAACAACATAATGTAGTTTCCCTATCATTGATTTGTACTCCTTTTCATCAGCAGATGCGACATCATCCTCCTCAGCCAGTTTACAAACTATAACCATTGGTGTCCCAACTAATTTACAGTCACTCATTCCAAATGTTTGCAATACCTCTTTCACATATTTAGATTGTGATAAAAATACCACTCTTCATCTCCTAAATTTGCAAACCTATGAATAATTTTCTCTCTCCTACAAGAGACATTTCAAATTGTATTTTTATCTCATTTGCAAAGTCATCACTCATGTCATCATTTCCTTTATTGACATTTACAAGAAGATTGCATTAAGTATATGTTTTATTGTCATTGATGTCATTTAACTGGTAATGATATTGCTGATATTGTTGTTATTATTGATATTGTCTTGTAACTGGTAGGAAGAGCTTTGTGGAGGACATTGTAAACTGGTATGTAAGTTTGTGAGTTAAACCAGTAACCGGTATAAAAGGTTAAACCCTATCTATCTAATGTAACCGGTAGACCCTACTAGTTGTTTTTGTTAAACCCTAATCAATTAAGGTTGTTGAATTAGTTATGTTGGTTTAAGATCTAATGATGAGCGGTAATGATGACGACATGTGTGATCATTGTATGAAGACAAGTTCAAAATGTTTTTGCGCGTTTTTGTCCAGTGAATCAGCAAACTATATTCCATCTAATCCAAAGCATGTGATGAGTTACTGAGTCCAATGAAGCGGTGATCAAGGAATGGTTGGAGTTTTCTTGATTGATGTGTAGATTTCTATGTAAATCCAACAGTCATACTTGAACTGATTTGTTTGTAATCTGTATGAGAGAATTAGGTTTTTATTATGTTACAAACTTAATTGATTTGTTATAAGGTCGATGAAGTTGTTTTGTAAAAGGTGATGGCAGAAATCAGTTGAGTGTGTGGTTGTTGGACCGGATAATGAGTATAGTTTGAGTAAAGAAAGATAGAAGCTTGAAAGGATCTGATCAAGAAAGTGTAGTGCTTTTCAGACAAATCAAGCAAAATCCTGTTGTTTTCTAATAATTATAGCAAAACTGAAATCCCCTAACTGGGTAAGCTCTAACAAGATCGGTTACTTCTTAAATCCTCTAACAAGGTGATCCATTAGCTTGGATTCTAAAATCCTCTACCTAGGTCACTCCTAACAGGGTACTTGATTCTAACAAGCCATTTGTAGTCAATCCCTTAACTAGGTGATTCTTAACAGGACTTTTGTAAAGCTTTAACAATCTTGGCTCCTGACAGGCCTAACTTTAGAAGAGTTTAGATAGTTATCTTGTGAGTCTCATCTCACCATGGTTTTTCCCATTTGGATTTCCACATCAAAAATATTTGTGTCATTTGGTGAATGTTTTTGTGGTTATGATCTTATGATTGATTTGATTAACTACTTAACTATTCTGATAAGGCATGATAACCAAAAGCATTGAGAAATGAAGTATATTTACATATGATAAAGCATTTGGATGTTTACAAGTTTAATGTTGTTTACTGTTAAGTTGCTATAACAGTCAACTAGTTTTCTTATGAGTTTTTATCCTGACAAAGATATTTCATTGATAAGTTTACTTTGTTTGTATCAGTTTTTCAATTTACTGATTCACCCCCCCTCTCAATAATCTACCAGACACTTATTCTTTCATCATACCATCAATTGGTATAGGAGCTTCTCAGGTCCTCTAAGGTCTAAATCTAACAACTTGAGGAAAAGATCTTGTAGATCATGATTACTAAGGAAGGTATGAAGTTGAACAAAGAGAACTATAGGTTATGGAGCAAGAGAATGAAAATTTACATCAAGAGTCTGGGAAGTTAGTATTGGGAACATGTCAATAATAAATATGTTGCACCAACTAGGATTTAGATTGATGATGAGAGGAAAGAACAAGAAAATCATTAGGCATTAGAGGCCATTATCAGTTCCTTGTCTGATGCTGGATATGTAGATGTTCATGATCTAGAGACTGCACATGAGGCATGGCAAAAACTTGAAGAGATTTATAGCAGTGATGAACATGTTACTATTGATAAAGAGGAGAGTCTAAGAGGAAAGTTTGATGACATGCAAATGATTGAAGGTGAGAATATCTAGCAATATGGTCAAAGGATAAAAGTGATAGTTAAATTTAGAGTGCAGAAGGGAAAGTGGAAGATGCCATAGTGATCAGTAAGGTACCAAGAACCCTGCTATTAGTCTATGCTATCTGAGTTACATCTATTCAGGAGTTGAAGTCCATAGACAAAACTAAGGTAACTCTTGACTCCATCATTGGCAAACTTACTGCCTTTGAATTAAATAGTTATGATCGTAGTGTACAAAAATCATAGTTTGCATTCAAAGCTTCTATCTCTAACCCATCTATGAGGAAAAGTAGAGATACTAGTCATGGTTATGAATCTAGATCCCACAGAGATGCTGACGATGAAGACAATTTAGTGGAGCTTGAAGCATTGTTGGAAAAGTGGTTTCTTAGAGGCACTGGCAAATATAGAGGTAAATTACCTTTAAAATGTTTTGCATGCAACAAGATTCACCACATAGTTGTTAACTGTCCTAATGGTGAAAATGAACACAAGAAAGAGAAATTCAAGAAGTATAAGAGTAAAGGAAAGAGAGATTATCTTATTGTTGTTGATATTAGTATCACTGATGAAGAATCTGATGGTGATGCTAGTGAAGATATTGTGTTTGTAGCTATTAAGGAAGAGATATCAGACCAACAGGAATTAGTGTCCAAGATGGATAACTTTGATGATTGGATCATTGATAGTGGTTTTTCACATAATATGACCGGTGATCAGAGCAAATTTCTTTGCTTGAAGAAATTTGATGGCAATGTTGTAAGAATTGGCAATGATTGACCCTGCATGGTTAAAGGTAAGGGAGTTATTTGTCTTAATGGGAAGAGCAGTGTTGGCGATGTCTACTGGGTTGAAGGTTTAAAGCACAATATTTTGAGTGTGGCACAACTCAATGATAAAGTATACCCACTAGAGTTTAAAAATGGTATATGCAAAATATTTGACAACAAATATGAATTAATTGCAACCAGGAAGCAAACTAAAGGTAACATGTTTCACCTTAATCCTAAAGTTAGCAACTGTCTAATTGCAAAAATAGATGATAGATGACTTTGGCATAGGAGATTTTATCATATAAACTTTCATAACATTATTAAAGTGAGTAAGTCCAAGACAGTGAGAGGTTTGCCTCAATTAGACAAACCAGTTAATGCTCTTTGCAAAGAATGTCAGTTAGGAAAGATGACTTCTTCAACTTTCAAGAGAAAATCCTTCTTAGTGGAGCATTTGTTAGATTTGGTTCATATAGATCTTTCTAGACCAATAAGAACAAAAAGCATTCAAGGTGACAAATATTTCATGATCCTCACTGATGATTGCTCAAGGATGATGTGGGTCACATTCTTGAAGGATAAGACTAAATATTTTGGTAAGTTCAAGGCATTCAGGGCCTTAGCTGAGAAAGAGAGCGGAAAGAAGATAAAATGTCTAAGAACATATCAAGGCGGTGAATTTAATTATGAGGAATTCACTAGGTACTATGATGAGAACGACATCAAATGACAACTTTTTGCACCAAGGACACCACAATAGAATGGTATTGCAAAGAGGAACAAGCGATTAGTGGTTGAAGCTACTAGGACAATGTTGATACAAGGAGGTGTAGCAAAGACCTTTTGGAGAGAAGCTATCAGTATAGCTCTCTACACTATTAACCAAGTTCTGGTGGAAAGAGGTAAGGACAAGAATCCTTATAAATATTGGTATGGAAGATCACCCGATGTTAGCTATTTTAAGATATTTGGAAGCAAATATTTTATTAAGAGAGGTGATTACATTAGCAAATTTGATGCTAAGAGTGATGAAGGCATATTTCTTGGCTATTCCACGAAGAGTAAGGCCTACAAATTTTTTAACAACCGGACACATAAAATTGTTGAGAGTGTTGATGTTTGAGTGGATGAATGTCCTGAAGTTTCAAAGGAAACCAGTTTGGAGAAGAAGGGTGAAGATCCTTGCATTTTGTTTTTAGAACTAGAAACTGTGAAATCTAAAACCAGCAAAGCAAATTCTAATGCACTTGTTCAATCGGAATAGATAAATTTAAAAGATGATGATAATGATGAAGGTGAACCTGAAGATAATGACCATGTTATTCCTAGATATGTGAGACCAAATCACAGTCTTAAATAGATTATTGGGAATAAGGATGCTGGAGTACTAACATGAAAGAGAATAAGAGAGAACTCTTGCATATCTCCACCATTGAACCAAGAATTTCTAAGGAGGCATTTGTTGATGACCATTGGGTTAAAGCTCTAGAGGAGGAATTGGATCAAATTGAGAAGAACAACACTTGGACCCTAGTACCCCGACTGGTAAATAAGAATGTTATAGGTACTAAATGGGTATTCAGGAACAAGTTGAATGAAGATGGCATTGTAGTTTGCAGTAAGGCTAGGTTGGTTTGCAAGGTTTATGCACAAGAAGAAGGAGAAGATTATGGTAAAAATTTTGCACTAGTAGCAAGATTGGAAGGTGTCAGAACTTTACTTGTATTTGCATCCCATAAGAAGTTCAAGGTATATCAGATGGATGTTAACTTTGCATTTTTTAATGGGATATTAGAAGAAGAAGTATACATAGAGCAGCTAGATGGTTATGCTTTGATTGATGAGAAATACATGGTATGCATATTGCATAAGACTTTATATGGATTAAAGCAGGCACCCAGAGCATGGTATGAAAGGCTTCATAAACATTTGATGAAGATAGGCTTTCTAAGAACTAGTGATGATAGTAACATATATCTAAGGTCTGAAGGAGATGAATTACTGGTTAGTGAAGTATTTGTTGATGATATCATATTTGGGGTTAATGATGTCATGAGCAATAGTTTTGGATATGAAATAAAAAATGAGTTTGAAATGTCTTTAGTAGGGGAAATAAAAAATTTCATAGGCTTGCAGATACAACAAATGAAGAATGGTATTTTCATTACACAATTTAAGTATGTGAAAGAGGTCTTGAAGACATCTGGCATGAGTGACTGTAAACCAGTTGGGACACCAATGGTTGCAGGTTGTAAGTTGTCTAAGGAAGATGAATCTAATTCTGTTGATGAGAAGGAATACATGTCAATGATTGGCAAATTGCACTATGTTGTTCACAACAAACCGAATATAGCCCATGCGTTTGGCATAGTTGCTAGATTCCAAAAGAATCCTAAGGAAACACATCTGATAGAAACCAAGAGAATTTTTAGATACCTAAAAGGTACTATTGACTATGGATTATGGTATCCATATAGAGGAAACTTTGATTTGAAGGTGTACACAAATACTGATTGGGCAGGAAATGTTGATCACCGTAAAAGCACAACCGGTGGAGCATTCTTTCTTAGAGGAAGACTTGTTTAATGGAGTATTAAGAAGAAAAGTTGTACTTCACAATCTACTATTGAAGTTGAGTATTTTGTAGCTTATATGAATTGCACACAGGCTATTTGGATGAGGCACATTTTGGAAGTTTTTAAGATGAAGATTTCAGAACCCATAAAGATTTTATTTGATAATACAAGTGCCATAAATATTTTTAAGAATCATGTTCTGCATGCATGAACCAAGCACATTGAATTGAAGTATCATTTCTAGAGGAAAAAGTGTAGAGAAAAGATGCTATCTTAGAGCATGTTTCTACCAAGGAGTAGCTTGCAGATATTTTTACCAAACATCTGATAACACAATGGTGAATAGTGAGTACCAAACTGGTATTGAGAGGGTGGGGTGTGAATCAGTAAAGGTACAAAAACTTTTCCTGAACTGGTTTGACTGCAAATAGTGAACTTGATTGCCAATTACTAACACTGGTCATAAACCAAAATACTACCAATTAAGAACAATGAGACTGTGAAAGATATAAATCGGAAACACTTATTTTACCACAAAACCTACACCCTTATTTCCATATTATCCTTGTGCATAGATAGGTAATCTATCAACAAAAATATAATAACTTGTTAGATCAACACGATTCACTGCTTGACAGAAAACAACAAAGCATCACATGAAAAAGACATCACATATGACACACATATTTTTCACATGGAAACCCAATTGGGAAAAACCACGGTGGGGATGAATACCCACAATCTATTTTTGAACTCTTTAGAAGTCCGCTCTATTAGAAGCCTAGTCTGGTTAAAGACTGTTACAACAGGTTCTGTTAGGAATTGATCCTATTAGGGATCACTCGGTTAAGGGATGGCTGGAATACCCGGTTAAGGGTTAAACCCTGTTAAGGGTTACCTTGTTAGAGGATTTTATGAACTCAATGGCTTTCAGTCACCCTGTTAAAGGATTTACAACAAGCTAGCTCAAGCTACCCTGTTAAGGGATTTTCCAACTATTGAAGTGATTAGAGATCAAGTCGTATTACAATAATCTGGTAATAACACTCAATGCCATTGCAGACCCACTTTAGTTCCTTTCTTTTGCATACACACTCTGTAGGTATCTAACCCCTTATCTGGTCTTGCAATAATCACATATCTTTGCACTTAGATAGACACACAACATTTGCCAACAACTTCAACATGAAACACAACATCAAGCTTATAGGAAACAGATAGGTCGGTAACATAAACCCTAAATCCTAAACATTTAGGTTGAGTGATTCAGTCGGTTCAATCCTGACCATTGAACACTTTACATTTGAATACAATGGTCTTGAACAAATCTCAAGACATTCTCCATCATTTGTTCTTCACCGCTTCTTGGAGGTGATAACCCATCACGCATTCTCCACCGTTTGCAGAGAATTCGCACATTCTCGAGGTAGATAGGATCAATCTCCTTCATGCAAGATCCTTCACGTGCATGAGGCTGATGTGGCAACATGATCTGATCTCCATTACAATGCTAACTCATCACACAATACCATCGGTTGAATCACACAGGCTCGAAACACTTCAACCGAAAACCCTGAAGCTGAGACTACCAACCAATAGTCATACCATATTAAACCACGTCACCTTTAGCACATTTACTGGTTCTCATCATTATATCTGTTCACTTTGCTAGTTGCTTAACTTCAATAATCTTGTTCACTCTTCATCATTTTACCGGTTCACTCTTCAGCATATTACCGGTTCTCTTTTAGCATATTACTAGTTCTCTCTTGAGTATATTACCGGTTCATTCTTTTAGCATATTGACATCAATGACAACACAATATCATCATGTCAACGTATTCTACACATATGCCAGCAATCTCCCCCTTTGGCATTGATGGCAATATACAAATATATCTCTCTTTCTGCATCACATCTTCTTCTTAATACTATAGATATCTTTTCCACTTCACATCTTCTCTCCCTTTGACAACAATGCCAAAGTGGAGACACAAGCTTTCCTATTCCACTATGGTGCTCCCCCTGAGGAGTAGCATCCTTCAACACATCAATCTTGAAAAGATATAGCAAAGTAAGATCTGACTGATGTGGAGGACAAACCTTTAGATTACCTCTTGAAGGGGCAACACCCCTAACTCACCTCTCAAATAGGTAAAATTGGCCTTCGGTAGAGGCTTCGTGAATATGTCTGCTAACTGCTCCTTACTGGAAACATGTTCCAATACCACCTCTTTGTTCTGAACCTTTTCCCTCAAGAAATGATACTTGAGTTCAAAGTGCTTGGATCTAGCATGTAAAACTGGATTCTTGGAAATGTTAATTGCACTTGTATTGTCACAGAATATACTTATCGGTTCAAATACAGGAACTTTGAAGCCATTCAATACATGCTTCATCCAAATAGTCTGGGTGCAGTTCATAAAAGTTGCAACATACTCCGCTTCTGATGTAGACTAAGAGATACAACTCTTCTTTCTACTCATCCATGAGACCAGTCTACCATCAAGAAAGAATGCACCACCGGTTGTGCTCTTCCGGTCATCCACATTACCAGCCCAATCAGCATCTGTGAACACTTTCAGATTGAAATCATCAATGTATGGATACCATAATCCATAGTCAATAGTTCCCTTCAGATATCTAAGAATCTGCTTGACTGCTACCAAGTGGGATTCTCTTGGGATTTGTTGAAACCGAGCGGTAATACCCACTACATGTGCAATGTCCGGTCTGATATGCACTAGATAATGAAACTTACCAATCATTGATTGGTATTCCTTCTAATTTACCAATGCCGAGTCATCCTCTTTTGATAGTTTACAATTGGTCACCATTGGTGTACCAACTGGTTTGCTGTCTTCCATGCCAAAGGTCTTCAACACCTCTTTGACATACTTGGATTGAGTAATAAAGATTCCATCTTTCATTTGCTGAATTTATAGTCTAATAAAGAACTTAATCTACCCTATGAGTGACATCTCAAACTCCTTTTTCATCTCATCTGCATAGTCATGACTCATCTTATCATCTCCACCAAAAATTATGTCATCAACAAATACTTCATAGATCAAAATCTGATCTCCTTCTGATTTTAAGTAGATATTGCTATCTTCACTTGTTCTTTCAAATCTGATCTTCACAAGATGAGAGTGCAAGCGTTCATACCATGCTCTAGGTGCCTGCTTCAGCCCATACAAGGCTTTATGTAGCCTCCACACCATGTCACTGTCTTTTGATAGGGCAAACCCATTTGGTTCCTCTATATACACCTCCTCTTCAAGTATTCCATTTAGAAATGCAGATTTTACATCCATTTGGTATACCCTGAATCCTTTAAAATCTACATATGAAAGGAGCATACGAACTCCTTCCAATCTTGCTACTGGAGCAAAGGTTTCTCCATAGTCTTCTCCTTCTTCGTGGGCATATCCTTTACATACTAGTCTAGCTTTGTTCCTTACCATTGTTCCATCCTCATTTATTTTATTTCTAAAGACCCATTTGGTTCCAATGACATTTTTATGCTCCGATCTGGGTACCAAAGACCATGTACCATTCTTCTCTATCCGGTCAAGTTCTTCTTCCATTTCCTTGATCCAGTCTTCATCTTTATGTGCCTCTTTGAATGATTTAGGCTCAAATTCAGAGATCATACATGAGTTTTCTCTAACCTTTATTCTTGTAAGAATTCTTGCATCTTTGTCTCCTATGATCTGCTTTGGATCATTATTGAGTTTTACATAGCTAGGTATATTCTTAACATATTCCTTTTGCTTTTCTTCTTCATCCTCATCCTCATCAGCATCAGCATCCACCAATGTAGGAGCACAATTACTGGTACTAGGTTGATTTGCAACCGGTTCCTAAAAGGTTACTACCGGTTCATCTCCTACATGCTCTCTCCCAGTTTCCTCAGGTTTCTCAGAGTTTTCATCAACCCTAACATTGATGCTTTCAACAATTCTCTGAGTCCTGTTGTTGAAACATTTGAGAGCTTTGGTCTTTGTGGAATACCCTAGGAATATTCCCTCATCACATTTAGCATCAAACTTGCTATGATGTTCACTCCTCTTGATATAACATTTACTACCAAACACTCTAAAGTAGCTTACCACTGGTGTATTACCAGTCTAGTACTCATAAGGAGTCTTATCCTTTCCTTTCTTGATGAGTACTTGGTTCATTGTGTAGACTGCAGTGCTCACTGCTTCTCTCCAAAAGGCGTGAGCAACCTTTCCTTGGATCAACATAGTTATAGCCGCTTCAACCATAGTCCGGTTGTTCCTCTCAGCTAAGCCATTGTGTTGTGGAGTCCGAGGGTCAGACAGTTGCCTCTTGATGCCATTCTCTTCACAATATTTGTTGAATTCACTAGAAGTGAATTCTCCTCCTTGATCAGTTATGAGACATTTGATTCTTCTACCACTTTCCTTCTCTACTAGTGCTCTGAAAGCTTTGAACTTTCCAAAGGCTTCAGAATTGTCCTTCAGGAATGTGACCCACATCATTCTTGAGCAATCATCTATAAGAAACATAAAATTCCTATCTCCCCGCACACTCCTAGTTTTCATAGGACCACACAAATTAGTATGCACAAGATCAAATAAATTGTCTGCAGTGAAAGATTTACCTTTGAAGGTTGAGGAAGACATTTTCCCCAGTCGACATTCTCTGCACAAAGGATTTTTCGGTTTGCTCAGCATTGGAAATCCTCTATCTTCCTTGATCTTACTAGCCTTCACAATATTGTCAAAGTTTACATGGCAGAGTCTGCTATGCCATATCCAGCTATCTTCAAACTTAGTCATAAGACATGTACTAATGTTAGCATTTAGCTAAAATAGGTTACCTTTGGTTTGCATATCGGTAGCCATCAGTTCACCACTCTTTTCTTTGATTTTGCACACTCCATTTTTGAATTCCAGAGTGAGTCCATTATTATTCAGTTGAGCAACACTCAAAAGGTTGTGCCTTAGACCTTCTACCCAATACACATTGTCAGTACTGCTCTTTCCATTCAGAGAGATGGATCCTCTACCCTTGACCATACATTATGCATTATTACCAAAATGAACTACACCACCATCATACTCTTCTAGAGAAAGAAACTTACTCTGGTCACTAGTCATATGGTGAGAACAACCACTGTCAATAATCCACTCATTGGAATTATCAAAGTCAGAAATAAGAGCCTTCTTGTCTGACACATCTTCCTTGACTGATACAAACACAATATCCTCATTTTCTTCATCTTTTGATTCCTCATTAGTGACACCTTCATCAACTGCTACAAAATAGTCTCTCTGGTTTCCTCCTTTGAACTTCTTGAACTTTTTCGGTTTGTCCTTGCTATCACCATTAGGATAGTTTATAGCAATGTTTCCTATCTGGTTACAAGAGAAGCATTTCAAAGGAAGCTTACCTCTATATTTACCGGTTACCTTAGGAAGTCTCTTGGCAAGAAGAGCTTCAAATTCCATCATGATCTCCTCATCATCCATTTCTCTACTCTGTCTTGGTTTGCCATTGGTACTAGCTTCTTTGCCTTTCCTAGATGGTGCAGCAGATGCTCTAAAGGCTGATTCAGTCTTTTGAACACTACCATCAAAGCTATTTAGCTCATAGGCTGTCAACTTTGCAATGATGGAGTCTAGGGACACCTTAGTCTTGTCTATTAACCTCAACTCCTGAATAGAAGCAACCCTTATTGCATAGACTGGTAATAAGGATCTCAAAACTTTGCTAACAATAGTGGAATCTTCCATTTTACCACCTGCACTCTTGATATCTCCAACAACAATTTTGATTCTTATTCCATATTGTTGAATGGTCTCTCCTTCAACCATCCGCATATCTTCAAACTTTCCTCTAAGGCTTTCTTCCTTAGCTTGTTTCACATGCTCATCACTACCATAGATATTCTCAAGAGTATCCCATAATTCTTTGGGATTTTCTTTATCCTGGACATCAATAAAATCAATGTCAGATAAACTACTGATTAGGGCTTCCATGACTTGCCCATTCTACTGAATCTCTCTCTTTGGATCATCGGTGAGAGTACCGGTAGGGATAACATAAACATTCTCAACATAGCTCCAATGTTGAGCACCCATGCTTCTGATGTATATCTTCATTCTGTCCTTCCATATTTTAAAGTTATCTTTGTTGAATTTTGGACCTTCCCTCTTCATAATTACAATAGGATCTTTCCCTCAAGCGATTAAGCTTACAACACAAAGGACATTGAGGATGCTCTGATACCAAATAATAACACGATGATGAATAGTGAGTACCAAACCGGTACTGAGAGGGGGGGGGGGTTAATCAGTACAAGTACAAAAACTTTTCCTGAACTGTTTTGACTGCAAATAGTGAACTTGACTGCCAATTACTAACACCAGTCATAAACCAAAATACTACTGGTTAAGCACAATGAGACTGTGAAAGATATAAACTGGAAACACTTATCTTACCACACAACCTACACCCTTATTTTCATATTATCATTGTGCATACACAGGTAATCTATCAACATAAATATAATAACTTGCTAGATCAACATGATTCACTGCTTGACAGAAAACAATAAAGCATCACATGAAAAAGACATCACATATGACACACATATTTTTCACGTGGAAACCCAACTAGGAAAAACTATGGTGGGGATGAATACCCACAATCTATTTTGAACTCTTTAGAAGTCTGCTCTGTTAGAAGCCTAGTCCGGTTAAAGACTGTTACAATAGGTTCTGTCAGGAACCAATCCTGTTAGGGATCACCCAGTTAAGGGATGGCTAGAATACCCAGTCAAGGGTTAAACCCTGTTAAGGGTTACCTTGTTAGAGGATTTTATGAACTCAATGGTTTTGAGTCACCCTGTTAAAGGATTTACAACAAGATAGTTAAAGCTACCCTATTAAGGTATTTTCCAACTATTGAAGTGATTAGAGATCAATAGGTATTACAATGATCTGGTAATAGCACTCAATGCCAATGCAGACCCGCTTTAGTTCCTTTCTTCTACATACGCACTCTACAGGTATCTACCCTCATATCTAGTCTGGCAAGAATCACGTATCTTTCCACTTAGATACACACACAACATTTTCCAATAACGTCAACATGAAACACAACATTGACCTTATAGGAAACATATAGGTTGGTAACATAAACCCTAAACCCTAAACATTTAGGTTGAGCGATTCAGTCGGTTCAATCCTGACCATTGAACACTTTACATTTGAATACAATGGTCTTGAATAGATCTCAAGACATTCTCCATTGTTCATTCTTCACCGCTTCTTGGAGGTGATAACCCATCACGCATTTTCCACTGTTTGCAGAGACTTCACACATTCCCGAGGTAGATAGGATCAATCTCCTTCATGCAAGATCCTTCACATGCACGAGGCTGATGTGGAAACACGATCTGATCTCCATTACAATGCTAACTCATTACACAATGCCATCGGTTGAATCACACAGGCTCAAAACACTTCAACCAAAAACCCTGAAGCTGAGACTACCAACCGGTAGTCATACCATATTAAACTGCTTCACCTTTAGCACATATACTGGTTCTCATAATTATACCATTTCACTTTGTGAGTTTCTTAACTTCAATAATCTTGTTCACTCTTCATCATGTTACCGGTTCACTCTTCAACATATTACCGATTCTCTTTCAGCATATTACCAGTTCTCTCTTGAGTATATTACCGGTTCATTCTTTCAGCATATTGACATCAATGACAACACAATATCATCATGTCAACATATTCTGCACATATGCCAACAACATCTACCTAAGACTCCATTTGAGTATATTAGAAGTCAACTAGGGGTTGTACCCCTTCATGAGGTTAGTTGAGCATGATGTTGATTGCATTAGTCCCTGAACCACTTGCATAATTTTATAGAAGGATTTGTGTAGTAGTGGAAGCTATTCCACAAGGGGAGCATTAAGTTGCAGATTATTGTTGTTGTACAGTGAAATTTGAAATTACATGTTTTACTTTCAATTTGACATTGTTGTCAAAGGGGGAGAATAATAATGTGATTATGAGGAGGAGAACCACTGACAAGATGAAGACATGAAGGGCATGGTGAATACTTGGTAATGTAAACAAGGATTCTTATTCACAATCACATCAAAAATCAATGGCATTGATATTTGTATTGAAATCAATGCCAAAGGGAGAGATTGTTGGCATTTGCATGAAGATTATATTAATGATATGTTATGTTGTCATCGATGTCAATTAATCGGTAATGATATTGCTGATATTGTTGTTATTATTGATATTTTCTTGTAACCAATAGGAAGAGCTTTGTGGAGGAAATTGTAAATCAGTATGTAAGTTTGTGAGTTAAACTGGTAACCGGTATAAAAGGTTAAACCCTATCTATGTAATGTAACTGGTAAACCCTACCAACTGTTCTTGCTAAACCCTTATCGATTAAGGTTGTTGAACTAGTTATGTTGGTTTATGATCTAATGATGAGTAGTAATGATGACAACACGTGCGATCATTGTATGAAGACAAGTTCAAAAATTTCTGGCACGTTTTTGTCTAGGGAATGAGAAAAGTGTATTGCATCTAATGCAAAGCCTGTGATGAGTTACTAAGTCCAATGAAGTGGTGATCAAGGAGCAACTAGAGTTTTCTTGATTGATGTGTACAGATTGCTATGTAAATCCAACGGTCATACTTGAACCGATTTGTGTGTAATCTCTATGAGAGAATTAGGTTTTTATTATGTTACCAACCTAATTGATTTGTTATAAGGTCGATGAAGTTGTTCTGTAAAAAATGTTGGTAGAAATCAGTTGAGTGTGTGGTTTTTGAACTAGATAATGAGTCTTCTATTTGAGTAAAGGAAGATAGAAGCTTAAAAGGATCTAATCAGGCAAAATCTTGTTGTTTTCTAACGATTACAATAGAACTGAAATCCCCTAACCAAGTAAGCTCTAACAAGCTTGGTTGCTTCTTAAATTCTCTAACAAGGTGATCCATTAGCTTGGATTCTCAAATCCTCTACCGAGCTTACTCCTAATAGGGTACTTGATTCTAAGAAGGCATTTTTATTCAATCCCTTAATCGAGTGATTCTTAACAGGATCAGTTCTTCACAGGACTTTTGTAAAGCTTTAACAGGCTTGGCTCCTAATAGGGCAAACTTCAGAAGAGTTCAGATAGTTATCTTTTGTGTCTCATCCTACCATCGTTTTTCCCTTTTGGGTTTGCACATCAAAAATATTTGTGTCATGTGGGGAATATTTTTGTGGTTATGATCTTATGATTGATTTGATTAACTACTTAACTATTCTAATAAGGCATGATAACCAGAAGAATTGAGAAATGAAGTCTGTTGACATATGATAAAGCATTTGGATGTTTAGAAGTTTAATGTTGTTTACTATTAAGTTGCTATAACAGTCAACTGGTTTTCTTATGAGTTTCTATCTTGACAAAGATATTTCATTGATAAGTTTACTTTTTGTGATTGAGATTGAGATTGGAAAGTTTGTATAAGTTTTTTAATTTACTAATTCATCCCTCCCCCCTCTCAATAAGATACCAGATACTTATTCTTTCATCATGCCATCAACATCCAAATATGATATCATCCACAAACACTTCACTAACTAGTATCTTATCTCATTAAGATTTGAGATATATATTGTTGTCTAGATTGGCTCTCTGAAAATCTATCTTCATTAGGTGTGAATGTAGTCAGTCATACCATGCTCTCGGTGCTTTCTTCAAACCATATGCTGTCAGTCATATAATGCCTTGTGTAGTTTACACACCATATCCTTTGCATCAGTCAAAGTAGAACCATCTCGTTGTTAATGTATAGTTCCTCTTCTAGTATTCCATTTAGAATTTTTGACTTCACATCCATCTGATATACTTTGAATCCCCTATATGCTACAAATGCAAGTAGAGTCCTAACACCTTCCAATCTAGAAATTGGTGTAAATGTCTTGCTATAGTATTCTCATTCTTCCTGTTCATAACCTTTGCATACCAATCTAGATTTGTTTCTAACTACTACTCCATCTTCCTTCAGTTTATTCCTAAATACCCATTTAGTACCTATCACATTTTTATTTACCGGTCTAGGTACTAGGGTCCATGTATTGTTCTTCTCAATCTGGTCAAGTTCCTCTTCCATATCTTTGATCTACTAATCATCTTCAAATGCTTCCTTAGCAGTTCTAGGATTAATAGTAGAGATCATGCAATAATTCTCTCTAATTTTTCTTTTGGTTAACACTCCAACATCTTTATCTCCAATAATTTGGTCAGGATTATGATTGAGTCTCACATACCTTGGAATAACATGACCATTTTCTTTAGGTTATTCTTCCTCACTATCATCATCTTCTTCTGAATCTACCTATTCCAATTGAATTGGTACTAAATCATTCACTTCACAAACTTCTGGCTTCACCAGATCTGGTTCCAAAATCAAAATGTAAGGTTCATCTTCCTTCTTCTCCATACTGGTTTCTCCCAAAACTTCATGATACTCATCCACTCGGACATCAACACTCTCAATGATTCTCTATGTCTGGTTGTTGTAACATTTGTAGGCCTTACTCTTGGTGGAGTAACCAAGAAATATGCTTTCATCACTCTGAGCCTCAAAGTTACTAATATAGTCACCTCTCTTGATAAAACATTTACTGCCAAAAATCTTAAAATAACTGACATTAGGTGATCTACCATACCAGTATTCATAAGGAGTTTTATCCTTACCTCTCCTTACTAATATCTGGTTCATAGTGTAGACAACTGTGCTGACAGTTTCTCTCTAGAAAGTCTTTTCTACTCCTCCTTGTATTAGCATCATTCAAGAAGCTTCATCAATTGAGTGGTTGTTCCTCTCTACAATACCATGTTGTTGTGGTGTCCTCGGTGCCAAATACTACCTCTTAATTCCATTATCTTAACAATATCTAGTGAATTCCTCTGAACTAAATTCACCACCTTGATTAGTCCTCTGACACTTTATCTTCTTACCACTTTCCTTTTCAGCTAAGGCCTTGAATGCCTTGAACTTACTAAAGGATTTTGTTTTGTCCTTCAAGAATTTGACCCACATCATTCTTGACAAATAATCAGTGAAGATCATAAAGTACCTATCATCTTGAATACTTTTAGTCCTTATTGGTCCATAGAGATCTGTATGAACCAAATCTAACAAGTGTTCTGCTAAGAAATATTTTCTCTTAAAAGTTGAGGATGTAATCTTTCCTAACTGACATTCCTTAAATAGAGTATTCACCGGTTTGTCCAACTAAGGCAAACCTTTTACTGACTTGGACTTACTGACTTTGACAATGTTATCAAAATTTATATGACAAAATCTTCAATGCCAAAGCCAACTATCATCTATTTTAGCAATTAAACAGTTGTTGATTTTAGGATTTAGGTGAAACATGTTACCTTTTGTCTGCTTGCCAGTTGCAATTAGTTCACCTTTTCTCTCCTAGATTTTTCATGTTCCATTCTTAAATTCCAGTGGATAACCTCTATCCTTGAGTTGATCTACACTTAATAGATTGTTTCTTAATCCTAGAACCCAAGAGACATCATCTGCACTTCTCTTTGCATTAAGAGAAATGGTTCCCTTTCCTTTTACCATACAGGGTGAGTCATTTCCAAATACAACTCCTCCATCAAATTCCTTCAAAGTAAAAAAATTACTTTGGTCACCTATCATGTGGTGTGAACAACCACTATCTATGATCCAATCATTAAAACTATCCATGTGAGAAACTAACACCTTCTGATCAGATGTCTCCTCTTTAATGGCAACAAAGACAATGTCTTCATTAGCATCTCCCTCGGATTCCTCATCAGTGATACCACCATCAACTACAATGAGACAATCTCTTTTACCTTTTCCTTTGTACTTCTTGTACTTCTCACGCTTATGCTCATTATCACCATTACGACAGTTAGCCACAATGTGTCCAATCTTGTTACATGCAAAACACTTCAAAGGTAATTTACCTCTATACTTACAGTACCTCTAGGTAACCACTTGGCCAACAATGCTTCAAACTTGATCAAACTGTCTTCATCATCAACTTCTCTATTGGATCTCGACTCATAACTTTGACTACCATCTCTTCTTTTCCTCATAGGTAGATTAGAAACTGAAGCTCTAAAAGCAGATTCGGATTTCTGAGCACTACCATTATAACTATTTAATTCAAATGCAGTAAGTTTACCAATGATTATTCAATAGTTACCTTAGTTTTATCAATAGACTTTAGCTCCTGAATGGATGTAACTCGGATAGCGTAGACCGGTAGAAGGGTTCTCAATACCTTGCTAACCATTGTGGCATCCTCCACTTTACCACCAACACTCTTGATCTTACCAACTATCTCCTTGATCCTTTGACCATAGTGTTGAATATTCTCACCTTTAGCCATCTGCATGTCATCAAACTTACCTCTCAGACTCTCTTCACTGGCAATCTTCACATTCTCATCACTGATATATATTTCCTCAAGTTTCTTCCACACATCATATGAAGTCTCCAGACCATCGACATCAACATACTCTGAATCAGACAAAGAATTGATAATGGCCTCCAATGCTTGATTATTTTCTTGTTGCTCTTTCTTTTGATCATCAAACATAGTCCCACTAGGTGCAACATATTGAGTAATAGCATGTTCCCAGTATTGATTTCCTAGACTCTTGATATAGATTTTCATTCTATCATTCCATATTCAGTAGTTTTCCCTATTAAATTTTGGACCTTGTTTCTTCATCATGTTCTTCAAGATCTTTACCTCAAGTTGTTAGGCTTAGACACTAGAGGACTTGAAATGCTTTGATACCAATTGATGATATGATGAATCAATAAGGAACTAGACAACTACTAAGAGGGGGTGAATTATTAGATAGAAAACAAAGTAAACTTTCACCAAGCTCCAAAAAAACCTCCCAAGCCTATCTCAAAACTAACTGGTTCAAACACTGAACTATAAACATTAATAGTATTGACAGTTTACCGGTTTAACTGGCATATCAAAATAACAATAAAACAACTCTGAAACTCTCAAAACATTTAACCATAACATCCGAATACATTACTGACAAGATTAAAAGCACATTTTAGATTACTGTTGGTCACCTTATCATATCTAAGTGGATTTAACAGTTAAACAAATTAACCATATAAAACATAACCACAAAAACCATTCACCACTTGACACAATGATTTTTGATGTGGAAACCCAAATTGGAAAAACCATGATGGTGATGAATACCCACAAGTATTTTGAACTCTTCTTAACTTTGCCCTATTAGGAGCCAAGCCTATTAAAACTTTTACAAAAAGTCCTATTAAGAACAGATCTTGTTAGGGACCACCCGGTTAAGGGATTGACTATAATACCCTATTAGAAGAAATACCCTGTTAGGAGTAACCTCAGTAGAGGATTTGAAATCCAAGCCAATGGATTGCTTGGTTAGAGGATTTAGATATCACTAAGCCTGTTCAAGCTTACTCGGTTAAGGGATTTGACCGTTATAATTCTTAGAGAACAATAGGGGTTTTCTTATCTGGTAAATAGCACTACTCTACTTGATTAGATCCTTTTTGTGCTTCTATCTGCCTTCACACATACTGTAGATACACCTTCTAGTTTGGCAACCAATCACACTTAAACTTAACCAAAATTGCCAATGCTACAACAAAACAACTCATCGGTCTTATAAGAAAAACAATAGGTCGGTAACACATCACAAACCTAAGATCTCTCAGAGATTAGAAACAAATCGGTTCAAGTATGACCATTAGATTACATATAAATCATTGCACAGAGTTCAAGACAACTTTGATCGCTCCTTGATCACTGCTACATCGATTCCTATAACTCATCATGTGTTTTCCACTTCATGCAATGCACTCACTCATTCCCAAGATAAAACCATTATCTCTACGTGCCGAAAACCATTTGAAACTCTTCACATACAACATACATATGTGGCATAATCATTACCATTCACCATTTTATTATAAACCAATACAACTGACTCACCAAGCTCCATCAATTAGGGTTTGTCACATCAACAAGTAGGGTTACCAGTTGGTCTCAGTACTTCTTAAGTAATATCAGTTTCCTTCACTAGCTCACCTACCAATTAAAAAACAACATCATTATAATATTATTATCAGTTACAATTAACATCAATGACAACATAAAGGTTAATCAATGCAATCTTCAATCAAATGCCAACACTACCATCCAAGAGTGGCATTATTTGATTCAGAATGTAGTGACATACCTTATTATGTCTGTGAACATTCCTAGTTCCTCATTCATAGCACACAGATCCTAGAGGAATGCAAGATGACACGAGGACCTTTTCTTTTCTATTCAGATGGAGGTGGATGTCCTACAAGAGAGATTATGACAGATAGAGCATGACCTAGAAGCACCACTGACAAAGAAAACCACATACCAAGAGGGATCACGAGAGCTCCTCTCAGAGTCACTCATGGTTTTGTATCACGATACAACCCCATGGCGCCACTCCCATGACTAGATTAGGAAGGGGCATCTAGCCACCATCCTCTAGCTTCTAGTCCTAGGGATAGAAGATTATTTTGATGTATTGATGTATATATAATGACATATTGAGTATTGAGCATGTTTATCTGATTTAATTTCCATTTGATTGATTTCTCAATGCTTCATGATTAAATTCATACATGTGTGATTTAATTAAATACTTAGTTATTTAATCAAATGATGCTTTGATGATGTAAAAGAAGAATGTATTAAGTGGGAGAACTATATGACTAGCATGATTTAATTAACTCTAATTAAACACAACATGATATAATTCTACTTAACACATAAGAAATTGTATAACATGCTAGCACATATGAAATGTAAATCCATTACAATTTACATAAAAAGAATCCAATACATACAATAAAGTAATGAAACATGCTTGTCAAGAATGAAGTAATGTAGACCAAACAATATAACATCATTTAATCTTACATACTTTAATGAAGACATTCTAACACATTACCTAATTTGTAAGAAAGAAATGATACAAAGAGAGAACATAAAGAAGACCAAAAAGAGAGAAAAAGAAACAAAAATAGAACTAGGCATAGTATCTATGAAGGTGCATAGCATTTATGGGTTCTTTGAGGGGTGTACCTTCCACATATTTTATCCCATAAGCACCTGATCCATAGACCTCGACAATAATGTATGGTCCAAGCCAATTAGGACTAAAATTTTCTTTCTCATTAGGTAAGGGATTCACATTGCACTGATTCTCATAAAGGACTAAATCCCCTACTGAGAAGGAACATTGAATAACCTTATCATTGTATCTTTCTTGCAAAGTTTTATGATATACTTGAATATGCTCGAGGGAATTTATATATCATTCATTGAGCATCTCAAGTTTTTAAAGTCTTTGCTCTCTATAGGAATCATCATCCACAATACCCTTACAAGAAACTCTCAAAGAAGGAATTTCTAACAACAAAGGCATAATGACATCAGTACCATAAACAAGATTATAAGGAGTACAACCCATTGCAACACATACACTTGTGCGATAAGCCCATAGAGAATAGGTTAATTGAGTATGTCAATCCTTACCATGCTTGTTTACAATCTTTCAAACAATTTGTTCAATTATCCTATTAGAAGACTCAACTTGACCATTTGATTGAAGATAACAAGGTGTAGAAAATTTATGTTGAATATGATATTTTTTAAGAAACCTCTTCACATCCTTATTTTTGAATGACGTTCCATTATCTAAAACTAAGGTGGAAGGTATCCCAAATCAAGAAATAATGTTTTCCAAAATGAATTGACAAATTACTTTAGTGGTAGTGGATCGAAGAGGAACAACTTACACCCACTTTGTAAAGTAATTAGTGGTAGTTATGATGAAAGTATGTCCTTGAGATGAAGGAGGAGATATTTTACAAAAAAGATGCAAACCCCATTTAGAAAAGGGCCAAGACGCTACCTGTTATCAAAGTTCTTGGGCAGGGGCATGGATCAAATTGCTATTTTCCTGACACTGATGACATCATTTAACAAATTCAAAGGAATCATTTTCCATGGTTTGCCAATAATATCACATTTAGAGAAATCTCTAAACTAAAGACCTACCCCCAAAATCCCCCCTACAAGCACCTGAATGTGCTTCCTCAAGAGAAATAGGGATTTCAGCCTTGTTTAAGCATCGAAGGAGAAGACCATTATAACCCCTACTATAAAGAACATTAGAAAGGATAATGTGTCTAGCAGCCAATTTGCAAATCCTAACCCTAGTACTCTTATTCACAGAGTTAGAAAAGCTACCATCACTCAGATATCTCATGATATGTGAGTACCTTTCATCAGAATCTATAATGCAACAATATGCCACATCACTAGGATTACCATCAATAGCTGGGGAAGTGAGGTTGTGAATACTGAATTGAATATCTACCAAGGGGTTCTCTAGAGACACAAGAGAGGCAACACATGCCATTGCATCAGCATGTCAATTATCTTTTTGAGGGAAGGGCTCCATGGTATAAGAATCAAATTTTTGCAACAAGGATAAAGTTAGATCTTTATATTGTGATAATTTGTCTTTCTTAGCGTGATAAACTACTATCACTTGTCTTATGATTAGTTGAGAATCTCCATTAATATGTAGATGTTTCACATTCAATGCCAAGGCTAATTTAATTCTAGCTATAAGAGCTTTAGATTTAGCAATGTTGTTGGTACATAATAAACTAAGATGATATGATAAAGGAATAAGCTTCTTCTTAGGCGAGATTAAGACCACCTCTGCCCCCAATCCCATATGACACTTAGAGCCATCAAAGTACAATTCCCAAGTCTCATCAACCTCAGTGAAAAAATGTATTCATCGGGAAAAGACTTTGGATTAGGTAGGGAGAAGGGTGAAGGAGAATCAACTAAATGATCAGTCAACACTTGACCCTTTATTGCCTTTTGTGAGACAAACTTAAGGTCAAACTCGATCAACATAATAACCACTTAGCTAAGTGTTCGAAAAGGTCATTTTTGGAAAAAATATGTTTAAGAGGATCAATAATGATAACATGGATCTCAACATTCGAGAGATAATGCCTCAACTTCTGGGTCGCAAATACTAAAGCAAGGCACTGCTATTCTATTACAGAATATTAGACTTCGTAATTGAGTAGAGTGTGGCTTATGTAATAAACCAGGAATTCTGTACCATCTTTATCACATTGTGCAAATAAGGCCACAAGAGCTTGAGGGGAAGCAACTATGTAAAAAAGAAAAGGCTTATTAGGATTAGTAGGTTAAAGAATAGGAGGATTGGCCACATAGTTTTTTAGGTCTTCAAATGCTTGGCGACAATCCTCATTCCATTAGAAACTGATATTCTTTTTAAGCAATTGTGTGAAGGGAAAGGTACGATCAGGAAGTTGAGAGAAAAACCTATGGATAGCTTGGATCTTTCCTTGAAAACTTTTTAGTTGAGAAACATTATTAGGAGGTGGCATGTTAACAATAGCATTTATATTCTTCGTATCAACCTCAATGCCACGATGTGAAACTATGAATCCTAGTATTTTTCCACTATCCACACCAAAAATACATTTTTTTGGGATTCAAATGCATGTTATACTTACAAATTCTCTCAAAGATTTGACAAAGGATCTTAACATGATCTATACAAAGAACAGATTTGGCTAAGATATCATCAACATAATCTTCTAAGGTCTTATGCATAGAGTCATGGAAAATGAGATTCATAGCATGTTGATAGGTTGTGCCTACATTTTTCAATCCAAAAGGTATCACAATCCAACAAAACGTACCCCAAGGAGTGTTGAAAGAAGTTATATATTTATCTTGGGGATTGATGAAGATTTGATTATACCCTGAGAAACAATCCATAAAGGATAATAAAGCATGCCCTGCTACCGAATCCACTATCATATCAATATTCAGAAGAGGGAAGCCATGTTTTAAAGAGGACTTGTTTAAATAATGAAAAAATCCATACACATCCTAATCTTGTTTTCAACATTAGCCAGAGATAAAATGTTTTAAATCCATGGGGAATAATCAATAGGATGGATGAATCCAGCATCCAGCAATTTTTCAGTCCCATTTTTATCAAGTAATGCCACTTTAGGGTGAATCTTTTGAATCTTCTGCTTCACATGTTTAGCATCATGAATTAAGAAAGTGTTATGAGTGACAATCTTAGGATCTACGCCAAGCATGTCAGAATATATCCAAACAAAAATCTTAGGGAATTCATGTAACAACTCGACATATTGTTTTTTCTCTTCTTCGTCAAGACATTTCCCTATCTTGATAATTTTATCTTCAACACAAGGATCCATCTTCATATCAATGGTGTCATTTATCAGGAGATTGCTTTGTTGAGGAACATATTTCAATTGAGAAAATTCTTTAACTATCTCATTATAATTTCTTTCTTTCCCAAAGTAAGCTTCCACATTTAGACAAAAGGGAAAACTGTGATTATTGTGATAATGAGGAAGGTTGTCATAAGCTCCCAAGAATTGAGCTAGGGAATCATCGGTAGAAAAAAAAACCAAAGCAAAGACACAAGAAGGGTCACAATCAATATATTTAGGATATTTTAGTGAGAGAGAAGCATAAATGACATTAACACTAATAGATGGTCTCTTAGAGGCTTTACTATGCTTGAAAGGATCATAACCAAGCCCAAATGTCATCTCACGATTTTTTTTTCCAAGGAAACTTTAATCCCTTGTTCTTGAGCACCACCTCCATTTTCATTATATCCACACCTAGCTAGGATGTGAAAACCAGGACCATAAAAGTTAGTTATTTCTGAAGAAGAAGGAGGGTTTTCAAATAGTGAAGGGTAAAAATCCTATAAACTAGAAACTAAGGGAGATGAAATCTAAGAAGCCACCACAAAGTTAATACAATGGCCCAGACAAAGTAGATTACTTTTTAGGTTCTTATTCTTCTTTCTTCTTTTCAACCTTAGGCTCTCTAGAGGGGGAATTTTGTATTCCCCTATGAAAGTAGGATTGAAATCAAGAGATCCCCAATCATCTTCTGGAAGAATTTGTTCAGGAGAGAAAGTATTCTCAATTGTAGAGTTGGGATGAGAAGACTCTTCCTCAAGAAACTTAGGTCCACTTGAGGAAGCACTGGGGATCGATCCAGATATAGGAGATAGGATTGATGAATTAGTCACACTAATTGGAGTAGAAGCTTTAGATGAATTGTCTAAGATAGTTGGAGAAGAATTGATTGAAGAGGATTTAGAACTTCATGTTTGTAAACAAGCCTAGAATCTTGTGTCACCAAAGAAGATGTATGTTATATTGTTGTGAATGAATTTAATTTCCTTATGCAATGTAGAAGGCACAACTTGCATGTTATGAATCCAACGTCTCCCTAGCGACAAGTGTATGTCAATTCTCCAAACATACATGGATAAGAATGGGTAAAGTAATAGGACCTACCTTAATAGGCAAGGTGATGATACCTAGTGAAAATTTAGCAACATTATCAAAGCCATGGATAGTGAGGGAATCAATATTAATAACAGATGTATCAACATTGATCTTATGCAACAAGTTAATGCTACAAACATTAAGGCCAAAACCATTGTCCACTAGTGTTCGTCTTATCCCACTATCATTGTTGATAACCACAATCATTAATTGATCATATTGTTGTTGAATTTCACTAGAGGGTAGCTCATCTTGTGTAATCATAATTTGAGCCTTAGGTGATGTAATATAGTGAATCAAGGAAGCCATATTATTGGATGTCACTATGGGTGGGACATTCAATTTTTTCAAGGCACCTTGTAACATTCCATGATGATTCGAGGAAGTTTGAAGCAAATCCCATAGGGATATATTGGCGGGAGTAGCTTTAAGTTGTTCAACAAGATCATATTCGTTACCAAGAGTTTGTGAAATGTGAGGTACTTGAGGAAGAATGAGTTGAGGATCAGGTAGAGGAATCAGAACAACCGAAGGAGTGTTAGGTTTCCTATTATTTTTCATGTTATAGGTATGGGCAACTACATTATAACTCTCCTTGGTTAGTTGTCTAGCATAGCTATAAGGACTCTTAGTGGGATTCCTTCCTTGAACCATAATGATAGGTTTGTTTGGAGTGCTTAAGGAATCATTACCATATCCACCTTGAACCATGAAAAGAGGCTAATTAGGAAGAGCTGAAGTTGGGGAAGGACAAGCACCTTGGAAAACAAATAGTGGTTTGCTATGTTCATTCACATTGATCATATTGATTAACCTTTTAGATGTATTATTCTTGTTTGAAAGTTTAGGCAAAGATATAAAGTTATCAAGGGAATCATCCAATAAAGTATGGTCATAGTGATTTAAAGGCTTATCTTTGGAATCAAAAGGAGACATAACATCATAGAGGGAAACATGGGAATCAACTATGTTGCTAGATCTAGTGGAGGAGTTGATAGGAATGTACCTATGAGAGAAATCCTTCATCTTATCTTTCTCAACACCACGAAATTTTTAGTAACAAGGTTGATTAGTTTTTGGAAAAATGAGGGTTTAGAAGGCTTAGGGTTCAAAAAATCAGCTAGAGATTTATCTAACTCATCCTTAATAAACTCATAATCAACAAAATTGCATACATCATCAAAAGAATGAACTTCTTGCAAATATAAATCTGACATTTTGAAATAAAAATTGAATGAAACTTAAACACACAATGCAAGGAAAATAAAAGAAACCTATCTCTTTATTTTTTTATGTTTTCAAAGCAAATAAAATAAATTAGATCTAGATCTAAAAATTCAATATAATGAAAATGAAATTTGGTTCACATCGGGTTCACCAAAGACATGTATGGGAAAAGCGAGACTAAGTATGGAAACCTAAATCCCACTCTCGTACACACTCATGGAATACAAAAGAACCTAGGGAGGTAACACACATTGGATACTTCTTATGAGAAAGAGAGAGTAGTGGATTACTTCTTAGGTTTTATATTCCTTTGTTGTAAATGAGAGAGAGGATTGATGCAAAATGCAATCTAAACTAGAAAGTAGATAAGCAAGAAAATCCTAATTTGAGAATGCAGATAAAAGAAAAACTAATACACTCCTGAAAAGTACATATCAGAAGGAAAAATCAGAGGTGCACCTATGTCTGAAATCTTTGTAGAAATGTTCGGGACTAGGGTGCCACATCATTGTCGTGATTCTGCACTTTGGGAGCTACAACTGATAGGAGGGTTTTTTGAAGCCTATAAACTGTTGTTCCATGAAGTATTTTTGATAGAGGGTAGGAACATGGCCCCATGCCACTATCCTAGGAAGGAAAAGGGCGCCACACTCGTGTCCTTAGGGGTTATGCTGAGATCTACAACCTAGAACTGTCCCTGTGTGGTCTTTGGGTCTCAAAACTTCTAGCGACTCACAAATCCAAACTTGTACCTGAAGTTGGAAAAGAGGGTTTGGGGTGGCTATATAGGGTTTTGTCTTAGTCAAACTCCCGTGTTGGTAATTTCCACCTCCATGAATAACCGATAATATACTGAAAATGTGTGTGCAAGAACCTGTTGGCATTCTACACTCAAATGAGAATGGTTGATGTTGTCATTGATCGCAATGTTAGGATTAATGACAGTCCCAAAGATACTGAGAGGAGGAGGCTGAATCAGTATCTAATCAGTTAACAAATTCTTTAACCTTATTCATTATTTTGCATTCCAAAACCTTGTACCGATAAATAAGAATTAATGCAGTAAATAGGAATAATAAAGACAACATAGAAAGCACACCATAACACTAGATGTTTAATGAGGAAACCCGATGTGGGAAAAACCTCGGTGAGATTTGTGACCCACAATATTCACTCACTGGCCAATGAATGGATATTACTTACAAGAGGGGCCTGCACATGTAGGAACGCCAACTGCCTAGAGCTCACTGCTCAAATACAAAAGGAAGTCTCACTGACTTAAAAAATGGATTATGAGAATCCAATATAATGTACTGCTATAATTCAACATCTTCTATGCCAGGTTTAGTTTCAGTTTAAGCTCATACTATAACCATAACCTTATACAAAATTTGCCTTAATATCTGCTCATCACTTCTACCATCATATGTCCATCCATTTTTCTCTCATCTAAATTATTTACAAGACCTCATACATATATGAGTCTTATTTCAATATGCCATTTTGGCTTTACAAAATATATTTACAATTAAATACAATAAACAAAACTTTATTCCTGTCGGCCAGAGTGCCGATATACATTGTTGTCACTACCGTTGAAGTGTATGTCGGTGTCAGTGCCTACCGGTGTCTTTACCAAATGAATTGCGGTTGGATGCCTAAAGGTTGTTGGTAGGTTGCCATTAATGACAACACCTTCATTTCTCACTAGAGTGTAGAATGCCAACAATCTCCCCCTTTGGCATTGATGGCAACACTCATGAGAAAAATCCAAAAATCTATTTCCAAAAATAAAGTCCAAAATTTTACCGAAAATGTGTGCTCCCCCTGAGCAGATGATCTCCTCTGATTAGCCATTTTTCTCTATCTACTACTCCCCCTTTGATATCAATGACAAAGGTTGTCAAAAATTGTCAAATGGGTATAGATTTCAATTTGAACTTTGTAACTGGTTGGTTACAATCTGGAATATGTGTGCTAATACCAAGTTTAAGATCTGAATAGACTTGTTACTGTCCTTCATAGCTGCGTCAATTCTCTGAATTGTATCGGTGAGATGATGCATATGTTCCTCTGATGTCTTTTGTCCTTGAATTAATGCCTCAGAGATTTATTTCCTTAGAGAGATAAGGTTATCTAACTTAGGACTGAGTTTGTACTTAAGCTCTTTCACTTTTCCTTTTATCCTTTCCTTCTCTTTTTCTAACTTCTCCAATTTTGCTTCAAATCTAGCAATTTCTTGCTCAATAACTGATATAGGTTCAGATGAACCAATGATATTATCAGCTATATCATCTATCTCCTTTTGAACTTTGCTAAATTTCTTATGAATGTTAACTATCAACAAATTTGTCTTGCAAGTATCTCTGTATAGTTCCTTATACTCCAAAATTGTTTTATTCAGTGCTGGTAAAAGTGTATTGATGTGTTCCATGCACTTGTTTATTGTTTCCTCAAAGAATTTTCCTTTTTCCTTCTTCATTTTCTCCTTGAATGTTTCCTCATTTATTTGATCAACTATTAGTATATTTCCAAAAATGAATTTAGACAATGTGTCTAACTGACCTAAAGAATCCTTTACATTATCTAAATTGCATTTGAGTGCAATCAATTTAAGAATAGGAATTGTGTCATCAATTGCCTTATATGCCAATGCATTACAATCTATTATTTTCTTTATTGAATCCAGAAGTACTTCAGTCACACTAGTAGGTCTAAATTGTTAGGTCCCGGAGACAACTAAGAGTTGGGGGGGGAGGGGGGGTGGGAGGGGGTGAATCAGTTGTCAAATAAATTCAACCAAAAATAACTTAACCAACTTTAATGCTTAATACCAGTAAACCATACTTTTATGCCAGTAGATAGTTTTATCAGTTAATTGTAGTACCGATAAAGATTAATGCATGAAACAGAAAGACAATAACATCCACAACACATAACACCAATATTTGTACGTGGAAATCCTATAAGGGGAAAAACCATGGTGGGAAACCTTACCCACAACCAGATGATACTACTGCAGATAGTATGTGTATACAAATGGGGTCTACACATACAGAAAGGCCAAGCGCCTAGAGCTCACCGCTCAAACACAAATAGGAGTCACACTGACTACAATTGGATGGTTAAATCCAATAAGAATGTACTGCTTAAATTAGCATCTTTCTATGTTGGATTCAGTACCGATGTAGTTCTGATTGTCTTCACAAAAATCTTGCTTTCCCTTCAAATGATGTTTGTATGTATAGCTCTGCTTATTCTCGCATATACCTTCTTACAATTCCTTATCCTTATCGCATATCGATCTTACATATATACCATAACCTAAGACCAATTTTAGTAGGTCGGCTACTAAAAGATATTACAATAAAATATTTTACAAGTAAATCAATAACCAATTCAACATGTCAGTTTGATGCATTTACAATAACAACAAAATCATCTCCAAAGCATGTCGTGCTGATCTGGAATAGATAAGCCTGTCGGTGCTTATCCTGGACCTATTTGCCGATAACAACAAATATGCAATTAAGAATATACCAATGATCAAATCTCCAAGACAAAGTGTCCAAATGATGTTTTCAACATAACCAGGTGTTTTCCATATCATTCCAAGTGTCGGTGAACATTATATCCTGCTAGTGTACCAGATACCAGTGACTGTGCATAAGTCACTTGCTTGCCGATGAACATTGTCGATTCTTCAAAGTGCCAGAGTTGATAAGTGTTAGTAGACCTATTGACATCAATGACAAAACCATACCAAAATACCAACAATCTCCCTCTTTAGCATTGATGGCAACATAAGATGGAAAAACCATCAAAGTGCCAAAACAGAAATGCCAAATACCAAAAACCAACAATCTCCCAAAAGAGATCATAACCAGAAATCAAAACTCAGATACAAAGAGTAATCAATCATCTCAAAGTATTAATCTTTCTCCCAAATGAATAATCTCTCCCCAAAAGATAATGTGTTTTTCCATAGATATCTCTCCCCCTTTGACATCAAATGCCACAGCGAATACGAAACTAGGTTCAAATACAAAATACCAACCAATTCAGTATACCAACTACTCCCCTTGAGAAGTAGCATCCTCATCAAAGCCAGAGTAAAATATTTCTCCGTTAATTCTGCCAGTTGATGACAAACATCAACTGTCTAAGTCTCTACCGGTGGGGGTATGACCCCAAGCTGGTCTTTGAGATATTCAAAGGTCTCCTTAGGCAGAGGTTTAGTGAAAATATCTGTAATCTGATCTTTAGTATTCACATAAACCAGTTTTACTTCTTTTGCTTCAACATTCTCTTTCAAAAAATTTAGTTTGATAGGAACATGTTTGGTTTAAGAATGTAATACCAGATTCTTATATATATCAATTGCTGTAGTGTTATCACAATAGATAGTTATAGGTTCCTTGCATTTTACCTTTATGTCCTTCAACATTTGCTTAAGCCATAATACTTGTGTACAGTTAGTTGTTGCTGCAACATATTTTGATTTTGATGTTGATAATGATGTACACCTTTGTTTCTTACTCAACCAAGAGATTAATCTGCTGCCAAGAAAAAATGCTTTGTCGATGGTTCTTTTTCTATCATCCACATCTCCTGCCCAATTTGCATCTATGTATGCACATAATTCAAAGTTTTCATCTCTAGGACACCATAAATCAAGATTTGTAGTGCCTTGTAAGTACCGAAAAATCCTTTTTACTACTGATTCATGATTTTCTCTAGGATTACTATGAAATCTAGAAATAATACATACTGCATTCATAATATCAGGTCTAGTTTGTATTAAATACAGTAATCCTCCTATCATAGATTTGTACCTAGTCAGATTAACAGGTGTAGATTCATCCCTTAGTGATAATTTGTCATTTGTAGTCATAGGTGTGCTTACCGGTTTAGAGTTTTCCATCCCAAATTTCTTTAGTAACTCCTTTAAGTACTTGGATTGACTCAAGAATATACCTTTATCAGTCTATGAAATCTGCAATCCTAAAAAGAATTTTATTTCTCCAATCATAGACATTTCAAATTCTTGTTGTATTTCAATAGAAAAGTCTTTACATAATCCATCTTCTCCTTCAAAGATTATATCATCAACAAAAACTTCTATAACTAAGATGTCATCATTAGTCATTTTATAGTATAAGTTGATGTCAACATTACCTTTAGAAAATCCAATCTTCAAAAGATACTTATCCAACCTAGCATACCAAGCTCTTGAAGCTTGTTTCAACCCATACAAAGCTTTTCTTAACCTGCAAACCATATCTTTGTTACCTGTCAAATAAAATCCATCAAGTTTCTCAATGTAAACTTCTTCTTCAAGATCTCCATTCAAAAATGCACATTTAATATCCATTTTATATACTTTGTAGTTCTTGTGTGCTGCAAAAGCCAAGAATAATCTAATTGCCTTAATTCTAGGTACCGATGCAAAGGTTTCATTATAATCAATTCCTTCTTTATGAGAATATCCCTTACACACTAGTCTTTCTTTATTTCTGATTACTTTACCATCTTCATTAAGTTTATTTATGAATACCCATTTAGTTCCAATCACATATTTGTCTTTAGGCCGGGGAACTAATGTACATGTGTTATTCTTCTTAATTTTCTCTAATTCTTCTTCCATAGCTTTAATCCAGTGTTTATCTTCACATGCCTCATTAATTGATGATGGTTCAATTTGAGAAATAAGACATACCTCTTCATTTGCTAGTCTTCCTCTTCTCATAACTCCTTTATACTTGTTTCCAATTATCTAATCTTCAGAGTGATTCAGTCTTACATACCGAGGTGTCTTTATTTGTTGTTGTTCCTCAGTTACAGTAGAATTTTCAGATGATATCAGTGTAACTGGATCTTCATTCTGTACTGGTTGATTCAATGTAGGTTCATTTGCCAATATTTCTATTTCCGGTTTAGAGTCTATATACCTTGAAGTTCCTCTAAATTGTTCATCAATCTTCACATTTGTACTCTCAACAATTTTCTGCAATCTTTTGTTAAAACATCTGTATGCCTTTCTCTTAGATGAATAACCAAGAAATATTCCTTCATCACTTCTAGGAACAAATTTTCCAATATACTCATATCTTCTAATATAGCATTTACTACCAAATATTTTGAAATATTTAAGAGTAAGAGTAATGCCAAACCATAGTTCATGAGGGGTTTTACTGGTTCCACCTTTGATGTGAACTTTGTTGAATGTATAGACCGTTGTGCTTACTACCTCTCTCTAATATACATGTGAAATATTTTCTTCAAATAACATACTTCTAGTTGCATCCAAGATAGTTTTGTTTTTCCTTTCTACAACTCCATTCTGCTGTGGTGTCCGGGGTACTAATAACTGTCTTCTGATTCCATTCACTTCACAGAATACATTAAATTCCTTAGATGTAAATTCACCTGCTTGATCTAATCTCAGACATTTCATTTTCTTACTGGTTTCATTCTTTACCACTTCTTTGAATAGTTTGAATTTCCCAAGTGCTTCTGATTTTTCTTTGAGAAAAGTAACCCAACACATTCTAGAATAGTCATCAATGATTAGCATGAAATATCTATCACCTTGTAAACTTTTAGTTCAACTGGACCACATAAGTCAATATGAATTAAGTCAAGAGCATTATTTGATTTTTCTAGAATAATTTTAAAAGATGCTCTAACTTGTTTCCAAATTGATATTCCTTACATACCGGATTGTGAGGTTTAACAATCTTAGGTAAATCTCTAATTGCCTTAGTAGTACTAATTTTTACCATGCAATCAAAATTTACATGACAGAGTCTCTTATGCCATAGCCAACTTTCATCAATGTGTGCAATCAAGCATGTCTTTTCATTGTTATTCAAATGAAAGATGTTGCCTCTAGTTTGATTACCAGTTGCAATTTCCAAACCAGTTCTGTTCATAATTTTGTATTTACCATTCTTGAATTGTAACTAAAATCCTTTCTCAACTAATTGACCAACACTCAAAAGATTATGCTTTAAACCTTCTACATAGTAAACATTGTCAGTATTATGCTTACCATCAAGAGATATTGTACCTATTCTTTTGATCAAACAAGCTTTGTTATCTCCAAATCTTACTAGGCCTCCATTATATTCCTGAAAGTTCAAGAATTTACCTTTATCACCAGTCATGTGATGTGAACATCCTGAATCAATGATCCATTCATCCTTAACTTCAATTTTAGCTGCCAGACCCTATTCTACTGGTTGAGTAGTAGGTGTTGGTTGATCTTCTGTTATAGCAACAAAAACCTATCCTTTGTCTATCGGATCTTCATCAAAATCATCAGTGACTCCTTCATCAACAAGATAGCAAGATTTATCTTTATTCTTCTTAAATCTGTATCTCTGAATAGTATGTTCTTCTAGCTTCTCTTAGTCTAGCATGTCTATCAGGGCATCTCAAAGCCATATGACCAATCTTATTATAGTTAAATCATTTAAAGGGTTCTTTACCTTCATACTTACTTCCAACTGGACCTTTAGGCATTTTTCTTGCAAATAGTGCTTCAAGTTCTTCAGGTTCTTCAAGTTATTCATTTTCTCTCCTGCTTTCATCAAGTTCTCTTGCATAAAAGGCTTTCCAATTAGACTTGTCAAGTGATGGTGCAGATGATGTTGATGCCTTAAAAGCTAAATCTATCTTTATAGTAGCAACAAGACCAAATTCCTCAATTTCAAAAGATGAAAGTTTTCCAATCAATGTATCCCTAGTTACTAAAAGATATTACAATAAAACATTTTACAATTAAATCAATAACTAATTCAACATGTCAGCTTGAGGCATTTACAATAACAACAAAATCATCTCCAAAGGGTGTCGTGCTGATCTGGAATAGATAAGCATGCTGATGCTTATCCTGGACCTATTTGCCGGTAACAACAAATATGCAATTATGAATATACCAATGATCAAATCTCCAAGACAAAGTGTCCAAATGATGTTTTCGACATAACCAAGTGTTTTCCATATCATTCCAAGTGTCGTTGAACATTATATCCTACTGGTGTACCAGATACCGGTGACTGTGCATAAGGCACTTGCTTGCTGGTGAACATTGTCGATTCTTCAAAGTGCCAAAGTTGATAAGTGTTAGTATGTGTTGACATCAATGACAAAACCATACCAAAATACCAACATAAATTCTATTAGTGAAATACCGGATGTCTGGCCAACTACCTTTACAATTTCTGTGCTTTTGATGGGAGTAACGAATTTGCCTGAATTGATCTCCGGTGGGTCAGTCTGTGTTTGCATTTCCACTAGCAATGGTTTTGGTTTCTCTATGATTGTCGGTTTCACTACCTCAAAGTGTACTTGTGTATCTACCAGTTTCTTTGGTTGTTTTTCTATATTATCCATTATTGGTGTCTCAGTTACTATCTCTGCAGGTTTCTCTGTGCTTGCATCAGTATTACCAGTAACCATTTCATTGTCCAAGGTTTCCACTGAATGCTCTACTTGTTTTTCCTTCTCTGTTTGTGTCTCAACCCCAATATTATCTGCCTGTGTTCCAACCTCAGTATTATGTGTTGGTTTCTTAGTAGCAATATCATTTTTCTTTTCTTTTGTGCTCTCCTTATCAACTATAATGTTTACTTCCTGAGTGTCAATATTCATAGTGTACAAAATTTCCGACTTAGGGTTGGTATCCTCATGTGGTGTATCCACATTCTTAGTAGCTGATGTGTCCTCAGTATTTGCTGGTGTAGTATCCAAAGGTGGTGGTGGTAGGTTTTCAGTCACGTTTATGTTTGGTAATCCACCAATTTTACCTTTCCCCTTGTCTCTATCCTTTTGATAAACTTTGAAAGTTTTTGGTCTTTTCAACTCTTCCTGTTTTTCTTTCTCAACAAAGAAAATATCCCACTTGTCTATTGTTTCTTCTACAATTTCATTTACCCTGCTAGTCATTAGGCTCACATGCCAGTGACCACTTGAGAAAAATGATATGTTAGCTTCACTAATTAGTTCATCAATCTCTTCAACAGAGTTAACCAGATGAACAACCAAATGTTTTTCAATCTTTAGTTTCTTGTCAAGTTCCAGAACTGTTAACCTCTTAGCATTTAACCTCCTATATAATTCATTAGGAAAATCATCTACAACTTCTATTAACACTTTCTTGTATATATCAAGATGTAGTATTATTCTATTCTCAACACTTTCCTTTTCTTCATTAGTGAATGTGTTATACAGTTTTCTCAGATTAGATAGATTGTCGTCATCAATAATTTCATTCAATAGATTATCCAATGGTGGTATAACCTATTTTTGTTTCCTTTTCTTTGGTTTCAACTTCTTTTCTGATGGTCTTACTGCCTGTTGCTTCTGACTTGGTGTTCTTGTTTTCTTGGGAGGTGGAGAGGGTACCGGTGATGGTTTTCTCTTCCTATCAACTCTTTTAAATTCAGAAGGAATTTTACTATCAGAGGATGTACCAACCGGTGAGAGATGTGCCTCCGGTTGTAATCATTCTAAGTCACTTTCCTTAATACCAGTCATGTTCAAGAAATTTTCCTTTATTTGCTTTACTTGTTTTGTTGCACTCCTAATGCACTTTTCTCTTTTCTTCCTTTATTTAAATGTTTGTACATGACTCTCAATTGATTCTGCATTACCAAAAACCTTTTCTTCTCATTCTCTAGGGGCTTCTAATAGGGCTTTGGCATAAGTTTCAATGATGTTTATAGTTCTAGGAAGAACTGCCTCCATCCATATCTCATCCTTTTTAATTACAAAACATATTTCCTTTTCATACTTTTCTACAATACTTTGTGGTAGTCTCTCCCTTGATTTCATTTTTTCTTTAAAAGCTTTGAAGTACTCTATTATATTGTTATCCTTATCAGTGCCCATACCGGTGAATATTTCTAATAGTTATTTGCCTACCGGTATATCATAACCAAAGTCTTTCTTACCAATACCGGGAACCTCTTTTGTGAGATACAACATCAGACATACTAGGAGATTGCCAAAACAAAAAGTTCCTTTCTTGTCTCCTTTTATCTTTTTTAGATTATCTATCAATTCATCCTTTAACCACTCACATACATCTATTTTTGCATCATTGTTGACCATATCATAAGCACTTTTAATACATAGACTGGAAACTAAGTTCAGTTGGTTTGCATGTGTGGTTTTATAACCTAAGATCATGCTTATGAATTTGACATTCTTATCTTTAACATCATTTACTCTCAGGGATCTACTGTCACAGGTTGCTCCTGCTAATGTCATCACTATGTTATTGGGAACCTTCTTATTCTTATCTGGCATGTTACCAGTGGAGGGTAAACCAATCACTTCCCTAACTGCTTCCTTAGTGATTTTGCAAATAGAGTCTATCCAAAATAATTCTCCATGAACTCTGCTAAGGACAATTCTTACTACCTCCTTAGGAAATCCAGGGATGTCTAAGATCTCCACAAAACCTAGTTTCAATTACCTTGTGTTTGGTTTTTGCATTTCCACTTTCATCATAGATAACAGGTTTAAATATTTTTCAGTATTTCCTCATAACCTAATTCCACAATATGGCAATGAATATAGATTCTAGGGTCTTCAGCATAAGCAACACCTTTTAGAATTTTAGAAAAAGCACCTAGGGAATCATCCTGTTTTGCTATCTTGGGAATGATTTTAAAACCTGGCCTAGAGTGCTTCACAACTTCTATAATAGTAGGGTTTGCAATAAATTCCCGAGTAGAGGAGGAAGCCATTGATAAATACCTTAAGCTACTTGATAGGTTTGAGTGCTTGAAAGAACATGCTTCACTTCTTTGCTTTGGATGCCTTTGCTCAAATTTTCATGCTCTTTGAAAGTTTGAATGCTCGGTGAATTGAAAAAGAGTGAAAATCAATATTTTATAATGTCTTTTCCTCCAAGAACCATAATAAATGCTTGTCGGTTAAGTGAAACTTAACATATCTATTGGTAAAGAAGAAATCTATCTTCGCACCATCTACCAAGGGTAATTTGCATGATATTCAACTTGCTGCAATACCGCCAAGGGTTATCTTTTTAGTTGGATGAAGAATCTCCTACCGGTGGAGTAATACTATGTTCTACCGGTGAAGGAATAGTCTCATCAACATTCTAATCTCTCTTTCTAATCCACTGTCTTGAAAATTCTTTCTTTACCTCATCAACCTTCTCTTTGCCTTTCAAACTGGGTCCTTTATTATTTGTCAGTGAAGTCTTGCTTCTATAAAAAAATTCAATATGTCCAATCTTGTTACAAGCATAACAAGTCACATTGTTCTTCTGAATAGCCTTTCCATATCCTATGCCGATCTGTGTTCTGCATTGATTAGATAAGTGCCCAAATCTTCCACAAACATAACATCTTACATTCATTCTACAGTTTTTTGAATTATGACCAACTTTGTTACATTTGGAACATTGACCGGTGGGTGCAATAATGTTCTGATTGTTTCTAGATCTACACTGATTTGCTCTATGACCATACTTGTTATAGTTAAAGAATTTTCCATTAAATTTGTAAGCATTAGGTTGTCTTACTGTTTTACTATGATCATGATTGTTTGTAGTACCAGAGCTTTCACCAACTTCAAATCCAAGTCCATTAGTGTCTCCATTAGGTTTCTGACTTTTCAATATATCATCAAGTTCTTCTGAACTTTTCTTGAATTTCTCTTTATGTTGATTTGCAGTAGCCAACTCATTTTCCATAATTCCCACCTGTCTCATAAGTTCAGTTTTATCATGTTCCATGTGAATCAAATCTGTCTTCAACATATCATTCTCATGACTGAGTCTTAGATTATCGTTTCCAGCATCATTGAGTCTTCTAGTCAAGTCATCTTCATTCTTCTTTCTATCTTCAATGTCTTTACAAAATCTCATAGTCATATCTTGCATTTCATTCCTCAAAGTCACATTTTCTTGCCTCAATTTCTTCACAAGCTCAATAAGAGTTTCTTTTTCATCATCATCACTCTGCATCTTCTCATGAAGTTCTTTTCTTTTATTTCTAGCAATAGTGAGAGTCTCCTAAAGTCCTTGAATGAATTCCTGTGTAGTCCTCAGATCATCTTCAGGTTTGATATTCTTCAACTTCTCTGAATCATAGTCCACAAGAGCTCCTTCTAATTGCTTTCTTAAGTTCTCCATCTATATCGGTGTCAAAATCTTCCTCAAGCTGTTAGACTTTTGAAAATAGAGAACCAGACTTTGATACCAATTGTTAGGATTAATGGCAGTCCCAAAGATACTAAGAGGGGGGGGGGGGGGGGTAAATCAGTATCTAACCGATTAACAGATTCTTTAACCTTATTAAGTATTTTACATTTCAAAGCAATGTACTGGTAAATAATAATTAATGTAGTAAATAGGAACAATAAAGACATCATAGAAAGAATACCATAACACAAAATGTTTAACAAGGAAACCTGGTGTGGGAAAAACCTCGGTGGGATTTGTGACCCATAATATTCACTCACTGGCTAATGAATGGATATTACTTACAAGAGGGGCCTGCACATGCAAGAAGGCCAACTGCCTAGAGCTCACTGCTCACATACAAAAGGAAGTCTCATTGACCTACAAAATGGATTATGAGAATCCAATATAATGTACTACTATAATTTAGCATCTGCTATGCCAGGTTCAGTATTGGTTTAATCTCATACTATAACCATAACCTTATACAAAATCTGCCTTAATATTCACTCATCACTTCTACCATCATATGTCCATCCATCTATCTCTCATCTAAATAATTTACAAGACCTCATACATATATGATTCTTATTACAATATGCCATGTCGGCTTTACAAAAGATATTTACAATTAAATATAATAAACAAAACTTTATTCCTATCGGCTGGGGTGCCGATATACATTGTTGTCACTGTCGGTGAAGTCTTTGCTAGTGTCTTTACTAGAGGAATGTCGGGTGGTTTCTTGAAGGTTTCCATCAATGACAACACCTTCATTTCTCACTAGAGTGTAGAATGCCAATAAAAAACCAACTGGTAACAGGATTCTACACATTCACCAACACACAAACATCATCTACCGGCACCGGCAGACACATTCACCAGCAATGAAGAACACCGGCACTCAGGCCGACATGAGACAAAGTTTTATTTATGTGAATTATATTGTAATGTAAATTTTTGTAAGACGACATGATGTATTGTAAAGACTCATATATGTATGAGATCTTATAGATCATTTTGAATGAGGAATGTAGTAAGAAGGTGATATAGTTAATGTATGAGGTGATTATGTAAAAGATAGCAAAAGGTTTTTGGATAAGGTATCTGACAGAGCTTAAACCGGTACTGAAACAAGCATTGAAGATGCTATTTTGAGCAGTGCATTATCTTGGATTTAATTATCCATTTTGTAGTCAGTGAGACTCTTTCATTAAGCAGTGCGCTCTAGGCTATTGGCCTTCCTGCATGTGCATGCCCCTATTGTAAGTAATATTTATTCATATTGGCCAGTGAGTAAATATCGTGGGTCAAAAATCCCACCAAGGTTATTCCCTTATCGGGTTTCCTCACTAAAATATCTTGTGTTATGGTGCACATTTATGTTGTCTATGTTATCTCTCTTTACTGCATTATTACTTTCTTACTAATACATTAATTTGGGTTACAAAGTTATAAATAAGTTCAAATATTCCATTAACCGGTTAGACACTAATTCACCCCCCCCCCCCCCCCTCTCAGTGTCTTTGGGAATTTCATTGCATCTAAAAATTAGTATCAGAGCTTGGTCTTCTATTTGCAAAAGCCTAACATCTTGAGGAAGATTCTAAAATCGGTACCGATGGAGAGTTTGAGAAAATAGTTGGAAGGAGCTCATGAATATTTTGATGCAGAAAAATTGAAGAACATCAAACTTGAAGATGATCTGAGGAATACACAAGAATTCATTAAAGGACCTTAGGAGAACTTCATTATAACATAAAACAAGAGGAAAGAACCTCATGAGAAAATGCAAAAACAAGATGATGAAAAGGAAACTCTTAGGGATATTGCAGAGAAGCTAAGACAAGAGAACAATAATATGAGGAATGAAATGCAAGATCTAACCATGAGGCTATATAAGGATAATGAAGACAGGAAGAAGAATGAAGAAGACTTGACTAGGATACTTAATGATGGAGCAAATGAAAATATGAGACTTGGTCATGAAAATGATATGATAAAGACATATTCGATTCACATGCAACATGATAAAGAAGAACTTATGAGACAAGTTGGGATTATAGAAAATGAGTTGATCACTATAAAGGAATACAAAGACAAATTCAAGAAAAGTTCAGAAAGGCTTGATGACATGTTGAAAAGACAAAAAACTGATGGATATACAGTTGGACTTGGATTTGATCATGGAGAAAGTTCTGAGACTGCAAACAATCAAGATCACAGCAAACCAGTAAGACAACTTAATGCTTATAAATTTAATGGGAAATGTTTTAATTGCAACAAATTTGGTCATAGAGAAAATTAGTGCAAATTTATAAATAATCAGAATACAAATGTACCCACCGATCAATGTTCCAAATGCAATAAAGTTGGTCATAACTCAGAAAATTACAGAATGAATGTGAAATGCTATGTTTGTGGTAGATTTGGACATTTATCTAATCAATGCAGAACACAAACTGGTCATGGATATGAAAAAGCTATTAAGAGGAATAATGTAACTTGTTATGCATGTAACAAGACTAGGCATATTGCAAAATTTTGTAGAAGCAAGACTATAGTGGCAAACAATAAAGGATCTAATGAGAAGGGAAAAGAAAAGGTAAATAAAATAAAGCAAGATTTTTCAAAACAATGGATTAAGAAGAGAGATTAGAGAGTTGTTGAATCTATCTTTGCACCAGTAGAATAGAGTAATCCTCCACCAGTAGGAGATTATTCATCTAACTAAGGAATAATCCTTAGGGGGTATGGCAACAAGTTGAAAATCATGCATTCTATCCTCAGTTGATGGTAAGAAGACACATATCTTCTTTACTGGTAGATATGTTAAGATTGCACTTAACCGGAAGCATTTAATGTGGTTGTTGGAGAACATTTTTGTTATAAAACACCATAAAACCCTCATTTCAATCCACCAAGCATCCAAGCATTCAGAGAGTGTGAAATTGAGCAAAGGCATTCTAAAGACGAAGTAGGAAGGTGTTTTCAGGCATTCAAGGATTTCACGTTAAAAGGTATTTATCTTTCCAAATGGCATCGTCATCATCTGTACCTGGATTTATTGCAAACCCTACTGTGGTAGAAAACATCAAGCATCCTAGACCTGTGTTTAAAATCATCCTTGAAATTGCCAAGCAAGATGATTCTATCAGAGCCTTTTCTAAGATTCTGAAGGGAATTTCTTTTACCGCAGACTCGAGGATTTATATTCACTGCAACATAGAAAATTTAGGGTCTAATGATTTGAAGAACATATACAAAAACATTATAACTGATGAACAAGGTTTGGTTAAACCAGGCCATAAGATTGTAGATGACTTAGGATTTGTTGAATTTTTTAACATACCTGAATTTCCAAAGGAGGTAGTTCATCTTGTACTGAGCAAAGTTCATGGAGAATTTATGTGGCTAGACTCTGTTTGTAAAATCACTAAGGAAGAAATCAAGGCAGTTACTAGTTTACCCTCAACCAGTAGTAGGCCCAAGAAAACAAAGAAGATACCTAACAAGGGTGTTATGGACCTAACCGCAGCTACATCTGACAACAGAGCTCTTAGGGTTAATGATATTACTGATGCAAATGTGAGATTTGTGAGCATGGTACTTGGTTAGAGAGTGACTCATGCCAATAGATTAAATTCAGTTTCTAGCTTATGTATTCATAGTGCATATGAGATGGTTAAGAACAATGCTAGAATTGATATCTGTGAGTGACTTAAGGATGAACTGATAGATAACCTAAAAAAGATTAAGGGTGACAAGAAGGGAACCTTCCGATTTGGCAATCTACTTATGTTTAATTCTTTACTTCACAAAGGAGATACCCGACATTGGTCATAAAGACTTTACATATGACATCCCAGTAGGTAGAAAAATGATGGAAGCTATTAATGGCATTGGTTCTAATAGTGATAACATTATAGTAGTCTACTTCAAAAACTTCCAAACCAAAATGAAGGCAAGAGAAAGGATACCACGAAGCATTGTGGATAAGTATGACAAGAAAATTTGTTTTGTAATCAAACAAGATGAAACATGGATGGAAGAAGTTAGTCCTAGAACTATTTGGCTAATGGAGATGGGATATGAAGTTGATCTGAATATTCTAGAAGCATATGCTAAGACACTTCTTGATGCACCTAGGGAGTCATCTGAAGAAATTTTTGTTAATGCTGACACTATTGAGAGTGTTGTTTCAATGTAGAAGCAAAGAAAAAGAAGAGAAAAAATCATTAGAGATGCATCCAAAATGGCTAAAGAAGTTAAGTAAAATATGATGAACATAAGTGGTATTTCAGATAGTGAACTTGAAGGAATGGAACCGGTAGCTCATGTTTCACCAGTTGCCACTTCTTCGAATATAGACAATGGTAAGGTAGCAGAGTTCAAAAGAGTTGAAAGGAGGAAGAGGAAAACTTCATCGGTACCCTCTCCTTCTCCCAAAAGGACTATAACTTTAAGGAAGAAGTAGTAGGTTGTAAGGGAGCCCAAGAAAAATTTAACTCCTAAGAAGAAACAAGAACCTAAGGCACCAGGTACCCATACACCGGAGGAACTGATAAATGAAATAACACAAGAAGGTAATCTTAGTAATGTGAGAAAATTTTATCATTCTTACAAAGATTCTGACAAGGAGACAATAGAGGCTAGCATTATTTTGCATCTTGACATCTATAAGAAATTTTTGATTGAAGTTGTAGATGATTTGCCGAATGACTTGTATCTAAGATTCGAGGATAAGAGAATGTCAGTGATGAAACTAGATAAAAAGTTAAAGGTTGAAGCATTGTTGGTGGTGCACCCTGTAAATTCCAGAGAAGAAATTGATGAACCGATTTCTAAATCTAACTGGTCAGTTTTTATGAGTGGCAACCGATAGGTTAGCCTAATGGTTGGGAGAGTGAAAGAAATAGAACATGAAACTCTGAACAATTGGGATATATTTTTTGTTGAAAAAGAAAAGAAAGAAGAAAGGGGTAGACAAAAAATGTATAAGTTTTTTGCCAAGGTATATCAAAAGGACAAAGGTAAAGATAAAATTGGTAGTGTACCTGTTATAAAGGTCAAAGATAACATTCCTCCACCAGCAGGGGACACCCCACCAATAACTTCAAAAACACTGGTACATATAGATAGTCAACTGGATAAGGAGAATGAAGAAATAACACATGATGATACTAATCCAGATTCAAACTTTTTTTTTATGAATGTAGATACTAGATACACAAGATTTTAATATTGTTATGGATAAAGAGACTGTAGAGGTTAAGATAGCTGATGCTAAGAACATTGAGATCTCCAAGTCACCGAATCACACTGTTGACTCTCAGAACACTGAGAAACTAGAAGAAGCAAATATACATACACAGAGTGAGAAACTGGCAGAAACTGTAAATAAAAAGGAAACAATTGTTGGAAACAAGGAAGAAATTGTTAAGGTGACTGGGCAAGTATTTGTTGAAAGGAAAGTTATTGCAGAACCAAGCACATCCATGGGAGAATTCAGACCTACAAATATAACATATGTTCTTTTGGATTCATTAAAGAGGATAACAGATTGCAAAACCTTAGCATATAAGGCCATTGATGATACATTACCTATTTTGAAGATGATTGCACCGACCTGTAAGATAGATAATATTGATGATTCTTTAGGTAAATTGGATGCATTGTTCAAATTAATTGCTTCAAATGTTCTAACTATAGATAAGGTAAATGAGGAAACTATTAAGGAAAGACTGGAAAAAGAAAAAGAAAGGATAAGGTTGAAGGCTCAGGAATTGAAAAACAAACTTGGTCCAAGATTAGACAATCTTATAACTCACTGGGTTGAGCTATCAAAATCTACAATTCAAGGAAAATAGTCACCGGAGCAACATATGCATTATTTGACCAACATGATCCAGTAGATAGAAACCCTTTTTTTGACAGTAATAAATTCATGAAGAGCCTGAATCTAATTTTGGCGGATCTTTCAAATTGTAAATAATAGGTTATAGGCTATGAGGTAGAGTTTTCTTTTCTTTGATTCTTTTTTTGACATCCTTTGTCATTGATTTAAAGGGGGGGGTAGTATGAAGAAAAATGTAGGAAGAAAATGCACAAAAGAGATCACTTTCTCAGGGGAGCACACTTCTTTTGGGGATCAGTTTTCTATTTCATTTTTGGATAATAGTTTTGGATTTTTCTCATGAGTGTTTCCATCAATGCAAAAGGGGGATATTGTTGGCATTCTACACTCAAATGAGAATGGTTGATGTTTTCAATGATGACAACCAACTGGTAATAGGTTTCTACACATTCATCGACACACAGACATCATCTACCGACACCGACAGGCACATTCACCGGCATCCTGATTACATCGGCAATGAAGTACACCGACACTCAAGCCGACATGAGACAAAGTTCTATTTATGTGAATTATATTGTAATGTAATTAATATTTGTAAGATGACATGATGTATTGTAAGTAATAGTTCTGATACTTAATGTAAGTACAGATCCAATATCCAACAAGATGAGGGGGGGGTGAATCATACAAACTTAATCTTCCATAAAAACATCAGATTCAACCTCGATAACATATACTTCAGTAATATAATCAAAATTGCTAAACATGCAAACTTAAAAGCATATAAACATCATAAACCTCATAACACCAAATTTAACGTGGAAACCCAAATAGGGAAAAACCACTGTGGGATTTCAGACCCACTAAGAAATATACTCTTCTAGAGTATGCTCAGTTAAAAGAAAATCCTATTAAAGATTACAAACACATTGCTAGATGTGACCCGGTTAAGGGATTTCTCTCAAATTTGTTAGGATCTTCACCTTGTTAGAAGTGACCTTGTTAAAGGATTTCAAACACTCAATCAGAATGTCACCTTGCTAGAGGGTTTTACAAATAAGACTGTTAAGTCCACTCGGTTAAGAGATTTTCTATCACTTTCATAAAATAACAGTAATAAAAATCTATCTGCAACTTCACATCTAAAATGCTAAAGCAGATTCTTATTTGCTCAATACAATCTAGACATAGAACTAATCTTGTCCATCTGCTGGGCTTCTATACTCTGTTATTCAAATAGGTCTTCAAGCTTCTTGTGCTCGATAATCACTATGTAGCATCCCTGTGCATACATTTGCCCGCATACATTGTTTATCAATAGCTCCCTATTTATAAACAATTAGCTAACCGCTTAATCTCTTTGATCACATTTCCCAAGATCAATCATAGCCATCAGATCTTCAATCTTGTCCAGGTTCAATGTATCCTTCGATCTGAAAAATGTTTTACCCTGCCTAGGAACTTGCATACTTTTCTTGGAACTTGTGCTAGGGTAATATGGTTCAATCTGCGTTGTAGATCTTCATGCCGATTTTCCTTTGCCATAGATTTATTAACAAACTTCATGCATGGCATACCAATCATTTAATCAGTTCCATCTCATCAGCTTCCTTCATTAAATAATTCATGTAACCATTTAATGTATTCTATTACAGCTCGGTTACAACTCGGTAACAACTCGGTAAATACTAAACTTCACTCGGTAGACATTCCGCCTTCATTAACCGATAGTGATAACCTTAGGGTTTACCGACTAGGTTCCTTAGGGTTTACCGACTAGGTTCTTTGCTCGGTAACATAGTATAGTATTAACTTTACAATTTACAACATATGTATGATGCTAAAACAATCTAAACATCATGATCTCATCATTGTGTGACTCGGTAATAGTTGCCCATTGAATACCTTATTCATCCCCTTATTCATCATATTCTTTCTATGTCTTTTACTGACATCTTTATACTCATCAAATCATACTTCTCAAGATATGGCAACATCATACTGAATTAGAAAATCAATTTTTTGACATCAATGACTAAATAATAATATTAAGACAGTAAATCATCCTTAATCAGTTATATCCATAATCATCAACAACCTTCTCAATATCCTTATTGAAATGCCAACAATCTCCCATTGTCTATTATAATGCCAAATGCCAACAATATCCCCCTTTGGCATTGATGGAAAAACCAATTCATTTGACCTAATTGATTTGGATTGTTGTGAGTTGTTTGTGAGATTCTGAAATGCTCTCTTCTTGTCATCAGAATTCTTCACCATACATTAGACTTCACCTCTTTTCTCCAGTCTTCTCCCCTTTTTCTTCAATCTTCTTTAGTCTTCTCCCCCTTTGACAACAATGCCAAAAAAAGGTAAAGAACTAAAACATAATTTCTTCATGTATGAAGTGAATTCCTGCTATTAATGTGTCAACTTAGTCTCAGTCAGAGCATTTTGTCTTCAATTCTTGTTTCTTGTATTGTATCCTTTACACCTTTAGAAAACATCCTAAAGTGTGTAAATCAGCATTAACTCCTAAAAGGTATTCTGTAGAGTCATCGAATTGATGCTTTCACCTAACTCGGTCAGTGAGTAGAAGATAGGGGTAGGACCCCTAACTTACTTCTGAGATACTCAAAAGTGTCCCTTGGTAGTGGCCTGGTGAAGATATCTGCTATTTGTTCCTTTGTGCTAACATACTCCAACACCACTTTCTTCTCTTGAGCTTCTTCTCTAAGATAATGATATTTGATAGAGATGTGCTTTGTCTTAGAGTGCATAATAGGATTCTTCGAAATGTTAATGGCACTAGTATTGTCACAGAATATAGTTACTAGCTCAGTAACTTTCTCATTTATACCTTCCAACAGTTGTTTGATCCATGCTATGTTGGTACAATTTAATGTTGTAGCAACGTATTCAGCTTCTGTTGTTGACTGTGAAACACAGCCTTGTTTCTTGCGAAGCCAACTCACTAGTCTTTCTCCTAAAAAGAAAGCTCCTCCACTTGTGCTTTTTCTGTCATCAATGTTGCCTGCCCAATCAGCATCAGTATAAACTTTTAAATCAAAATCATTTCCTTTCTGATATATGAAGCCATAATCCTCGATGCCTTTCAAGTATCTAAAAATTCTTTTGATTGTTGTCATGTGTGTTTCCTTAGGATCTGTAGAGAATCTTGCAACTATACCTACTACATGTGCTATGTTTGGTCTGCTATGAACAACATATTGTAGCTTTCCAATCATGGATCGGTAAAGTGTCTCATCAATAGATGCAGATTCATCATTCTTTGATAGTTTATAGCTGGTAATCGTAGGAGTACTTACTGGTTTTGAATCCTCCATTCCAAATTTCTTCAAGATTTCCTTTATGTACTTGGATTGAGTAATGAAAATCTCATTTTTCATTTGCAGTATCTGTAAACCTATAAAATAATTTATCTCACTGATTAATGACATCTCAAATTCTTTTCTCATTTCATTTCCAAAGTTCTTGCATAAAGAGTCATTTCCACAAAATATAATATCATCAAAAAATATGGCTGACATCAGTATTCCATTTTCATCATTCTTCATGTACATATTGTTGTTCTCACTTGTCCTTATAAAACCAATCTTAATCAAATAAGAGTGCAATCTTTCATACCATTCTCTAGGTGCTTGCTTCAGACCATATAATGCTTTGTTCAATTTACATACCTGATCTTTACTCTTGTCTTCAACAAATCCTTCAAGTTGTTCAATAAAAACTTCTTCTTCTAATATTCCATTCATAAATGCAGATTTGACATCCATTTGATATACCTTGAAGTTTTTGAAAGCAGCATATGTCAACAGGTGCAAAAGTTTCACCTTGATGTTCTTACTCCTTCAAGTCTAGCCACAAGTGCAAAAGTTTCACCATAATCAATTCCTTCTTCTTGAGCATAACCTTTGCATACTAGTCTTGCTTTATTTCGAATGACCTCTCCTTTTTCATTTAGCTTGTTTCTGAAAATCCACTTTGTACCGATTGCATTTTTGTCCTTCGGTCTTGGGATTAGTGTCCATGTGTCATTCTTCTTGATTTGATCAATCTCTTCTGTCATAGCATTTATCCAATCTTCACTATTAAATGCCTCTTTCACTATTCTCGGTTCAAATTAAGATATCAGACATGTATTCTGTCTCAGTTTGTTCCTTGTCATCACTGGATCATCCTTATCTCCTATAATCTGACATACTTGGCTAATACAGGCTTGGTAGGCTCTATATGATCTTCTTCATCACTCGGTAACTGGATATTCTCTTCATTTTCTTCAACAGTTTTCTCGGTAGGACTTGTCAGTTGAACATAGACAAATTCATCATAATCTTCTGGTTCTTTAGAATTTCCTTCATCATTTCTTTCTACAAATTCATCAATTTTTACATTTGCACTTTCTACTATTTTGTTAGATGATTTTATCAAACATTTAAATGCTTTGCTTCTAGAAGAATAACCTAGAAATGTTCCTTCTTCACTTTTCTGATCAAACTTGCCATTTCTATCATCTTTGTGTACATAGCATCTACTTCCAAAGATTTTAAATAACTTACATTAGGTTTCTTGTCATATCAGATTTCATATGGTGTCTTCAAAGTACCTTTCTTCAGTTGTACTTGGTTCAGGGTGTAAACTGCAGTGCTTATTGCTTCTCTCCAAAATGTTTGTGACACTTTCTTTTCAATCATTAGGGTTCTGGCACAATCCACAATAGATCTATTTCTTCTCTCGGCTATTCCATTTTGCTGTGGAGTTCTCGGTGTAGAGACTTGTCTTTTAATACCATGATCATTGCAGAATAAGTTGAACTCATCAGATGTGAACTCTCCTCCTCTATCTGATCTAAGACATTTCAGTTGTCTTCTTGTTTCATTTTCAACTCTTGCCTTGTACCATTTAAACATTTGAAAAGCTTCTGATTTTTATTTTACAAACATTACCGACATCATCCTTGAATAGTCATCCACAAATAATATAAAATATTTATCACCATAATAACTTTGAACTTTCATAGGGCCATAAAGATCAGTGTGCACAAGATCTAAAATTCCCTTAGAAGTGCAAGACTTACTTGTAAAGCTTGATCTTGTCATCTTACCCATCTAACATCCTCAACACATAGCATTCTCAGGTTTTTCAAGACTCGGTAGACCTCTTACTTGGTGCTTCTTACTTATTTTGATCAGATTATCAAAATTTACATGACAAAACCTTTTATGCCATAACCAGGTATCATCTATCTTTGCATACAGACATTTGTTCCAAGTTGAGTCAAGGTGAAATGTATTACCTTTTGTTTATGTCCCGGTAGTAGCTAACTTTCCATGCTTGTCATGAACTTTGACAATTTCATTCTGAAATTCTATTCGGTAACCTATGTTGTTTAGCTATGCTACACTCAACAAATTGTATTTCAAACCTTCAACCCAATAAACATCATTGCATCTTGCATTGTCAAGAAGTGTTATAGATCCTTTACCTCTTACTAGACATGGTGCATCATTACCAAATCTTACATAGCCTCCATCATAGTCTTCTAACATAACAAACTTGTGTTTATCACATGTCATATGATGTGAGCATCCACTATCTATGATCCAAGAATCATTAGTCTTTATGTGAGATATTAGGGCTTTTTCTTCATACTTTTCTTCATCTGATCCATCTTTGAAAGCCACATAAACTACTTCCTCTGTATTAGTTTCATCTGATTTATCATCGATGGATTCCTCATCGGCTATTAAGCATGTCTTTCTATCTCTTCTTCTGAAGTCTCGGTGTCCTCTGTAATGATTATCTTTCTGTTTGTCATCTCGGTAATCTCTCTTTTCAGTAGAATCTTTGTCAGGATAGTTAGAAGCCATATGTCCTATTTTATCACAACTGAAACATTTCAAAGGTAGTTTTCCTTTATACTTACCTTTGCCTCTCGGTAACCTTCTGGCTAATAGTGCTTCCAACTCTTCCTGCTTTTTGATTTCCTCATATAGTTTGTGTACTTTTTCCATGTTCTTACGAAATCTTTCACTTGATCCACTGTGATCTCCTTCAAAGTACTTATACTTTCTTTCGTTGTAATCATTAGATTCATCAACATGAAAAGAACTAAATGTAGATTCAACTTTATTTACCGAAGATCCACTGTTATCAAAGTTACTTAACTCAAATGCATGTAGCTTACCAATAGTAGCATTTAAAGAAACTGGCATATTAGGTACAGACCTCAATTCATTGATTGGAGAGAATTGAATTGCATAAGTCGGTAGAAGGGTTCTTAACAACTTACTTGTTATATCCTTTTCTTCAATAGTTGCACCCGCTCCTTTTATTTGATTGACAATCTCTTTTAGTCTTGTATTGTACTAGGTTATGTTCTCACCTTCATTCATCCTCATAGATTCAAGTTTTCCTCTTAGACTATCTACTTTTGCTCTTTGAACATGTTCATCTCCTCCATACACAGATATGAGCTTGTCCCACATTGCCTTTGCATCATTGCAGCCTTCTAGATCATTAAACTCTGAGTCGGTCAATGCAGATGTTATTTCAATCATTGCTTGGATATGTTCTTTCTTTGCCTTTGTTTCTTCCATAGTCAATGGATAGGTGCTCGGTGTGATGAAATCATTCTCCAGATAATATGCAACATATTCTCCAACTCCTGATAGGTGCAGCTTCATCCTTTTCTGCCATGTATAGAAACTTGACTTGTTCAGCTTTGGTGCATCCCTCTTATACATCTTTGGATCTTTTCCTCAAGTACCTTTAAACTTTTCTTCTGGAGTCTAGTGCTCCGATACCAATGGATAGCTATGATACTTAATGTAAGTACAAATCCAATAGCCAACAAGATGAGAAGGGGGGGGTGAATCATACAAACTTAATCTTCCATAAAAACATCAGATTCAACCTCGGTAACATATACTTCAGTAATATAACCAAAACTGCTAAACATGCAAACTTAAAAGCATATAAACATCATAAACCTCATAACACCAGATTTAATGTGGAAACCCAAATAGGAAAAAACCACTATGGGATTTCAGACCCACTAAGAAATATACTCTTCTAGACTATGCTCGGTTAAAAGAAAATCATGTTAAAGATTACAAACACATTGCTAGATGTGACCTGGTTAAGGGATTTCCCTTGGATCTGTTAGGATCTTCACCTTGTTAGAAGTGAACTTGTTAAAGGATTTCAAACACTCAATCAAAATGTCACCTTGCTAGAGGGTTTTACAAATAAGACTGTTAAGTCCACTCAATTAAGAGATTTTTTGTCACTTTCACAAAATAACAGTAATAAAAATCTATCTGCAACTTCACATCTAAAATGCTAAAGCAGATTCTTATTTGCTCAATACAATCTAGACATAAAACTAATCTTGTCCATCTGCTAGGCTTCTATACTCTGTTATTCAAACAAGTCTTCAAGCTTCTATGCTCAGTAATCACTATGTATCATCCCTGTGCATACATTTGCCCGCATACATTGTCTATCAACAGCTCCCTATTTATAAACAATTAGCTAACCGCTTAATCTCTTTGATCACATTTCCCATGATCAATCATAGCAATCAGATCTTCAATCTTGTCTAGGTTCAATGTATCCTTCGATCTGAAAAATGTTTTACCCCACCTAGGAACTTGCATACATTTCTTGGAACTTGTGCTAAGGTAATGCGGTTCAATCTGCATTGTAGATCTTCATGCCGATTTTCTTTTGCCATAGATTCATTAACAAACTTCATGCACGACATACCAATCATTTAATCAGTTCCAGCTCATTAGCTTCCTTCATTAAATAATGCATGTAACCATTCAATGTATTTTGTTACAGCTTGGTTACAACTCGGTAACAACTCGGTAAATACTAAACTTCACTTGATAGACATTCTGCCTTCATTAACCGATAGTGATAACCACCGACTAGGTTCTTTGCTCGGTAACATAGTATAGTATTAACTTTACAATTTACAACATATGTATGATGCTAAAACAATCTAAACATCATGATCTCATCATTGTGTGACTCGGTAATAGTTGCCCATTGAATACCTTATTCATCATATTCTTTCTGTGTCTTTTACCGACATCTTTATACTCATCAAATCATACTTCTCAAGATATGGCAACATCATACTGAATTAGAAAATCAATTTCTTGACATCAATGACAAAATAATAATATTAAGACAGTAAATCATCCTTAATCAGTTATATCCATAATCATCAACAACCTTCTCAATGTCCTTATTGAAATGCCAACAATCTCCCATTGTCTGTTATAATGCCAAATGCCAACAGTAAGGACTCATATATGTATGAGATCTTATAGATTATTTTGAATGAGGAATGTAGTAAGAAGGTGATATAGTGAATGTATGAGGTGATTATGTAAAAGATAGAGAAAGGTTTTTGATAAGGTATCTGATAGATCTTAAACTGATTTTAAACCAAGCATTGAAGATGCTATTTTGAGTAGTACATTATCTTGGATTTAATTATCCATTTTGTAGTCAATGAGACTCTTTCATTGAGCAATGTGCTCTAGGTTGTTGGCCTTCCTGCATGTGCAGACCCCTGTTGTAAGTAATATTTATTCATATTGGTCAGTGAGTAAATATTGTGGGTCACAAATCCCACCGAGGTTTTTCCCTTACCAGGTTTCCTCGCCAAAATATATTTTGTTATGGTGTGCATTTATGCTGTCTCTGTTATCTCTCTTTACTGCATTATTACTTGTTTAACGTTACATTAATTTGGGTTACAAAGTTATAAATAAGTTCAAATATTCCTTTAACTGGTTAGACACTCATTCAACCCCCCTTTCCGTGTCTTTGGGACTGTCATTGCGTCTAACAAAACCTTGTGTATGTGGAAGATCCTAATAATGAAAGTAAATAACCTAGAGCAACCCTAAAGAGTAAACCCTAATTGCTTATAATTGACAAAGTAAATGCTCTAAATCCACAATGCAAAGTGATCTAAAGCATGAATGTGAATCAAAATGAGGCTCATTCAAAGACATGAAAACATCATGAAACCATACCCAACCCCAAGGGATATGTACAAGCCAATTGTCAGTCGGTGATCTCCTATTGTTCTTCTACATCTTCAAAAGCCCTCAATTGATAAAATGATGTTTGATGGATGAATGCTTAATGTTGTTGAAGACTTCAAAGATCTACTCTTTCACTGCAAAGAAGGCTCTAATTCTCCAAAAACCTGGTCTTATATTCTTAGAGGAAGATCCCTTCAAATGAAGAAAGAGATCTCTTAGGTATGAAACCCTAGATCTCAATTTCATGTTTAGGTCGACCTAGGATTTGAATTTCCTACTGATATTTTTGGGTTAAACATTATTATATCATAGGATTGTGCTCCCAAAATTTTGGGAAAAAAGTCCCCCACTATGTGCATTCCCGTCATGGTCTGACCAACTTTTGACCAAAATTTTGAGGCCGTTAGATATGATGATATTAGAGCGCATCCCAAAGTTATAGCTGATTTCAAGATGTTTTAAGATGCGAAATCGGGCCTAGATGGTCAAAATAAGATATAATTAGGGTTTATGATTAAATGATTCATTGGAGGAATAAAATGAAAAGGGGCACGCTGAGGGTAAAGGGCCCAACTTTATAGCATGTAAAGTGATGATATGTGACCTTATATTTAATTAAATTAATTAATTTAATGCTTAAAGGGAAATGAGAAATGCAAGATGCAAGATACACTAAGGCGGGTGCTAACGTAAGTGTGAAATTGTATCACCTTAGCAAGGGTGTACAATTTACGACACAACACTACTTCATAGCCCATTAGCATAATCCAAAATGTTCTGAGCTGGACCGCCTCCATCATGTATTCATCCTTATTAACCATAAAGAAATTTGTGTCCTTGTATTTCTCAACAATTTCTATAGGAATCCTTGTTGTATTTTTTATTTCTTTTTGAAAGGTTGTGAAAAAGGCCCACAAGTTAGCCTTCTCCTACTTATCTCTCCATCAGTCTAGTATTTGTGTAATTTGAGTTGCAATGGGTCTATCAGATGCCCATTTAATCTTTCCATAATCGCGTACCATATTTAGAAAGTAAAAGTTCAAACATACAATCAAAGAACCATACTGGAATGTATTCTCCTTATCTTGCTTGATGTTTCAAAGGTTGGTCATTTGTTCCTTGAGCATCACACTTCATAAGTCAAAATATGCATCTTCCTTCACCATCTGATAGGCAATGTGAATGGTGATTTTGGAAAGTGAGTTCAGTTGGTTAGATTGATAAACCTTATATCCAATCACCATTGCAACAAATTTTACATCAATATCCCTGATATCACCAACTCGCATAGATCTGCCATCATATGTTGCATTGGTGAGTTTGCATAGATCTATGTTTGATATCGATCTAGGCCTTGACAAACCTCTGACCTTGTAGAGGCATGTGATATTCTTGATTACTTCTTTTGTAATCTTGTACGACCAATCCAACTACAAGAATTCCACATGAATTTGGCTAAGAATGTACCTTACCCATTCATCTTCATCAAAATACGGAAAATCCATGAATTGGGTAAAACCCTTTCTCCTTAGATGTGCATATTTTGGTTTGAGTTGATTGTTCATGATCAGGTGATCAGTGAATATGCAAGACATTAGGTAATGGTCATTTTCTTCAATATCATAGAGAATATATGCCCTAATGTCTTTAGTGTGAAGGATACCATGGATGTTTCTTGAATTCCAGATGAGGGTGGTTCTTTATTTCCACTACCAAAGGAGTATAAACATTTGATAAGGATGTTGATAGTTGTAAAAATTATTTTGCAAAATATTTTCATGCCTTGGTCAATTTTCTGATCATTCAAAATTAATTTTGTTCTTTGTTTCTACCCTTAGGGTTTAAGGTTTAGGGTTTTATGATTTTTTGATTAAATCTTTGTTAAAAATACTAAGCCTATTATAATTTGGAGTTACCTTTTTCCACTTAAGCCAAGGGTCTTCTTACTGTTGGTGGGGCCATTGTTTTTCCTAGGTATCAAGTTGTTTTTGATCGATCCCTTTATATTTTTGTAAGTTTGCATATAATTTTTTCCTATTGTCAGGCCCCCTTTTAATATTTATGCTAGTGCCTTATATTTTCCTAAGTTTAATGATTTTAAATATTTTGGCATTTATATTAATGATCGAGCAGATCTGATGGTCCGTGCAACCCCACGGTCAAAGGTGCAAGGAAGATATGGACCGTGACATCACAAGATGATGCCACATATCCAAGGCAAGTAGGGTGAACCGGCGGTTTGACCTTTCAAACATTTTATGTTAAAAGTTTCTAGAAGGTAAAGTTTGAGGTACTAATGGGTCAATAATCTGCATGTGCTTGTAATGAATGAAGATGTTTTAATTTCTACAAAAAAGTTGCTCGACTATTAAGGGACTTAAGAAGGCAATCACCGTAACTATGGGTAAAGTGTGAATAGATCCAATGACCCTCATGTTGGCAATATGAAGGAATTTATTATGTGTTGCATTGATGTTTTGTCATTGTTGTCAACACTGGCTATTATGATTGGTTACTGGCAAACAGATTTTGATTACCGGTAGAAGAACTAGTGTTATCGGCAGAAGGGACTATCTGTTGGATACTACCGACATGTTTGGATCAATGGAATATGTTTGGTTTGATGTGTTGCATTTTTCTGGAGCATCTTTTGGTCAGTTGGTATTGACTTGATGATCAGATGCTATCATACATTCTAGTAAGCCTATAGCAGTAAGGGTTTAGGGTTTTACCGACAGAGCTTTTACTAAGAATCTTTGACAGGATGCATAAGTGGTGTTGGTGTGGCTTCTAGATGGAATTTAGGATGCAGAAGGTGATCTTTGTTTGTGCCTTGACTGATTGGAGACATTGCTTTGGCATAGTGGATCTATTTGGGTCCAGGTTATGGACTGATATCATGTAACATGCTATTAAGTGTTCCCTACACGTTACTAGGATGATTTATGGATTGGTTAATTTTGGTTTAATATAAACTAGACATGGTATATCATTGTAATGTGGATGTATGTAATGATCTTATTGTAATATCTTTTAGGTGGCTAACCTAATTGGTTTAGGCCTTAGGGTTTGTATAAACTGATGTAAGATCTCATTGTAGATTATGGTCATGGTCATGGAATGAAATGTGCAAATAATGAAAAGCTCATATGCAAGGGATATTTGGTCGATCATAGGTGATCGAATTGGATTTATGTAGGAGGTCAAAGGCCTCTGGTATTGAGCTTAAATGAGATTGTAATCAGGCATGGTATATTCTATCATTGGTAGTTCATTCTTTAGAATTGTTGTACAATTATATTGAGGTGGTTACAACCTCTCTGTAGTCAGTGAGACTCCTTTGTAATGAGGAGTATGCTCTAGGTAGTGTGCCTTACTGCATGTGCAAGCCCCTTATTGTATCACATACTTTTTGTAGAAGTATTATCTCATTGTGGGTAGGCTTCCCATTTTTGGTTTTTCCCTTTCCCAAGTTTTCCATGTACAAATCATGGCGTTATGTGGTATGGTTGCATTGCATTGATTCTTTGTTTCATACTTAAGTTTTATTACTTAACGGTATCTATTTTTTCTATTATGATATTCAATGTTTATGTGCTCTGGTTAAAGGTTATAAAGTAGTTTGATTGATATAATTTGTTGAAAACTGATTCATCCCCCCCTCTCAGTTGTCCACCGATTATTCTAACAATTGGTATCAGATATTTGGTCCTCTTTTGTAGAAGCTTAACCGCTTGAGGTAGATCCTATGGCAGATAATAATTCAAATCCACCACCAGCTATTTTCAGAAGAGAAATCTCTAAGATTGATGGAACAAACTATGGGATATGGAAAATCCGAATGGAGACTCTTCTTAGATGTCTTGGCAAGGATATTTGGGAGATCACTAAGAGAGGATGTATACATTATGATCCGACATCTGGCAATCCTGCTCCAGTAGACTTGGACCAAAATATTGAAAATGACTGCAGAGATAGAGACGCCCTCTTGTGTGCACTCACTAATCAACAAAACATGGCATTGACTGATAAATCATCTACAAAGGTTGTGTGGGATAAATTGCAAAGTCTGAATGAACGTGACCCTACTGTCAAAATTGCTAAACTTGATGGTTACCAGGTAAGATATGAGAACTTGAAGATGGAAGATAATGAATGAATTGATATATTAATGCAAAGAGTAAATGAGATTGTCATGGGAATTCAATGTTGTGGAGGATCTCTGAGTGAAGATGAAATAGTTTCTAAAGTTTTGAGAGCCCTACCATCGGCTTAGAAGATGAAGGCTACCGCAATTAATGAATTGAGAACAATGACAAACACTTTAGTTAACAGAGACATTCCAATTGGGAAATTATCTACTTTTGAGCTTGAAGAATTTGGACCCTCTAGAGCTGCAAAGTCTGAACCTGCTTTTCATGCATCATCATCTACCGACAAAAGTGATTGGAAAGTCCTATATGCAAAAGAATTGGAAGATATGAGGAAAGAGGATGAAGAATTTGAGAAACTTGAAGCCTTATTTGCTAAAAGAGTACCTAAAGGACCAATAGGAAGTATGAAGGAAAAGCACCTTTAAATTGTTTTGTATATAATAAGATTGGTCATTTTGCATCTAGATGTCCTGAAAAGAATGCAAGATTTGAAGAAAGAGTTAAGAAATCATTTACGCCTAGTGAGAACAAATTTAGATTCAAGAAAAACAAACTATGTTACATAGCGGATGAGGAAGGCATTACTGATTTAGATGATGAACTGGTAGAAGACTCTGCTCATGGATCCGACAATGGGAAGGAATGGGTGTTCTATGCTATAAAGGAAGATGAAACAAAACAAGTTATCAAGAATGAAGAAAAGGCCCTTATAGAAAAAATTGAAGACAATTATGAATGGGCAATTGATAGTGGATGCTCGTATCATATGACTAGAGATAAAAGAAAATTTCTTTCCCTGCAAGAATAAAATGGCGGTCAAGTCAGATTTGGGGATGGAAAATCATGTATGATCAAAGGTAGAGGTATTATTTCTCTGGATGGTAATTAGCATAATACTAATAATGTTTATTATGTAGAAGGTTTAAAGCATAATCTTTTAAATGTTGGTCAATTGGTGGATAAGGGATTCCAACTTTAGTTCAAAGTTAGAAAATGCAAAATCATTAATAGAACTGGCTTGGAGATTGCAACCAATACTCACACTAGAGGTAATATCTTTCACTTGAACACTGGTGATAAGACATGTTTGATTGCTCATATTGATGAGAGTTGGTTATGGCATAAGAGGTTGTGTCATGTTAATTTTGATTTTATTATTAAGATCACTTCAACAAAGGTCGTTAGAGATATACTAAGATTATAAAGCCTCATAATCTGGTATGTAAGGAATATCAATTGGGAAAGCAAGCTAGAACTTCTTTTAAGAGAATACATGATAAATCTAATGATGTTCTTGATTTGATTCATACTGACTTATGCGGTCCAGCAAGGACCAGAAGCTTTCAAGGTGATAAGTACTTCATCCTAATAATTGATGATTATTCTAGAATGATGTGGGTGACTTTTCTAAGGGAGAAGTCTAAAGATTTTGATAAATTCAAGATCTCTAAAGAAATGGTGGAAATAGAAACTGGATTGAAAATCAAATGTATGAGATCATATCAAGGCAGTGAGTTCACATCTCATGAATTTAATAATTATTGTGAGATAAATGGAATTAGGAGACAATTATCTGTAGCTCAGACTCCTCAGCAATTTGGAGTAGTGAAAAGGAAGAATAGAACCATTTTGGATGCAACAAGAACCATGATTATGGAAGCCAAATTGCCTCACATATACTAGAGAGAAGCAGTGAATACAATAGTCTACACATTCAACAAAGTTCATATCAAATATAAAAATAGTAAGACTCCTTATGAATTATGGTTTGGACATACACCTACTCTTAAATATTTCAGAATTTTTGGAAGTAAATGTTATATCAAAAGGGATGATTCAATTGGGAAGTTTGATCCTAGATGTGATGAAGGGATATTTCTTGGATATTCAATTTAGAGAAAATCATGTAGATGTTATAACAAAAGATTGCAAAAAATTGTGGACAACACAAATGTGAAAGTAGATGAGCGATACAAAGATCAATATATATCATATGACAGAGAACCGGTAGGGGAAATGATCATAACTATGCCTCAACTAGTACAATACACTGAGACAGTTACACCAGTACAATCAGAAAATTTAACTGTGGCTGATGATTAGAATAGAGAACCTAAAGTTCAGAAGACACCAAGGTATCTAAGATTAAATCATCCTCAAGATCAAATCATTGGAGATAGGAACAAGGGAGTTGTGACAAAAAGAAGACTAGAAAATGAAGAGGTATGTCTTATTTCTCAAATTGAACTGGCATCAATTATTGAAGCTTGTAAAGATGAATATTGGTTAAAGGATATGGAAGATGAATTAGATCAGATAGAGAAGAATAAGACTTGGACTTTGGTTCCCCAACCTAAAAATAAGAATGTTATTGGAACTAAATAGGTTTTTAGAAATAAACTAAATGAGGATGGTCAAGTTATAAGAAACAAGGCTAGACAGATTTGTAAAGGATATTCTGAAATGGAAGGAATTGATTAAGGTGAGACATTTGCACCAGTAGCTAGAATTGAAGCCGTTAGACTATTTCTTTCCTATGCAGCATACAAGAACTATAAGGTCTATCAAATGGATGTTAAATGTGCATTTTTGAATGGTGAACTTGAGGAAGAAGTATACATTGAGCAACCTGATGGATTTTCACTAAAAAATTACAAAGATATGGTTTGCAGGTTAAGGAAAGCATTATATGGATTCAAACAAGCTCCTAGAGCTTGGTATGCAACGTTGGATAAATATATTTTGAAGATGGGTTATACAAAAGGTAATGCTGACATCAAATTATATTACAAGATCACTGATGATGATATTTTGATTATTGAAGTATTTATTGAAGATATCATTTTCGGAGGTGAAGATAAATTGTGCATGGAATTATCTAATAATATGAAAGATGAATTTGAAATGTCTATGACTCGTGAGATGAGATTTTTCTTAGGTTTGCAGATTATTCAAACTAACAAAGGCATTTTTATCTGTCAAACTAACTATCTAAGGGAATTGTTGAAGAATTTTGGTATGGATAATTCTGAACTGATAAGTACTCCTATAGTGAGAAGTGATAAATTATCTATCAAGGACACATCTACACCGGTAAATTCGGCAAGGTATAAGTCTATTATTGGTGGCTTGTTATATCTAACTCAGACTAGACTAGATATTATGAATGCAGTAAGTATTGTTTCAAGATATAAAAGTAATCCTAAAGAAAATCATGAATGTGCAGTAAAGAGGATATTTTGGTATTTGCAAGGAACAACAAAATATGGCTTATGGTACTCTAGAGATGATAACTTCACTTTATGTGCATACCCGATGAATATTGGGCAAGAGATACTGATGATAAAAAGAGCACTTATGGTGAATCTTTCTTTCTTGGAAAGAAATTGGTTTCATGGATCATCCAAAAATAGTCATGCATTTCTTTATTTACTGTAGAAGTTGAATATATTGTAGCAACAACTAATTGCACACAAGTCTTGTGGATGAAGAAAATGTTGAAGGATATCAAGGTAAATTGCAGTGAACCAATCGTTATCTAATGTGATAACTTTGTAGCTATTGATATGTCTAAGAATCCAATATTTCACTCTAAGAATAAACACATATCAATAAAATATAAGTTTCTGAAGGAAAAGGTTGAAGAAAAGTAGGTCAAATTGGTTTATGTGAACACTGAAGAGAAGATTGCAGATATATTCACTAAATCGTTGTCTTGGGAATCATTTAAATATTTGAGAGACAGGTTAGGGGTGTCTACCCCTCTAGGAGAAACTTAATTGATTGAGTAGAGTATCAGTCCGATATGCATCATCAACTTTATCCTTGCTCCAGATTGATGTAGTGGTTCTACTACTCAGGGGGAGTAGGCAACTTTGAGATTCATGGGATTTTGATATCTATGTCATATATTTGGCATTGATGTCAAAGGGGGAGAGATATATGATGTGAAAAATAATGTCATAATATGTCATATTGGGGAGAGATTCATATCAGTTTTAGATTCGACTACACTCCTCAGGGGGAGTTGTTGGGATTTTTTCAGTTTTTTATTGTTATATCTTCTATGAGAAATTTTTGGTATTTCTTGGCACTTAGATATTTTCTTTTTCACATCTAGTGTTTCCATCAATTCCAAAGGGGGATATTTTTGGCAATATGAAGGAATTGATTATGTGTTGCATTTATTTTTTGTCATTGATGTCAACACTAGCTATTATGATTGGTTACCAACATACATATTTTGATTACCGGTAGAAGAACTAGTGTTACTGAGAGAATAGACTATCAGTTGGATACTACCGACATGTTTGGATCAATGGAATATGTTTGGTTTGATGTGTTGCATGTTTCTAGAGTATTTTTTAGTCAGTTGGTATTGACTTGATGATCGGATGCTATCATACATTCTAGTAAGCCTATACCGGTAAGTGTTTAGGGTCTAACTAGCAGAGATTTTACTGAGAATCTTTGACATGATGCATAAGTGGTGTTGGTGTGGCTTATAGATGGAATTTAGGATGCATAAGGTGATCTTTGTTCATGCCTCGACTAATTAGACACATCTCTTTGGCGTGGTGGATTTATTTGGGTCTATGTTATGGACCAGTATCATGTAATGTGCTATTAAGTGTTCCCTATTAGGACCCGAAGACAATTGAGAGGGGGGGAGTGAATCAGTTGTCTATTAATTTCAACCCAAATATAACTTAACCAAACTTAGTGCATACTACCGGTAAACCAAACTTTAATGTCGGTAGACAGTTTAGCAGTTAATAACAGTATCGGTAAATTTTAATGCATGAAACAAAAAGACAAATAACATACACAACACATAACATAGTTATTTGTACATGGAAACCCTATAAGGGGAAAAAAAATGATGGGAAACCTTACCCACAATCAGATGATACTACTATAGATAGTATTTGTGTACAATATGGGGTCTGCATATGCAGAAAGGTCAACTGCCTAGAGCTCACTGCTCAATCACAAAATGGGAGTCACACTGACTACAATTGGATGGTTAAATCCAATGATAATGTACTACACAAAATAACATCTTCATATGTTGGATTCAGTACCAGTTAAGCTCCTATTGCCTTCTTCATACCTTCGTTGAATCTTTAAATGATGTCAGTCTATATAGCTCAGCTTATATTCGCATATACCTTATTACAATCCTTTTCACAATCCTCTACATCTTAATTCAATCTCACAAATGAGATCTTACTTATATACCAAAACCTAAGACCAAATGTGTAGGTCATCTTACAAAGAATATTATGTTTAAATCAATTACAAATGAATCAATATGCGATACATGATGTCGGCTCAATGCATTTATAACAATAACAAATCATCTCCATAACGTGCTATGCTAATAATGCTTATCGGTCCATAACCTAGACCTATTTACTGGTAACAACAAATATGCAAACTCAATTGTACCAATAATCAAATCACCAAAACAAAGTGTCCAAACAATGTCTTTGACATAACCAAGTAATCTCCAAGTCATTCCAAGTTTCGGTGAACAATATAACCTACTGGTGAACCAAATACCGATGATTGTGCATAAGTCATTGAACATGTTGGTGAACATAATCAAGAATCTCCACAAGGATAAGTGTTGACATCAATGACAAAACCAATGCAACACATCCAAAATAACAACATTCCCTACACATTACTAGGATGATTTATAGATTTGTTAAAGTAGTTTTAGTCTAAAGCTGACATGATATATCATTGTAATGTGGATGTATGTAATGATCTTATTGTAATATATTTTAGGTGGACAACCTAATTGGTTTAGGCCTTAGGGTTTGTATAAATTGATGTAAGATCTCATTGTAGATTGTGGTCATGGTCATGGAATGAAATGTGTGAATAATGAAAAGATCATATGCAAAGGAGATTTGGTCGATCATAGGTGCTCAAATTAGGTTTATGTAAGAGGTCAAAGGCCTTTGGTATTCAGCTTCATCAAGACTGTAATCAGGCATGGTAGATGCTATCATTGGTAGTCATTCTTCCTAATTGTTGTACAATTATATTGAGGTGGTTATAGCCTCTTTGTAGTCAGTGAGACTCCTTTGTAATGAGAAGTATGATCTAGGCAGTGTGCCTTCTTGCATGTGTAGGCCCCTTATTATATCCTAATACTCTTCGTAGAAGTATTATCTCACTGTGGGTAGGATTCCCACCATGGTTTTTCAATTTACGAGGTTTTCTATGTATAAATAATGGTGTTATGTGGTATTATCTCATTGTGTTGATTCTTTGTTTCTGCTATTTTGGTATTCAATGTTTATGTGCTTCGGTTAAAGGTTATAGAGTGGTTTGATTGATATAATTTGTTGAAAACTGATTCACTGCCCCCCTGTTAGTTATCCATTGGTTATTTTAACACCTCATAACCCCGTGAAGGAATATGCAAGGGGATTAAGGACCACAACATCATGTGATGATGCCACGTGTCCAAGATGGGCTAGGATAAGCTAGTGGTGGGATTGCTGACCAAGGTGAAGTAAGAAGTTAGTTGGCTATGCCATGTCATACTTTGGGTGGACCTACTTTCCACATGTGATGGTAAATTTCAGATTGACTAAAGATAATCGCAATGCACCATTATGGAAGATTTCGATGGTTCAATTTCAAAATTATTTCAATTGCAAGTTTGAGTCATTTTTTCACTCACACGAGCAGTAATGGAAGATGAGACAGTGATATTTCATTCTAGAACAATAATAAAAGCATTCTCAAAGATATTTTTAATTCATAAAGTGATTTATAGTGATTCAAAAGGTATCCCCAAAGCAGAAGAAGATTGAGACAGGTTCTTGTTGTGCGAGATTGTGATTCACCTAGTATTTACAAAGCAGTAAGTTACTAAACACCCCCTCTATGTTCCGTGAATGATTGAAGTGTGAAGTGTGTGAGTCATTAAAGGGAAAACCTCACAAATTGTTCTAGGATTCATAATTTGATAAAAATTCACATGATTCTATGTTGTTCTTAAGGTTCTTGTGTCGAATCCTAGTTTTCTTTTTCTCTTGTGGTTAAGTGATAGAAACCCTAGTCTAGTAATATGGCTCCCTTGTGAAAACATTTAGGGCAAACTGAATATTTGAAGATAAATCTTTTTGATTATTTTCTCAAGCAACTAAATCCATTCACTAATTACAAGTACAAGGGCAGAAATATGTTCATGGTAAAACCCTAGGAGAAGGGTTGACTAATAAAGCGTACTACTTGGCGCATGCTAGAGCACCACTGACTGGGATAAATATGTTCAAATTATGGTATGGACAGAGGAAAATTCACAATCCCCATTATCAAGTGTCTGGCAATATGACTTGGGTAAATTAGTGGTACCGAATGTGTTCATGGATGTTGACCTGCTCAAGGTTGTTGTAGATAGATTTGACCCTGTCTCAAGGGTTATAAGGTAAAATGAAGGAGAGATTCTGTTGACAATTAGGAGAGAGGAATTAGAGAAGATATTTGACTTGTATGAACCATATGCTAACCTGGTACAAGTAGATTTATATGAATTGAAGACAAAGTATTATATAATTAAAGGTTTCATTAAAACTCTCTTTCTTCCAATTCATTTGGCAAAAGCAGGAAAGACAACGTACTACATTGGCCCTAGTTTAGAGGAGCCTTTTCCTATTAGTGATTTTCCTCCTTATTTTCCAGCTACCTTTTTCTCTCTATGTCAGGTCTTGGGGTTTAATCCAATTGTAGTTATGCCACTTGACTTCATGTATATGGCTATGCAAATTCAACATCCAAATTATATAGTGATTTTTGACTTTTCCCCATACCTTGAAGATAAGATTCATGAGGGGTTATAGGATGTTAAGAATGAAGTATCTGGCACTCATTTCTACTAGTACTCCTTTCTCATACACATTTTCTTGTATCAGAATCAAGATTACTTTGAAGGCACTATGAACCTCAAGAGAACAATTGACAATAATTAAATTCCAATGCAGCTTTGGAATATGGATATGTCTTGGGATAGATAAGAGGCTAGCTTTATGAGGTTTGATAACATCTTTGCTTCTAGGTTAAGGCAAAGATTGATAGTCAACCCACCAAGGATCCCTATAGAGCTGCATGATTTTGTAAGGCCCAAAGAGAGGTTGCCATTTCTGAAGATTGAACACAATTGGGGGGATTCCATCCCTTATCCTATTAGCAATGTTATTAGATTTTATGGTTTCTCTGGTCAGTCACATGTATTTCCTTTAAATGTTCCTTTAAGAATGGGTTTTGTTGAAGTAATGTGGTAGATAGGGTGCATCCATGATAAGGAATTAAACAAAAGATGCAAATGAACAATTTTTTAGGAATCGGGAAGGACAACTGAGAAGAGGGGGGGGTTGAATCAGTTGTCAATAATTAGTTGTTAATAAATAATAACCCAAAATAAATTATTCCAACTTAAAACTCAGTGTTGGTAAAACAGATTAACAGTTATACCAATATCAGTACAACTTAATGCATGAAATAGAAAGGAAAACAACATCCACAACACATGATACAAAGATTTCGATGTTGAAACCCTATAAGGGGAAAAACCATGGTGGGAAACCTTACCCACAATCAAATGATACTACTGCAGATAGTAAGTGTATACAATAATGGGGTCTGCACATGCAGAAAGGCCAACCGCCTAGAGTTAACTGGTCAATCACAAAATAAGAGTCACATTAACTACATAGTTGGATGGTTAAATCCAATAATAATGTACTGCTTCAAAATAGCATCTTCAATGCTGGATTCAGTACCAGTTTAAGCTCTAAACATGAGTGCCAAACACCTTCATAACCTTCCTTAAACCTCTAGAAAATATCTGCGTGATTCACACAAGGATCTTCAATATTCGCACACACTCATACACTCATTCCATACATCTTCCAAATAATATCTTACAATTATTTATACAAAACCTAAGACCTCATGATTAGGTCGGCTCCCTAAAGATATTACATTTACAAAATAAGTCTTGATGCAATACATTATGTCGGCCTCAATATATTTACACATTATCCAATCAATAAACCATTTCCAAAATGTGTCATGCTAATCTAGAACATGATATCTTGTACCAGTCCATGACCTAGACCTATCTATTGGTAAAGGCAAAAATGTGAACCTGATCACACCAATAAGAAAAACACCAAATGTAAACATCCAATCCATGTGTTTGACATAACCAAATGATCTCTAGATGATAACAAGTCATCATCAACTTCCTGAGCCACCGGTGAAACATATAAGTTGTCGCTAAAACATATACCAATGACTGTGCATAAGCCAATATCCATACCGGGACCACAATGTGTCAGTTCAACAATAAACTAATATAACCAGAGTGCCAAATCAACAATGTAGACCTCCAAAAAGATAAGTGTTGACATCAATGACAAAACCAATGCAACACATGATGAAGTCATCCATAATACCAACAATCTCCCCTTTGGCATTGATGGCAATACTAGATGGAAAAACATCTAAGTGCCAAAATAGAATGCCAAATACCAACAAACCAACAATCTCCCAAAATAGATCAATACAATGTTATGTACCAAAAACAAAAACAATATAACCAAAACCAAAATACATCTCTTCTCAAGAATATATTTCTCCCAAAGTACAATAATATTTTTTCATAGACATCTCTCCCCCTTTGGCATCAAATGCCAAAGTAGTCAAGAATCAAAATTAGAACATAACATACAACTAACTACTCCCCCTAAGAAGTAGCTCTCCTTCATCAAGACCAGAAAAAGACTTTTCTATTAGTCCCTGTTGGTTTGATGCTAATCTTCATCATTCAAGTCTTTGTCAGTGTGGTGATTACCCCAAGATTCTCTCTGAGATATTCAAATGTTTCCTTAGGAAAAGGCTTTGTAAATACATCTGCAATTTGCTCTTTAGTATTCACATAAACCAATCTCACTTCATTTGCTTCAAATTTTTCTTTCAAAAAATTATACTTAATAGAAACATGCTTTGTCTTAGAGTGAAATACCAAATCATTTATTATTGTTGAATTATCATAGTAAATAATTATTGGTTCTTTGCATTTTACCTTGATATCCTTCAACATTTGCTTATATGTTTCACCGACAACTCAGGAAGTTGATGATGACTTTTTATCATCTGGAGATCATTTGGTTATGTCAAAGACATAGATTGGATGTTTACATTTGGTTTTTTTCTTATTGGTCTAATCGGGTTCACATATTTGCCTTTACCGATAGATACTACAAGTTTTAGTCACACCGACATCCTGTTTACATCGGTAGTAGATTATACCAGCCTAGAAAGCCAACTTGGCAATAATATTATTTATGTAAATTGTAATTGTAGGGCCAACATGTTGTATTGTAAAGACTCATATATTTATGAGATCTTGTAGGTCATTTGAAATTTGTATAGGTATGAAATATGAAATGTATGTTTGTATGTAGTAAGCGGTAATATTGTCGACATACCGGCAATGGTTTTTGGCAGAGGTATCAGATAAAGCTTAACCCAATACTGAATTCAACATTGTAGATGCTATTCTGAACTAGTACATTGTTTATTAGATTTAAACCATCCAATTGTGTAATCAGTGAGACTCCATTTTTGTTGAGCAGTGAGCTCTAGGCAGTTGGCCTTCCTACATGTGCAAGACCCCTATTGTACTGAGTAATATTTATTCATATTGGCCAGTGAGTAAATATTCTGGGTCACAAATCCCATCGAGGTTTTTCACTTACTGGGTTTCCTCGCCAAAATATTTGTGTTATGGTGTGCATTGATGCCGCTTATTTTGTTTCTCTTTACTGCATTATTATTTGCTTATCGGTATATTAATTTCAATTACAAAGTTGCAAATAAGTTTATATCTTTCAGCTATCAATCTGACACTGATGCACCCCCCCTCCCTCTTAGTGTCTTTGGGATTAACCAAATATCTAACACAATTTTCCCTTATTATACTGTCATTCCATATTTTGTGATTTTAAAAGGAGGATATGAGCATTTTGACAATTTCTTTGCACCATATCATTTAGGGGTTAGCACAGCCAGACATAGTGACCCACAAGAGTTTTATAACATATTTTGGGCAAGAATAAAAGGAGGCCTATTGACCCATGAACATAATTTCCCTTAGGATATAATAAGAAATGATTTTAATTTCCTGACTCAAGATTGGAGGAAAGAGAAATGGATAGCTTCTAGGAAGCTATGGGTTATAGTTTAGAAAATGGATACAAGCTATGATCTAACAAAAAATTTCACTCCATTTTGTGCTAAAGATTTTTTTATGAACAATTTTGATGAATTGATTCTTGCGTTAAAGGAAAAGAGGTCCAAGCTTGAAGAAGTCTATGGCTGACAAGTTGAAAGAAGATATTTACAACATCCAATTCCCATCACATCAAGTGAATCAACCTTGATTCATCAAATGAGGATGCAATAGCCAGGCCAATGACCTCCTCTACCTAAAAGAATAGATGGCAGCAATAGTGAGGAATTTGTGAGGAGAAAAGGTAAAAAGATAATAAATCCAGAGCCTCCCCCAAAGGTGCAAGTAAAGCCTATTAAAGGAGAAAAGATCATTGATCTTGAAGATTCAGATAGAAGTCCTTCACCACCACATGTGCCCTATTCACCTTCAAGGTAGGTTAAAGAACAAATAGAGGAAGATACTTTCATAGTAATGAGTGTATAGATGCAAATTTGTATTCCTCTTGTGCCTCCTAGTCTAGGGTTGGACCTCACTCCCTTGGATATTCCAAGTATAGCTTTCAGGGATGCGAGGAAGGAGGCATGTGATAAATTTATTAAGGATGATGTTTTTGTGAGAAGCCCAACCTTTCTGCAATTAGTATGGAAAATGAAAATAGAAGAATTTAAGAAGAGAAATACCGAGAGAAAAGATTAGAGGACAAATAGGCCTGAGCATGAAAATCAGGGAGAAGTTAAGAATGAGATGATGGAAGAGTTCAGGAAAATTACTGCAGATGAGAGCAAGATGATTGTATATCAGGCTGGAGTCCTAATTTTACAAGAATGGGACAGATGTAGTGACCTTTGATGCAATTAGGAAGTAAAGGGACCAACAATTAGGTTCAGAGGAAGAAGCAAGGTTGGCATTAAAAGGATTGGATTTTTGTAGATGATTATGCAACCTTGGCAATATGGGTATTAGAGGAAGGACCTAGAAATCTTAGTATTAGTGACACAAATCCCAACTTAAAAGGAAGCCTTATCATAAAAAGATCATCTAAAACATCAAGTGTGGAAGCTAGAAAGTTGAATGTTGATGTCATCAAATTGGCCCATTTGACTTCAAAGAGGGAAGCCTTGGAAAAAGAAAAGCTAATGAGAAAGTTTGATAAGATTTTCAATGATTACAATGTTGGTAATTAGAGGAATTGATTATGTGTTGCATTGATGTTTTGTCATTGATGGCAACACCGACTGTTTTGGTTGTTTACCGGCTTTCGGTAGGTTTCAGTAGAGTGGTTGGTTTATGATATTGATCTGGTATGCTCCGGTATGCTTTGGATTGTGGATTTGGTTTATGCTATTCAGATGGGTATCATGATCAGTTTGTTCAAGATTTGATGACTCGGGAGCTATCATATGCTATAGTAAGCCTTTTGCTCACCGGTAAGGGTTTTGCCGATAGAGCTTTGTTGAAGACCCTTTGATGTACATGATAAGAGGTGTTGGTACGACTTCTAGATGGCTTTTGGTATGTTGTTGGTTATCTTGTTCATGTTCCTGTTGATTGGTGGTGTTGGATTTGGGTCCGAACCTAATGCTATCTTATTCGACTAGGTTATGGACCAGTTTATGTAATATGTTGGTGGATGATCCCGATGCGTTACCAATTGGGTTTGTTGATTGGATTATGTTTTTTCGATCTCAAGTTGACCTAGTTGATCATTATGTTGTGGGTTTAAGTTATGAATTTATTGTGTTATCTTTTAGGTTGGCGACCTAATTGTTTAGGTCCCGAGTTGGTATAAATATGATTTAAGATCTCTCTATAGATCATGGATTTTTAGGTTATGGGATTATCTATGTTTGAATATAGTTGTATTCATATACAGAGGTTTTTGGTCGATCATAAGTGATAGAATTGGGTTTTTGAAAGAGGTTTAAGACCTCCAGTACTGAGCTTAACCGAAACTATACACAGGCATAGGAGATGTTTTTCTTGGAATTCATACCTCTTCCGGATTGTAGTCTTGATTAATTTTGTAGTCAGTGGGGCTCCTTTTGTGATGAGAAATGTTCTCTAGGCTATTGGCCTTCTTGCATGTGCAGACCCCTCTTATTTTAATCACATACTTACTACAAAAGTTTTATTTGACTGAGGGTAGGCTTCCCACTGTAGTTTTTCCCTTTACCAATTTTTCTATGTACAAATCTTGGTGTTATCTTTTGTAGATGGCTGGTAAATGTTATGTCGTTTATATTTGTTCTTAACTACTATATCTTCTATTCCAGTAATAAGGTTTTAATGCTCAAATTTCTATAATCTATTGACAACTGATTCACACCCCCCCCACCCCCCGCCACTCTCAGTTGTCCTGTTGTTATCTGAGTTATCTAACATATAATGTAGTTGAATAGAGGTGTGTAGAATCACAAACCAAAGTGAAACTTCTTGAGCAAGGAAAGATAACATTATCCTCTTCTGCACTTACAGGGACATCAATACCATCAACAACTAGATCTTTGCCTGTTACCCATGAAGAAGAAGCAGTTCAACCTGGCAGAAATGTTGATATCCCCAATATATCATTGGTACCATGTGATGATGACGAGCCTAAATCCACTAGATCTACTAATCCAACTAAAGCCCACCTCTGAAAGAGGATTATTGAATTAGAAAATAAGTTGAAGGAGTCAGGAGATAAGTCAGCTTGGCAACAAAAGGAGATAGTTATCTCAGTTCTAACTCATTTAAATGAAAAAGTCAATAGTAGACTTAATAGCCTTCATTCTTTGTATTCCTCATTATTTGATGCTATTTAGAAATTTGATAAAGATAAGGAGATGGCAGTTCCCTTGTTCAAAAAGTGGTTGCAAAGGGGAAACTAGCTTAGAATAAAGTCTATTGCTTCCAAATATCATGCTGAGAGGCCACCTACACTCCATCCAATGTATTTGTTGGTAAAATCAATGCAAGAGTCCCAAATTTTTCCAAAGAATAAAGAAAGAAAGATAAAGGAGTTCATGAGAAATTTTAGTGAGGAGCAAAATACTTCTGTCGGATGTTGAGGATGAAAATGGGGTAGTTAAGCCTTTACAATCTTGGAAAGAGGAGGTAGAGAGAGTCATCAACACCCAAGTAGAGTTAATTTGTGAAGGGATAAACATTGATATGATGGAGGATAGCATGGACAAGTTAATTGCCAAAGGGATATTTTTTGAATCTTTTGGAAGAGAAGCAAAACAAGTAGTCATTAAGTACACTCCATACAGAGAAAAATCTGATGAGGTCATGGGTTATGAATGGCCATATAATGAAGATTACAACAGATGGAGTAAGGCATATTTGAATGAGAAATAAGGATTATAAACTATTTGATATAATTGTTTGGCTAAACGGTTTTTGTCTTCTAGTGGCGGTTATTTTGTTGAGCTATAACAATAGCAAGGGTGGTAAAATGCATCATCAATATCAGAGAAGTGGTTGCAGATTTTGATATTGGTTATAACTTTCCTGGAATAGAATATCTTTGTAACAAAATTCAGGTATGTTTAATCATTCTGATGACATGTGTCTCTCTTGGCCCATTTCTTGTTTGCTCCCTTGTTTCTATAAAAGGGAAATCAAGACCATGAGAAAGTATTCCAAAATCTCTGAATAGGGTCTCTTGTGTAGGTTTGGTCCATAGGATTAGGTTCCAGTTTTGAGAAGTCATCAGTAAATAGCAAGGAATTGTAATGTCATTTTGCAGAGGAAAATAGTATATAGTCATCAGTTTCAAATTTCAAATGGGTTCTCCTGTAAATGAAATGTATTCGGTTATTTGATAGAAGATAGATTTTGAAGTTAATATAAATATAATTTCAAATCCTTACTCTCCTATGTATGATTTTCTTTTCTTTTGGGTAAATGCAATCAAGGGTTTCATTTGCTTGTTGCATTGTTATGATGTATATGTTGGTCATTTGGTGGAACTGATTATGTATTACATTGATGTTTTTTCATTGATGCTAACACTGGCTATTTGGATATTTTACCGAAACCCTTTTGATCTCAGTAGGTTGAGTGGTTTCTGGTTAATCTAGATTTGACATGATCCAGTAGGCTCTGGTATGGTTTGGTGATTGAATTGGCTTGTTCATGATATGCATGCTTATATTTGGTTAATTGGTTTTGGTCTAGTGATCAAATGCTATCATGTTTTCTTAGAAGCTTAGTTTCTGGTTTTGGCAAGGGTTTCACAGACATAGTTTTTGATGAAGATCTTTGATTAATTGCCTAAGTTGTGTTGATTGAGCTTCTAATGGAGTTTCAGGATGTTGTTGGTGATCATGTTCAATACTTGGCAGATGGAGATCATTGCTATAGGGTATGGACCTATACTGGGTGCTGGTTGATCTAGGTTATGGACCGACTTTAATATAACCTATCAATTAGACCTCTCGATGTATTTATGGGATGTCTTACGAATTGGATATTATTTGTTTGGTCTTATGCCGACATGGTTTATAATTTATGTAATTGGTTTATTATCTAATGGCCGACCTAATTGTTTATGGTCGAGGGTTTTTATATATAGATATAAGATCTCATTGTAGATCATCATGGTTAAGGGTAGAGGTCATGGTCAAGGAATGTAATGTGCAAAAAATGTAATATCATTTAGTTAGAGGAGTTGGTTGATAATTGGAGATCAAATTAGGTTTAATTAAGAGGATTTAGTCATCCTGTATTGAGCTTAACCAGAACTGTACTCAAGCATAGGAGATGTTATCTTTTGCAATTCAACATTTCTCTAGATTGTAGTATGGATTTCTATGTAGTCAGTGACACTTCTTTTATGATGAGAAGTGTGCTCTAGGCTATTGGTCTTCTTGCAAGTGCAGACCCCTCAATTTTAATTCACATACTTACTGCAAAAGTATTATTTGACTATGGGTAGGCTTCCCACAATGGTTTTTCCCTTTACTAGGTTTTCCACATATAAATCTTGTTGTCATGTGGATGGCTCTTATTCTATGATTATTGTTTATGCTTAATCGGTTTAACTATTATTATGGTATTTGGTTTAAGAATTCTGGTATTATTGTTTTGGGTTCCATTATTGAAGTTTAATTTGCTAATAGTATCTGATAATCGGAGACAACTAATTCACCCCACCCCTTCTCTCAGTTATGTTATGATTATTTGAACTGTCTAACAATTGGTATTAGAGCATTGGTCCTCTCTACAGAAAGATTTACCGCTTGTGAAAGATTCTATTCCGTCTAAAATTTTAAGTTCATCCAATAGTTCTGGAGCTATCTTTTGGAGGGATATTCTAAGGCTTGATGGAACAAATTACACAGTATGAAAGATTCTGATGGAGAATCATCTGAGATGTCTTGGCAAGGATATTTAGAAGATAACATAGAATGGTGTCACACCTTATAATCCGACATCTGAAAATCCTCCTTTGTCAAACCTAGACAAAGAGCCTGAGAATGATTATTGAGAAAGATAAACCCTCTTATGTGCACTTTCTGATTAGAAAATAATGGGATTAACCGAAAAATCATCTAGAAAGACTATATGGGGTAAGTTGGAGACTCTTAATGAAGGTGAGCCTATAGTGAAGATTGTTAAACTTGATGGTTACCAGGTGAGATATGAAAACTTGAAGATGGAAGAATATGAAAGGATTACTGCATTCATGGAAATGGTAAACAAGATTGTTATGGGAATTCAATGTTGTGGTGGAACTTTGAGCGAAGATGAAATTGTTTCTAAAGTCTTAAGAGCCCTACCACCAACTTATAAATGAAGGCTACTACTATTAATGAGTTGAGAACAATGGCTAATACATTTTTCAATAGAGAAACTTTGGTTGGGAAACTATCTTCTTTTGATCTTGAAGAATTTAGACTTTCTTGAGCTGTGAAGTCTGAACCTTCTTTTTATGCATCTACATCAACAACCGGTAAGCAAGACTAGAAAGATTTGTATGCAAAGGAATTAGAAGATATGAAGAGAGAAGATGATGAGTTTGAGAAACTTGAGGCACTATTTTTTACAAGAATACCTAAAGGAGCGGTAGGAAGTAAGTATGAAGGAGAAACACCTTTTAAATGTTTTGCATGTAATAAGATTGGTCATTTTTTGTCTAGATGTTCTAAAAGGAATTCGAGATTTGAAGAAAGAGTTAGAAGATCATTTAAATATAAGCTTGGATATCAAAATAAGTACAAGTACAAGAAAAACAAAGACAAATCATGCTAAATAGCGGATGAGGAAGGCATTACTGATTCTTATGATGAACCAATTGAAGACTCTACTAGTGGTTCTGGCAATGGGAAGGAATGAGTATTCTTGGTTATCAAAGAAGATGATCTAGCACTGGAAGAGAATGTACCTGAAGAGAAGGCACATGATACTAAAATTAAAGACAAGGATGAATGGGTAATTAACAACGGTTGTTCACATCATATGACTAGAGATAAAGGGAAGTTTCTATCTTTGCAAGAATTTGATGGTGGTCTAGTTATATTTGGAGATGACAAAGCATGTATGAGAAAAGAAAAAGGAACTATATCATTGGATAGTAAGAACAACAATGACAATGTTTATTATGTTGAAGGTTTAAGGCATAATATTTTGGTGTAGGAGAATTGGTAGATAAGGGATTTCAATTATAGTTCAAGGATGTAAAATGCAAAATCATTAATAGATTTGGCTTGGAGATTGCAACCGATGCATAGACAAATAGTATTATATTTCATTTGAAATCTGGTGAGAAGACATGTTTGATTACACAGATTGATGAGAGTTGGCTATGGCATAAAACGTTGTGTCATGTGAATTATGATTGCATTGTGAAGATCAATTCAACTAGGATAGTTAGGGATATACCTAAGATTATGAAGCTCTTTAACCCGATATGTAAAGAATATCAAATGGGTAAACAGGTCAGAACCTCTTTTAGGAGTATACAATATAAATCAAATAATGTTCTTGATCTTATTAATAGTGATTTGTGTGGCCCTGCTAGAGTTAAAAGTTTTGAAGGTGATAGATATTTTATGCTAATCATTGATGATTATTCTAGAATGATGTGGTTTACTTTTTTAAAAGAAAAATATGAAGCATTTGAAAAGTTTAAAATCTTTAAGGATAAAGTGGAAACTAAGATAGGATTGAAGATTAAATGTCTGAGATCAGATTATGATGGAGAATTCACACCCGGTAAGTTTAATAACATTTGTGAGAAGCATGGTATAAGAAGACAATTTTTTGTTCCCCAGACACCTCAGCAAAATGGAGATTTGGAATGGAAGAACAAGTATCTTGGATGTTGCTAGAACAATGATGATGGAAGCTAGTCTACCTCATATCTACTAGAGAGAAGTAGTGAGCACAATAGTTTATACATTCAATAGAGTACATATCAAAGGAGAAACTGGTAAGACACCTTATGAATTATGGTTTGACAATACACCTACAATTAAGTATTTCAGAATTTTTGGCAGTAAATGTTATATCAGGAGAGATGATATCATTGGGAAATTTGATACTATATGTGATGAAGGCATATTTATTAGTTATTCTAATGAAAGAAAATCATATAGATGTTATAAAAAGAGATTGCAGAGAATTGTGGAGAGTGCTAATGCAAAAGTAGATGAGTTGAACAAAAATCAAATTAGAGTTTATGAGAAGGAATAGACATTGGAAATGATTATATCTGAATCGGTAGCACCTTTACCGTAATAGTGTTGAACCAGTTACTCTGGAAGTATCGAAGAATTCTATAGTAACTGAAGAATAGAGAAGAGGAATAGAAAGTTAGAAGACTCCTAGGTATGTGAGATTGAATCATTCAAAAGATCAGATCATTGGGGATAAGAGCAATGGAGTGATGACAAGAAGAAGACTCACAACTAATGAGGTATGTTTAATTTCACAAGTTGAAATGGTATGAGTAATTGAGGCATGTAAAGATGAATATTTATTGAAAGCTATGGAAGAAAAATTAGATCACATTGAGAAAAATAACACATGGACCTTGGTTCCCCGACCTATTTAAATAAAAGTGTAATTGGAACTAAATCAATTTTTAGGAATAAATTGAATGAGGATGGTCAAGTTATAAGGAATAAGGCTAGATTGGTTTGTAGAGGATATTTTCAGAAGGAAGGAATTGATTATGGCGAGACTTTTGCACATGTAGCTAGGATTGAAGTTGTAAGATTATTTCTTGCCTATGCTTCTTATAAGAACTAGAAGGTTTATCAGATGGATTTTAAATGTGTATTTTTGAATGGGGATCTTGATGAGGAAGTTTATATTGATCAACTTGATGGTTTTTCACTATCAGATGACACAAATATGATTTCCAGGTTAAGGAAAGCTTTATATGGATTGAAACAAGCATCTAGTGCTTGGTATGCTAGGTTGGATAAATAACTTTTGAAGCTTGGTTACTAAGGGCAGTGCTAATAGTAATTTATATTATAAGATCAGTGATGATGATATACTGATTATTGAATTATTTATTGATGACATTTTTTTTGGAGGTGAAGATAACTTATGCATAGAATTTTCTAAGAATATGGAGAAAGAATTTGAGATGTCTATGATTGGTGAGATGAAATTTTTCTTAGGTTTGTAGATTACTTAGACTGACAAAGATATTTTTATCTGTCAAACTAAATATGCTAAGGAATTGTTGAAGAAATTTGGTATGGGAGATTCTAAACCGGTAAGTACTCCTATGGTTACAAGTGAGAAATTTATAAGAAAAGATGTTTATGCATTGGTAAATCCTACAAGATACAAATCTATGATTGGATGTCCGCTTTATTTGACTCACACTAGGCCTGACATTATGAATGTTGTTTGTATTGTTTCAATATTTTAGAGTGATCCTAGAGAAAATTATGAGCTTGCGGTGAAAAGGATTTTTAGATACTTTCAAGGTACATCAAAATATGGCTTGTGGTACCCTAAGGATGATAACTTTACTTTATGTGCATATATAGATGTTGATTGGGCTAGAGATGTTGATGATCAGAAAAGAACTTCCAGTGGAGCTTTCTTTCTTGGAAATAAGTTGGTTTCATGGATCAGCAAGAAATAATCATGTACTTCTTTATCTACTATTGAAGATGAGTATGTTGTTGCTGCTACTAATTGTACAATTTTTTATGGATGAAGAAAATGTTGAAGGATATAAAGGTGCACTGTGATGCACCGATAGTTATTCAATGTGATAACTCTACTGCTATTGATATACCAAAGAATTTGGTATTTCATTCTAAAACAAAGCACATATCTATCAAGTATAACTTTTTGAAGCAAAAAGTTGAAGCAAATGAAGTTAGACTAGTTTATGTGAACACTAAAGAACAGATTGCAGATTTTTTCACTAAACCTTTGCCCAAGGAATCATTTGAGTACCTAAGAGATAGATTGGGAGTTTCTTCCCCTCCGGTAGAGACTTGATTGATGTTGTTTGGCATCATTCCAACATGCACTATCAGAGATACTATTAATTCTAGTACTGATGTGAGATGCTACTGCTCACGGGGAGTAGTCAGCATTGTGATTCACTGGTTTATGTTTTTGCTTTGGTATTTTTGGCAAATTTCTAGCATTGATGTCAAAGGGGGAGAAATATTGATGTGAAAAAGATAGAAAGAAAAAGAAAAAGTCACAAGGGGAGAGATATGAATAAGAAAAGTAAAAGGGAGAGATATTGACATTTAGGAGCTGTATGTGGGAGATTGTTGGCTATCTCCCATTGGGGGAGACTTGTTTGGCATTTCTTGGTGCATAGATGTTTTTCATATCTAGTGTTTCCTTCAATGCCAAAGGGGGGGATTTTTGGCCATTTGGTGGAATTGATTATTTGTTGCAATGATGTTCTATCATTGATGCCAACACTAGCTGTTTGGATCCTTTACCGACACCCTTCTAGTCCCGGTAGGTTGAGTGGTTTCTGGTTAACCTGGATCTGACATGATCTAGTAGGATCTGGTATGGTTTGGTGATGAAATTGGCTTGTTCATGATACTCATGCTCATATTTGGTCAGTTGGTTTTGGTTTGGTGATTGGATACTATCTTGTTTTCTTAGAAGATTTGTTTCTGGTTTCGGTGAGGGTTTCACTGGTAGATCTTTTGATGAAGATATTTGATGAATTGCATAAGTGGTGTTGGTTTAGCATCTAGTGGAGTTTCAAGATGTTGTTGGTGATCAAGTTCAACACTTGGCAGATGGAGATAACTGTTGTAGCCTATGGACCTATACTGGGTCCTGGTTGATCTAGGTTATGGAGTGGCTTTAATGTATCATGTGGATTGGACCTCTTGATGTATTCTTGGGATGTCTTATGCGTTGGATATTATTTGTTTGGTCTTAGGCCAACATGGTTTGTAATTATGTAATTGGTTTATTATCTGGTGGCTGACCTAATTGTTTATGGTTGAGGGTTTGTATATATAGATGTAAGATCTCATTGTAGATCATCATGGTTATGGTTAGAGGTCATGTTCAAGGAATGGAATGTGTGAATAATGTAATATCATTCAGGCAGAGGAGTTGGTAGATCATTGGAGATTGAATTGGGTTTATGTAAGAGTATTTAGTCCTCTGGTATTGAGCTTAACCAGAACTTTACTCAGCCATAGGAGATGCTATCTTTTGTAGTTCAACATGTCTCTGGATTATAGTCTGGATTTATATGTAGTCAATGAGGCTCCTTTTGTGATGATCAGTGTGCTCGAGGCTATTGGTCTTCCTACAAGTGCAGGCTCCTCAATTGTAATTCACATACTTACTATAGAAGTATTATCTGACTATGGGTAGGCTTCCCACCATGGTTTTTCCCTTTACCGGTTTTTCCACGTATAAATCTTGGTGTCATGTGGATGACTCTTATGCTATGATTATTTTTTATGCTTAATTATTTTAATTGAAATTCCAGTATTTTCTTTAAGCATTCTGGTATTATTGTTTTAGGTTCCCGTATTGAAGTTTAAATTGCTAATATTTCAGGTAATCTGAGACAACTGATTCACCGCCCCCATCTCAGTTGTCTTCCGGTTATTTGAACTTTCTAATAGTATATAATTTTTCATTTCATGCTTTAATCCAAGGTGTTAATTTTAATGCTTGAATGAGATTATAGAGGGATAAATCTATTAGGAATCCCACAGATACTGAGAGGGGGGGGGGGGGTGAATCAGTATCTAACTGGTAATTAGAATTTCTTAACTTAAAACATGCAGAACATATTATAATAATGTACCGGTATGCAAGAAATAATGCAATAAACAGAATCAAGAACATCCACATGAAAAGCACACCATAACACAAGGATTTAATGAGGAAACCCAGTGTGGAAAAAACCTTAGTGGGATTTGTGACCCACAATATTCACTTACTAGCCAATAAGAGAATATTACTTACAATAGGGGCCTGCACATGCAGGAAGGCCAACTGCCTAGAGCTCACTATTCAATGGGAAGTCTCACTAACTTACAATGTGGATTATACAAATCCAATATCTTGTACTGCTTTACAATAGCATCTATAATGCCTGATCTAGTACCGGTTGCTGCTCTACTTTTTACGTAAACCTTTAGCCTATATTTTGCATAATAGGTTTGCCTTATATTTTTCCTTATTGCTTACACATCTCCTACAAAATGTCTACAATGATCTCTTTTATATATAAGAGTCATTTTACAATTTTCCAAGTCGGCTTACAAAGTTTTTACAACAATAAACAAAATATAATATAACAAAATCCTATCAGCCTCTGTGTCGGTATACTTCCTTTCTTTGTGCTAGTGCCGGTGTCCTGAGTGCTGGTGTAGAGTGTGATCTGCTGATGTCAGTGCACTAATCTTGTTGGTGTAATGGCTTGCCGGTATAATGCCTTGCCGATGCCATAGGATTGTAAGGTTGCCATCAATGACAAAACCTTCAATCGCCTACAATGTCTCATTGGAGTGTGCATATTCCAACAATCTCCCCCTTTGGAATTGATGGCAACACTCATGAGAAATTTCAAAAAGTGTATAAAAAATGTGAAGTCAAAAAATGTTACCAAAAATGTGTGTGCTCCCCCTGAGAATATGATCCCAGTGATGTTGAATTTTCTCATCCCACTACTCCCCCTTTGGCATCAATGACAAAGGTTGTCAAGATGTTAGTAGAGTTTGTAGTTTCAACCTTGTAACTGGATAGTTACAATTTGAAATAGATTCGCCAAAATCAAGTTTATACTCTCCATAAACTTTTTACTATCTCTTATTGATGTCTCTATTTTCTTGGCTATACCGGTGAGATGCTGCAAATGCTCTGTCGGTGTTTTTTGTCCCTATATTAGTGTCTCAGATAGTTCCTTCCGTAGTGATGCTAGATAGTCCAATCTTGGACTCGGTTTTAATCTTAGATGTTTTGCCTTATTCACTATTTTCTCTTTTTCTCTTTCCAATTTAAGTAATTCTTCTTCAAAATTTCTTATCTTCTCCTCAAAAACTAATAGTGTATCAGGTGAGTTGACAAAATTATCTATGAGTTTATTGATCTCATCTTTTACCTTGTTCATCTTCTTATCTATATCTACAGTCAAAAGGTTTGTCTTACAAGTATCTTTGTATAGAGTTTTGTACTCTTCTAATAAATTACACAATTCTAGTAGAAGTGTGTCAAAATCTCTGTTACACTTCTTTATTTGCTCATCAAAGAATTTCTACTTTATCCTTCAGTGTCTCTTCCTTTATTTTCTCAATGTTTTTTGTGATATATTTACATAATGTATCAAGTTGTCCTAAAGAATCTTTATTGTCTATATTATAGTTAGGAGCAATTACCTTCAAAATTGGTATGGTATCATCTATTGCCTTATAAGCTCATGAGTTGCAGTCTGTTATCTTTTTAATTGAATCTAATAGTACCTCAATCACATTAGTTGATTTGTAGCCTGATGATGAACCAACATTTTGAGTACCGCCAGTGGAAGTAACCAAGCTTGTATCGACCTCTGGTAGGTCTGTTTGTGTCTGCATTTCCTTAAGCAATGGTTTTTCTACTTCTCCAGATGTCGGTGGCACTGTTTCCTTCTGTTCCTGTTCCTTTTGTTGTTTCAAAGCCTTTTGCCCTCTTTGTTGCATTGTCTTAGTCTAAGTCTGAGTTTCTACCTTTTTCTCTTTGTCTTCTGTCAGTTTCTCCTTTGTGTTATCAGTTAGCTCAGCTACTAGAGGCTCACTAGCCATATCAGTCTTATCAGCTGTATCTTTGTCTACTTTAATGTTGATCTTTTGAGTGTCAACATCCACAGTATATAAGACTTTAGGATTAGGATTACCATCCTCTACATCCATACTTCCAGCTGTCGGTTGATCTTCTGTAGCAGTTGTTTTTACTGGTTGAGTAATCAAAGGAGGTGGGGATAAGTTGTCTTTAACCTTGATACTAGGTGGTCCACCAACTTTACCTTTACCCTTGTCTCTTTCTTTCTGATAAACTTTTATGGGTTTGGGGTTCCTGTATTCTTCTTGTTTTTCTTTTTCAAATAGGAATATATCCCATCCATTTTCTATCTCCTCAGTCACCTCATTATCTCTTCCAACCATTAAAGCAATGTGTCGGTGTGCAGTAGAAAATACTGACTGGTTGGCTTGAGCAATTAGGTCATCAATTTCTTTGGGTGAATTTACCAGATACACAGCAAGTAGCTTTTCAATCTTTATTTTCTTGTCCAGTTCTATTACTACTTGTCTTCTTGCTTCGAGTCTCTTAAATGGTTCATTTGGAATTTCATTTACTACTTCCATCAAATATTTCTTATACATATCAATATGTAATATAACACTATTTTCCACTTGTTCTTTTTCATCAATTATTACAGTGTCATATATTTTCTCTATATTTTTCAGTTTCCCTTCCTCTATTATTTCATTCAATAGTAAGTCAAAAGGGGCCAGGTCCTTATTTATCCTCTTCTTCTTTTTAGGTGTCAGTTTCTTCTTCTTTTGTGTAGCCTTTCTTACCAGAGATCTCACTGCTTGTTGCTTTTGTCTTGTCCTCCTAGGTGAGGGTGTGGTTGCCGGTGAGGGATCTCTTTTCCTTACAACTCTCTTGAAAGTTGCAGGCATGTCACTCTCTGAAGAAGTACCTACTGGTGATAGGTGAGTTTCAAGTTGTGGAGCTGCTAACTCATCCTCTATTATACCGGTTTGTTTTAACACATCTTCTTTGATGGCCTTTGCCTGTCTGGAACCTTTTATTACAACTGCCTCAACCTTTTTCACTCTTTTCTTTGATTGTATTTGGCTTTCAATAGTTTCTGGACTACCAAATATTTCTTCCTTAGGTTCTCTAAGGGCTTCCAGAAGTGCTTTAGCATAGGTTTCAATTATATGATCATCTGTTTCATAGCCCATCTATGTTACCCAAACTGTCCTAGGGATGATTACTTCCATCTAGATCTCATCCTTCTTGATTACAAAGCATATTTCATCTTTATATTTGACAACAATCTTTTGTGATAACCTGATTCTTTTCTTCATTTTGACCTTTAGTGCTTGAAAGAAATCATGAATATTGTTTTCCTTATCTTCTCCCATATTGTTGAATAGTTCAGTTAACTGTTTACCTACCGGTATATCATATCCAAGTTCTTTGTAGCCTATACCAGGAACCTGCTTGGTTATATGTAGCATTAGACATACTAACAGATTTCTAAACCTGAAAGTTCCTTTCTTGTCCTTCTTAATCTTTCCAAGGTTGTGAATTAATTCATCCTTTAACCACTCACATACATCAATCTTTGCATTATCTGTGACCATATCATAAGCACTCTTAATGTATAAACTTGAAACTGAATTAAGTCTATTTGCATGAGTAGCTTTATACCCTAATATCATGTTGATAAATCTCACATTAATGTCTATTACATCATTTACTCTTAAGGACCTTTTGTCGGATGTGGCACCAGTTAACTGAGTAATTAGGTCATTGGATACCTTCTTAGTTTTTTTTGGTCTTTTATCGGTGGTCAGTAACCCTATGACAACTTTCACAACTTCCTTAGTGATTTTGTGGATTGCATCTAGCCAGAAAAATTCGCCATGTACCCTGCTTAAGACTATCCTAATCACATCCTTGGGGAATTCAAGAATGCTAAGGATCTTTGTAAATCCTAGGGTCTCAATGATCTTGTGTTCATCTTTTACATCGCCGGATTCATCACATATCATAGTTTTAAACATGGTTTTAATATCTTCATCTCCTAGTTCCTCATTGTTACAGTGAATGTAAATTCTGGGGTCTTCAGCATAAACAACTCCCTTAGGAATTTGAGAAAAAGCACCTAAGGTATCATCTTTCTTTTCTACCTTGGGAACTAATTGAAATATGGGCCTAGGTCTTTTTATCACTTTGACAATAGTAGGGTTTGATATATATTCAATTGCAGAGGTGGATGCCATGATAAAATACCTTTTACTGCCTTTAGGATGGATGATTGCTTGAAGTGTTCTTGCCTCTTGCTCAAAAATGACTTAGCTCAGAATCTTTGCGCTCTTCATAGGTTTGAAATCTCGGTGAAATGGAATATGTTGAGACCACAAACCATGTATACATTGGATCTTCAAAGTTGAAGGGACAAATTTGGTAACATCAAATAATATGGATAACTTAACTTAATTGAGAATGTTGCATTATCAACAATAAAAATCCCGATCTAGTTTATAGATGCAATTTTGTGGTTGAAATTTGGGTCTCAGGGCCGACATTGAGATAAACATGACTGTATTTCATGAGGATTTGAACTCAAAGCATTGGCACTATCACTTATGGCTATATTAGCATTTTAAGACACTTTCATAGTGCACTTCACCTGTCCTAATAATGGACTATCATGAGATTCTTAAGAATGGAAATACTCCAAACATTCATGCCCTCTATGTTGTCGTTGTGGTTTTCAATCATTGTGACTACATGCTTTTCAAGGACCAAGTAGTGTTCTTTTTTCATTGGTCTACTGTGCTTCTCAAGCTGCACCAACATAGTTTTATTTAATGGCTTTGTTTTGATAGTGATTTCTCCATGGCTTCCACTGTCTTTTTCTTGGCACATTCAACGCATTGTCATCTATCACTACTATTTATTGTCCTTTTTACCTTTATTGAGGTTGATCTCATACATGTCATTCACTTTGTCTATGAGTATATCTCAACCAATTCATTGTTGTAAGTAGAAATAAAAGATTAGTCTCATCTCTTTTACTATTTTAGACCTTCATAGTAATCTTTGCAATATATCATTTCCTTCCAATTATATGGAATAATTATTTTCTTTTTATGGAATGTGATGAAGGCTTGAGTGTGTCTTCTTGAACAAAAAGAGGACTTAGAGAAAGTAGATTCACACAAGGATAGGTGGATTTTCCTAAAGATGAAGGGATAAGACTTAACAAAAAGAGGACTTAGGATGATGACAAGGAGGATTCATTTAAGGATATGGCATATTCACCTAAGGGATAGTCTATTCTCCCAATAATATGGAAAAATTATTGATTGGTGGAATGACATACTAGATCAAGGAATGATACAAGGGTAGATTCACCTAAATATAGGGTAAATTCAGCTAAAAGGGTACCCATGAGATTGTGGTACTGAGTACCTATCTATGGATGGTGTATTTGGATACAAATATGATGAAACCATGCTTGTGTATGATGAAACAAAGTCCAGATCTCTATTATAGGTCCAACATAATCTCTATTATTTGAGACACCATTTTATTAGCATATCCAATTAGGGTAATTTATGGGTTTAATTATGGATAATGTTGTCTATTTCCATGCACTATTGAACTTATTTGGATGTATTGTGATTATTTTAATTTTGAAGTTATAAATAAATTATGTTTGTAGCTTAGAAAGGGTAACTCCAATTGATGTTTGGGTAGTTTATTTGAAAACTTATGGTGATTATTACCCTATGTTATGTAATGGAGTTATTTTTACACTAAGTAATTAACTAGAAAAATGAATTTGTATTGTTGTACAAGTATGATGAAACCATGCTTGTGTGTTTACATGTTTGTGCATCCTATTGAGAACCAACCTCGCTATTGAGGAACTCAATAAATGTGGTGTTAAGTAGAAGAATGGAAAACTCAAGAAGCTATGGTGACATATTGTGGCATTAGTAGGGATTATCTCTATTGACCACACCTTTCAAAGATAGTATCCCCTAGTTCTCCTCATAGAATGGACCATTGGATGGCTCATAGTTGTATCCTATCCTACATTTATCTTGATGGCATTGCCAATAGTTGGTATATGGTTCTCGGTACGGGTTTCCTCTTACCCTATTATCTTATTTATATCTTTGTTCCAACATGTGGAGATTGATTTTTGTCATGCTATAATGATTTTCATGTTTGCATGTGTTTTGACATTATGCAAATAGATATGATGTCACACCATACTTATGTTTTGATATTGTTTAGGTGATGGTTACATGTTTTTGATGGTAGCGATTTGGCTTCAAAGACACAATTCCACACACACACAAATATTTGAAGATGCATTTTATATTATTCCTTCTTAGTGGCGATTAGTGTTGGAAGATTTGCACACATGTAGAGAGGAACTCATGTTAGATACAATAGGTTGTGTTTGATAGCATATGAATGTGCCTCATGATGTATACATATAGCTTTGGTGTGTGACATGCATGCACATTTTTCCATAAGACACATTGCTATGTGGCATGTGCCCTATGCATGTCTTCTTTGTGAGGCACGTTGCTATGTGCAGTGTGGCCCTAGGTGTGTCTTCTCTATGAGGTGTATTGCCATGATATGTCAGGATTTGTAGTGTGCAAGCCACAAATGCATGCATGAGGGACTATTATTATAGTCATGTTTTTTGGGCATGTAGCCTAGGCATGTCTTCTCCATTAGGTACATGGCCATGCCATGTGGGAGTTTTTGTGTTCATGCCACAAATGCACACATGAGGGACTATTATTGGAGTCATGATGAATCTTCACTCTATTTAGCCACAATTTCTAGTCGTATAGTTATGTAATGTGCACTTTTAAGGATTGTGAAGTTTCCTTTAGTTATTGATGATCTCTCATCTTTGTTGCATGGGCGAACAATTTTATTTTATCTTGTTTGAATTAGTTTAATCACTATTGTGAGTTTTCTGTATTGTGTAGTTATTGTGGCTATGTTTGATTTGCTATTGGAATTGAACACATTTATTTGACTTATTATTGGTACTATTTTTTCTTTCTTTCAATATTTATGATCTTTGGTAATTTAGTGAAACTCTTGCTATTTTTAAATGTTGCCTTCTTTGTTGTGATGTGATTCCTCACCAAGATCGATGTAGATAACCTTGGATGAGTGTATATAAGGAATCAAACATTGGGAAAATTTGAGGATAGGGGTAAGTGTTTGTTGTATGGGTAGCTACGATCCACTTGTACATTCTTAGTGATTATTGACGGCTATGTCTTGGAGGCTAATCCCATTAAACAAACAAGGGGGAAGTCATACATAATCATATGGATCCTCCCTAGTTGTGTGTGGATTCAAGACCATCATTTCATATGGTTCTTGGTTACTTTGTGAGACCATGGCATCCTCTTAGACCAATATGTGAGCCTTGTATTGTTATCCCTGCAATGTGGATGAATAAGTTTATGTTAAAATAAATGCTTTTCTTAGAATACTCAAAAATGTCTCTCAAAAAGTTTGCAACAGGAAAACTTTTAGTAAGAATTTGAAGACACAATGCTCAGAAATTCACACAATCAGCTACATTAAATATGTTCTCTATTAAGTTCAATGTTTTAAGATGAAAAAGAAGAGTTAAATGGTTTTGGTTTGATTTGCAATTTTTGTGAAGCTTTTGCACTGAAGTTTCCATAGCCTGATTTTTTTGCCTGTGAAGAAAGACCATGTCAAATAATATCAACAAAGAACAAAATAAGGAGACAATTGCTAGATTATGGTCTAACTTGAAAAGAAAAGGTGATGGGAAATGTTATTGTCCCTGCAAAATTTGTAAGGGCTTAAAGACTAGAAGACTTCTAATCAAAACAGCTAAGAAACATTATAGGCAGCATGGTCACATTGAAGGGGGACATGATTATCATCCACTGGTAAGTTGTTCATTATATCGTTTTAACAATTTATATACATAAGAAATCACTTGATAATGAGATCATGATCACGATTTATTTATGTATATCAATTTTATATAGGTGGAGCACCCCAGAGCACATGGTATGGATCAACAAAACCTTGAGAATATGGTTTTTGAAGTGGAGGAACATGGAGGTGTGAATATCGAAGCTGAAGATAATGATCCCATGGAAGATGACGATCATGCACCAGAAAGCACAATTGAAGATGATGGTACAAATACATTGATCCATGACACATTTAGTACTGGCACAGCTGATCATGATGATCAGAATGACCTTGATGTTCATGATTTACCTCTTCTTGAGAAGGCATATGAGCCCCTTTACAAAGGCTCCCAAACAACTCTTCTCTCTGTTGTATTATTGTTGGTGAACTTGAAGGTTATGAATGGTTTATCCAACATAACAATCTCACGTATGTTAAGGTGTGTCATACATGTCATTACAGTTAATAAATGGTGAATCATGTACCATTAATATTCTTTATATTAACACCTCAAACATTTTTTTTGTTGTAGATTGATAGGTGAGTTTTTCTTACCACCATCAAATATTCTACCTCGTTCATACCGAGAATTATCTACCATTATGAAAGATATTGGAATGGAGTATCAAACAATAGATGCTTGTCCCAATGATCATATTATATATCATAAACAACATGAATTTGGAACAAAATGCCTTGAATGTCATATCAATAGATATCGAATAGATCAAATAACAAAAAAGGTGCCTCGCAAGGTTCTTTGTTATATTCCCATTATTCCACGTATGCAACGATTATTTAGGTGCACTAGCTTGGCACAATTTATGGATTACCATGCAGGCAATAGAATTTGAGATGACATTATTCGAATGCTTGCGGATGGTTCAACATTTATGGACATAGAGGAAAAGTGGCGACACTTTAAAGAAGAACCTCGTAATCTCAGGCTTTCATTGGCAGCAGACGGTGTCAATCCATTTGGAGAGTTGAGATCTATTTACTCAGTGTGGCCTATTTTTTTATCAACAATAATATTCCTCCATGGATGTCAATAAAGAGGGAGCACATAATGTTGGCAATGATTGTTCCAGGTATTTTATAATTTAATAGTCATCTACATTTAATTATAAATATTTTAGTAATGGTCATAATAATTATGTAATGTTTTTGTTCATTCCACTAGGCAAGTACCAAGTTAAAGATATGAATGTATATATTGAGCCTCTTATCAATGAGTTGCTGGAGTTATGGAATGGTGTGACTATGTATGACATCTCTAGACCAATAGGACAAAGACAATTTCAATTCCATGCAATGCTTGTATGGACAATACATGATGCCCCAGGGCTAACACATTTTTGTGGTACGTTATAGTGTTCAAGTTGCACATGATAATTATAATTATAAAAATTAATAGATTTAATAGAATTATACATTATCTTGTAGGTCTTCAAACAAAGGGAAAATTTGCATGTCCAGTGTGTGGTCCAAAGATGAAATCCCGTCATTCAAAAAGTTTAGGAAAGCAGGTGTTTGATGAGTATAGGAACTTCCTTCACAAAAATCATAAGTATTGGAATACTGAGAAACATCTTTTCAATGGGAAAGAAGAGACTACATCAAAGCCACAAAGAATGACTCCTCACTTATGGAAGTTGGAATATAATAGAATTAATTGTCATGGTAATGTCATTCCATCTAATGGTTTATGTTTGGAATTTGAATTTTTCTATCGTGTTTTGTTTACTGATGATGTAATTGATGATACTAAAGGTCGTCAAGGCATGGATGGCCACCTTCCAAAGGGACTAAAAAGTTATCCTAGACAATTCAGTAGGTTGCCTTACTACGAGCAACTACAAATTGTGCATTTGTTTGATACAATGCATATTGGAAAGAATACAATAGAGACATTATGGAAAATATTGGATGGAAGGCGTGACAAAGAAAAATTGTCAAAATTTGTAGTGACATTGTGGAATCCAATCATGCAATGAAAAATGTCATTCAATCAAATAGCAATGGAGATCAGATTAATATAAGTGCCCTTCCTTGGTTATTAACAAAGCAACAAAGCAATTCTATAAAAGAAGTCATACGAAAAATTTGATTTCCCACAGGATTTGCTGCGAACATAAACAATCTCATATCAAAGAAGAGTGAATTTGGGCTAGCGATGAAAACGCATGATTGGCATACCTTCATTAAGGTAATTCATGTTCTTGTGTATTTACTATATATTTGTATACTGTGCATGTACTTTTCATTGTATTATGTTAGGAAACAATGAAAAGATCATTTTATAATTGTTGCAGTATGTTCTACCTCTATCTCTCCCAGACCACTTCGACAATAATATCAAGCAAGTCATATATGACCTTGCAAAATACATGAGGTAAGTAGTGATGTTTGTTCAATTTGTTGTATAGATATTATATTTTCCATTTGTTTTACTTGTTATGCAATATATTGTATATTATTTTGTAAAGTCTCGTTCATATATTTTTGCGTCTTCAATCTCTTTTAGGTGGTTGTCATCTAAAGAAATCCACAAGGAAGATATAAAATATTGGAAGAGAAAAATCCCTCATCTAATGTGTGAAATGCAAAAGTGTCTACCTTCAACTTTTTTCAATGCACAAGAACACTACCTCATACACCAAGTTGAGGAGATCAAATTGTGTGGACCTGTACACACTAGGTCAATGTGGATGGTTGAGAGGCACTTGAAATTTTTGAAGGCTTTGGTTGACAAAGAGCACATCCTGAGGGTTCTATGGTGGAGGGATATATGGTATACCAAACTATGGTGTACATTACTGAATATCTTCCTAAGTTTGCAGCAAAAATCCATGTAGATCGCATTTGGGATCCCAGCCCCATTAATAAATTCGAAGGGGAGCACTTGATGGGGAAAGGTAGATTGAAGAAAGTGAGAGGTAATTATAAGATGTTATTGTAGTAAATTAATTATTCATCTTCTAAATAAATCAGTTGTAAGTGGTCTATTAATTATTTGTATAGTTGGTCGGGAGTGGGATGTGCTACATCTGTATATTGCAAACAATCTTGATTGGATGATGGTGTGGATTGAATGATGTCAACATTCTGGTCACACATTAACATGGGATGGTGTCGCTTCATTGGTTAAAGAAGCTCATCGTAATGGAGATTCCACTGTTACACAAAGGGAAATTGATTTAGCATATGGTTTAAGAGATCAACAGGTACGTATAATTTTATTAATCACCCGTATGTTTATCAACTCATGATGCAATAATTTTAATATGTTAGACATATTGCAGGTCAAACACCACAAGGCTATGTGCTGCAATGGTCATAAACTTCGCATCAAACAGTTGGATGACACGAAGAAAACTTGTGATTCTGGGATAACTACAGTCTTTGAGGCAACCAATATTTCATCTAGAAACGACATACATCCTCAAGAGTCTCAAAATAGATATTATGGCATTTTGGATGATATACTTGAGTGTGACTTTAATTCCTTCAAATTAGTTCTATTCGTCATCAAATGGTATAGGCTAAGACTGAATAAAAATGATCCTGATAGAACTGTTATTGAAAATGATAATGGATTTACAATGGTTAATACAAGGTTGTTAGAACGAGTTGGGGATGAGCCCTATGTTCTTCCAAGTCAATGTGAGTAGGTATTTTACTCGGAGGTTCCACATTAACCAGGTTGGTCATTTGTTGTTTGACATGATCCAAGAGGAAGGCCAATAATGTATAATATGATGGAAGAAGAAGATACCGAAGAAGTAGAAGATGATATAGATGATGATCACGATCGACAGTTAGTCGATGATGTCCCTGACAAAAATGTACATGAAGAAGAAGCTGATGATGATGCTACTGCCGCTGCTAATGATGATGGTGATGGTGATGGTGATGGTGATGGTGATGGTGATGGTGATGGTGATGACGATGATGACGATGAACACAATGATGACGACGACGACGTTGACGACGATGATGATGATGATGATGATCATGATGATCATGATGGTCATGATGATGAGTTGGATGAAGAAGAAGATCAATGACATGAATGAAATGTATGAGATGCGATTATTATATTATCTATTTAATATTGATATCTTGATAGAAATTGATTTGACTTATATGGTTACATAAATAATTCATAAGTTTTGAATTCTAATGCCATTACTTAATTAATTCATGATGCACCTCTAGATATGTGATAGATGGTGATTTAAAATACATATGTGATGGATTACATGCTTATGATGATACATGTGACATTTTTTGAACTTTGTGTTTATTTATGGAATGTGGACTACTTATTAGCTATGTGATGGATGGTGATTTATGATATGTATGTGATGGATTACATGTTTATGATGATACATATGTGATTCTTATGATGCTCAATTACATATATGATGATACATATGTGATGCTTATGATGCTTATGATATTGTAGTATTTATTGTTTATCAAATTACAAATGTAATGCTTATGATGCTCAATTGTTGGTGCAGGAACCTGAACCCCTTTGACAAGGATCCTACACAGTCTCATGGATCGACAGGTATAAGTCAATACACCTTATAGAAATAATATATTTTTTAAAAATTACAAGAAAAACAAACTTCCTCAGTTTTTCAAACCTCAACATCAGCAGCAAATCTAATACAATTATCAACACTTGAGGCCCTAGTTTGACTTACTCAAATTTTAATCTCAACATCAACTTTATGGCTAACTTCTTCATCAATATTACCCTCATTTGCAAAATATCTCTCTCATTACCAACTAACTCTCTCATTTGATGGTGCACAGGTATCACCAAATAGGTATTTGTCAGATGTGTCTTCCTCGAGTGAGGGAAATGCAAGAATAGAAGAGGAAAGTGAGACATGTAGTAGATCTCAAATAGGGAGATCAACTAGAGGTCAAAAGATTAGAAGAAAATTCAATAAACACATGGAATTTTTTCTTGCTCAAGGGGGGTCATGTTCTTATGATGATGAGACCAAAGGCAACATTGAGGTGCCCTTGAGGTACAAACATCTACTGAAACAATGTGTACCCAAGGAACTTCCTCCAATAAACACTGATTTTTGTGTTAATGAGAGGATATATCGCATAGCACCTTCGTTGTTACATGGTTTGGGCCTATTTTCCATGGACAGCATAAAGGTCTCTTACAACAAAGTTGCTGAATTGATGGAGTTTGTTGGACCTTGTTACAATTATAATGATTGGATGCAGATTGTTCGATATAAAAAAAGTATGCGTAGGTATGCACTGTTAGCCAATTATATACAACAAAAGGATAATGATCAAAGTAAACGAGTGGCTGAATACATTGATGGAAGGCCAAAAGCAACAAGGAATATTGCAGGTTTTATAAATAGTACATGACTTGGGTCAACTAATAAGCAACCCAATTGCATATTTGAGGCATGTGAGGGAAATTGTGTGTTTGTATGTGTGATAAAATCAATAAGTGCAGGGGAAGAGCTGCTAATCGATTACAATTTGAATCATATAGATACAAACAAAGTTACTATCATGGGGGTGGTACGTACTATATATATACCATTTAAGCCAACTTCCAATTAATGTCCAATAAACCATTCTATTATTAAGTTTTTTTGCTAGGTCTATTGGTTTCATTTCGCTAACGTTTTTATATTTTTTCTTTGTCACAAGGCCACATAGCACAGATAGGGGTGTAAGTCTCGACACTTCTACGTAGTAGGTAAACCTCATTGTAATTGTACAAATTAGATAGAAGAAAAATGTTACATCATGATCTTTTCTTGAGTGTTTTGAAGTAATTTTGATAGTGTTAATTATATTCTTGTCACAGACGGATGTTCGGGATAAGGGAAAGGAACCTGTAGTACCTCAGCACCTCCATAGGGATGTGGGGCACTCAACAGTGTTTTGCGCTGATGACATCATACTTAGTGCAAACCCTATACAATTGGTACAAAAGAACATTAGAAAAATTGGCCAAGAGATTGTTGATTTGGAAACCATAAGTCCTCAAACTAATGAGATAATAGAGAGGGTGTAACTATTGTTGCGGACAGTGGAAAACTTGCAAGTAAGCAGTAATGAAAGCTTTAATCATAACAAAAGTTCAATAATGGTTTATATTTTTTTCTCTTTTATGTCATTAACTAAAATATGTATGTGTTGTTTTTACAGAAATTTATAAGGCCTCATCATCCTGGTGGCGATGATCAGGGTATTGTGGGTAGTTCAGGTGATGACCATGTTCTATATATTAAAACCACTCCTTTGGACTTGTGAACTTGCTTTTTTAATGTTTTGCATATTTAATGTATTACTCTTCAGGTGCTGAAATGGGTCCGAGGTCGACCCCAACTGTATTGCCGACTGCAATGTCGGCAACACGTAGCATGTAGACATCATCTGTTGCACTGGCTCGTGTTGACCCGCCCACTGGTGGTAGATCCCTCTTTTTCTCTCTCTTTCGTTATGTGTTTATTACCCTTGAAGTGTTCTTTCTTGGAGGCATTTCATAGTGGATTCATTTATTGTGGTAGGAGATGCACATGAGGATGCCCCAGAGGTGACTACTGGTGATAACATACCATCATTTCCTGGATCTTCCCGTATTGCTAGTACGGGAATGTTGCAGGCCACATTGGTGGTGAGTGATGAAGAATTGCTTCCCTTGAAGATACAGAAGGTTCCAGGTACTTTAAAATTATTATTATATATAGTCTAATTGTAATTTACTTACTGATCACTCATTTTGGACTAATGATCCCATGTTTTTTTTGTAGGAAATGATATTTTTTATAAAAATCTTAATGACATTACATTGCAGATATTTGGGCCCACCATACGTGAACTAACCCTTATCCACTATTTTGATTTCATATCATTGCTAGAATAGTTTTCCTTTTATCCATTTCTTAAACTATATCAAAGGTAGCTTCAGTTTCTTTCTAAATCTAACAGGTTTGTTTTTGCTTTAAAGGTGGAATGACCAAGAAAAAAAGTTAAAAGATGAACTCACAAACTGTATGGTAGGGTTGTTTGGAAATGACACATTCGACAAGACTAAGCTCCTGGAAAAAGATGGCACATATCTAAAGTATGTGAGGGACCAATACAGGACACATTTAGAGAAGAATGTAAAGTATGAGCATCCCCCCATGATTCCAGAGAGGGAGTGGAAGGACCTGATTTAGGATGCAAAGGAAAGAATTGAAAGGAAAAAAGGAAATACACCACCAGACGCCAAAAGAAGGTATGTGATACTATTAAGAATGTGAATATGTACTAATTATTCATTATATTTATATAATCTAACATATTTCTAACTTTTCACAGATTGAGTGACACATCAAAGGAAACCAAGACAAGACAAGAAAAGCATGGGCAACACAAACTCGGCTTTGGTGGTTATATGAAACTTGCCGCATGAATTGTAAGAATCAGTAAATTAAGTATCACATCAAAATATTTACAAATTGTAAACAATTTTTTTTTTATCAAACAATACAAGCAAAATTCATAATACTAAGCAAAAATGCAGGGCTCTGAATTCAATAGAGCGCCCATAGAAGATGACAAGAGAATTGGCTACCAGCAAGGCTAGATAGCCATGGTTGAATGGCTATGAGAATTGAGTGGGCAAACATGAGATTCTGATGCATTTGTCACAACGGTAATTAACCTAAATGAAAATTATTTCAAATTGAATACTTAACCAATAATCTATTTGATGTTAAGTTTCAACATAAAGTGACTATATTTTTTTTAAATAAGCAAGCAATGATAACACTACGCGTGACATTGGAATGCAGCATGATAATCATGGAACATAACCTGTACATGAAGGTTCGGATGTGCATCCTAGTAGTGGAGGTATTCATTTTCTATTCAAATTTTTTTATGTAATTATTAATACAATTAAACATCTTAAATTGAAAATTAGTGTAGTAATTAATGTAACCTTTATTGTTAATATTTTAGAGCATGTAGTCGGTGGTGACCAAGTGGAGCATGATCTAGGTAGACAACATCAAGAACGTGATGTTCCCCAATCAGGTAAAGAGGACCACTGTTATTCCTTTAAACAAATTTAATTGCAATTGGTGTATTGATTAATGTAACGTTTCGTATTTCAACTCCAGAGGATCTAGAGGGTGTTTAGCATGTCGAGGTTGAGGCTAGACAAAATGATGTGGAAGATGATGTGGCCCCATCAGGTAAAGAGTGTAACGGTTGTGTTCTTTAAATTAATGAAATACTTGTAACAATAATAAAAAAATGTTTCCAATTTAACCCAATTCTTTGTTATTGCAGAGGACCCCCCTTTGGTTCAGCATCCTCGTCCTTTGTATAGGACTAGGCATACATCAAGAGCACGAGAAGAGGGCGGAACATCCCAAGATGGGGGAAATGATGAAGAAACCGATGTTCCACTTAGTCTTTTCATAGCTTCAAAGAAAAAACAAAGAAAGAAATTATTGTAATCTACCTTATTTGATAATGACTGATTTTTATGTGTTAATGAATGTAATTATGTGCTAATGAATGTTCATGAATGATATGTGTTGATGATTATTGATGAATGTTGCATTTTAATGAAAGTTAATGAATTTTATGTGATAATGAATGAATGTTATATTTTAATAATGGATGAAAGAATGAATGAATGTTAGATGTTAACAGGGAATTTAGAGTGATGTTAGGGGGGGGGGGGGAGGGGCCAAATGAGCTTCCACCTTCATGTGGTTGGCCCTGTTAAGTAGAGAATATTAAACTATTCTTGAAACAAAGTGAAGCTCAACAAGATAACACACTTTTCAATATTTCATTATGTTGCATAGTTAAGTAGGCCTCCCAATGAAGTGGATCTCATAGACACAAAGAATCCTATATAGAGAATCATTGACAGCCCTTGAAGAAGAACTTCGATGAAGCAATACATGATGAAGGAATATCTTGCAAGAGGAAATCAAAGTCATTAAGGTGTCATCTAGATCTGAAATGTGGTCTACTTTTCAAAAAAGTAAAGATGCTTGATATGAATGTGTCCTAGTGGGGTGAATCTAGAAGACATATAATCCTATTGCAAAGAATCATGGAAAGTTCTAGAAGAAGCAACTTTTAATTTTGAAGTAGCAATGTGTATAAGAGATGTTCTCATTTGTAGATGGAGTATCAAGAGGAGGATCACTAGTCCATGGACCATGTCATTGTTGTTAAATACCTACACTTTTGTTCATAGTCACTTGGTGTAGGAATGAATTCAATGAGATAGGGTAGGAGATCCTACATAATGTAATTTTTCACTATCCCTTGTTTCGAGTACAAATGGTTCTCTGAATTTATCTTGACAATAGAATGTCAGAATTTAATACCATAATCCATGATGAAAACTGCCAAAAATGGAAATTTATCTTAGTTCGCAATTACAAAATGCTTTTGTATAGGCCTCTCGAAGATTAAGTACATCAAATTGAGACTTTATAAATTGAGTGTATGTATTAGCAATCTCCCAAATTGTTCAATGGTCTCCAAACCTTGTGAATTTTTTATTTTTATTTTAACTCAAATATGTATGGTATAGGCATATCATTGGTTGTGTGATTTTTTTTTTCCTTAAATGCTTCTACGACCAAAAGAGACAAGTTTTAGATGAAAATGGGGTCTTATGGGCCTTTTTGACACAATGGTAGGTTCTTTAGACCTAAAAATGCCCCAACAAGTAGTCGATTGCCTTAAGTTACAAACAAATCCTTGTTTGTGAGCATGCTTCTTGATCTCCAATTTTGGTGGAATGAAAGATAATATTGAATTTCTCAAGCCTTTTGGATGCTTTGAAACCACCAAAAAAAAGCTACTTTGATCATTGAAATGTTGTAGTGACTTGGATAAAAAAAGAAAACTAAGTTTAAACTTTAGAAGTTAGTTTTTTCTTGTCAAATTGTTTTCAATTTTCAAATCATCCAAGGATGCAAGAGGAGTATATTTTGTTATGACAAGATTAAAAAAAAACTTAGAATCTTTTGAAACCATTGAAACATGGGGACCCCTTCCCCCCCTCCAAAATCCCTATTTTTTTTAGGATGCAATACTTAGGGGAAACGTCCCCTTGCCACACCACTTAGGGATGTCCTAGGGACTCCAAGGAGTCTCTTGACCATCTTGAGGATGCCTATGAGTCTCCCATGGCCCCCAATTAGAAACTCCAATTCTAAACAAAAATGGTGAAATTATTGTGAAAATGTCATCTGTATTAAAGGTTTGGCAATGCCCCCTAACCTTGATGGGGGCTCTGCCACAAACCCCCCACAAGGGGCACTACCCATTGACCCCAAACCTTTACTCACCATTCTTATTGTTAATGCAATCGTTTCCATTTTTTTATGTTGACTAGTTTAAACACTTAGTATGTCAAAGTTTCATCTCCAATTCTTATACTTATTATTAGTTTGTTCCCAAAGTTCCAAAACTCTACCACCATTGTCAATGTTCAAATTTCAATGGGCAGACATGTATGCAACATGTGGAAGCAGAGACAAGGTACTTGAACTGTTTGACAAAATTCCTCCAAGAAATGTGTCTCATGGACTGCGATGGTCATTGGATATGCAAAATTTGGACTTGTTGAAAAATTTTACAACCTTTGCCAACATCCTCCCCACCTGTGCCAAAATGGGAACCTTTGGAACAGGGAATGGACATTCATTTAAGCATAAGGGAATATAGTTGAGATCAATGGGATCCATATCTTTTCTTGTGTTTTCATCTATTACATAAAGCCACTGGTTCTATGATTTTATTTATGTCTTCCTGGGCAACTATTATGTCTTTGACATTTAGTTTTTCTCAGCTTTCTTCAATTTAGAGAAAAAAAGAAAAAGAATAGGTTAGATGGAGGAAAATATAAATCCATGATTTGGGTTAAATCTAGGTTACTTTTATATAAACAAAACAATGTATCTTTCTGTGGAAAAGTTAAAAGTTAAATCATCTGCACATTCTGACTATTCATGTGGGAGGATTGCCCATGTTAAGCACCGTACTCATCTACTTTGATGGTGTTCTTAAAGATACTTTGTCCCCATGTTCCAGCTTTCAGCTCTGATCTTTTCGTCTATGTTGCTTGGTTTTTTAATTTTTTTGTGAGTGCTTTGTAAAATTGATTTCTATGGTTTGAAGATTTCACAACATTATTATCTTTGCGAATTTTCCAACTCAAGCTTGAAAACTCTATTCCAGCTGGAAAATCTCTTGGTATTTTTTTTTTTTTTAAGATAGAAAATTGAATTTGTAACTAACAAATATTATGGTTTCAATGTTCACAGGTTATTTTTACTATTAAGTTAAGAATTCCCTCAAACTCCAGGATTTTATCAACATTTGAGGTAACACAATCGCTGCACTTTTTTAAACTTTGATGTTTTGTTTCTTAATTTCTGAGATTAAATTCTGTATTTAAAGCACTAATGTGCAACATGATTGCAGAAGACTAATGCTCATAAAAGTTTACATTGTATAGACTTCAGGCAAGGTACTAGAAATGTTTATATATTCATAACATGTCATGGAAATAAACTTCATAGTGCTGAGGTTGACTCACTTATTCTTTCTTATCAATAAGTTGATTATATATTCTTTCTTATAATAAGTTTTATCTTACTGAAGATATGATGCATTAATAGACAGGACATCAAGGATAATTACATTTGCATCAAGGAAAGTAGTTCAATCAGCATCAGCACTCATAAGAGCAGATAAACTCCTAATATATATATCAGCAATCAGGCAAACAGATCAGATATGAAATTATTGTTTACTGCAGGCAATAGTAATCTTACTCCATTTGTGGTATGCAGCATAATAGTACTCTTATGATTAATTATTCTCATATAGACATAGATAATAATATGCAATGCAATATTATACTTGATACATAACCTCCCCTACATTGGATATGAGAAATAATATTGAATATCTGATTCTTAAATTGCTGCAATCAATCATGAGGGGGTTAATAGGGGAATACAAGGAGGGGAAACTGTGACGAGGTCCTCTTCTAAGTACACTACCCCATGGTGGATGACTGATGTGTCTACCACATGTGGGCCAAGGGGAGCAAAGGTGTGTCCTTCCCTTGGGCTTAGAAGGGAGGGATGCTGAGGACACCCTATTGTGGTTTCCCCATCAACCTCTACCATTGTGATTAAAGGGGTCTCAATAATAGGAGGGTGGATAAGGTAGCATGGATAGGGAGGGCAGGTACAAGTTTACCCACTAAGCACACCACCTCATATGGATGGCGGACTGCCACATGGGGCCAAGAGGGATGGTATATCCACTCTTGGGCTTAGCATGTGGATAGCTTCGAGTGCCCTATCATGTTTCTCATCCAAGCCCTATTATGGTTTAACTCCAATTATGCATTATAGATATTGTGTAGTTCACATAAAATTGAAATAGTTATGAATATATGCTATCTAAACCTAGTTGAAATGGTTGCTCTATGAATTATACTTTCAATACTTGTCTAACATGAATGGAGGTTTTATCTTGATGAAAACGTTTTATTGATAAAAATCTGAACGAGGTGAAGCACACCAGCTAGAGGAATATGTGGATTGAAGAAACAAACCTGTGGATAAATCCAAACATGGTAGAATCCTTGCTACAACTTTTGTTCTCTGTAAGCATTCAGAAAAATGTTGAATTTGTGATCTATAATTTACGTGTTTCTCAATTTGGTTGACATCTTCAAAATAGACTCAAAAACTTATTTTTAGTACGGTGTGTTATTATACTTACCTTTTAATGTTCTTTAAATAAAGAATGGTTGTAGACAGCGAAGTTCCTTGCAAATAGAAGAAGCTCAGTTTTGCTTTTGTGACTTTGTCTGTTATGTCTGATTGTCAACAAAATATAGAGACATACTGAAGACGATTATGGTTCGTGGTTGTTTTTTTAGTTGAAACCATTATTATGAATTTTATGAATTTTTTTTTTAACATTGACATGGTTAAAGCCTTAACTATACATACTGTTCTCTTCAGATTATTATCTTACCCCACCTTTTCCATTTTAATTCATTTTAGTTTGATTCAATCTTTTAGTCAAGTTTAATGATAGTTTCTATTATGCCTTTTTAATAACAAAGATTAGATGTAGACATTTGCTTGTCCTTCTATGTTAGTGTGTTCTTACGAGGTCAATTCTTTCTTATCTCAAGAAACCTCATTGACCTACAAATTCTTATACTATGCTACTTACTACCACTGATATCTTAACAAAAACACACAAACATGTAAGGTAAAAATCTCTCCAGAGAAGCCTGAGAAACACTGTAACTAAAATGCCTTGACCTCTTGCCAAGCATTTGATAGTTAAAAGTCTTAAATCCTGTCCAAATCATAGGATAGACATTCAAATCCTAAGATCATTAATTCCCCTAATAAATGTATCCATGGTAGAAGCCTATAGAAAATGTGTTCCACAATAGAAAGGCAGATTCAAATTCAATTTTGACATTGCTCCAAAGGACAACCTAGGTATTGCAGGAAGTGGAGGACTCATTATGGATAGTGAATGTAAAGACCTTCACATTATTAAGCTTTAGCCCTCCACTTTGGCATTAGGGGACTAGAGATAGAAGAACACTCACTCCTTGTGATCAAAGGAATGCAAAAGAAGGGAGTGACCAATAGGAGGTTATATAATATTAGAACAGTATCAGTGCTGAGCACAGACATAACTTTTGCACATTGTTATTAATAGGAAAAGCTGGCAAACAAACCAATGGAACTCCTCGTCTCTAGAGGTACCCTTCAAAGAAATCAAATAATTTACTAATGTCATTATAGAACTATCTAAAAGCAAACACTGGATTTCACTTATAAGATGAATAATTTCAATAATTTGACCGAACAACCATCTGACATCCCATGTTTAAACCTTTCCTGCTAGCATGTAAATATGTAAACTAAGCTCTAAGGACCAAGAAAATAAACAACTATAAGCAATCTGTTCTGTACAATAGAAAACTAGGATCATATAGAACCTATGTTTTTGTTGTAATTAATCAGCCCTGAACAAATAAAAGAATGTGATAACATAGAACCTATTGTTTTATGCTTAGAAATGATAGTGGAATTCAACTTGCAATACCGTTATTTCCAGAGTTTACAAAAATTCTTCCCGACTTGTTTAGATTCCAATGTTCATGAAATATGCAGGGTTGGGTGTTATTAACAATACAAGCACATTTTCCTTCACTAAAGCCTTCAGCATGTGACATGGGAAGTGCATACAAAGCTGGGATTTGCAAGTAGGTGGAAGGTGGACAAACTATAATACTATACACTGGTCTGTATGTCATGGCTCTTGGTGTTGGAGGCATTAAGGGCTCTTTGCCTGTTCATGGGGTAGAACAATTCGATGAGAATGATGGAAAAGAGAGAAAGTTGATATCAAATTTCTTCAACTGGTTTTTGTACAGCATAAGCATTGCACTTGTATTAGCTTTCTTTCTATCATATACACTATATGCAAAATTAACTCGTTGTCTCAGATCAAATAGCAGTTTGTTTGCATGATGACATTTCATAATGTACAATAATGGATTTATCCTTTCATCAAGCTTTATTTATTAGCCACTTTTCTACAAAACCTTCTTTCTGCAATCATTGACATATTTTTAATGTTTATTGTAAAATTTACATAGTGTGGCAAAGTTTTATTTACAGTTGTTATACTTATTCTATACACATCCTTTTATAATTAATTTTTTAAGTTTTATATATATTTGCATCCCACCCTGCCCCCTTCATCATCCCCCTGTCGTCCCCAAACTTAAGCCCTTGGTATGTTAAGATATGAAAGCTCACAATAGTTTCATTTGATATGTTAATCGAGGAAAAACCTACAATATATAGCTTCCAAGATTCCAAATCCATGAGGATCATGAAGAGGTAGAAAACCAAAAAAAGAAATTGCTTATCCAAGTTTCCAAATTTGTGACAAGGAAAAAGTAGAATCTCAATCAAAGAAGGAGAATGTGCAACTCATTATCTTATTCTACCTAAGTAAAAATATTACCTAATTAAGCTTTTTAATAGTGGAATATCACACTTAGGATAAAACATATCCAAGTTAAATAAAATATTACATTGATAGGCTTCTTTGGTTGCTCTAAAAGTGGTGCCTTATGAATTATGTTCTTGGATACTAAAGTTTCCAAATTCTGGGCACTCTTGATAGCTTCTCGTAGAGATTGTGATTCAAAGGCTTTAACCAAACCTTTCAATGGTTTCTGTTGATGTGTTTTTTATGCACTATGCAACACAAAATAAAATAATAAGTATTCTATCCTCTCTTGAACAAAATCCTCCCAATTGCTAAACTACGTGATCAAATGGGATGACTCCAAGATTCCAATAGTCAGGTCTTGACTTTATATTGCAGATAGACTCAATGATTGTGATGTGATATCTACTAGAATCACAAGGGGGACTTATGTTGCTTGGGTCAAGACCTATCCATTCTCATGTTTCATGATTGATTTACACTCCATGATTTAGGTCATCCTTGAGCAACATCTCGACTTAGCCAAATTTTGTTTTTTGTACCCTAATTCTTTAATTTTGACCCCTTACTAGCATTGCCTTAGGTTTTATTGGAATTCTTGCTTCTCTAGCATGGGCACATTTCTAGAGTTCATTCGCACAAATTGCTCTTGATGAGAAAGCTAGTATCATGACCATGACTTAAACAAAATTTTAACTTAGTCAAATTATCTCCTCCAAACTTCTATGAGTTCATCGCCTTCATTCTTCATCATTTGGATGTCTTTTTTCATTGGAAGGTAATTCTTGACCACCATACCTCAATCTTGACCTATGCTATACCCTAAAACCCTAGAACCTAGTCATGTTTACAATTGAGATCTTGGTGACTTGATCACTTAATACAACTTAATCATGTAGGTCTCATCTAACTTCGACTCCAACACTTAAGCAAATCAACCCTAGCAACCAAGTACTTTGGGAAATATCTTGCAACTTGACAACATGGGTAATGATGGAGGAATGGAAGGTGAGACCTATAGAGGTGAGAGAGAGAGAGAGGGTGGGAGGAAGAGATAATGACCTGGAGAGGGTAGAGAAAGAGAAGTAGAGAGGGATGGAGAAAGAGACCTAGAGAGGGGAGAGAGAAGAGAGATAGTAGAGAGGGATAGAGAAGAGAGATAGAAGAGAGATACCAATGTCAATCTTTTTCTATAAAAAAAAATTTCCAAAAAATTGGCCTATCATCGGAATTCCGACTCCAAAGGATAAAATTCTGACAGAGGAGTGTCATCAGATGCACAACATCCTCATCGAAACTCTCATGGAATTACAACAGCCTCCATGAGAGTTCCAACAAGGATGTTGTGTATCCAATGGCACTCCTCTGTTAGAATTTTATCCTTTGGAGTCGGAAGTCCGATGATAGGCCAAGATCGTGACGGTATTCTTTTGGGGTATGAGCATCCATGGCAGTTGTCAGAAAGGTTGGAGGTGATGTCGCAATTGCGACGACCACAAGGATAGTCAAAACTTCCGACACAAAGTTTTTGATGGCTTTTTTTGTCGGTAGTGCGATGAAAGTGTGTCGGAATTACGACGATTTGTCGTCAAAATTTTGACCCAAATGTACTAGTGTTATCTTCATTTCTTATTGAAGTATATATATTATCCTCTTCTCAGTTCAATTTGTATCTATTCGTCATGTGTTAATAGGAGGCTTTTTATTCCTATTTTCATATGGAGTATTTTTACACTTCTGCAACTGGGTTAGATGTTAATGTGTGTATTTCTTGAGGACTGGAGAGGTAATTTTTAGGTGGCAGTACATTTTAAATCTTGAGTTATTATCTTCATTTCTTATTGAAGTATACATATTATCCTCTCCTCATTTCAGTTTGTATTTGTTCTTCATGTGTTGATAAGAGGCTTTTTTTCTATCTGCATATGGAGTATTTATACACTTCTGCATTTGGGTTAGATGTTAATGTGTGTATTTCTTGAGGATTGGAGAGGTAAGTTTCAGGCGGCAGTATATTTTAACAACTTTTTCTTGATATGGTTACACACTTACTAATCGGCATAATTATATGGGCATGAAAATAAATTTCATCATTTGTTTTTCCTTTATTTGCTTGAAGATATACATGTCATCCTCCTCTTGGTTCAAATTATATTTACATCACATGTGTAAATTAGCTGGCTTACATCATTTTCTCACATATGGTGTGTTGGTAACATTGTTTTGAGTAGTAGGATGGGGTGTATATCTCAGGTGCTACGAGTTAAATGGTTTTATTTTGCAGATTATGGAAGCTTGCTCTAATGTTTCAAATGATTTTCTATCTCAAGTCAGGAGATATTTCCTTAAGATTTGTTTTTTGATATTGATTTTACTTGGTGTCCTGTCAGTAATATCATCATTTATAACGAGTTTAGGTTATGGCATGTGTGTTCTGTGTAGTCCTTATCTTCAGTCCTTCATTATTTTTTTGCATGCTTCACCTCCTCAAGTCGTCAGTATGTTTCTAAGGTTTTATTCTTTGATGTAAATATCTATATGCTAGTCGCCTTATGCTTGTCCAGGTCTGACATATTTGGCTTACGGATTATTTATTTTTGGTTGTTGGTATCCTTACTTATGGGAGAGTCACTTATGGGTTTTAGTGGAAGGATTCTAAAATTCATGCGAATTGATTCAAGCATGTTTGAAATGGATTTTTTCAATATCTTTATGGGAAATCCAGGACAGTTTCTCTTTCAAATACATTTCTTTTCTATCATTCTCAAAAGCAATTTTTGTTTCTTTCTGGTTTTCAGTGCCCTTCATACTGCAAATGCCTTCCTCTCTGCCATTTGGAGTTTATAGAGTGGTTTTAGAAGCTTGATCACTGGGGGAAGAAGATGCAATTGAGGACAATTATGTTAAACTTGGCAAGGTTTTCAATCTGTTTACTCCCACAGTGGACTTTGAGTTTCGCAGGCTTTTGGGATGTTGGTCATTATAGGTTGGTCATCAAGTTTCTTATGATGAGCTTCTCTCTCATTTTCTTACTATTTGTTTTGATGTTCTGCTCGATATGGATTTGGTTTTTCTCTTGGTATCCTCGTTTGTCTTTCCGAGAATGTGCAATTGGGAGTTGGTCTCTCCTACATTGGCTAGTTATCGGTTTGATATGGGTTCTTTTTATTACAGGGGTTTTCTTCCTCGCCATGAGCTTTTGGCTAATTTCTAGTCTGGTCATTTGCTTCATCAGTTACGTATGGGATTGATATGTGATTCCTTGGAAAATACTAGAGCCTGTATGGATTTTTTGTTGTATTTGGCTCCTGACCAATTTGTTGATAAAGCATGGGTTATTTTTCAGGCTTTACATTCATTAATCTCTTTGGGTTTTTTGTGCTCTACTCCTTCTTGTGTGGCATTCCCTTTAAGGGTGATTTCACCTCCGTTCTCTTCTCATGAGCCACCAGAAGAGAGTTCTAGTTCCTAGTTCGTGGATAACTAACATATTTTCTCTTTTGTAGCTGGTGGTTTGATTTTTTGTAGGGATAAAGGCAACATGGCTCCTTTTTTGTTCAAAATGGTTAGCTATGGTTCTGACAAAGAATTTTATCTCATTCATCTACCTTGTGTTTCTTCACATCCATCTCTTTTTCGGTTGGAGTTATTCTAGTTTGAAGTTGTTCGATGGGACTTTTGTAAAAATAGTAGAAATAGGAGGGTGGGGGTTTTCGTCAGTATATATGTTGTAAGGGTACTATATATTTCTGTTAAGTTTTAAAATGGCTACAACCGGAGGTTTTCTTGCGGGATCTTTCTTGCTGGTATGCCATGTCTGAACCTGATTTAAACTCTTTTTTATTTTAATATATAAGTTCAGTGGATATTCCACTTTAAAAAAAAAAGGTTTATGGACCCGATTTAGTATAAATTGAATGAAAAATAGTTAAAATAATCAATTTTTAAATAAATTTACATATTTAGATTCTAGACAGTATAATCTGAAATGGGTTTTAATTTCGTATAAAAATTCTCTAATTACAGGCACGTAAACTATTTTATAAGTTCATATTTGTGCTTTCATTCATGGAGATTTGAATTTGCAGGTCCATGTCTCAGGTGTGGCCATCCTAGGCCTATCCCGAGCCTAATCCCAAGCCAAGTGGCAAGTTGTGGAATCAACTTCCACAGAACGGGCCCCCGTTTTCAAACAAGGGTGGCTTGTGGAAAAAAAGGGTAAAATACGATTTAGAAACGAGGGCCCATTTTTAAGAAATGGGAACGGGCCCTAGTTTTCAAACAAGGGCAGCTTGTGGAAAAAAAGGGTAAAATACGATTTAGAAATGGGGGCCCGTTTTTAAGAAACGGGCCCCCATTTTTAAAAAAAGTTGGCCCCCGTTTTAGAACAAAACGGGGGCTCGTTTATTTTCTCTTCGGGCTCCCATTACCTTTCGGCTCAGGAGCCCGAAGAATAAATGGGGCCCCATTTTTTGAAAATGTGCCCTTGTTTTTAAGAGCGCATTTTCCAATGCATAGACTTCTACGAATTTGTGACTCATTACCTTGCACTTTCCCGCATATTCCTAAGATATCCATCATGGACCAATATATGTTATTGTAGCATCCTAAATTGTATTTGGTTAAAATTTTGTCCTCTCTTATGCATCAATTTTGTATCCGTCCTCTAAGGTCTAACTGAAGCACTACTTTTGTTTACACCAACTATCAAGCATAACTTTTTACACTCTTTTCTGACTTCCAATTATCCTAGAGCCCTGATTTCCAAGACCATGGTGTTGGGCACAATGGATCCTCTTAAAAAGTTTCCATCTTGGTACCTCATAATGGTCACCTAATTTGGGTAGGGGCCTAGATCCCATGTTGACCTATGTCAGAAATTCAATTTGTTTTTTGATCAATAAGTATAAAAGGAGGTCTACCATTCTCATATCAAATTTAATCCAAAAGTTAAAGATCTCAATTACACTCTAGAAAATTCAAGTGAGAAAGTAATTAGTCTTCTATAAAGCATTGGAGAATAAGTGAAGTCAAGATTCAAGCATTGGATATGACATTCATGTTCTATGTTTCATGAAGACTATCTACATGAAATACTAATTCCTTGCGAACAAAAACCAAACTTTATTAAAGTTATATCATTACATTTTCATTCATATTTAGCTTTTCCCTCAAATGGAAAGTATTTTACTGTAGCACTTCATTTACATTTTAAATTAAATTTCATTATTAATTTAAAAAACCAAATTTTGACCTAAGACAAATCCCTATTTGCAACAATTTCCCCGTTTTCATTATTTTTAAGAACAAGTACAAAGTTGTGTTCAGAAGGATTGATAAGATTCACAAAAGTGCATAGGTTCACATTTTGAAGATGTAAAATTCAGAGGACCAGGATGACCACCACCACAGTCACAAAAAATCAAGTCAAAGTTTTGAGAATAGATCTGAACCATCATCTTCTTCTTAGATTTAGTTTGTTCGCTTTGTATGATGACTGTAGCTTACCAATTCTATCAAATTTCTTAAATTATTTACTATTATGCCCTAATCATTAAATAAATTAGATTCAATTCAATGCAATGATAGGGAAAGAAGAGCCTCATTTAAGATGCCTATAATTTTATTAGAATATTAATCTCTTCAGGTGAGATCTATCAAATTCCTATCGCTCCTAATATAATGGTAAATTAAGAAAAAATAGTGATTTTATTACATTTTATGGTGAAATCCTAATTTTCAACATTACATTTTGGTGCGCCTGACCTCTTACACCTTAATTTTATACTTTTGATCTCAAAACTGATTCTTTATGCATTTTAAAATTCAAATTTACATTTACAAGTTTATTATTCAACTGATATACTTAAATTTATAAGTTAGATTCACACAAAGCCTAATTTCTAATTCTAAAATTGAACTTGTGGGTTGCTTAATTTGGATTTGTTATCACAGATCTGATTGTTTATGCATTTTAAAATTCAAATTTACACTCATAGATCTCATTTTAAAATGAATTAGATAAATTTAGAGGTTGATTTCATTAAACCTTAATTTACAATTCTAAATTTACTTGTGGGTTGCATAATTTTTCAAATCCATTTTTAGATATGATCTTTATGATATGTTATGCTATGATTTAGAGGCATTTATCTTTCAAATTTTAAAAATAAATTTCTTAATTAAGTGGTTAATTAATCACTTTTACGAAATTTTGCATTGCTTAATCATAATTTTCCATTTGTCAATTCAAAATTCCCTCTGTGCATGAGTTTTGTTATGAATAGTCCTACATATGATATTCCCATGAGAAAAAGTTTTAGAATTAAGTGTTACGAAGGTTTAATTACTAAGGATATGGAGCTTAATTTGGAGAACTTATTTCATGAGAATGTCAGTGGTTTCTCCCAACAAACAAATGATGTCATTCATCCATATTATTTTCACAATTCTCATGATAAGGATAAATCACTAACTAGGGTTACCATTAACCAATTGGAGAAGATTGATAGTGAATATGAAAATCTTCAACAATGGATGAGTCAACAATACCTGGAAAGTGAGCTAATCCCATTGATTGAAGGATTAAAAAGAATGGTGCAAAGTGATAAAATTGGTGTTGATTTGTTGTGTGGCCTTGATCATATTATTGACACTAATATCATGTCTATTGAAATTTGTGTTTAAGTCCCTGATTACACTCAACCCACTAGTCAAGTTAATTGTTCTCTTCCTATGCCTACATCCTTGGCTGATGTGCCTACATTTACATCTTACATCATGACTACTTCCTTACAAAATGTTAATCCTATATATGTTAGTTAACAGAGTAACCTTGTTGATCAAAATCATTTTATACCTCCTTTAATGAGTCTTCCATTTGTATCCCAATAATCTCCCATACCCACATATCATAGTGTTCCACCTCCTTATTCTCAACCTCTACCTACATACAAAAATGTTACTCCTCCATCACAATCCAATTTGTCCAATTTTAATCCATCCATCAAAGAAAACATCAATAACTTAGCCCAAGGTTTTTCATCACTACAACAACAATTGGATTCAATTACCCAATCCAAGTTTAATGTGCCCACATTTGATGTAGCAAGAAAATTATCCGATGACATTGTAGCTCCTAAACATATGGAAGTCCCTCAACTTGAATTGTAAAATGGAAAAAGTGACCCCTTCACTCGTGAAAATATTTCAAACTTTTTTGTAGTGACTTTGCTCATAATCATTGACTTATGGCTAAACTATTTACTCTCACCTTTAGGGATAAAGCATTGCAATGATATTGTTCTTTGCCTCGTGATTTTATTACATCATTTCAACAATTATCTAATTATTTCATTCAACAATTTCACAATAATATTGGTCCTAAGATTACTTTGACTGATTTCATTCATTGTAAACAAGGAGTTAAAGAAAACTTGACTGATTTTATTGGTATATATAAACATTTGTATTCTTGCCTTATCCTATGCCTAATCATGATGTTTAAAGAATTTTTATTGCTAATTTAGAAATAGACATTAGGGATAGGATTATGTTTTGAGTTTACTTCCTTTACATAAATGTGTGTTGTTCTTCATAATTATCGGCATCAAGTAAGTCAATTTGAATCATCTCCTTTAATGGCTTTGGTTGACAAGAATGAGAGTGCTCAACAATATTTTATGATGTTTAAACTAAACAAAGGATACATAAAGATAAACGACAACATCAATTATCAAGTGGATGCCACAACATCAATTGTGGCCCCTTTATCCAGATAATTTAAAAAATAATTTGCTCCTTTTTGTTTGTTTTTGCATAGCATAATGTGAAAATTGATAAACAATAATGTGTTGAAACTTCTTCCCATCAAGCCAATTGATACTTCCATACCTTTTCCATCTTATCATGATCCCAAAGACTTTTTCTAATATCATTTTCAATTGGGTCACGATACTAAGAAGTGTTATCCCTTAATGAGTATGATTCAAGAATTCATTAATAATAATATCATATATGTAGCTGGTCTGAATGACAAAGGAAACAAATCTGTAGCTGCACCTAATCAAAACCTCCAAATCTTTACTAATCCTTTGCCTTCCCATTATACAAATGTGGTTGAGTCCAAGCCTCTTGAATATTCTCTTAATGATCTTGGTGTTGAGTCTAATAATATTGTGAATCTTGTTGAAAAACCTACACATCCTGGGGAACTATACATTACCTTTTATCCTAGCAATATTATCGATGCACTTGATGGCCCACTATATATTATTATGAAAATTAAAGATAGAATCTCATGAGGGGTGTTCATTGATCCAATGTGTATGTTAAATATGATCACTAAAGAATATCTTTATACTTGACAGTTACATCAAGTAACATATAATAAATCTGATGTAATGGTCAAGGTGTATGATGGTTTCTCTTGCCCTACTATTGGTTCTATTACTCTTCCCATTGAGGTTGGTACTAAGCACTTAGATATTAATTTTCTATCATTTCTACATCCACTCAATTTCATGTGAAGTTGGGACATCCTTGACTCTCTTCTATGAAAGCGATCCCTTCTACTATTCATAAATGTCTAAAATTCCCTCATAATAGCATTATCATAATAATCAATCTTAGCATGTACCAACCCATAGTGAGTCATGGATATGTCACCCTTGATAGCTTTTGGCCTAAACAATTTGAGCCTCTTAAGGCTATAAGTGGTCCCCTCTTTCTATCTTATCAAAAGTGAAAAAATGAGATGATAATATTATCTTTCAATAAGCCTAGACAATCTCGACCTATTCCTCCTACTCATGATGGACTTGGTATCTTTCGTACACCTTAAATTCCCCCTATAAATGCCACAATCTTGCCTCCTACGTATTACAAAGGAAAGCTCTTGGCACCTCCTATTTTCAAACCTAGTAGACCTTCTCGCATTCCTCCTCCTTTAAAGGAAGAAAATAATCCTATTGATCCTAAGCCTTCACAACCCTTGGCTAAAACTAAAAGAAATCATTGTGCAAGATAAAACTGATGGAGACATCATGCTAAGGCTCATTAAATTTATTCTCAAACCATTTCCTCCTTGAAGACTCCAAAATATGACTTGGTTGTATTTGTCCAACCTTCACCTGACCCTAGGGAGGAAGTTCAACCTAAATCACCAAGATAAAAAATGCTTAAGAAAAATGATAGTTCATGCTCTTTTCACATGAGAGATCCTATTTTTATTAATATTGATGAAGAAATGGATGATGATGTTGTTCATGCTAACATTATTAATTATAATTATCCTATGATATGTATGAGATTATTGATGTTTTTGATAAAGATAAATGGGTTTTACATGAACCCGAAACCAAAAGTTCTACAAAAGTTGGCCATCAGCCAAATAGACAGAAACCAATAGTAAAATAGGGGAGCACCCTAGAATAGACATGAAAGCAAAAGAGACACAAACAACAAACCAAAAGAACTCCAATAAGAGTGTGCACCAGATCCTTGTTCTTCTGGATGGTAATCTTATTGATTTCCTCCAGCTCTTCCATAATGAATCTAGAGGTGCCCTTATTGCTGCTCCTACTTCTAGTCCTGGAACTAGGTCCTATGGTTTTGTTGCCTCCAACATTAATGTCTTTGCCTCCAAGATCTTTCTCAAGATCATTGTCAATGGATCTGTACTCCGCAACCATGACATTGATCTTTTCGAGCCCCTTCATACTATTATTCATGGGCTCCTTTCTTATGTCAACCAGGTTCTTGAGGTTTTTATTTATCTCCACCATAGACTGTTCTCCCTTTTCAATTCTTTGTTCATGGTTGCATTTCATAATCTCAACATCTTGGGAGAGCTTCTGGGTCATACTGATGAGCTTCTTAGACTTGCTAGGCTCTAGCGAAGCTATGAAAATATCTATTCTCCTTAGCCTGCACTTTAAGGGTATCAATTTCTCTCTCCACCCACTTAAACAACTCTCCTAGCTTCTAGTCACTTACATAACCAGGTTCATCAGAGAACCATTCCTCTTAACCCACTATCCACTTCTTTAGGCATGGTCCCCTGCTTTTCGTTTAGGATGTTAATAGGAATGTCCAGTTTGATTTCGTGGGCTGAAGTCTTTGGACCATAGTCCTTAGCCACAAGCTTCTTCTTTTTACAAAGAGGCTCAGCCTTAGAAATTAGCTTGCTGGTAGATTTATATTTGCTAGCCACCCATCTAGGGGGATTCTTACTACTAAAGGTACCAGGGGTGACCATTATCTCACCTTCTTCCACTAGCTTATAATCAAGGTCATCCAAAGGAATGGTACCACTACTATCCTTCAAATCCATTTCTGAGTAAGAAACTTCCTAAATATTAGTATGTTGGCCTTTCTCAGATAGAGAGGGCACAACTTCAAGGGCCTTAACATACTCCTTTATGAGCACAATAAGCCCTTCATGGAGAACAGGTTTATTTGGATTCTCCATATATTTTTCAAGACTATTCTCTAAAGAGGAGGCTAGATAGAAAGGGAAAGAAATGATTTTACCATGCCTAAAATGTTTCAAAATGGTAAAATGGTAGGAAAAGATACTAGCATATCTGCCATCAAGCGTAATATACCTCATGATGAACTCAGCCATGTCTACCAAGGGAGCCATAAGATATTTCCTGTTGTAGCCACCATCAACCATTTTGTTAACTCTTGTGCGCTCCTTTTCTTTGTCGAAAAAATTCGCCAAGTCTTCCTCCCTTGTTTTCCTGTCTCTATAGAACCTTCTACCACTCATCACTAGACTAGTAACCATCACCACCAACATTTTTTCCAGCTGGTAATTAGAACCATAAGCCCTCAGGACCCCTTTCTTCCACCCATTGACAAAAGTTTCCATTAGGAGAGGAGAAGGGCCATGCATTTTTTCCAAGAAGGGGACAATTCCCCCATCAACAATTTCCTGCCACACCTCCTTGTTTTTCTTCCATTTCTCAAAAGTAGGTGGTTCTTGCCTATTCTTGTCCCCACCCATAATGTTCTGGGTTGCCAAACAATAGGGAATGGACTACACCAAAGAAGTCTTTGAACAATAGTAGGAGATGGACCACACCAGAAAAGTATTCGAACAGTAGCAGAAAATGGGCCACATAATTAGATAGAAAATCCAAGCACAATGGATGTTTCTAGATCTTCAGATGGGAAAAAAAAGTAGTCATTTCCCCAACAACTCCATTCAAATCATGACTAAAATTCATTGATTATTGCAAGTGGGTGGAATCATCACAAGCCAGATCGCATAGGTTTTTTGGGAAAGAGTCCCTACTACTCCATCATTTAGCCACCATGTAGCCCATTGCCAAGTTGGCCAGTAGATCCACCGCTTTATTGCCTTCCTGAAATATGTGCAAAATTTTGAATTCATCCAACTCATTTATTATATCCTGACAATCCTTCATCAGATTATCAATCATCCAACTAGGATCTGTGTGCCCATTTAGATAATTGACAGTGTTTAGGGAGTCAGACTCCAACCTGACCTTTCTAAATCCTTCTTTTTTAGCCATGTGTAACCCAATGTGGGCAGCCCTAGCCTCCGCAAAGTGGTTGGACAATGATATATCTAAGAAATTTTCAAAAGAATTAATCTTATTGATGTTGACAATGATATATGTAAGAAATTTTCAAAAGCATTAATCTTAGCTCCTAGTAATAGACAAAGTGACTCATTATTAGAGCACATTCCTTGCTTGGAACTTTTAGTAGCTCCATATACCATTCTCAAAGTTCCCACTCTTGCATCTTGTCCACCTCTCCAAAATAATGTTCAGCAAGATTGCAAGGCAAATGATTTGCTTGATTAGCTTCATTCGTGCAATAGATTCTCCCTCTTCTCTAGTTTGTTTTTTATGTGATTCCCCTGTGATGTGTTGTGTTAAGTTCTCTTGGTATGACCCTTGTCATTCCATTGGTGCAAGGTAATAAAGAGACTAATTCTGATGTGACATTCTTCAATTAATATCTCACTTCTTCTATTTGTTTTTGTCCCTTTTGTTGTCTAATTGGGTACAATTCAAAGAGTTGAGATTTCTTTTGGTCTCTTTAGTGCTGACTGAAAGGAAACATGTGCTCTTCTTCCATTGTGCTTGTGGTTCCATTACCTTTGGGGGATGAGGTCAATTTAATACAAATATTCATGATATACATTATTTGTCATAAGAGCATACTAACCCCAAACTTAGTGGATCTCTTATATGTTTAATGTTATGTGACCATCATCCTTTTATTTGTCCTTTCTTGGGGGCATATTATTGTGGTAACACACTTATCTTTAGAATGCATGCTACCTTAAAGAAATTTCTCCTAATACGGTGTATGAAATCATTTTAACGTGGTAGAATACACTCCACTCAATGTTTCAATTTATGTACAGACCATAACATGTTTTGATATTCAAGTTACATTGCAAATTGAGCCTTTTGCTTTGCAATTTGGTATTTTTTTTTTCACAACTCATAGAAAGCAAACTTTGTAATAGGATATCCATCATTATTATCTCTCTCTTTTCTCTCTTATGATGTCTCTTTTATCTTGGTATCAAAGTAGTAAGTTCCTAAAGTCCCTAAGGGATTACTATGTATTGTCTCTTTGATGGCTTGATGAAAGTTTTCAATCTAGACCTTTCTACTTTACCATGAGTATGCTTAGTCTCATACTTCCATTAAAGTGGGGCTAAATGTAGCATCCTAAATTTTACTCGCCTATGTTTTTTTCCTCACTTAGGCCTAACTTTGGTGTTTTTCGTCTAAGGTTTGACTAAACAATTGATTCTTCTTACACCAACTATCAAACGCAACTTTTCACCATCTTCTGTGACTCTCCTTGATCTTGGAGTCCTAATTTCTTGGACCATGGCCCTAAGAGCCATGGTCCTTGTACATAAAATCTACATATGTTATAGATTATGATAAAGGCAGTGATGTAAACATGCAAAATCAATCTGAAGGAGATTCGAAGCCACACGTATGTGATGGAGCAATCATGGATGAGAAAACTCAAAAATCCATATTTTTCACTATTTTTCTATGTTTTAGTAATTTGCATTTTTAGAGACCATCGAAGTGAAATTTGGGGATGAAAATTTCGTCGGTCCCTTAACTCGATAGCCAAAGGCACTGTTTTAAGAGACCGGATTTAGATCTTTTTGAGATCTTTATGATGGTGTAAGTGGTTTCTAGTTTTAAGCATCGAGCGAAAAGTTATGATTCCGCCAAGTTAAAACCAATTTGTTGCTGATAGCAGAGGGTAGGTATGAGCATGTCACCAGTCAACATTGAAAGGTTTCTAGAGCATATCCACAACTTCCTATCATTCCAAAATGTTGCGAGAGTGCCACGTATCGGCACTGCGGGGTTTTCAAAGACAAAATGAAAAGAAGGCTCTAAAAGCTCCACTAGTGCAACACATGTCTAAAGCAGGGACAAGAAGAAAACAAAGAAAGGGAAGCTCTCAACAAAGTCAGAAAATACCACTTCTCAATAGGGTAGAACTCTAAGGCTTCTTTCATCATGGTAAAAGATTAAAAGTGCGCCATTGGCTATTGTCAAGTTGGAAAGGTATTGGGTGATGCAGCGTGACAAAGAAAAAAATTGTGAACGAAAATTAAATTAGAAGCTCACTTGATAAAGAAGTTGCAATAGAAAAAAGGGAATCTCTAGGTGACAACCATGTTATGTGCATCAAGAAAAATAATGATGCAAAGATCAAGCTCATGACAGCTGCAACAACCTCCATGATGGTTGTGGACACGCGATGAGTATGCATAAATCTATCCGATTACAAAGGACATTTTAGATTAGAGAGGTTTTATCTATATAAGCCTAAGGGCGCTTTGTACAGGCCCCCTCAGGAATGTTTACCAATTCAGAGAGGAAGAACACTTAGAAAATAGCCATGAATTTAGTTCAGACCTTAGCATTGTAATTCAATCAATCAATAGAAAGAAAAACATATCATATTGTGTCCACTTTTCCTCTGTTGTATGCTTATTTATACTTTATGGATGAATTTACAGCTTGGTGTCATCTCAAATGAATTCATCAATTAATTTTTATGGTCTCCATCTTTTATAATTTCATCATAGATGCATGGGTCGTTGAATCATGTTTTTACTCCGGTGCAAGAGCACCAAGGTCATATATTTTTGGTAAATAGTGTCACAAAGGAATTTTTGTGTTTACATTCTCTAAATTCATTTTATAATGCCATAATAATAAATTCTTGATGTCTTGATTCAATTTGAGTTCATTCGAAGAATAATGTAAAAGTTGCAAAAATTGCCAAAAAGTTGTCAATATGGCAAAAAGTGCAAAATTGCGAAAGCGAGGAAGGGCACGGTCATGTAAGTATAAAATTCAATTAGATTATTTATTTTTGAGGTTAAAATATTTAAAAATACTTTGTACGGTCGACCACAAGGTTGGTGGCCATTTGGATGCAAATTGGAATCAATAAACTCATTGTTTCCTAGTAAAAAATGATTGTAATTTATGTTATAAGGCAATATACAGAATTATGCAGACCAAAAAGTTACATGGTTGGAAATTAAATTTAATTTTAGACATTTTTTATCCTTAACTTTCCAAACTATAATCTGATTTGATTTGTCTAACAAGGCAATCTTCCTAGCAGCCCTGTTCAGAAATGAAGGTTCCAATTTTGAAGAAACAATTATATCTTGAGTTTCCATCGTTTAAAACCCTTCAAAAATTTTGAGAAAGCCTATTTTTAGGTTTTTGATGATTTCCCAAGGTTTCATTAATTATGAAGAAGTTTTTTTGTATGGTATGAGGAATCCCTAGGTTGAAACAATTTGTTTTTGTGCAAGAAGAGGTGCTTTTAGGTTAGAGTTTGATGAAATAATCATGGGAATGACTGGGAGGTTGTTCAATAAGAATGAGAAGGTAAAATATGATATTTTTGAATTTTTTTTAAGGTGTTTTGGGTCTTGTAACATGTAGAGCCAATAAACCCTCTTGATACCTAGCCTAACTAGCCTTGGGCATAGCATAGCAATCAATTTTTGAAGAGTTTGGTCTAAAGTAACCCTACCCAAGTTTTATATATGTTAGAAAATGAAAAAAAGGGTATCCCAAATTTATTTATTTTTATCCCAAGAGGTCTACACAAGAAATTATTCCAAAAAAACTCAGTCTGTTGTATTAATTAGGCCAAGTTTCAGATTACCAGTCAATTATTGAGTCATTCGTTCCAAAAAAAACCCACCTTATTTCTTGATATGTTGTCAAAATTCCAAAACGGTATCCACAAGTGGTCTCAAATTATGTATATGAAGGCAAGGCTGAGAACTATGTCCAATTGACCCCTTCAGGAGGGCTACTAGGCTATAGGCCTAATTGTGAGAGAAGTAGGTTCATCCATGCTCCTAGGAAGTTGGTAATTATTTAGTTGGGTTAAAATAAGTTACTGATCCCCTGATCTACATTAATTGATATCAGATCTTAGGAAGTAGATCTTTTGAAGGTGAAAAGTTATTGTTTGAGTTGTGGAACTTGAAGGGGGAAGATGGCAAAGGAAATTAGAGAAATGAAAGAGAGACATATGTTGAGTTGAAGGAGATGACATATAAAATATCACTATTCAGAACAACCTACAAATGCAAAGAAAAGTTATGTAAAGTTGTGATAGATTCTAGTTCCATTGACAACATGGTTTCCATAAAAATGGTGGATAAACTGAATTTAGAAAGGATTCCTCATGAAACACTGTATAAAGTATCTTGGTTCAATGATAATCAGTCAATTTTGGTAAGTGAACAATATTTTATTGAATTTAATATTGCTAGATATAAGGATAAAGTTCTTTGTGATGTGGTAGGTATGAGTTATTTTCATTTGTTATTTGGAAGAGCATGGAAATATGATAGACATGACATATATAATGGGAGGCATAATACTTACACTATAGAAAAAGATGAAACCTTATTAACGCTAACACCATCGCAGGAGAATGGTAAGGAGCAGACCAAAGAAGAAAGAGTAATCATGTTTGGCAAGGAGTATATGAGGTTTGAGGAAGACAAAAATAAAGAATGTGCAACCACTACAAAGGCAAATGATGCAGAGCACCATAGTTCCAAACACATTCACTCAAAAACCCTTCAAGGTTCGTTCCAAACTATTCATTTAAGGCATAAAAACAACTTCTCCATCAATATCAATCTATCATCATACTTTCATGCATGCTACAGGGGTTCATTAATGCTGTCTCAAACATATCCAATCATTTATACCTTTGCAAACTGTAGTCACATAAATCTGTCCACTTAATTAAAATGAATATTTAGTATTTATTTGATTATTTAACCATCAATCAATAATTAATTAAATTAATATATTTAATTAATTCATCTTAACCCTCTTCTCCTGTTAATTAAATAAATTATTCAATTTATTTGATTTAATTCACTTAACCAAATTCAGACCATTAATTAAATAAATAAATCATATTTATTTAATTAAATCTTCTCTCACATTTAAATAAATTAATATTTATTTAAATTCCCCCAATATCCCACCTCTCACATTTAAATAAATTAACATTTATTTAAATCACCTTTATCCTCCACCCACTTGTATTTTCCTACAAAAGCAAGTTGCACAACTATTTTAAATAAATTATTTATTTAAAATCCTATTTATCCTCACCCACTTGAAACCTTTAATGGTTTCCCTTAAAGTCTTCAAACTTGATGGCTTTAAAGTCTTCAAACTTGATGGCTTCCTTCTATAGTCTTCTTAAGCCTTTAATGGTTTCCCTTAAAGTCTTCAAAACTTAATGGCTTTAAAGTCTTCAAACTTGATGGCTTCCTTCTATAGTCTTCTTAAGCCTTTAATGGTTTCCCTTAAAGTCTTCAAACTTAATGGCTTCCCTTAAAGTCTTTTTAAGACTTTAATGGTTTTCCTTAAAGTCTTCAAACCTTTAATGGTTTATCTTCCTTTTTCTCATTTAAATAAATTAATATTTATTTGAATATTTATCCAAATGCAAATTACACCATTTAATTGAAATAAATGATTTTATTTTAATTGAAAATACCAAAATTCCTCCCACTTGCATTTTCCTACAAAATCCACTTGCATGCCTAAACCCCTTCTAGATTCTTCTAAACCTTTCCTAATTAACCTAATCTATCCCCTAAATATTGTCACATTCCTAAGCGAATTGGAGTCACTTCTCAAAGACTCCAAAGTCTTTGAAAAGCAATTAATGCTTTGTGTGTTCAACAAATTAACCTCTAAAGTCTTCCAAACCACTTATGGCTCTTACATGACCATTAATGGTTAATTCCACTTGCACCCATGGTTAAGGACTTTGACCCCTAACTTAACCCTCATGTAACCCATGTGTCTCTTCAAAGCATTTATTTCTTTGACTGGGGTAACCATCATTTCCCCTCAAGCATTTAATGCTCCTTATCTCTCCTCTCAAGTCTCCTCATGGTGACACTTGTCAACATGGGATTGGGTTGAAAGTCTCACATGGATTGAATATCTTTCAATCCTAACCCTTGTTAAGATTGCTCAATCTTAACCCTTCATTTCCCCATTTCTTCTATAAATAGAACCCTTCTCCTCAAGCAAAAAAAAAAAGCATTAGAGTATTGTTGTTATACTGGCATTAGCATAGAGCTTTCTCATAGCATCACTATCTACACTTGCATAGCATTCGCTTATCATATTCAACTATCTTGAATCTCCATATGGCATCCATGGCTAGTGCTAAAAGCTGAGAGCTACACTCATTTGGGACTTGGAGAGGAGAGGAACAAGGGAGGAGCAACTATGAGCATCTTGATTAGCTATTTTATTCTATGTTTATATGCTCTCTATTTCATGCTTAATATCTCTCTTGATATGCCTGTTTAGGATAATCTTTTGTTGCTAACACTAACATTTGTTTCTTGTGCTCTTGTGTGTGTTGCCATCAAACAGATTTTCTAATCCTTTTTACAAAGCATCACAAACCATTTAACTTCATTGTTCATTGAAATAATCCAATTCACTATCATCAAAGTGGTTGTCATTCACATGACAATTTTTATACTTGTACAGAGACAATAATATATTTCAAACCTGAGCATATTTGGATGATCACTTTAGTGAGGCTATAGAAAACTAGGTTTCTAAAGCCATATCAAAAAGTGAGAACAATCCAACGGTTCATTTTGTAGTTATACCCCTCGTACTGAGACCTATTTTTACTGTCATAGAAAAAACAAGAAATGTGCATGCCAGTCCGCCTAGGGCATCAAATATCTCCCAAAATACAAATCCATTTGATATGAAATAAAATCCATCTAAAAACCCCTTTAATCTACTCTCAGAATAACTAAGATTAGATTTTTACCATTGTTATAATTTGAGATATGAATAAACCCTCGTACACACCTCCATTATTTATGGTTTTCAATCTGTTCTCACAAAAACTTACATAACTTTCTCAAAACTGAATGAAATCGACCCAAACCAAAAGAAAAGTAATACTTAATCATACATATTTCCAATGAATCCATTTAGAGGTCATAAATATTTAATATACGTATGTACCATACGCTGCAACATGACTATTTTCAGGAAGTCTAGAAGTTGCAATCCATAAAACATCCATAACTTCTTTGTTTCTCAATGAAATCACTCCAAACCAAAACAAGAAGGAAGATAATTTAAAATAATATCTAACCATGATAATTATACATAGTTTATAGGCTGTACAGGTCTGTACAAGGCCTGGAAACAACACAGTAACAATGGAAACTATCAAAATGGCAAGCTTATGAATACACAAATTGTTCAAAATTGTTAACCTCCTTCTCATTCCCCTTGGTTCGACCAAATACAATATTTTATAGCATCTTGCTCAGTTTGGACCTTATAAATACCTCCAAGACCTTTCAACTTCCCATTTACAACTTTTCCAAATGTTGCATTTTGACAACTTTTAACAAATTTTACATTTTTTGTCAAAATGCAATCAAACTTTGTTTAAACACTCTTAACACCTTACAATGGACCTTAAATGACCTTTTATAACTTGTATACCCTTCCATGGTTCTTTTGACTCATTTTGACCATCTTGACCTATAAGGGCCTATATGGACAACTAGGACATAATCAAGACTTGCTTACATTTTTAGGCTTCCAAGCCTTACAAATCATTCCAAATGGAGTCAAATACATTATAAATGACCTTAAAATATCAATTATATTTCAAATGATGACTTTGACAATATATTTTCCTTACACCATGGGTGCTCCTGCAGCATACTACCAACCTTGAAAGATTTCCAAGTCTCTTGGAAATGAGTAACATGATGTCTCTGCTACATTCTGCTTCAATCAAGATTCCTATCAATGGAGTTTATACTGGTTGCTTCCAATGGTGCATCTCTCATTTGAAGTCCACTCCTCGAAGCTGCTACAAACTATTAGAGTAATTGGGTCTTTACTTGATTAATTAAATAATATTTGTTTAATTCTTTAAGTTTCCAATTATCTTTTTACACTTAAGCTAACATTAGGTGCATATAATTAATTATTTTAATTAATTATTATGTGCAAGCCTAGGGTTTTCCCTTTTTAGGGTTTCTTGACCTATTAAAGGTTACTTTTTCTTTTCATTGTATTATCTTTTCACAATACTTTTTTGGTGAATTGGAGCTCTCATTTTTGGAGAATATTTTTCCTGTGTTTTTGTATGTTCTTTAGATTTTGCTTCATTGCTTCTCCTTGTAACAGGTTATTCAGCTTGCAGAAGATCTTCAGGCTACTGTGGGGTTGTATTTATCAACTCTTATATGGTATTAGAGCTTAGATCTGCAGCTACCTGTTCCTGTTTTTTGAGAATTTTGCATTTGAAGCAGATCTGGGATTTTAGGCATTTTTTGTGTGCTTAGGTTTAAGGGTTTTTTTTTTGAGCACTTTGGGCCTAAACGAACCTCACCATTGTGCTCAAAAGACCCAAAAACCCCTATAGTCATATAAAATTTGTCCATTTTTGACCCCTGAGCATTTGGGTGATTTTTTTTCTCCAAGCCAGGCTGTACAGCCCTGACATGCAAATCGAGAAAAAAATCTTGAGAAATTTTGTTTTTTTGCCTTTTTATGGCATGCAGGCTGAATTGTTTTTGATTTTTTAAAAAA